>NW_026575140.1:1405000-2138845 GCF_905146905.1 Nyctereutes procyonoides | reverse complement strand
AAGCAAAAATCTTACTGGAAAGCTATAGAGGATTTTGGTTCAGGTATATTTTTATTTCATAAACAACCCAAAGCCAGGTACTACGGAGCAATGTGTATCTAGTCCATAGGTCCTCTCTGTAGCAGGTGACAGTTTGGTTTTAGGATCTCTAACATCCTTTCAGCTGAGACATACATTTCAGGACAGTGGAATGTATCTTATCCGTCTTTATATCCTCACGGGTCTAGCACACTAGTTCGCAAATGTAAATGCTGAAAGGTTTGGGGAGAAGGGAAGTAGCACATATTAATGGTCCCATAGAACTAGGTGATGAGTGAATCGGGAACAAAATGAGTATGAACATGCGTGAGTGCTGTGAAAATTCTAAGAGCGATCGTTGATGTACCACCTGGGTTTAGTGGTCAGTACGGTGACCAAGGTCCCCTGCTGGCTAAAGCGAGATCACATTTTAGCTGGTTCCTCAAGTTCCAGTCGAAAACATTGCCCAATGCTTGGTTCCAGGAAGAAGTGTCTCCTGTGTGTACCCGGCGCGCTTCAGTGAACGTTCACTCACACAGTAGACTTGCAACGTTCATCCATTTAACAGTCACCAAACCTACTTTTGCAAGTCACTTGAAACATGTATGACATGAAGTCAGTTTGAGTCAAGTTGATGCCTCTGTATGCCTAAGAGTGTCGTGTGGTTGCCGAGCAGAGTTCACGGAGCTAATCAGGGCGTCTAGCTCCACACTTAAATCTTAACAACAGACCAGTCTTAAGCTAAAACCAAGAATCAGAGGCTTAGCCTCCTGAGCCACCCGCGTGCCACTTTTTACTTTTGTTTAATACTCACATTGCCTCTCATACCTTCTGCTTACAAACTGTCTTCTGGGTCATTTCAGTGGATGTTAAGAAGCTTTAAAAAAACGGCAAAAGTAAGTTTTGCACACACACACACACACACACACAAAAAAAAATTTAAAAGAAGTGCAAAAGTGTGTTCGATGAAAAAAGTCTATTTTCTGAAACAGAACCACAGCACACCTCTCTAGATATAACCCCAATGTTTTATGTTCCCAGCCCATGCATAGAAACTGGATTTCTTTGAAAGTGGGTACGCTTCATTACTCTTTTTAAATAAATGGCTGTATTCTACTGTGTCACTATTTCCTAATTTATTTAAGTACGCCCCCAGCCATGAATCTTTAGTCTAATGCTCTTGCCAAGAGTGTGGGGGGAAACCTTCCTTTACTTACAAATGCAAGTAAAGGTATATGACACATGTATATGCATCTGTAGGAAAATTAAAAAATGTTTTTGCTCGTAAAAGACCACATGTGCATTCTAATTTTGGAGAGATATTGCCAAAGTGACCTCAAAAGAGATTGTACTAATGTACTGTCCTACTGACTGAATCAATTGTCCTTCATCCTTACCAAGTCAGTCTATCTTGTCAGCAGTGACCGAGGTTCACGTGTAGATTGTACAGATATGCACAGGAAGCGCGTGATTTGTGTTTGAAAAATACACGGGAAAAAATTTTAAAAAAAAAAGAAAAAACATATACAGTAGCCATGCGTGACTTGGTCCTTGTCCTGAACAAAGCAGATGCTTTTTTCAACTCCCTTCAAGTGTTTAAGGCACCAGTTTTTCTCCCAGAGTCCTGACCAATTTATACAGTTATCTAGTTTCAAATAAGATTTGTTTCTTGAGGGACGCCTGGGTGGCACCATGGTTGAGTGTCTGCCTTCAGCTCAGGGCGTGACCCCGGGGTCGCGGCATCGAGTCCCGCATCGGGGTCCCCGCAGGGAGCCTGCTTCTCCCTCTGCCTGTGCCTCTCCCTCTCTTTCTGTGTCTCTCATGATAAATAAATAAAATCTAAAGTCCAATGCTTGATTGTAAATACAGGACGGTGATCTCCCTGGGGCCTGTGAGCTCTCTCTCCACCTATTCATGGATCGGCTTACTCCACTGGCAGGAATTGACACTTGTATAGTGAAACATTCCTGTTATGGTTGATCCTTCATGACACCTCTTTTCTAGGTAATTTATGGTTCTTCTGAATAAATACAGGGGTGATCTGTAATGGAGTAGGTGAACTAATCTTAGTCTACTGTCCTGCCAACAAATCATTTTCTGCACAGAATATTGGTTTTCCACCAAAAAGTACAATAAAGATCTTTCAACTTTAAATAAGTCATGTATAGGTGCATGTGTGTATACATATGTGTATGATATGTGTGTGCATATTTTACTATGACTATAAAAATAAACAGATTGTATCATACAGTAATATATAAATATATATTAACTCTCTTTAAGAACAAGCAAATGACATTGGACATAGATTTATTTCATTGCACCAGTAAGTACTGTTGGTTGGAGTAACAAAAATAAACTGAAAAATAAAATAAACTGAAAAATTCTTAGAACGAAGAGATCACTTTCAAATATTGCCCCCCCACCCCCACCCCTTCCACTAATTTACACATGAGAAAATTCAGGAGATTAGGGTAAGAAACTCTGATTCTCTGATTTGAGAATTAAAATTGAACTTTACAAATATTTTCCCATGCAAAGGATCTTAAATTAAAAAAAAAAGGTGGGATGAGGGTGGGAGAAGGTGTGAAATAGTCCAAAGCATGTCTGCTGCACTGGGTAGTTTGGTGGTGGAGAATGTGAACCCCGAGAAACCAGCTCCGCAGTGGGAAAAGATACTGCGACAGAGCAGAGAAAAATGTACCCTGAGACACAGGGAGTGCTTACCAGCTTTCTGGTTCTGGCCCCTGTAAATCCTGGTGGTACTTCTGTTCCCAAAGCTATAAAATATTATTGAAGCCATGTTCTCACATATATAATTGAGCAAGCTTCAGGGAGTTTCTAGTTTTGATATTAAAAGAGATTTGACTGATACAGAAGTTCTCTGTGTTCCCGTCTGACATTTTTCCTTGTATTCTAAATTTTGGTTACACCAAATGTAATACTCCACCTTAAAAATGTCTAATTTTTTTAAATGTCTGATTTTTAAAGAGATCTACAGCAAGCTGATAGAAACCCAAGAAAAATCCATGTATTATTGTAGACATTTGCATACGAAGCAGAAGTGACCTCTATTAAGAGCGTATTGGATCCAGACATTTTTTCTATGAATTTTGCTCTATCTATTGCAAGTATTTTCTAAAATCCAATGAATTTATTTGTTTGTTTATTTTTTTTAATTGTCTTTCCCATTATCATGTTATCATGTCCTATAAAAAAAATTTGAAGACAGGCCCTTTGGAGGAGTAGAATTTTAGGTCCAAAAGGTCTTCATGTCCTCTAACATCTTGTGATCATCATACATGTTCAAAGGCTTTGATGAATAGTCAAAAACAAGATTAGAGAACCAAGTTGCCAGGAGCTCTAAAATCATTTAAGTGCAAGCTCTTTTTGAATTCAGCCACTATTCGATATAGTCAGGGTCTAAGAAATACTAAAATTTTAGAAAATCTCAACCATCCATCAGCTGGAAAGTAAAGGCTCTAAATTCTATGCCTGTTACTCTTCTCCTGGGTCTCCACCCACAGATTATACGGTAGTTTGGAGAAGGCTGAAACATGCTTACACTCTCATTTGAAAAAGAGGAAAAAGAGAGAAAGTAAATGAAAGAAAAGGGGTGTGTGTGCTAGACTTGGAATGACTCTCAGGACTCTTACAATACTTTCAAACATCTTCCATTCCCCTCAAAAGTTTCACCAATGATCAAAGGCTCAGAGAATGAAGGCATTTTCCCCCAGGGTCACACAACTTATTCTAATGACTGAAAAGATCTCAAGTCAATCTGGTTGCACGGCATGATTAATAAGGTTATGCGCTCATGCCAAGCCCGGATGGGTAGCACAGGTGCCATTTGACTCAGGTGTTTAAAACAGTCAGCTGCCCTACGCCTAAGCAGAAGTGGCTCAACGAGAAGTGTGTAACTAAAATTCATCCAACTATGCGTTTGGCTTTTGTTTTTGTCTTAGTTTGTGTTGTTTTCCCCCATTCTATCCTTCCACTGTATTACTTGGTCCCGATATTGAAAAAAATAGAGGGATTGCCCATAAAAGTCTAGGTTTCTGGAGTAATCCCATCAACACCAAGCCAGCAATGCTGACTTTGAGGGGTAGCCACTCAGGTTAGACATTTGATGTTCCCTCAGGTTTCGTAGTAACAACATCACATCACTTTGCCCTTCTACACAACAGGCTTCTATAGACAGTGCACCACGTTATATTTTTGTGGCTAAGAATGCAGACTTTGGAATCAGTCTACTTTGATTCAAATTCGGACTTTCTCACTTCCTAGTCGTGTGAGTCGGGCAAACTATTTAACAATTTTCTGCCTCAGTTTTGTCATCTCCAGAAAGGGTTTTGTGACACCATCAAGCTCATTGAGTTATCATGGGTGTTCAGTGAGTTAATAAAGAATACATTTGCCAGAAAATGTCCAGTATTTCTAAACATCTACTTTGCTCATTTCTGCATTTATAAGAACCTAATATATGCACTGCACATAAATGGAGGCAGGAAAACACACAGAAGAGATGAACCTTAAACTAACTTTAAAAAAAACAACAACAGCATTTTTTTTCAACCTAGGTAGTTCTGATCAAATATTGAGTGGAAGGGAATATTAAGACTTTTGATTGAAAGGAATTTTATGTATTGTCAGTATTATGTATTTTTAATTATTCAGGTTCTGACAAACAAATCTGGAATTACATTTGACCTAATAATAGTTATTTTAGTTTGACTATATATATATTTTTAGTGCTTTAATTTTTTTATTTTTTATTTTTTAATTTTTTTTATTTTTTTTAAATTTTTATTTATTTATGATAGTCACAGAGAGAGAGAGAGAGAGAGGCAGAGACACAGGCAGAGGGAGAAGCAGGCTCCATGCACCGGGAGCCCGACGTGGGATTCGATCCCGGGTCTCCAGGATCGCGCCCTGGGCCAAAGGCAGGCGCCAAACCGCTGCGCCACCCAGGGATCCCTTTTTTTATTTTTTTAAATATAAAAGCTTATCTCAATATGATACCAACAAGAACTGTCAATTTGAAGCATTACTGGAACTAGCATTCCTACAATTGGCTCAGGATAGCAAGTGGCCTCTAGTCTTCATTTCGAGTTAATGAGGGCAAATGCTTATCACTCACTTTGCTCGCCGTACCTCCAGTTTAATTTAAAGTAGGGCAACCAGTAAAGTCATAGATCAAAGGATCACAAGAGAAAGAGAAACATAAATCAGCAGCTTGCAAATTCTGGTATTGCCAATGACTCCTTTCCTCCTTTAGTCTTAATAAAACAACAAACTGTACCAATGAGGGATTTTATTTTTTAGTTAGCAATTCAGAAATCATTCTCAATATTGTGTTTTTTTTTTCTTTCGAGTAATTTTACACAAATGTACATGGCACAGATAGACCTAACACTCTTCAGTATTTCTAAATAGGTAATAAAATTCTGTTTTTCTGAATCCAAAAGTGGTATGATCCCATAGGGAGCTACCTAGACTTGGAGCTAGAAGAGTACATTCTAGCTTGAGTACTTACTAGCTGTGGGACGCTAGGGAAGGAATGAGGTTCCACACAGGTTCTTAGAGCAGAGACCCGGTTACTAAAGCCAGTTTACACAGAGCAAGGAAGCAAGGAAAGAATCCATTTATTCAACTTGGACTACAAGGTAGGATACGAAGGTAGGACTTTGCCTGTAGGTACAGGAGGGAGATGGGTCACAGTCTTCAGCGTCACCTCCTATACTGTCAGTACACCCACATACACATCCATTGATGTGATTTCCGTAAGACATAGAACGCATTTTACACAGGCAAACTTTCTGTTCTTACAATTTCACAACAGAGCAGGAGTCATCACGGCATTTCTGCACGATTCCCTTTGCCTCTATCCTGGAATTGTTGTACTTTCAGGAAGGAAATTGTGATGATGTAAGATATTGGTTTTACATCCTTGGTTCAGTGGTTAGATAAGAAAATGTACGATGAATTAGAATTTTAACAAAATTGACATGATGATTATATACAAATGGGACCAAAATGGCTAGAAGAAAAAGAAACTGGTTTGTCATCCACAGTTTGAAAGGGGGCAATGTCGTGTACAAGTGACATGAACTTAATAGAACCTGCTGTAACTTTTTGTACATTTTCCTAAGATACTATTGTAATGGACTTTGGATTCTCGGGTACTGTGAATAGTTCAATATTTCATCAATAGTACAATAGTTCATAAAATATGGTATCAAGTGGAACTCAACATAATTTCATTAAACAGAGTTGAACACTTAAATCACTAAAAAGCCAAGACACATGGCTAGATGAGGAATCCACCTCTCTTGGATATTGACACATTCTGGTAAACTCAGGGCGATAATCATCAAATGCTCTTTTCAGGGAGTTACAACCAATATGATGTGCAAGATTTGGAAAAAAACAACATCAAACTGTTCACTTCAGTGGTGTCCTCAGGCTGACAAAATTCTTCTCGGCTTACTAAATGTTGTCAGTGTGTTTCCCTCTTATGCTTTATAGGTTTGCAGGTCATCATAAATATAGGGTATCCATTAAGCAGTCTTGCTGCAAATCAGACAGTACAGATGATATTTGAACATTTCCACTACCTAGTACTTAAAATGTTAATTTGTTCTTTCCCAGGAGCAACTGAAACATCTGGTGCTACTTCCAAGCGAAGTCACTGGTGCAGTTTGCTTTCTGAATGGGAATGTGCTAGGTGAGCGAGAGGGTAACCCAGTACCACATGTGACAGAAAGCAGGCACATTGGAAAAAAGCAGCAGGTATTTTTTAGTAGCATAGTTTCTGTAAAAAATAACTGAAACATCCACTAAGTTATTTATTTCACTTGCAAATGATTCTCATCTACTTTTCAAACAAAATTCTGTAATTTTGACCTACAAATATTAAATAAATAAATAATAAATTTATTTTCTGTGGTCAGGGCTCTAACAAGAGCACCATGAGGTGGCAATTTACATCTTCCTCAGCATATGGCTTGTCGCCAAACTCAAAGTTGGATACTTGAGTTTAGACCCGCTGTAAGAGACTTAGGCATCATTAGAGTAGAACTCTGAGGCTCATATTCTCAGAGAGGAGAAAACAAAAAGAGAGCTTAATATTAAAGGTATGAAACATTGTAGATAAGATTAAAAATTAAGATATTTTTTTCCATCAACTCACAAATCCACACTTCTATTTCAGACAGAGTACAGTCAGTAAGATGCATGCTTGCTCATGCAACGCGTATCGGAAATCATGGGACCAAACCCTTGGAATTTCTATAAAAACGTATTGAGAGCAATAATTCTATAGTATAGAAGCGGAGGACGGTCTTTCCAAAATAAGAAAGGAGCTCATTTATAGCTCTTTTTCCAGCCCTTTGATGGTTGATGCTGTGAAATTATATCTTTAGACACTGTATGCTCAACAGTTTAAACTAATAATCATTTAAATTCATTAGTTTCTTAAATTACATAGAGAACAAGATTTGGAGTTACAAACCAAAGTTACAGCAGTACTAGCTTTACACTAATGTTTTCTCTTCTTTAAGTGTATTAGTTTCTGAAATCATGGAGAAAACAAAAAGTGAACATACAAACCACTGTTACAGTAACACCACGTTTTGTAATTGTCCTTGCACTTTGTTTTGTTGAGATCTTTATTTCTCCATACAGTTTCCAGTTACTGTCTAGTGTGTTTTTAGTTCACCTTGCAGGACTCCCTGGAGCATTTCTTGGGGGGCATGTAGAGAGGTTGGGGATTTCCTCAGTTTTTGTTTTTCTGCAAATGTCTTCATCTCTCCCTCACTTTTGCTGGATATAGGGTTTTTGGTTGACAGGGTTTTTTTTTTAAGCTTTATTTTTTGAGAAAGAGAGAAAGAGAGAGAGAAAGAGTTAATACAAGCAGCGGGAGAGGCAAAGGGAGGGGAGACAATCCTCAAGCAGAATCTGCACTGAGCACAAAGCCTGACAGGGGGCTTGATCCCAGGACCCTGAGGTCATGACCTGAGGTGAAATCAAGAGTAGGACATTTGACCAACTGAGCCACTCAGGTGCTCTAATAGGTTTTTTTGTTTGTTCATTTTTGCTTTTGCTTTTGTTTTTCCTTTAGCACTTTGAATATGTCAACTCCCTATTTTCCAGCTTCCAAAGTTTCTAATGAAAAATTTGTGGATACTCTTCCTGAGGATCCCTTATATGTGACAAGTTACTTCTCTCTTGCTACTTCCTAGACTCTCGTCTTTGTTTTTGTCTTTCAAAAGATGGGTTATAATGTGTCTTGTGGCGGGTCTCCTTGAGCTTATCCTGGAGTTCATTCATCAGCTTGGATGTGCTTATTCATGTCGCTCACCAAATCTGGCAAGTTTTCTGCCGTTGTATCTTCAACTATTCTCTCTGGTCCCTTCTCCCCCCTTCTCCTTCTGAGACTTTCACAATGCGCACGCTGGTACTCTTGATAGGTCCAGAGATCTCTCGGGGTCTGTTCTGTTTTCTTCAATCCTTTTTTCTTTCTGTTTCTCAGTCTCAGTAATTCCAATTATACTATCTTCAACCTCACTGATTCTTTCTTCCACCCAATCAAGTCTGCTTCTGAATCCCTCTAGTGAATTTTTTTTTTAATGTTTTTTACTGTGCTTTTCAGCTCTGGGATTTCTCTTTCTTTCTTTCTTTCTTTCTTTCTTTCTTTCTTTCTTTCTTTCTTTTTTTCTTCCTTCCTTCCTTCCTTCCTTCCTTCCTTCCTTCCTTCCTTCCTTCCTTCCTTCCTTCCTTCCTTCTTTCTTTTCTCTTTGTTGATATTTCCATTTTGCTCACAAATTGTTTCCTTCATTTTCTCCACATCTTATTTTGATTCTTTGAATATCTTTAGGACATGTGTTTTCTTTGTCTAGTATATCTGCAATTAGGCCTTTTTGTTTTTCAGGGATACTTTCCATTTTGTTTTTTGTTGTTATTATTGCTTTTTTCTTGAATAGGCTATACTTTCCTGTTTCGTTTTATGTTTTGTTATTTTTCTGTTGAACACAGCATTTGAACCTAATATGTGGTAACTCTAGAAATCAGATTCTACATCTTCCTATGGTTTTCTGTTTTTTAATTATTTTTATTTATTGTTTTTGTTTGATTTTTGTATGATGTCTCTGAGCCTTTCCCTGAATGTATACAGCCACTTTCTAATTTTCCCTGTATATGCATCTGATTTGATGGACCCAGTGTTTCACACCTAGCTTCTGAAAAGGCAAGAAACGGCAGGGGGGTGGAGATGGGCAGTCCTTGAAGTCACTGGAAATACTTTAGTTCTAGGGAGGGGTGCTTGCAAAAATGGAGGGATGCGCAACAACGGCTGCCTGTGTCTCTGCATCTCTGTGATCAGAAGCAGCAATCAGTGATCAGAGCAGAGATCTCAAATATTTAAAGGACAAGGCCTTTTTTTTTTTTTTTTTTTGTCCACCCTGATTCTCACAAGCTATGTGTAGGCTGCTCCAGGGATGTCTGTACTGCTTCCTGCCTGACGGTGGAGAATGGATAACTGCTATTTTGCCAAGACCTCAAACTGACCAAAACTAACCATAATTTACCATCAAAGCCTTTCCCTGGAAGCTTCAAGCTTTTGACAAAATCCGTTCCAAAGTAATTAGAAACATTGTGCTGGTGCAATTGTGGTCTAGGTGGGGAGACAGATTCCTCAGGCTTCCTGCTTTGCCATCTTCCCAGAATCCTCTCTACTTTCCTCATCTTTTAAGTTGGCATTTATCTGTGTGCATAATAAATGCTAGAGATGTGATTCCACAGGACTAAAAATAATTGGGACTGATCTCATCTTTTCATTTTTAAAACACTGAAGGTGGCCATTAAAAATCAAATGTAGTGGAATACAGTGTTAAGATTTCATTTACTGATAGTATCACCTAAATTTGGTTACCAGTTTAACAACAACACTCATATACTGCGAGTTTCCAAGGTAGATGTCACTGAGTTCAAGAATATATATATCTGTTTCCAGGAATCTTATTTGTCATAGCTTAATTGTAGGGATTGGTCTCTTAAAAGGAGAAACAATAATTCAGAGCTATATGGGTTAAGTGTTTAGTGAATAATATATGGTTAAAAACTGAGATGAATTTCGGAAGGCAGATTATTAGGAGAAAAATTTATTGAGGAAAGTGATGCTTGGTCCAGGTCTTAAAGGATACAATGCGGAGAAAGCATATTGCAAATGACATCTGAAGTATGCCACTAGTGTATAAAAAATGGCATTGTTAGATGGTTTATTGTATGCTTTCTTTCCTCCTTCAAAAAACAGAGTGTACTCTATTTTTTTTTCCTGTTTTACCATCACAAGAGTATCTTTTGTGTCTCATGAGTGACTAGCTAATCTTGAAGTACAGGGACTTAACAAAATAGAAATGTGAATTTAAAACAGGATTTGGCTGCATTTTGCCTGTGTTATCATGAACAAGTTGTTCAACTGAAAAGCTGATCAATTGCATCTATCCCATATGTTCACTTGAACATAAAATGAAATAATGCACCTAACTTACTTGGCCAAGTGTCTTCTATGTATACATGTCATACATGAGCACTGCATGTTTTGGAATCTTGATAAGTAGGAACATTAATCTCTAACAGCATTTATGGGAGATTTAAAAAAATAAAGACAGATACTCAACTTATTTTCATGTGTTTGAATTACTCTCTTCTTGAGCATGGCATAGCAGACTAGCCAGGCTGCCAAGAACTCTGCCAAAAAGAGGGTCTGCTTCTGATAGCTCTAGAAAATGCTAAAATTAGGCATCTGAGGAATCAAGGCAGGTGGGAAAGTTATGAACTATAGAGGGGAGCCTAAGGAAGAAGAATCCACGAAAACCTTTTGGGTAGATCCAAGGATAGAAAGGACAAAGAAATGATAATGGAAAATCCTAGACCAGGAATTCAGTACAGTAAGTAAGAACAGAATTTCTCAGAAACAGTCATTCCTTCATTATTTTCCATAGTACATAAAAGTTGACTGTGTTGCAAATGCTAGGGATAAAGGGGAGATTTACTGAAAATAAGTGTAAATAAAGAATATAGCATACAGTGAAATAAAGATAGTAACTAGTTTAAAAATAACAATTTCCTATGGCAGTCAAATGCTAAGTTGTGGCCAAATCTCCCTAAACGTCCACAGCTGAAAGGATGGAGTACAGTCTGTGAGTCAACAATCTTACCTGAAGCACCTTCCAAAACGTCTAGAATCTACTGGTAACTACGTTCTTTATGTCACAGCCTCTACTCATTCCTCAGAGCCTTTTTCCAAAGAAAAAAGAAATTCCTATTCCCAAAAAGTGCATTTCCTTATTTGTCACCATCTTTTATTTTTTCCCCATTTTACTGCCCTGAATTGTTCTTTGTAGGTTTTACAATTGTTTTCTTTCCATTGGGCAACTTCACTTTCCAATCAAACCTCTGGCATACCTATTCTAAGTATTCTTATGTTATTGCTAGTAGAAATTAATAAAATGTTACTTTTTGTTTCTCTTTCCCACTTCTTCACCCTTATCTTCTCTTAAGTATATTTGGAATGGATGATTGATGAAAATCTCAGAGAGGCTGTTAAGAAAAATCTTTCTATGTATAGGAGAGAATAATAGTCCATATAAAATTTATCTGATTTCATATGCCTAATAAATATTTTCACTCATAATCATGTTTAATATTGAAAGAATTGGGGATCCCTGGGTGGCACAGCGGTTTGGTGCCTGCCTTTGGCCCAGGGCGCAATCCTGGGGTCCAGGATCGAATCCCACGTCGGGCTCCCGGTGCATGGAGCCTGCTTCTCCCTCTGCCTGTGTCTCTGCCTCTCTCTCTCTCTCTGACTATCATAAATAAATAAAAATTAAAAAAATAATAATATTGAAAGAATTGTAAAAATTTTATTAGAAAAGTAAAACATATATTTATAGGCAGGAATATAATTATATATTTATAGGTTGACCAATGAGTTCATATGCCATATGCCATTATCTTTTTAACTTTCAGATTAAACACTGGATTTTGGTATCTAGAACATGAAGTACATTCAAATGATCTTATTTTCTAGTATAAGGGGCCTCTTGAAAGGAAAGAGTTAAACATAGGAGTTAAAATATAGATTTTGGAATCATTATTGGGTCATAATCCACATTTTGTTACTTACTGATGCTGTGATGTTGAATAATCATTAACTTCCTTTGAACCATAGAGTCTTCATATGCACATGTAAGGAAAATAGTTTTGAGATACTAAAGGAAAATATATAAAATAGCTCTAATTTCTTGCTTTCCTATTCCACAATTTGGGCAGAAGAACAGCTCTATATTTATTGCTTTGGGGGAGAGGAATGGGGCAGGAAGGAAGGTAGGAAACTCTTCCAGTCTTCTGTCTTTGGTTTTCAAAATCTTAACCTCTTAGGAAGGTCTACTTTGTGGCTTTGAGACTAAACATGAAGATAGAGAGTGATAATGAGTATAAAGAAAAAAATGAGTGAAGTTTAATAAGAAATTGAGGCTTATAAGTGGCATCTAAAAAAATCAAATGAACAAATAAGCACACACAAAAAAGCAGAAACAGACCCATAAATATTGAGAAAAAAACTAATGGTTGCCAAAGGGAAGAAGGTTGGGGGATGGATGGGAAAAATGGGTGAAAAGGAGCATGAGGTATCAGCTTCCAGTCATGAATGACTAAGTAACAAGGATGGAAGGTCTAGCACAGGGAATAGTCAATGGTATCATAATAGTGCTGTATGGTGACAGATGGTAGCTATATCGGTGGTGAGCACACCATAATGTATAGACTTGTCACATCACTAAGTTTTATACCTGAAACTAATGTAGCATTGTGTGTTAATTATACTTCAATAATAGTAATAATAGAAGAAGAAGAAGAAGAAGAAGAAGAAGAAGAAGAAGAAGAAGAAGAAGAAGAAGAACTTATCTACCCTGAAGACTGGGGACCTACACTCTACCTTTATCCTTCAGGCTGGTGATTGAGGTTGGGGATGGGTAGCTGGGGAAGGAAAATAAGCTAAAATAAAAATATATACGCTTAGAGATGAAGGGATATAAATTTACCGTGTGTGTAGAAACAACTAGGAAAATATCTGCAAGGCTCGATCAGGAATTGGAGCTAAATCAAATTTCATAGATGGTTCAGCCTTCCCCAGACAATTACAGCCAGCTATCTTTCATAACAATGACCTGTGGCCGGAGGAGCCGGGACCTTGCCTGCTATGATACCCAGCCCAGTGACACCAGCCTCACCTTGGTATTCTGTAAGAGAAGGTAGCCTATGTAGATACAATCACCTAGAGAATGAATAGGGTCCTCATGTCGTAATAAACCTAGAAGATATGTTGTTGGCTACCAAATAGGACCAAGGGACATTCTCCAACCCTAGCTAGGGTAGCACTGTGGGAGTGGAGCTGTACAACTTAAGACCTCCACTGAGCTAATATAGTGGTTGAACATCGCTTCTCCATCACTATCACCATCAACACACACATGAAATGAGAATGGGAATGCCATCCTAATGAGGGCTACAATTAGGATTACATAATTTTGAGAGACAGAAAGAAGAGCTGTAGATATAAGCCAACATTCATATGTGTTGGCTGGCATAATGCCTTGCAGCAAATATATGTTCAACAAACAGCATTTGCTTTCTTTAATAAATTGTCTTTGCCGTCCTCACCATTACGATCATCGTCACCATGACAAATGAGGACACTGAGGCTCGCAAAGGAGAAAAATTACTTTTCCAATAGCACATAGCATGTCGGAATACTTTTGAAGAGGAACTGAGCATGTAGAATAAAGATCCCTGAACTGGGGTGTGTGGATGCCTAAGTTCTGGTGGGCTGCACTTGGTGGCCTGAGAAATTACAAAGTTTAGCTTGAAAAGTAAGACAAACCTCTCAAAATACACTCAGATGTGCTTTATATTTGTTTTATTACTTTTTTTTTTTATAATGAGAGCATTCGGCTGTCATACCTGATGAATGCCAACATCTGCTACTCTGTATTTAATGTTCCTAAAAGGAAAGGCTCGGCTGTGTGCCAGGATGTCAGAAACATGAGGACTGAGTGTACGCCTCCGGAGGGCAACGCTGACCCTTGTCCCTCTGGTCAGGAGAACCAGCTTACGATGACACATGCATGGCTCAGCGTGTGGCTCCAACACAGCACGACTCGGGTGGATTTAATCAGTTGGATGGTACCAATTCTCATAGAGAATGAGACGGTAAATGTCAACGTGCTCCCCAGCTAACTCAAAACTACCCGTATTGGAGGTGATGTAGCCACAGTAGGCATTGATTGTTCATGCTCGCCAGGTTTTTCTTTTTACCAAATTGTGCACATTCTGAAGTCCTATGTGTGGCTTTCATTATAAGAAAAAAAATAATAATAATTCCCAGCTTCCCTTAGAGCTACAAGGCAGACTTGTGAGTTGGGTTCTGCCAATGGGTCGCGATGGTATGAAACTTGACTTTGGTGTCAGTAAACAGGGGCAGTAGGGGTGACGGCAGAGGCAGCTTGGTTCTATGGCCTGTGGTATCGGGGACAGCTTCCAGTCTGCTGCAGAGGCACACCATAGTGCTAACGGCTGCTCTGTAACCAGTTAAATCTCAAGCGTGGTTCCAAAGTTGCTGCTGTTAACTCGCAGCAAACGCCTGCAGCCGTCCCAAAGATTCTATTGAGTATTCCATAATTACATTAAACTTCTCCCAGCTTGCCTATGTTAGGGTGGTTTCTTCTATCTACAAAGAAAAGTCCTTTACATATACTAGAGCAGTGATAAAGAGCTCCATCAACCAGCAATTATGGGCTGAATCCCTTGCATTTGCAAGAGGATATGGGATTGGATCTGGAGAGGGGGTAGAGAGAGAGGAGGGAGAGACTTGGGGGAGGACTCTCCATCTTTCTTTCAGCTCCACTGACCCCCTCAAACCTGAAGTTATGAGACCCCCCACCTGGACAGAGCCTACATATATTCTCACAGTTTAGAGCAATCTAAGCAGAGAACGAACTTCCCTGGTAGTTCCAACAGTGGCCTACAAGAGCGTTCCTTTGGTCTCACCAGTTTTGCACACCAACCTCTGAAACGATTCGGTGTGATCAGAGGACACAGATTCACACAAACCGCGTGGACGAAAGGTGGAGAAGCAGCTGTCGCCTGAGGAAAACTACGAGGCAGTTGGTGCTGAGCAGATCCGAATAACTGACTAATTCTAGGTGTTCAAGGAGGCCCTCTTCTTCCATCTTGACGGAGTCAGAATATCACAGCGGGGTCCTGACCCGCATGGACACACTCTCTAAAACGCTATTTTTCAACAGTGATTAGGGTACTATGTCAGACAGATGATTTTTAATCTGTGATTTTTAAAAAAAGACACCAGATAAAGCACTTTTATGAGGCGGACACACTGCTCAGCGTTCCAAGACGCTTGTGTGATAAAAGCAATTTTAAAACAAGACTATGAGGCGTATGGAGAAGCTGGTCAAAGGATGGCACTTTCCATAGCACAACTGCCAATTCCTGAGTACCAGCAATGCTAACTCCGCCTCCCAGCATCATCCCCGGATTTTAGAGCTTGAATTAAGTCACCCCCTTCTCTCAGGGATCCGCTTCACACACCCTACATCCACCCATCCGCACCAGGAGCCTGCGTACCCAAGGAAATACCACTGATCGGTGATAATGAGCCTATTTAAACCTAACGATAGGGGCACCTGAGTGACTCAGTTAAGTGTCTGTCTTTGACTCAGGTCATGATGTCATGATCCTAGGGTCCTAGGTTCAAGCCCCATGTCAGCGGCTTCTCCCTCTCCCTCTGCCCCTCCCACCACTCCTGTGGGCGCGCTCTCTCTCAGATAACAATTAAATCATCTAAAAAAATAAATAAAAATAAAAATAACTGTAACCAATGCGAATCACCACCCCCCAGGCTCACAGGTTAATGAGGATTTATTATTATTGTTGTTGCCGTTATTATTCCAGACAACCCGAGAAGACTGAGAGGTCAACTGTACTCAAGAGAGCCTTGTGTCTAGAAGTTAAAGCCTGAATTTATTAAGCGTGTACGTCTACACCGATGCATTTATGCTGACGTGCCCACTGTGACAGATTCCCATTCACGCTGGCGCGGCGGAGCCCATGGACCTGCCCACACGTTTCCATCAGATTTCTTAATTATTCCGAAGGAGAGGAGTTGCTTGGGGCTCCGAGGCAGGTAATCCGACTAACTTCTGACACCGTAACACTTACTGTAATTTACACTTTACAAACAAGCCTAAATATATCCTCCCTTGAGCTGAAACAGTAATTGAGCTTGTGCTTACTGTGGAACTTAAGGTAACATTCTCTTCCTGAGGTTAGAAATTATGCCTAATATATGCAATGTTTCTCTTTTGTAATGCTAATTAAAACAAAGACAGAAGTAGACAACCGATTCAGGTTATTTCTGCTGAACTACCCGCACCGCCCTTCGTTTTCATCAAAACAAAATACCAGGCTGGTTTTTGTTTGCACCAAGGGCTACATCAATGTTCCCTACATTTTTTTTTTTTTGTATGTAACACTTCAAAAAAGGGATCTTTGAATGTGATGTTAGTTGAACGTGGATTGTCAGGTTTAGTCTAGCACCTTACAGATCTTTCTATACCACCGCGGTTTAGATACTCAATAAAATTTTAAAGGATGAACCCAAATGTCTCCTTTTTAAAGAAGATTCTTTATTTATTCGTTCATTTGTTTATCTACTTGAGACCAAGAGCCGCATGCACGGGGAAGAGGGGCCCAGGGGGAGGGGGAGGCAGGCTCCTGGCTGAGCCTGGAGCTGCGCTGGGGACAGATCCCAGTGCCTGGACTCCTGACCTGAGCCCAAGTCCAGAGCTGTGCCCAGGCGCCCTCCCTGTGTCCTCCTCGCTCACAGGGAGAGCTTTTCTGTTACTGTCCGTCAGTCCGATGCGGTGGGCCCACCTCAGGCTTAGGAGAAAGGGAGAGAGATGGACGTGGTCCTGATATTTATCTTATTTTTGGGTTAAACCAGAGGCCTAGAATGAGATGCGATTGCTTGTGCTTGAAATACCTTTTCTATCTTCAGACTGAGGAATCACTGACGTGTTACTGTTACTTCCTTTTCATAAAGCGTGCAATGGGCAAGTAGTTTCCTTCTGGGTTGTTCCAGAGAGTTTGATCTTTAAATAGTGTCACAAAGGAAGGGCCATGGCGCGCCCGCTTCTGAGGGCTCCTATGCTCTTCCTGAGGGGGGGAGCGGGATGGGCCATTGTCTCCCCGGTGACAGGTGCAGGGACGGAGGAGGGGCGGCCTAGAGGCCCGTCCAAGCGCTGAGCGGACAGGTGGACAGAGGTTTCACTCTCCAGGCGGCGCAGCAGGTGGGTAGTCGCTTCTGGGTATTAGATGCCTTGCTTGGAGGAGACACTCAGTGTAGACATTTCCTTTAGTAGGCAAGATAGACATTGTTTTAATTAATTAATTTATTCATCTAATAAAATAAGATGAAGATTAGCCACCCAGGGACCCGGGGGCAGGTGCTGGGAGTCCCTGTTCCTCCCTGCACCGCTGCCGCAGAGCCACCCGGCTGCTGGGCTGCAAGCACAGGTGTGTGGCCCAGAGCCCACAGCAGCCCCCAGCTTCCAAGCAGGACCAGGGCCAGCGCCTGGATGACCTGAGAGGACCCGGGTCCAGCTGGGGGCTGTTCTTCCAGGGGCGCCTCATGCACCAAGGGTTTGCAGGCCTCTCCGCGTGTCAGGTCTTCTCCTCTCCTACCAGGCCCTGCCTCTCCCTGGGGGGGGGGGGTGTCCCTTTAGCCAACCCCGCCTCTCCAGCTCCACACAATTCTTACATTCACCTCTGATGCAAACTGACCTTCTAGCTGGAGGTTTGGAGATGGGGCTGCGAGAGCTCTTAGGAGCTGTCACCTCACGGACAGCAAACACTCCCGCTCTCTTGGGGGATGTTTTCCTCTTGTGCATTTGAATAGCAGACAGTTGGAGGAAGTCTCCTATGATTTCTAGTTTCTGTTTCTTTCTCTCTCTCTCTTTTTTTTTAAGATTTATTTATTCATGAGAGACAGAGAGAGAGAGAGAGAGAGAGAGAGGCAGAGGGAGAAGCAGGCAACATGCAGAGAGCCCGATGTGGGACTCGATCCCAGGTCTCCAGGGTCATGCCCTGGGCCCAAGGAAGATGCTCAGCCACTGAGTCCCCAGGGATCCCTCTCGTTTCTGTTTCTTATGCTATCTACATTCCTGCTCCTGAGTCATATAAAGAATTGTAATAGCACCTAGATTTAAAAACAATAGCCAATATGAGTTGGTTTCTGTAACTTAGGAAAAAAAAAAAACAACACACTTCAATTAACACAATTGATTTAAGTAACCTGTATTTTCTGAACTATTATTATTATTATTAATTATTATTATTATTATTACTATCATTATTACTTTGACGAAGATGCTAAGGCTTTCTTAATGATGCTTCCTCATCTTTTATAAGAATGTAAGGTAGGGAATCCTGCCAAGTTGTATAATAAGCAGACATCTGGACTACATAAATCTTATATAAGTACGTAAGATTAGATTCTGGAGCTTAATCAGATAAGGCTTATTCCTTTCAAAATGCGGCTTTACAAGAATTTAAGACGTGCTATATTTCACGTTATCAAATGCCTCACAACTCCTTACTTTACTGACTATGAATACATCATGAATGTGCAGTTAAAAAATTCAACCCAAGATGAAGAAAGAGCAGTTGACACAATCTATCACCTTGTCCAAGTATAAAGTTTGATCTTAATTATACTAATTAGAAAATAGACTCTAAAAACTGTGCATAATTTTCAACAGGATAGTAACATAACTTTTTTATGTTTCATAATCAGTTACAGAACTGTGAAATTCCCCATTGGTACCATTGCTAATTTATAAGCCTCGTACTCACAAACTTACATGAGCTCTTATGAAAAAAAAAATGAACATTCGCCTTTCTCTGTGCGTTACGCAGGGATTAAAGGATGAGTATCCAAATAGACTCTGCTAGTTTGTGTTCACTGTGTGATGCAGTAGGGAGCCCTGAAAACAGCTATCCGTTGTTTGAGAATGAGATCATCTACAATTTCAGGATGATTGCTTGTTGACTCAAATCCAGTAGGACTGCGGGTCTTGATCATGCCGCCGTGTAAGGCTCTGACTCCCATCAGCCATGCTCGGATGCTTTGTGATAAAGACGGCGTGTGTGTTAGCCAATGGAGAGATGACCAACAAAAGTACATAATACTTAAAATTAGGTTTCTACTCCTTTGCCCATTATGACGATGACCTCATATCTATACCTACATATTTATCTCAGCCAATTCTGAAGGTGTCTTTGAGATAGGACCTGACCCAGGGCCTGATCCTGGAGACCCGGGATCGAGTCCCCCGTCGGGCTCCCTGCATGGAGCCTGCTTCTCCGTCTGCCTGTGTCTCTGCCTCTCTCTGTGTCTCTCATGAATAAATAAAATAAAATTAAAAAAAAATAAAAATAGGCAGGTCATAAAATACACCTGGAATTCACTCTAGTGCCGTGGTTCTCAAACTGAGGAGGCAATTTTGTCCCCTCGGGAACATCTGTCAAGTTTCGGAGACATTTCTTTGTTGTAACTGGAGTAGAAAAGTGAAGCTGGCTTCTAGTGTTAAAAGCCAGAGATGCTGCTAGACCTCCTCCAGTGCACGGACTAGTCCGGCATAACAGGCAAGTCTTCCACCTAAAATGTTAATTAGTGCTGAGGTCGAAACTCTGCTATCAGAGGCCCTCCATCTTCCCTAAAGAGCTATTTTCAGTTATTTTGGATGATGACTGAGTCAGAGGAAGGACCCCTATCTTGCCGCTGGCTGGGGAAACTCACACATAGGCAGGTGCACGGTAATGTCAGACGTGAGCCCCTCGGACATAAGGGCGCTCCAAATTAAAGAAATTACTTTTTGATCAAGTGGCTACTCCCATGGTCCCATCTTTATGATTTACCCTGGAATGAGAAGCAGCAGGTATGTCTCCCTTTAAATTCAATGATATGTATTGAAGTTTCTAGGCAATAGAGCGAGAACAGCTAGTGTGATTAATCAATGAATTACATGATCATTTACATAGAATACCATACCTTTGTCTCAAAGTACTGAATGGACTTCGGTTATTTAGATATTATAAACTCTCTGAAGTGGGAGAAAAAGTGAGTGATTTTACTGTAATTTTGTATATGGAAATTATGTGTCTCGAATGAGTAAACAGCCAGGACCCTGAACTACTTCTGCAAATAGGGTAATTTAATTGTGTAACACTTGAGGTGTCATGGCCCTGTGCGAGAAAAGACGATTTTCATTTGAGACCCCATGCAAGCACTGACTCTGCCCATTAAAGGGTGAAACTATAAACCATCCCCAGGGACCACATGGCAGAAAATGCTGATTGTGACAGAGAAGGTGACACACAGAGACAAATATTTCAGGGTGCAAAATAGCCGCAGCCCAGGGAAGCCGTCCCGAGTCTTCTGAGACAGTCAGCCTGCATCGGATGAAGCGTACTGAAAGGAGGCAAAGGCTCTGTAACCTTGCAGGCTACTTTAAGCTGGTGTTGGTCCCTTCCTTGCTTAAGTGTGCGATTTGCAGTTAATACTCGCTCTTTGCTAAGGCTGAGAGAATGTGAGGAAGGAATACCATTAGCATACAGTGGGAAGAATGCGAGTGGCCCTAGAGAAAGTGATCAGTGGGGCCCACCACAGTCCTCCTGCTTGTCCCCACGAGCATCGTTCTGATTCAGATTCTTGTCGTCTCTTACCAGGATTCCTGGACCACACGGCCCTAAGTCGCAGTCTGCCTCCAAGCATCCTGTGTTTCTCCTTTCCACCATCTATAAGCACACAAGACACTCACAATTTTAAACTGAAATGTAATTCTGCAAAGATGATAATGACAATCAAGAATAAACGAGAGTTCCTTCGGGCTCCTGGGGGGCTCAGCGGTTGAGCATCTGCTTTGGGCTCGGGTCCTGATCCCGGAGTCTCGGGATCGAGTCCTGTGTAGGGCTCCCTTTGGGGTGCCTGTTTCTCTCTCTGCCTGTGTCTCTGTCTCTTTCTCTCAATCTCTCTCATGAATAAATAAATAAAATCTTTAAAAAAAAACAAAAAAATAGTTCCCTCAAATTCACTATCCTAATAAATTACATTTGTTTCCACTTTTTTCACTTCTTTTACTTATTTCTGATCTAACAATACGGTAATCAAAAGATGTGACTTTTAATTCTAATTTGTCTCTTACCCTATAATAACATTTCTATTTGCTTTATGATCTCCATTAGTAGATATTTTGTGGATTAATAATTTACAATATAAAGTGTCACAAATTTTTTTTACTATATGGGATGTTTAAAGGAAATCTTGCTTATTGCCTTTTGCTTTATTTTTAGATGGAGATGCTCATTATAGTGTTTCTTATTTTGAGCAATTTGGATGGTTCTAAAGTTACCTAATAGCAAATCAGGATTACATGGTCAACATATAGAGCAATTTTTTTTCTTTCCTAGCTTTATAGAAATAACCAACTGCTCTCCAAAAAATGTTGTAGTGGTTAACATGGAATTTTGGTAATGTGTTTTATATTATCTTCATTTGCCCTTAGTGTCAATCTTTATTATTGACTTTCATTAATTAAAAAAAAATAACATATAAAAATAAAAATAAAAAATAAAAAAAACAACATATAGTCACCTTATTGTTAAATTGGAGTTTTTCACAGTGAGCCTGATGGTTAGGTCTCGCTCTGAAAGGCTCATCCTTGCGAATATTCAGGGTTTAGTTTGCCACAATTCCATGTTTGTGGTTATTCATTAGAAAGCTGAAGCTCACTTATGTGCAAGGTTCAAAGCTATGTGTTCAGTGTCTTCCATAAGTTTCTAATTGGTAGGAAGAAAGAAACAAGTTATGTGTTCAAATAACTATGTTAATGTCAAACACAAGAAATTACTGAAAAAGAGATGTCACAGAAATGGAAGTGTAGGAATAGGGAGTAAAATAGGGGAGGCTTCAGGAAATCATGGCATTGCAGCTGGGCCTGAGGAAAAATAGTATAGGAATGGAAGACATGCCTTGCAAGGTACAGAAATCCCAACAAAGGCACAAAGGCAAAAGACACAGAACAGTGGCTTCTAATTTTCAATGCCTACACCCTCTAAAATGATAGTGCAGTGTGTGCATATGTGTGCACACGCGTGGTCCAAACGCTTTCGTTAGATTTTCATAGTATCAGTGACTGCTCCACCTCTAATTTTAAAAAGCAGATTTGAAGCAATGAGCAGAGGGACGTGAAATCAGCAGTATATGGTTCTCCTTTATCTTAAGAAAACTGGGAATTCTCAAGGTAAGTATGTATTTATTCAGTATGCAAATCCGCAGGAATAAGATTAGCTTACAAATACCCAACATTCTTGGTATATTTTAATGTCCACTATCTTTTATTTTAGTCATAATATTTGAGAAGCTGGATTGAAAGTCATTCTTTGGTAGAAATAATGTCTTATGCATGATAACAATATTTTTTCCCTTAAAACTTACTTTTTTCATTTCTCTCTCTTTTTTTTCCCCTTTTTTCAGTGCAGATCTTTCAAAATAAAACTGGGATCAAATCCAAATTCTATGAAAAATAACTATCACCTGCCCCAGAGGGTAAGGTTTCTTGGACTTTAGGAACTGGGGCTATGGGGCCATAATGCATTGAAGGCTCCCTGAATGCCACTTTCCTCACTTCCCATTTCTGACAGCTGCTTTCCCTTTTTCTTCTCTCTTTTCCTGCTCTTCTGTGCTTTGCCACTTCTGTGTGTGTGTGTGTGTGTGTGTGTGTGTGTGTGTGTGTGTAGAAAGCCTGCATGCCTCTAGAGTGGGAAGGGGCAGAGGGAGAGAGAGAGAATCTTTTTTTTTTTTTTAAGATTTTATTTATTTATTCATGAGAGACACAGGGAGAGGAGCAGAGAGACAGGCAGAGGGAGAAGCAGGTTCCATGCAGGGAGCCTTGATGTGGGACTCGATCCCAGGACCCAGGACCCCGGGGTCACGACCTGAGCCAAAGGCAGACGCTCAACCCCTGAGCCTCCCAGGTGCCCCTGGAGAGAGAGACAATCTTAAGCAGATTCTGTGTTAAGCCTAGAGCTTGACATGAGACTCAATCTCAAGACCCTGAGATCATGATCTGAGCCGAAATCAAGGGTCCTTGGGCACTTAACTCTGAGCCACCAGGTGCTCCTGTTTTGGATCTTATTTTCGAAAAACATATTCCTTTTTTTTTTTTGTAGTAAGAAAACTTAACATGAGATCTACCCTCTTCACAGAATTTTTGATTGTACAATACAGTATTGCTAAGTACAGGCACAATGTCTGGGGCAGATACACCCTAGAACTCATTCGTTTTGCATGACTGAAGCTTCATAGTGGTTGAAGAGCAGTGGCCCCAAGCCCCTGGCAACCATCTTCCTGCCTCCTCCTCCATGGCTGACTATTCTAGATATATAAGTAAATGCTAGGAGGGTTGGCCCATCTGTAGGCGACTTCTCTCACTTAGCATAATGTCCTCAGGGTCCGTTCATGTTGTATATGCCAGGATTTATTTCTTCTTTTAAGGCTGAGGAGTGTCCTATTGTATGTATGTCACACATATTTTTTTTTTATCCACTCACCCACTGATGGACATATAGGGAAAAAGATAGGAATTAAAATTATCGTACTGGTATGATGGTGTCCACTTGTCTTAGTAACTTCCATTTGACTTTTATTTCCCTTCTCTTTCCTATGACCATGCTGTGTGATGATGGATGATAAAAAATCCTAAAGCAGATTTCCTTTCATAAAATATCTGTCTCAAAATACACATTTCTCCTTCATTTGTAGGATGCCTAGAAACCAACATGATGCATCTCTTCATACTTTAGATGTGGATAGATTCCAGGGGTTACATATTTGTTGAATTAAGGAATTGACCAAAGAAAAAGAGAAAAATAAGAGACCTGATGTGCCACCGAAAAATATAATGGAAACACAATTACTAATTTCTAAAGTGTCTCAGATATAATAAGGAGAAGTTGCCTCTTGACAATTTAGTGATGTAGAATAGAGTAAGTTGGTAGAATTGTCATTTGAAAGTGGAAAATTAGGTTTTATAAAAAAATATTGTATCATCTTGATTATTATTCACCTGTAATGTGAACTCACAAGATCTCTAGCAGACTGGGAATTCCAAAGGCATGAGTTTTGTTGATCTTCAAAGGATTCCGATTTTACACTGATATTTGTCAATGCTAGTGTGAGGATTTAGTTGGACAGTTAGGTAGTCAGGGCCAGGTCCCCAACCAGAGAATATGGAGTCAGGACGGCTAAAATAAAACAGCACCGACATCTTGTTTTGCAACGTAGACGGGATGCACTAACATTTGGCTTTGCAGCCTTTGCAAAAATGACTTCTGCAAAACGTCTTAAAATAAGGCAACTAACCGCAAAGCTTCTGTCAGGATCACCCACAAGGGGTGGTTGAGACATAAGCCCCCAGATGTCAGCAAAAAAAAAAAAAGACCATCGGCACGTGGGCATTAGCCTAAAAGGTAGACAGGTATGGGACCAGAGCCCTGATTGGCACGACTCAGGACATCCTGACTGTGTAAGGTATATGTGAGCAAAAGAGCTCATAAGAGCCCCTAAACGTAGAAACTCTGGGGGTAACCCTCAAGCCTTGCTCCCCCTCCAGGAGCTTTATACTTCTGCTCCATACACTGCCCACCACTCCTCACCTGGGCTACCTCTTCATTCTTTAGAGCGGTGTGACCAAGAACCGCGGACACTAAAGGCAGACAAATGCTGGAACACTGGGAACACGATGTGGAATCTTCTTCAGGATTTTCTTTTATGATTTTAGCTACAGCTTCTTCTCATATATATTTTTTTCATTTTCTCAAGGGAGAAAACAACTGTTCTATGTGATTTAAACTGTACAATGTCCAGATATTGTCAAGAACCATTCGAAATGTTCAAAGAGTCCGAATCTATTTTAGCACCTCCGAGAGTGCTCACCACTCTCGGCGTATCACCTGGGTTTCCCCACAACAAGGACGAGATAAGAGGGTTTCATGGCAGACTGTGAGACAGACATGACCCTGACTGACGTTTCTTGATGCACTCTGATAAGACAAGCATGGGGTCGTTAGGTGCCACATAGGAACCACGTATACCTAGATTAAAAGTTTAGCATCCTAAGACTTGGACTGGCTACGTAGCAGTCATGTCATCAAGCTCCAGATAGGGTGAACAGCTTGCCCTAATTTGCTGGGATTTTTCTAGTTTAATACTGAATATCATGTCCTGAGAATACCCTCGGCTCTGTTTAAATCAGGACAGCTGGTCATGTTATCTCTACACCAAATATAAACTAAAACATCATGTAGACTTGCAAGAAGAGAATCAAAAGAATCCCATGACATGTATCCCACTTTGTAGCTCGTGTGAACACATTTTACCACCCTTACAATACTGTGCTATATATTATCACCTCAATTTTACAAATGTGAGCATTTTTGTAATCACGCTTATCTAAGGTGCCACAGTTGTAAGGAGAGCCAGCTCTTGAACACAAGTGCTTTGGATGCCAACCCATGAAAAGTATACCCACCACCTTCTTCGCCCTGGTCAACGAAAGCACAAGGCAGATCCAGTCAATTGTATGGGCTCTTCTGTAAAAAGCAAAATCAAAACCAAACCAAACAAAGCAACCTAGCATTTTAGGCCTGGTAGTTGAAGAGGAAAATCTGGGTGTGCTGAAGTTACCCTTACCCTTATCTTCCAAACCTCAAAGTTTGAGGAAGAATAAGGATGATCTTCAAGCAACATAGAGGTCTGCCCATCCCAGCAAAGGCTAAGAACATGGCTGAGGACCAAACTGTTTTGGAAGAAAGAGGGTGGGAGATGAATGTTTAGATTAAAATATATTACAAATATTATATATATATATATATATATATATATATATATATATATATCATAGGGTATCACTCATGTGGAATATAAGTATAATACTAGTATAAATATATTTATATATATCATTATAACTATATATTTATATGCTTATATGATATATTAAAATATATATATTATATATATAGCATCTCATACAGTTTCATATGTGGAATATAAGTAACAGTGCAGAGGATCATAGGGGAAGGGAAGGAAAACTGAATGGGAAGAAATCAGAGGGGGAGACAAACCATGAGAGACTCTTAACTAAAGGAAACAAAGGGAGGGTTGCTGGAGGGGATGATGGGGTAACTGGGGGAGGGCAATAAGGAGGGCATGTTATATAAGGAGCATTGGGTGTTATAGGCGACTGATGAAATCACTGAACTCTACACCTGAAACTAATGATGTACTGTATGTTGGCTGATTGAATTTAAATAATAATTTAAGTAATAGTTATATATATATGTATATATATATACATATATATATAGCACAGTGATTAAAAGCTAAAAAATAACAAATAAATAAAAGTCAGTTCGAGTCCTTGTTATGCCACTCACAAGATATATGATCCTGAGAATACTCCTTAAATTATTTGATTTCAAGGTTCAAGGGTTTTTTTTTTTGTATTTTTTAAAAATTTGAAATGATAACATCTGAGATGTTTTCTCTGAGAATTTGAATAAAATGGTTTATAAAATATTTAGCAGAGTTCTTATCCTTTGGTGATACTGAATAAAAATAAATGGTAATTCTTAGTGTTGTATTGAAAAGTCAAAATTTTACTTAAAATTCATATAAATGCATATGGGTAAATATGTGTGAGTACATAGATATACAACAGTCTGAAAGAACATAGAAAAATATAACTATCATTTATAATAGTTGGGCTATATGTTTTCTTTTGTTTTATTTTGGGGAAGGAGAAACAAAAGTAAATGAATTTTTCTTTAAAAAACAGTATTTGGGGAACAATTTAATGTTCTAAACAGTGGCAGATAGATGGCATGTGTTTTGTGGAAAAGCTTATATTCATCAGTGGTATTTTCTTTGGTAGTATGTAAATATTTTTAGTAAGAGTTTAATCAATATTTACATATTTATTTTAATTGACAGATTTATCTATTTATTCAGTTTTAGCAAAGCCAAGCCCAGAGCTGGTGTGATTTCTGAGCTATCTGGTCATGCCCCCTAAAGGGGACAAATTTGCTTTTAGTCAGCTGTTGGATTCTAATGACTAATGAGTCTTACTTCCTATTTGGCTTTGCACACATCAATTACTCCTTGGAATCTCAATTTCCTGTCTGTTAAAACATTAGGGTTAGAGTAAATAGGTTTCAGAGACTCAGACATGCCATTCTGTTTTGTTTTTCTGTATTTGTGTAGAAACATATGACGAATCTCTTCATGTACACCATCCAAGAGAGGAGCAAGGAAATGGCTCTGGGGAGGGATGCAAGCAAAGAGAATAAATAAAGGTCCCATAAATCATGCACAACAGAATGTGCTGGTAAAAGGCATCTGGGTGAGAAAATCGCCCTTAGTGTGGGCAGGATTTGATCTTCTGTGCTTTGCTGCAACTTCAATGTCAAGTCTCAAGTTCACAGAAAAGCATGATCCTTCCTCCTCTACTAGAACATTCTAAAAATGTGTTAAGTAATGGGGTTGTCACTGAGGTGTAGAGGTGCAGAGGCTCCAAGAGTTCAAAGATGCAAAGAAAGAAAGGTGACTTCTCTGAGGCAAAAGACTACGGTGATTTGGAAAAGACTTCCTGAAATTCAGCCTTGGATCTAATGCACTTGAAGTCCGTCCACTCTTTTCTTCAGGCCAAAACACAACAGAGGCATATGGTGGAAATAGAGGAAGGGGAAAAGGTGAAGTTCCTGACACACGTGTCCCCTGGTCGTTGGGACACGCTGATCCCACTTCAGAGTGGAGGTTACTATGTGTTGGAAACGTTCATGTATTGGCTATTTCATTCATTCAATAAACACTCATTGAGCATCTGTTAAGTTCCAGATATTATGCAAAGGGCTAAGGATACAGATACCACGGAAGACTTTAAAAATCTGTGGGAGAAGAAAAGAAGCTAACAAGCATAATTACATTGATACATTGCAAAAACTGGGAGAAATTAAGAATTTTCGAATTAGAAATTTGGAATATAAGAGGGAATTGGGAGGAATAAGGGTCTCTGCCCAGAAGCTGTTATTTTGCAGTAGTAAGAGGGAGAACAGATCAATGATGTATGCTATGGTGGTGGAGACCGTAGTCAACCCAGGCAATTTCCTCCAGGATTCATGTTCTTAGTCACTCTGCTATGTGGCTTCATAAACTGCCAGTAGCTGTCATTTAAATAATAATAACAATAACAGCTAAAATGTATTGAGCACTTACATGTACACTCACTCTCAATTGTCACATTTAATCCTCAATACAATTTTATGATGTAGGCATCCCTTTAAATTTTATTTTACAAACAACCAAACATATTAAGAAAGATTAAATAATTTGCCCAGGGGTTGCAGAGCTGGAAGTAGCAGATCCAGGATCCCAGCCCAGTTCTGATTAACATCAGCAACTATGCTTTTGATCACAACTTATATTATGCTGCTGGCATGTCATTTCCCCTCATAATCTATGCCTCCTTCCCTCACATTGAGCATATGTCTGGTGGATATTTCAGATTCTGATTTCCCAATGAGCCAACATCCTTTTAAGAAAATATCCGTTCAACTTTATAGTATATAATGTTGTTTGTTATAAATTAATCATGCTATTTTAATAAAAATACATTTTGTTTTGACTCTTTTTTTCAATAAAGCGTTCTGTGAATGAGAACTTCGCAAACTGTCAATGTACACACATGACTCTTTTTGCTTTGAGTCAAGACCAAAAGAGGCCACATAAATGGGTCAGGAAAAAATAGGCTTTAATCTGTAACCATAGTCGTCAGCTATGAAATAGAAGACTGGAAATGCCCTGCTCCAGCCATCATGGGAGTAGCTCCTGTCCCTTGTGACGCCCCTTGGATCCCCCTGAATACCTTCCAAAGAAGACTTTCCTGATACTCATGGTTGGTTGTTCAGTTTCCATTTCCCCCTCCTAGCTAAGAATCCTGTTAGCCCTGTCTGACTTGTTTCGGGCTTCATCTTCAGCATTAACACCCAATGTGATATCTTAAAATATGCTTTAAATCTAACCACATCTTACCTCTTTCACATGATCATCATTTCTCATTCAGTCTCTATTTCTACTCTTACGCTTCAACAGTCGCTGGTCTACAGAGTATCCAGAGTGGATTTTTTTTTTTTTGAAAGTTGATGCTACACCTAACATGGGGCTTGAACTCATGACCCTGAAATCCAGAGTTGCATGCTCTCCTGACTAAGTCAGCCAGGTGCTCCCAGAGTGAAGTTTTCAAAGCACAAAGCGAATCATAGCATCCCCTGAAAAGCCTCTGGTGACTTCCTCTTACACGTGGCATAACACCCAGCTTCGTATGCTGGCTTACGCATGAAGGGTTCCCTTGTTCCTCAACTTCTTAGCCTCCGTATCGCCCTTCTTCACAAGTGTTTTCCGGTCATTCTGATTCCTTGAACAGACCAAAGGCATATCCTTATCTTCAAACATTTAGGCCAGCTGTTTGCCTCAAAATCATCTTATTTCAGATCTACACGTGACTGGGTCCCTCGTATCATTTCATTTCACTAGAATGTATTCTCTGAAAACTGAAAATGTGGCTATTTTCTATGTACGCGGAACTAAGGAATAATAATGCCTAGCAAATGTTCAAGTATTAATTGAATCACTGACGTATGCGTGTTAGTGTATCGTAGATGGTGTGCCTGTGTGGAGTATCATCAGTTAAGAGGCCCACGTGGATAAGTGGTGATGAACATTGGAAATAATTTGGCTTCAACAGCTTAATATATCTTTTGGGGGAATATGGGGTGTTACCTCTTTTCCCAGTTCACTTGACTCTGTGTGGGCCTATAGTACTAGTTAGTTTAATTATATTTTACCTCCCAGGAACATAGATCTGATGGAAACACACAGTTACAGAAGGTATTTAGAAAAAAAAGAAAGAAAGAAAGAAAGAAAGAAAGAAAGAAAGAAAGAAAGAAGAAAGAAAGAAAGAAAGAAAGAAAGAAAGAAAGAAAGAAAGAAAGAAAGAAAGAAGGAAAACAACATCTGATGGAAGTGAAAGCAAGTGGAAGTTCATGGACAGGTATCCTCAGCCAGTATCCTCTTTCCAATGCCCTAACTTTTCATGGCCTATCTTTTGAGTTGCCTTCTGTTGCCAAGAACCACAAGACTGCCACCTATATGGGAAGGATATGATCTCAAGAGCTTAAGGTGAAGTAGAGGAATTGAATTCAGTACCAGGAAAGTGAAATTAGAGCAGCAGGTGGACTGTTGCAGTCTTGGTGGTGGGTTCCAATGACTCTAGCAGATGTTTAGACAGTCCTTTTACGAACAAATCAGGTTTATTTAAAGGGGAGGAAAGTGATGGATAGTGGGAGGTATGGCCTCTAGTCAGTGTGCCAGGGATGCGATATTTTTTTAAGGGAAAAAAAAAAGATAAAGAATAAAACCATTTTGAAGTTTCCAGTAATCTCATATTGTCTTCCTGTCACTCTGACATTTTAAATATTGCTGCTGAGTAAATTTCTCCTAAGGTATTCTATTTACATTTTAAAAAGCCAAAGCATGCAAATATCTCTATTTTGCATCTCTAAGAATGTAAGTTACACAATCAAAATGAGGTTCCTTGGGGCCCATCTCAAATGTCTCTTCTCCTTGATATGTGTGTATTTCCCCAAAGTCTCTATGATTTGGGTCAATTGATTATTGACGCTTAATATCTTCATTCTTCAAATGGGGATTTGTTATAAGCGGACCCCAGTTAGAACAAAGGCAGTTTCATTACACTGGATAATTATACTTTTGGATATAATTGTCTCCATTGGGATCGCGTAAAAACTTAAAGCAACAGAAATTTTAAAAGGCTATGGATATCCTTCTATTAATTGAGAATATGATTTTTAATAGAGAAAATCCCATAGTAAAAGAAAATGTTTCCTTGTATTATATACCCTGGAAACAATGGTTTTCCTATTTATTTTATTTACTCCCTTGCACTTTTATTCAGTGCTTAGTTATGCTCCAGTTTAATCCCATTAAAACTATTAATACTGTTAGGTAATTAAAATTCACTTAACAAAAAATTCTCTTCCTAGATACATTTTCCTTTGTGCATATGCCTTTCTCTGCAATTGCAATATGGGAGATTACTGACCTTTAACATCAGTAATAACAATATCTGCCTGGTGTTTTCTGGTTAACTAGGTGCATTCACTTCTGCTCACTCACTCGGTTCTGTACTGCAATCTATGTTCAGTATCAACGTGTTCATTTTACAGGTAATGAAATAAGGCTCAGGAGTTAAAGTACTGACCCGGGGTCATGTGGTTAGCAAACAAAAGAGCAAGGATTTGGAGCTAAGCCTGCAAAATCTGAAAGTGTATATTCTCTTCCTAAAAAATCATAGGAAATCTATGGTCATATGAAGTTAAAGAGTATTTGGGGAAAGAAAAGAGTGGTCGATAAGGCAATTCTTCTCCCTCCACTCCGGAAAAAGTAAATTGCTATTTTCCACTAAAGTTATCCATTATCCTTGTAGAATTCTGATTCTGATGCCCTGTCATAAACACTCATCTCCACATAGACTCGGGATCTCCAATTTGTATCTCCTCTTAGTCTTACTATCATGATAAGCAGGTGTAATATTAAAAGGGGGGTGTTCTCTCACAATAACGGGACACAGTGATGAGCGTGTTAGCCCCCCACGACTGGCAGGCAGAGGCAACCCAGGGAGCAGGTTACTGCCCCTACTCAATCACACCATTTCAAATCTCCAACTGCCTTTCAGGGCGCAGCAGCTTCCAGTGGTTCTCCGGAACAGAACAGTAATCCCGAATGTTATAAATAGGTTGTTTGGTCAAAATATTGACAACCTAATTGAAAAATATATATCCTACTGCTTCAATGTTTGCTAGCCAGTGAAATGAGACAGAAACCCCAAGGAATCACAGAAGGCTTCATATGACCTGCCACTTTGACTTATGTAACTGCATCGCCCCTGTGAATGAAAGTCCTTGTCTATTTTTAGTTTCTTATTTTTTCCCCATCAATTTGGTCTATGAGGCAACTGTAAGCAACAAATGTTGAGAAGACAAAAAAAAAAAAAAAGTTGTTAAAACTTTCTCAGCTTAAGTCCTCATCTGGGTTCTTCTTAAAGAGACAGAGAAGAAAATTCCCCCACGTAGCTTTACCTGGCCCCAAATCCACACAGTAGAGCCACGGCATTCCTAGAGTGGGGAATAAGATACCCAAGCCGCTAAGGAACAGAATTAAGGTTGTTTCACAGGATGGGGGCTTGGGGAATGTCCTTCACATCTGCCGCCCTGAGTTGATTAATGATGGATTATCTACAGCTTATGCATATTACAAAAGTGCAATTTGCTGACTTGACTCCTTGCTTTTGTCATCATATTAGGTCGAACGAACACTATTTGGGGCAAAGTACTGAAGAAGATCCAAATCCGAATGAAAATGAAAGACAGGAACGCTCACTACCTACACTGATTGCAGCTCAAAGTGGGGTCTGTGGAGGAGCAGCACAGACACGTTACTCAGGTAATCAAGCTGTGGCTTCCTCTTGTTAAACTGGGGATAAATTGTTTTACTTTGAATCTTATCCTTAGACAAACACAAATACAACCCTCCCAATATCGTCCACTATTTCTCCATCTTTAACTCAAGGCTAATCCTAAACCTTACACTTTTTTTTTCACCACATCATACTGTATCTTAAAATAATAATCTAAATTCCTTTGGGGCATGGCTTCCCTTCCCAAGACTTCTTACACATATTATCCTGTTGTAGAGACTACGAAAATCTCTATTCTTCTAATTAACATTACTGGAGTTTGTGGAGAAAAGTCATATGCTTAATTAAAAGAAAACAGAGCCAAACAAAAATACTACATGTAAGGAGATTTCTTGAAAGTCCGTTCCAGGTGTGCCTCGTATTACCCATGACTTTAGTCATAGTCACATGCTCCTGTCTAACTCTCTAACAGGGGGTGTAGGAAAACGTACAATATTTCTTGGTTGCCACTATATTTTTCACACTGATACGAGGTGTTCAACTTTTTCTTGAATAAATAAATAAATAAATAATGTCACATGCATTTTAGTACAGTAAAAGGAAACCAAATGTCACATGCATTTTAGTACAGTAAAAGGAAACGAACATGACTAAAGTAAAAAAAAAAAAAAGTAAAAAAAGTATTGAAGCTTGAGACCCTCTAAGGAGAAATTGTATTTTCTTCAGAGAAGTAGATGTAAAGAAAAGTCTTTCTAAAAGACATCGCTCCTTCCCTTGCTTTGCATGGGAAAGGATGGAAACACACCATCCTTTGCTTTTTACAGTGAGTCAACTAAAAGGAGGAAAATTTCAGTTATGTGGCCGAGATGTTGATCTTGACCTCAGCGGCCACTGAACTGCTGATGTCAGCCGCCCCTTCAGGATGCACGTAGTAAGAGCAATAAGCCTCAATTTATTTAAACTACCAGTTTTTTGAAGTTGAAACTGTCCCTAATGAATACACTCAGTCATTAGGGCTGTGCTGGATCTCAAACGAGCTTCCAGTTCCAGAAATAAATTCCAGATTCTACGCTATACTTATGTCATTTACTCTTCTTTTTTTTTTTGAAGTCCCTCAGGTAAGGTGCCTATCTCTCTGCCCTGTTGCTGAATTTTAAAAGCCCAGTAAGGTAAGAAAATGGATATGATTATTTGTCCCTTGCAACCTAAAGAGTGTAACAGAGGACACCTTCAGAGTTGGCCCAGCGCCGTAGGACAGGCTCGAGGAGGCCACTGAGCCTCAGGGCCTCGTGTAGGGGAGGCCTATGCGGTTCTCTAATCCAGTGTTCCTCACACCCGGTTACACACAGAGTATGCTACGGAGGAAGAGGGAGAGAGAGAAAGAGAGACACAGAGAGAGATTTCCTGGCTTCTCTCCAAAGCAACAGAATTTGTGGTGGGAGGAGATAGTTGATGGCAGCCAGTCTGAAGGAATAAGATGCGCATGTATTTTTACATGAATCTCTCCAGCTGGATCAGTGATTTCCAAGGTCAGTTTCATAACTGGAGGAATTCAGGCCTCATAAAGGAAACGATGCCTTGGGGGTCAGAGCCGTTGACCTGACTGATGGCACAGCCCTATTACGAGGCTGCCCATCCCAAATTCGTCCCACAGAGCACCTGCCTGAGGTCCTGAGATAGTTCTTTCTGGCTCCTTCTCTATGAGGAACCTGAAAACTGAATATTGGGCAACCTCTTTGCACATCCCCATGTGTTTCTCATATGCACAGACTGAGACTCATTTTTCTACCCACCTATAGATAGAAAGTAAAGGGAGAAGGAAAAAAAGGGAAAAATGTGAAGACCCACTAGGTGAGGTATAGATCTCATTCGTTCCTTTTTAGGTGACCAGCGTAAAGTTCAGGGAGTTTAAGAAAATTACTTAAATTCACAAAGCTCTAGAATAACAGAGCTAGGATTACAAATCATCTGAATGCCTTCAACCTCCACGTTCATTGTCGATATTGTGCGGCTACTGATGAAGGACGTGCGGCTTGCTGCACATGTCGTTTAAATAAATAAATGACTTTAGAAACAAGGATTTGAAATCCAGAACAGCCCTGACATGCTTTACTTGCAGGTGTCTCAAAGCCAACTAATGCCTAAGTGTCAGAGTAAGATTTTAGAGTTGGTTTTGTCCAAATATAAATCATACACCGTTTTTCTTTAACAACATTTGCACTGAGCTTGAAAAAAAAAAAAACTAGAAAAAGCAGAAGCTCCATATTGATGCCGTTTTCAGGGCCTCTAATTTAGTTTCTATCTCAAATTCTCCCCTCCACTGTAGCCCACGGTTCTTCCAACTGCAGAGAATTTGTTTCAAAGCAGGAAGATGAGAAAAGACACTGTACCTTAGGTACTGATTCCAGATTCTCTCCAAATGAAAATGGTCAAATATGAATTTCTGTACAGAACAAATATGCCAGGGGCAGGAATAAGACAGGACGATCAATTAAGAGAAACATCTTCCTAAGCCTCGTGTGCCGGTGTTACACCGTTGACAATCCCCTCTAGTCCTACACAGAATCATGGAATTATTTGATGAATGAATCTTGATTTCCCCGACACCCAAAGAGAGTCAACCTCGGTGATCTCCGAGGCTCCGTAAGGGGAGGTATGTGACCTACCCAAGTCGTATGAGAGACTTGTTTCTCTAGCTTTGGATGATAAAACAGAACCTAACTGGAGTCCCTGGTTCTGCTCTTGCTCTCCTAAAACTCTTTCCATAGCAGCAAGAGTTTAAAAAAGTAAATCAGATCTTTTTTCTTCTCATTTAGCCCCTTATCTGGGGCTCCACCTGCTTCTTACGCTCTGGCACACTGGCCTCCTCTGTTCCTCAACACGGCAGTGTGGCCCTACCCCAGAGCCCTTCACTTGCCATTCTCCCGTCTAGGAAAGTTCTTCCCAGATCTCTCCATGCCTGACTCCTCCTGCTCAGGTCTCTGTTCCCAAGTTCACGCCTCAGGGACACCATCCCTGTTCAGCTCATGTCTCCCTTTAAAAAAGTTCTGATAAAAAAAAATCTGATAAAGATACATAAAACACGAAAATGTTATCAACATTTAAGATTATAGGTCACATGTTGTGTATTCGCATGTTGTGGAAATAATCTCCAGAATGTTCTCAACTTGCAAAACTGAACCTCTGTGTCCATTAAATAGCAATTCCCCATTTCCTTCTCTCATCAATTGGCAATCACCATTCCGCCTTCTGTTTCGGTGTGTTTGACTACTCTCGATGTGCCGTGTACGTGGGATCATATAGTTATTTGTGTCATCGTGACTGGTTTATTTCACTTCGTGTTGGTCCTGAAGGTTCATCCTTGCTATAGCATGTGTCAGGATTCCCTTCCAATTTACGGCTGAATAACATTCAGTTGTACGTATATATCACAGTTTGTTCATCCATTCACCTGTCAGTGGACATCTGGGTTACTCCCACCTTCTAGCTATTGTGAACAATGCTGACGTGAACAAGCGTATACTATTGCCTATTGGAGAACTTGTTTCCAATTCTTTATGCCCAGAAGTGAGCTGCTCAATCATAACGTTGTCCTTTTTTTTTTTTTTTTTGGAATTATCATACCTTTTCCCATTATGGCAGCACCATTCTACATTCCCACCAACAGTGCACAAGATTTCCGTTTATCCATATCCTTGCCTATGCTTATTATTTTCTGTTTTTGTGATAGCAGCCATACTAGTGGATGTGAGCTGAGACCTCTTTATAGTTTTGATTTTCATTCTCTTAGTGATTAGTGATGTCGAGGATCTTTTCCTATACTTGTAGGCCACATGTATATCTTCTTTGGAGAAATGTCTATCCAAGTCCTTATTAATAGATTCTTAATATTTCATGTCTAACCTACATTTGGTAAATGTAGGTTGCTTACAATGTCCTCTTATTATAATCATTAATGTAAAAATACCATTGTACATAAATATTGATTGATAATTCTGATTTTTCCCTCAGGAAAAATTTCCTAAGAGCAGAACTACAATTACTGGGTCAAGATGTATGAACATTTTATAGGCTTTTGATTTGTGCTTCCACAGCTTTCCCGAAGTGATACACCAATTTACACTCCCACCAGCAGGGTATAAAAGAAATATCTCCACTTTAAAGACACAGTAATAAGGGTGTTATGCACAAAACTGAAAAAAAAAAAACAGAAATAAAGTTACTAATTTGAGAGCTAAATGTCCTCCTATCCTGCCTTGACTCACTCACTAGAATGTTTGCCTTTTGCTCTGTATAAATTGGCTTTATTAACTCTCATAATGGAGAAAATGTAGTGCTAAAAGTCTTCCCAAGAGCTAAAATTCACACATCAGTCTTTTCTGTGCTTATTTGTCATAATTATTTAGACATCATTTCTAGAGAAAACACTGGAGTGTAACTATATCACCACTTGGAAGACAGTAATGACTGATACCTTCTCAACTGAACATGAGGTCTCTCTGGTCTTGATATGGGTCAAAGTCAGAGACTAATTATAAGGCAATTCCGAGAACTTAGAGAGAATCTGAATACTACAGATTAGTGTTCTTCAGCAACTTAGGATTTGAACTTTTGTGTCTGTAGCACTCTTTGAAATATTGTTGTAGAACTTTCTACGGCATTGTGGGAGTGATTCAAAGCCATAGACAAGTCAGTGATATTAAAATATAACTTCTCTCTTAATGTCTATCGAAGTAATTCATGGCTATTTCACTGTTCTCTTGGTTGTCATAATGCCTTATGCAGCAGTGAGTCTTCAGCCAAGGCATTAAAGAGCTCTACTCACACTATTTCCCCACCTGTAAAATGTGACATTGAACTGCATTCATGATTCTCAAACTGAGTTCCCCAGAGTCACAAGGGTGCTGCAGTAGAGCAGTTCATTATCTTCTGGGATGGGGTGGGGGTGATCTATTGTAAGATTCCTTAAAATATACAATCTTTTAAAAATAAAACAGCAAGAATCTTGGACTAGACTAGCTATGTGTCTAACCCCGAGTCTATGGCTCTACCCTTTCCTTTCCACACCTCATTACACTTAGCAGCTAATGTTCATGACGGTTACAGGCAATAGAGAAAAGATTAATTTCTAGTTAGTTACTTTTTTCCCCTTTTGAACTCTAATACATATTTTCACAATATTATTGCTAGTATAAATCATATGATACCTGAGGTTTTCTGGCCCCTTTCAGATTGATCTATCTACTAAAGCCCCTCTTTTAATCCCTATAGAACCCCAAGCTCTCTAGTAGGCAGATTTCAGCAAACAAATGTTAGGTAGAGAATGGGGAAGGGTAGAGAGATGCCCTCCCTTGATCACTCTGTTTCTATACCAGCATCTGTGTGTTCTCTCTGTTCCGAAAAGTATCAAATGAAATCATTTCCTCACATCCCTTAAAAATCCTTTTTCACAGAAGGCATTGTGTAGTGTAATGTACTTTATGGAATATAGAAGAATGGGCTTCTGCTGGGATTGTGGGAGTTGGGATATAATAGGAAATTGGCTTACATCACAACCATAACAACTTCAAAATCCACATTAAATAGATGGTCTTTAAAATAGACTTCGGTTATCCCACCACGAAAAAATTTAAACTATATTTCAGTCATAATTGCCTACTTCAAAACCTCTCAAGATGTCATTCTTCTACTCTCTTTTCCTATTTCTCTTTTCCCCACTCCCACATGGACTGCCAGGGAGTGAGTAGAGTCTTCTGAGTGAATAAGGAGGAATCATTCATTTCTCTGACACTCCTGTGGCAATCTGCTCCAGGCCCACCTTCATATACCCAAACCCAGCAGCACAAAGAGAATTTCCAGGTAACAGGATCCACTCTCCTACAAAACATTTTGCTTAAAAATAATTATGTTCCCTTTATTTTTTTCTATCTGAAGTTCTTTGAGGAAGATCCCTATATGACGATACCCATAATCACCTGACTCACATGGGTACTATTTCATATGAGTCATGCTTCCAGTATGTAGAATTTTGTGCTACTCATGATTTAAATGTGTTGTTTCAAATAGTTTTCCAAAGGTATTTTGCCCTTCAGTGACCCAAAGTTGTTTTTTTTTTTTTTCCCAATGTTTCTTTTAATAACACTCTTCCCTGATCTCCAATGATTCAGTGTCCTAAGTGGGCATTCATTCAACCGCTATGTCGAATCCATTTGTAAAACCTTTATTAAGTTTAACAGCAAAGTCTCATAAGTTTGGCTTGGCTAATCTATCAATTTAAGGCTCATTAAGATAAGGAATGACAAAGCTGGAAAAGAATGCCTCTCTTTCCTTTGAAAATACTTATAAAATCAAGCACTCAGCTGTTTCTTCTTTGTATGCTACTTTGGAAATGTCAGGCGAGTTTGAACTGTCAAAGCCATCAAAAAACCTGCTGAAATGCAAAGGAAACAATGACTACCCAGGGAAAACAGTACATCGTAGGACCCAGGAGTCTGCTTTTCCCATAAGAAGGGAAGTAAATTTTGAAAGGGTGAAGTTGGAGCCAACTTATTCCATTTGACATCTGCAGAAGATTTCTTAGTTGTGGGGCCATGTGGTGAGGAACAATATATTCATTGCTAGAACAACTGTCTTGTAATGACTTCCCTTGCTTCTCCGGGATCTGTGCTTCTCCTGTATCCTGCCCACCTCTGCCAGCTGTATTTTCCCTAATGAATCAGAAAACCTCTCCTGGTTTTTCCTCAAAACCTTCAGTCATCTTTATGTGGGTAACTGCTCTGATATGGTGATACAGTATAAAGAAGACGGACATCTGAGTGAAATAAAATCATGTTCTGAAGTATGGATGCAATCCTACCCAGGGATCCTTAGAACCATTACCCAGATGTTCTGACTACCTAGATTTCTTCGGAAAACAGATCCTGAGATAGGGACTTAGTTCTTATTGTAGACAACTGGGGATCAATCCTCCTGGCTGTTTTTGAGGTACTATGTGGGATGTGTCATTCTGAAGGATGACACATAAAAAAATGTTTGTTCATGATTCCCTCCCACATTGCCACAACCCCTTATATGTTTGGACTGTCCAATGTATTAGCTGAGCAAGTTGCCAAGAATATTTTTTTGCAGGGGAGGCATTCCAAAGTAGAAAAACAGAGATTTAAGGCAACAACTTTAGAAGTAGCACTCCTGTAATGCATATGAACTGTCTGCCAGGGTTGCAGCCTGAAATCAGAGGTTGGTCTGAGACAGGAGACAGAGATGATCAAATGTGGCTGCTAGAGTATATCTTAATATTATATCCATTGTAAAGACAATGAGAAACCATCTATCACTGTGAAACTTAGAAGTGGTTTGTGTCAAGTATTCACATGGTGAATTATACATGAAGGGTGATCAGGAAAAACTTGTTAACATGATAAAGCTGAAGTTTTGAACAAAGCATTCAAATTCCTCTGCTGGCTAACAACAGTTGCATTTCCTTCCTTATCTCCTTCTTGCCTCTTTAATGTCATCTTTGCTCCAGCCACATTAATCTATTAGAAGCCCAAGGTCCTTTTCCTTGACAGTATCTGTGGGTCAAGTCTCTTTCTAATCAAAAAGCTCGCAGTCTCATTGGACCCAATGGAGAAAGGAGAGTAGATAGTTCATAAAGCGACCCTCATAATTTCTATTTTATAACCTCATTTGTTTTGCAAACACTAAGATATATCATTTTGTTAATATCTAATTCCTGAACACAAATACCGTAATGTCTGACAAAATTAATAGTTATTTTTCATTTGTTTTCATGAATAGTTGGTTGAATTTGATTCAAATTGGCTGCATCTTTTAATTAAATGTCCTAATCTCCACTCTTTGAGTCTCTTTATTTTCAACTCAACTGCTCTTTGTTTTCTTTCAGACTTCTTTCTTTGCCTACTTCTTATTAGTAGTGTAGGCCAACTTTCCATCCTGGCCCTTTGGACTTCTCTGAAAGTCCTTTCTTAGGCAGCATGGGCAAAGAAGAGATCATCTGGTCTGCAGATTATTTGCAGATTTCACTGTAAACTGCCCCATACTGACAACAATGCACTAAGGGCTTGAACAGGTCACTTATAAGCTGAATCCACAAATAAAAATGTTTTATTTTATCCATGCATGCTTCTAGCAGAAATGAAATATGTCACAAAACAATCCAGATTTTCTGTTTCTCAAGGAAAATTAGACAATCTGCAAAGCTAGGCCAGCATCTCTGTTCATAACAACTGGCTGCAACTGGAGTGAAAGTCTTCTACCTTCAGACCAGTGAGTTCCTAAAATGTGTGCACATATCCAGTTCCCGCTCATGTTGCATTTGTCCTGCTCCATGCCACCTATTATACCTCTTCAGTTTATCATTCAATCTTCATTTCTTTCAATTTCAAAGCCGATATTGTTAATTAGTCCTTCTTTAAGTCCCGATTACTCTTAGATTCCTTTCCTTCATCTTTTCTTCCATATAAGTTTCCATATAACACTGAAATTCTTTCTTCATGGTATCCTTCCCTTGCTTTTTCTTTTTAGGATATTATCTATTTTTTCATGAGAGACAGAGAGAGAGAGAGGCAGAGAAACAGGAAGAGGGAGAAGCAGGCTCCGAAGTAGGATTCAATCATGACCTAACCTGAAGACAGACGCTCAACCACTAAGCCACCCAGGAGCCCTCTTCCCTTGCTTCTATCATGATACTACATTCTTAAAGACTGGCATTCCTTAAGGTTTCATTCTTGGAAAATCTATCATCTATCTATCTATCTATCTATCTATCTATCTATCATCTATCTATCTATCTATCTATCTATCTATCTATCATCTATCATCATCTATCTCTCATCTATCATCATCTATCTATCATCTATCTTTTTTTTCTTTTTTTTATCTATCATCTATCTATCTCATTTGTAGTAACACTTGCAGACAGCATGGCTTAGTGACAAGAGCACTGGATTTGGGGTGACAGATTGTGTGTCCTAATCTTTCCTGGGCCAGTAAATAAGACCTTTGGAAATCACTTCACTTCATTGGCTTTTTGCAAACATAGAACTTAATGTTGAACTAGATTATTTTGAAGGGCAGTTTTGACTAAATTGTTCTAATTGGTCTGACTTTCTGGCCTGGATAAGCTCAGTTTTCAAGTGGGAAGATCTCCTAAGTAAATTCTGACCAGGTTTACAGTGCAATTTATTGTGCTTTTGACAACTTTATGCAACTTTATGTTTTCATTCTTAATGTCCTCTTTTAGTGTGTATTGACAGTTCAGTTATTTTCAACAAATATTTATACTCTAGTAAATATAACTGGGCTGACATGCTTTTTCAAAAACTCCCCCCCCATAAGCCTGAGGGAAATTTTTTCAGAAGTGAAATAGTAGGTCTCCAAGGAATTGAAGCTAAATCGTAAGTGTTGAACTGTAGTAAACATTTTTTTTTTTTAAACAGAGTTAGAATAAGCTAACAACTGCCTTTTTCCTCCTGGTTTTCCTACAAGTCAATCCCAGCATCTGAGCTTGGATCCAATGGCACTGACCCTACTTGCTTTTCAACTCTCATTTAGAATATATTGATGCTTCTGGGAAGAAGGTGATAGAAACGGACCTCCAGGTGTTAAAAAGAATCGCATGCAACATGCCTACTGCAATGCTGAACACAAACTAAGAGCAAGATACATGTAAATTTTATCACTGAATTCTCTCCACCCAGCCCCCACTCCTTATATTATATCTTTAGTCCTCTTTTACTCAATGACTACTGAGGTCCATTGCCAAGTTACATAACTTCTGTCCCCAAAATTTAATAATGTTCCTCTCCACCTTTTGTGAAGATTGAGTCCTAGGAATGGCAGGGGTTGAATAACACACACCGATTGTGGATTTGGTAGCTTAGTTAATATATTTGGGGCTCAGTTTCTCCAGGAGACAATAAGGCACTTGGGAAAGATCTTTCATTCTTCTTCTGTCCCTCTGTAGTGTTCTATGATTTCAGAATATTATTTCAGGGGGTTCTCTCCTGGCAAGTAAGGAAGATTCATGCCTTTATTTCCTATTAATCCTGAAGTTCTGTGATTTATTCCCTCAAGTTTTATGAAGTAATTACTTGCAAGAGCTCTTCCTTGTATGAACTGTAATAAAAATGACTTAAGAAAAACGGTTAGTCCTTGCATAAAATTATGCAGAAATTAAATTAAAAGGCAGGACATCTGTTCATTTCACATCAAGCCTTTGAGGATGTTCCCAAAGAGCTTCAGAGATTGTGATGATAAGGAAAATTGGGGCACATTTAGATTCCTATAATCGACCTTTTCTGTCTCCATGCTGTGGGTCTCTCCATTCCCTATTTTTTGCCTGATCTGGGCCAAAAGTTCTAATTGTGACACAGGAATTCCCATGATCTGGTGAATCAACTGGCTCAAGAGGAATCTTTGCCTCTTCAAACAGACTTATTCAGGAGAATAGAGGGAAATGTGTGGTTATATAATGCAAAAATAATGAAATATAATATAACTTTCATTTATTAAGAACTTAATTTGTGTCAGGAGGTGTATTTCTGTTTACCTTCAGTATTTCAGTGAGTCCTCAAAACAAACCAGAACATAATTACCTAAGTCCAAGTGTTGGTTTGAACCTTGCAGTCATCCTCTACAGAAAAGTTCTTAAAGACTGTGTAAAATATGGGCAATAGGATTTAAAGCTTACTGAGTACCTATTTTATGTTAAATAGTGTATGAGGTGTCTTTTTGACCTAATTTGTCTTTCTAAATCTCAGACAATCCTACGGGGTGTAGTATTACTGATCACTGTTTTCTAGATTAGAAATATAAGCCTCAAAGTTATTAAAGTCACATGGTAATGAAGCTCAATTGGGATTAAAGAGTGATAAATAATTATTTATCTTGCCTCTTCAATTTTAGAAATAGATCCAGGTTCCCAGTGCTTTCCATTTAGAGGTTGAATGTCTCTTCAATATGAGGACATGTGGACATAGAGTTTTCTCTAATAAGCCAGACACAGAAACTCTTGCTCTTATGATCATGTTGTATAATTTCCAGACAGACTAAAAAAAAAAAAAAAAAAAAAGCTGATCAGGGGATATTTATGGAATCGATTCATTTTGGAAGGAAGTAAAGACAAGTATAAAACTGCTTTTGTATTCTAATATAACTGAATTTATATATTATAGCTATAAAATAGTTAAGTTTCTGTATAGGTTTCTTTGTTTTCCCCTAGAATGGAGGGGGGAATTGAGCTGATAGTTTATTTTTGTTGTTGTTTTGTTTTTTACTTTAAAGATTTTATTTAGGGATGTCTGGGTGGCTCAGTGGCTTGGCAACTACCTTCTGCCCAGGTCGTGATCCTGGGGTCCTGGGATTGGTCCGTGCATGGAGCCTGCTTCTCCCTCTGCTTGTGTCTCTGCCTCCTCTCTCTCTCTCTCTCTGTCGTCTCGTGTCTCTCATGAATAAATAAATGAAATCTTAAAAAAATAAAGATTTTATTTATTTATTTTAGAAGGAGAAAGAGTGAGTGGGGAGATGGATAGGAGAGGGAGAGAGAACCTGAAGCAGACTCCGTGCTGAGCACAGAGCCTGACGTGGGGCTCCAGATCATGACCTGAGCTGAAACCAAGAGTCAGATACTTAACTGACTGAGCCACCGAGGAGCCCCTGGGCTTATAGTTTCATCAAACAATTTTCCTCTAGGTCAAAAAACCAATCACAGAGGAGGAGGCAATGTGACCAATAAACCAACTTAAAGATTGGACAAGGAATTTAGAAGCATGTCCCTCCCATGAAAGTAGTCTGCAGAAGCAAACACGGGTACACCAAGGTACATAAAATGGCAACAGAGAGAGAAGGGAGGGAGGGAAAATAACTCAGGAAAGAAAGAAGTTGTACCTGCTAAGACCCTGAGAGTTCAGGGAATGAACTGGCAATGGTCACCATCAAAGGATTAATAAAGAAGGCATCTGTTGGGGACAGGTGGCAGCCCAGCAGAAAGGGAAACAGAGACTTTTGGTATCAGGAAAAAAAAAAAACACAAATAAAAAACTCTTGGTTTTATACTTCTGCTAAAAAAAAGCCCTATTTGGTGTGTATTAATTATAATATTCCATGTTTAGTGAGAATAGGGATGATGCAAGGTTTTAGCCTCCATAGGTTATCCTTATATGAAATTTTGTTAAAGAAAAAGATGTCATCCAACATGTAGATTCATAATCTGATGCTATATATAGCAGGCATTCCCAGGAGTGTTGGGAGGAAAAATGTCACATTAAATAGAAATTTTTAGAAACTGTGAAGGAGAAACTGAACAAAATATGCTAGAACAAGTTTCCCCTCATCAGTGAACCATGAGAGATAAAGGTGCTTGCCTTTGCGGAAGCGCATCGTCTCCTGAGACGTGAGGCCAAGACTACCCCTGCTGTTTGCCAGCACAGAGGGCAGTGAACTCTATTCCTTCCTCCCATCACCCCTCTGAGTCCCTTAGGTTTCACCAGGTTCCAGCCCCGTTTTCCTGAGGAAATGCTCTTCTAGCAAAATTTTGATTGGGTTTATCTATCACTTTAGGTACTTGATGCAGGAAGTGTAACAGCTAATTAAATTTAAAAAATAGATAAGCAAATAGAATCAATTGAAGTATCATGATGGGGGGTGGGATCATGGACAATATAAACTCTGCTTTTACCTGACATCGGGTTGATGCTGCTGCTACTGTGGGTCAAGGGAGATGTCCCCTAAGTGAGTATCCTGTAGCTTTCAGGATTTTTGTTTTGCCAATACTCACCCACCCGACGCTGGGCCAAGGTAAGTGTGTTCCAGCTCTAAATACTGATTGCTGGGAGATCTCAGGAGCCTTTTCACATATGCTTGCTTTTTTATCCCCCCCTTTTTCTCTTCCACATTACCTGCTTGAACCTGGATTTCACAAACTAACAGCAGACACCAAATGAAAACCAAACAGACATATTCACGGTGTCTGGTGAGACATCTGTGTTTCCGGTATTGTTGCTTCTTCTACGGGAAATTCTCACACATGCCCTTGGGGTCGTGCACATGGTCAAAATACCCTTAGACTCAGGCCCAGGACTTTGGGGTTGAAGGCCTCTCTAGATTAATACGCAGTGTCTTTCTGTGGCAGGCGGAGGTCTGGTGAGGCCAGAGACTGAGTTCTGGCTTTTGAAACCTGCACTGAGGCTCAGGGGGCCTGACGATGGTGTCCTGGAGCCTGGGCCTGACGCTTGAGTGCTAGTTCTGTTCTTGAACAGAGAGTTTGTTCCCCTTTGAAACAGATATATGGCTGACAGGAGCTTTAGAAGTTTATAGGAACTTGTGTGAGAAAGGCTCTGGTCACTATCAGAGAGTTTAATTAAAATCCTTGACCCTCCTTGAGCTTCTGGGTGCCTGGCTTCTCTAAACACGGCAGGGAAGGGGCACCTCTCTTTGGCTGGGCCAGGGTGGGCACCTTTGGCTCCAAGGAGTCTGGGTTAAGCTCCTGCGTCCACAAGGTTATTGTTTAGGTAGCCCGTTAGCAGCCTGCAACACACACACACACACACACACACACACACAAACAAGTGTCCTCAACTCTGTCACGGAGCATCTTAAAGATTTCATATCTAGAGTGAAATGAATACTTCCTCTGTTTGACAATCTCATGGCACCTGAAGAGCAAGACTTTGTTCGTAGGTTAACCTTGACTTCTTTTATTTCTTTGCTTAGGATGAAGGGTTTTCCTCCAGAAGCAGCCCCGCATGCAAGTAAACAGCACACAGGTCCATCACAACTCTGTCCCATTCAGGCTCCTCTTGGGATTTGAAAATATCAAGGCACCGTGACACCACAAGTGATCACATTTTCCCAGATTCTAGCTAAAGATGCAAGGCGTAAACAGAGGAAGAGAGGTTAGGGGCTACAACTGGAGTTTCCAGAGTATACGAATGCATCACTGCTTCCAGCATTAACCACGGAAAGTCAAGGACTATGGACTCGAACACATCTTGCTGCATGACAGATGGAGCTCCAGAGCGGAGATGAAAATTCCAGGTCCACAAAGCCAGAGCAATTGCAAAGTGATGTCCCTGAACGACTGCCCTTTGTTCAGATCCCGTCATTGCCAAACCTCTCTCTAGTTACTTTTATCACTCTACCTCAATCTTCTCCCCTGCCAGACATGAGCTAAACGCTTTTGTGGGTATAGAGGATACAGCAGTGAATGGGACAGACCATTCCCACCTTCACAGAATTTCCATTCTTCTGAATGGGACTCTCAATCAAAAAATACATGACCTGTTAGGCTGGGACCCACACAATGGAGAGCAACGACGTGTTGGAAGGAGGATAAAGAATGCCCAAGGCCGGGGGCTGTGGTTTTAGGTGTGGTCCTCAAGGAAGGCCTCACCACCAGATGGGCGTTTTAACAATGATCTGAAGAGGCAAGGAAGTAATCTTCCTCACTGTTTGGAGGAAGATTGTCTCAACGAGAGGGAACAGCAAATATAGAGACCCCGAAGAAGGAAAAGGGCAGAGCATTTCTGGTAACTGAGGAAAAAGAAAAACAGTGTCAATGGGGAGAGCGGAAGAAAGGGCGGGAGGTCAGGTCAGAAAGCAGCCGAAGGCCACGTCCTGGGGAGGGCAGGTGACCCTTGTAGAAATACGATGCTTTTGCCCCAAACAGGATGAGATTTTGGAAAGCGCTGAACAGTGGATTTGCATGATCTAATTTAGACTTTACCGGGATCATTCTTTCCAGGATTTGACACGAAGGCCACAGGTAAATGAAGTAGGAGATAAGATGAGAGACGGCAATAGAAACTTCTGTTGTGTGGAAATTAAACGTATTTTTGTGTGAGCTTGGAGAAAACCCACTCAATATCATAGAGGGGCGTTAGAATGCAGCAAAGAGGGGATCCCTGGGTGGCGCAGCGGTTTGGCGCCTGCCTTTGGCCCAGGGCGTGATCCTGGAGACCCGGGATCGAATCCCACATCGGGCTCCCGGTGCATGGAGCCTGCTTCTCCCTCTGCCTGTGTCTCTGCCTCTCTCTCTCTCTCTGTGACTATCATAAATAAATAAAAATTAATAAAAAAAATTAAAAAAAAAAGAATGCAGCAAAGAAACATAGGAGGATTGCTCCAGTGATGAAAATTAAGAAGAGGAGGGATAGGATCTAGGAGATTGGTGGGAAGATTGACTTGTACGAGAAGCAAGACAAATAATCCGAATTAATAAGAGAGAATGCAGACCTACATATGGGACTGAACATAAAGGTGAATACACATGATGGTTTGGCTCTGTGGATTTCTTCTATTTTCTTGGGAACATAAGAGGCAAGATTATTAGCTGGGAGTGAGGACTAGGGAGGTCATATGCTTTTTTGCTCACTTGGCTTTTCTTCTTCCAAGCCCCTTCCTTCGGCCGTGTCACCCTTCATGGGACGCATAACAGATCCGACCTGTCCTACTGCTGCTGCAACGCTGGGCCACCTGCATTGTTCAACAGTTTGCAAGCATCGCTCAAGTTTGCTCAGGAGAAGTCAGCGGGACTTACGTCGCAGTCACACTAGGAAACTTTTAACACAAAGTGGTTTTTATTTCCAGCCAGAGATGCCTAACCTTCTTTAAATGTTCTTCACAGAGACAATCAGATCCAGAATCCATATCTTTAGAAAAGCAGCCCTTCCTCTTTCTCAAAGCGAACCGGGCACGTAAGAGGGATTCTTGGGATCGCTGGCCCTGCTAAGCCACATAAAACTGGGCCATTATTGCTTGTGTCCTTGTAGGTATTTCAGCCTTTAAATGGTGATACTATCATTTTAATTAATGCTGAAGTTTCTTCAGCACTCAGTTCAAAGGGAGACTGCAAGTTCTACAATAGAAACTAAATCCCCAGCCCAGGAGTAAAACAAAGTGTATGAATGAAGGTGGGCAGGTTTGGGAAGGCTTCAGAATTTCATGGTGGGAGACCACGTTACAGGCCTGGTGGAGGTACGCACAGAACGAGGAAAGTTAGACTCATAAAATTCCTTTTGTGAAGCACAAGATGAGATAAAATAAAAGCTAAAAACCGGGGGGCAGGGTAGAGAGTAAAACAGACCTTGTAGAGAAGCTTGACCTGCCTTTTGTTAAATCTCTGAGTGATATGAGTAATTTAATTAATATGCCAGTTTTACACAGAGAATATGGAGATACTTAGATCTTTCATCTACATAGTACTAGAAAATAATATGGCCCAGTGTTTTGCAAGATCATCACTATTACCATTGTGAGTTGGAAAACTTGTTGCTGGAGGCTGTCCTATGTTTCACAGTTGCCCTGGCCCGTACCCAGTGGATGCCAGCAACACTCTCCTCCTAATTAACAAAACGAAATGTCACCAGACACTGACAAATGTCCCTTGGAGGGCAACATGGCCATTCTGGTTGAAAACCACTCATCAAAGTGCCAAAGTGCCCAGCAGAGTGCCTGGCACATAGTTCTTGTCCTACAGAAAATAATCTTATAAAAATAATAAGAGCCAGACTTTTCTTTTTCCCATTTCAGCACAACAGAACAAGTTTTTTTTTTTTCCTCAGTGAAGTTTTTGTTTCAACAGTTTTAAAACTTCTATAATTAATAGAATTGTATATATTTAAAGTGTACAGTGCAATGACTTGATAGACATATATTATGGAATGATTACCAAGGTCAAGATACTTTTTGTGTTTGGTGAGAATGCTTCAGGTCTGCTTTCGGCAACTTCCATGTACACAACACCATATTATTTATTTAATTAATTAATTATTTATTTATTTATTCATGAGAGACACAGAGAGAAGGCAGAGATATAGGCAGAAGGAGAAGCAGGCTCCACGCAGGGAGCCCGACGTGGGACTCGATCCTGGAACTCTGGGATCATGCCCTGGGCTAAACGCTCCACCGCTGAGCCACCCGGGCATCCCACAACACCGTATTATTGACTATAGTCATCATAATGTGCATTAGATCCTCAGAACTTATTCATTTTATAAATGAAAATTTGCACTCTTTGACCTATATCACCCCATGGCCCCCTCCCTAGAACCCCTGACCAACCCCATTCTATTCTCTGTTTCTATGAAACTGAAGTTCTATGCAACATGTCAGTATTCCTGCAGATTATTTAGTGCCTATCTCTCTTACAGACTCATCAATTCTTGGATATAGTTTCCCTTGAACCTGGCAGGTGGGGCCCATATCTGGGGCTTTGTGCCTCAGAGGACTCCATACTCAGGAATACCTTTTGAAATTTTCTACATCCCCTCCAGTGCCTACGGACCACCAGGCTGGCAGTGACAAGTGGCATCGTGACCCTGGGCCAGACGTACATTGAGTCTGGTGCTCAGGGGCTTGCACAGTTCAAGGATGGCCTTGGTTGGGTATATGACACAATTAAATCTAGGATCCTTCAACATGCTTGTCCCCACTTCTCCCATGAATCTTCTTTGGGGTTATGGTGGCCAATTACCAATACAAACTTTATTAGCAGATTGACACAATTATCAAAATTGCCAGATGATATATAAACCAGGGGTTATTCATCTAAGTGACACTGTGAATTTCAAGGTGTCTCTGAAGGCCCTGAACAAATTTGTGCATGTGTCCAAATATAAACTATATAAATTATTCTTGGGAAAGTGTCTATAGATTTCCTCCGGAAAAGAATTTAAATTTGGAAAATGGGAGTCCACTTTGGGCATCTATGCTCTTACATGTTAACCTTATAAAGGTGTTTATCTTCTGGGATTTTTAGTAAATTCCAAAGTTCTCCGCAAAGGCTTTTAAGTTTTATGGGTAATGTGTGAAACACACAAAGACTTTGGCATGTTTAAAGGTAAGCTAGCAGGCTTAAAGTTGCAATTACCTATTTTTCATCTCGCTTAGATCTCAGAAAAAGCATTAGTCTGATTTTTCAGAAGCATTCCTAGTCCCCTCCTTTTCTGAAAAAATCTCACTTTGATACAGGTGGCCTTATAGAAAGAGACTCACTGGCATATTTTCCTGTGACTTGTGGTTTTCATATCGGATCTGCTCTCTATCCTTACTAAAGGTCTTCGCTGGGCCAGATAATCTTTGCTTTCTTGAATTTTAAATGTTAACAGTTCATTAAGGAAGGTTTAATTAAAGTTCTCATGCTAGACACTTTGTGACAGTTGGGTATTTGTACTACTTAATCCATGACATTCTCTTTCAGTATATATGCTCATTACGTGAATAACATGTCTTAGTCGTATAGCTTTTATACATTTCAAATTCCATTAGTGTTCTGTTACTAAATCTCCCTATTTTTACTAACCCATTTTTTTTAAAGCACTTTCCTTTTAATCCTGTAAATGCCGGTGTTCCTACAAGACTTGTAATATACTATAGTTGATATAGAAAAGGGTCATCAAAAATTTTGGAGCTAGAAGGAGAACTAACATTTATAAAACATCAACAACAGGCCAGGCAAAAATCTCATTTATGCTTGATGGTAGTTCCCTGCTGTTGTTACCAGCAATCCCATTTTAAAGGGGATGAAACTAAGGCCAAAGGAACACTAAACTGGTTGTTTCTAAGTATAGAAGACTCCAATACGTGGTTCACCAAAGAACACACTTTCCCTTGGGTTATTTTGAAAAATTTCAAAAGAGAGAAGAAAATAATAAAACGATCCTTGTTGGGGAAATAAAGGTCAGGAACCACAGGACCATCTGGCCCTGGGCTTCCAAACCCATGAAGTTTATTAAATAATAATTGACTACCTATTTATTATTAATCAAAAACATATACAACCCAGAAATCATAACCTTTTTTTGTTTACATGAGAAAGCCAAAGTTTTCAGGCTTGGTTCAAATAAGAGCACTCATATTAACAAAAATATGAGGATGCTTTGGCTCGGGCAAGGATTTCCCCAGTTTATCTATGATTCTTAATAGATTTTTAAGAACTGTTTTTTAAAAATAAGGTAAAGAGCCTCATAGTTATCTCTTTGTTTTTTTTTATGTTTAAAAATGTAGGAACTTAATTTGGAATCAATGGTTGGTTGACTTTCTGCTTATTTGAGTAAATGAAACTTATTTTCACTAAGTGCCATAAGACAAATTAAATGTAGAACCTGAATTAAAACCCATGTACTCTGTCCCCCTGATCATTAGTCTCATGATTACTTTGTCCCTTTGTCTCTTCTTTCATGACCCCAATGCTATCTAACATTATATCTATTTTATTCCCCTAACCTCACCTCCATATATACCCTCTCCCCACCAATTAAAGTCTTAGTATAAAATCTAAAAGAAGAGGTCATAGTACTAGAGAAAGGGCATAACTAGCCCAGGGAATCCTGGATATTTATTACTAGTCATGTTGCTTAAGATAGTTTAAATAAGATGTCCTTCTCTAATGAATTAAAAAGTCTACTAATTTAAGAAAGTTGTTTAAAAATAAAATAGAAAGGACGAGAGAGTGAGAGACTTGCTGGCTTCAATAACTCAACAGTTAATGGATTGTCACTTCTGGCACAGCTGGATTCAGGTGCTCTCCACATGTTTGCAGAGCTCTGCATCTCCTATATTTCCTGGTGCTGCTCTTTTCTGTGCAGACTTCATTCTTGAAAAGACCTTACTCATGGAAGATGAGCAAAAGCAGGATTAGGTTTAAGTGGTTTTTCGAACTTCCCTTCCCAGATTTACTAGATTTTATACTTTGAAATGAATCTGAAGAGTACAGCTCTGGTCATGTCTACCATGTTCGGAATAATAGTTGTGGATGCAAAAGATATGATGTTTGCCCAATCCAAGTCCTTTTATCATACCTGCAAACACTGTCAGTCTCAAAAAAAAAATAAATAAATAAATAAAAAGACGGACTAGAGGGAATAGGGGCAAACATCTTCCACTGCAGCTTTCCATGGGAAGGACCAAGGGTATCATAAAAGGTCCTTTCTTGACAAAAATCACTTCCCCAGCAGAGTCTCTGCTCAGTAACCCACATTTTGCTTAAAGTTAAACTTCCCCTAAAATAAAGACTGCATATTTTATATCCATAAGCAATTTGAACTTATAGTATCAATGCACTTTCCACAAGAGCAGCATAAGAAAGTCTAGTTTCCCCCTCAAGGTGTTTTATACATTTCGTATTGTAACACGTAGTCTAAGGCATAGAAAGTCCAATTACATAGGTGAAAATCAGCCTCTACATGTGATTTCTGAACTACCTGCTTCAGATTCTGTTGGACTGATAGGTACAAGGAGATTAGAGTCCTTTGTCCCTAAATTCCTGGAGGAGAAGGGAGAAAGAATTTCCATTTTAACAAGTACCACTGTATAGTAAGCATCTGGGATGAGAAATAGTATAACTCAGATGAATAAAGTACAGGTTAGCTGTACTCCCCAACTTTCTATCTTTTCAATATGTTCATTTATCTGTATTTATTCATCCCTGTATCACTAAGCATCTAAAATAGCTCCAGGCATTTGATAGAAGTTCAATAAGATGTACTCACTTTCCTCAAGGAAGGAGAGATTGGCAAGAAAATCAATGATGATAATGCAAAATATCAAGTGCTTTGATGGAAGAAGTAGAACAGAGAAGGAGAACCTAATCAAGCCTCAAGAGGGGCCATGGAGTATTTACATAAGAGATATGGGAGACAATTCACAATGGACCTCTTACGCTCCTATACATCTTTCTGAGTCTGTCAAAATTGCAGGGCCCCCATTCTGATGGTTCTTTCATCCAGATCACTCCCCAGGACTGATTATGTAGTTGTAAATCCTGAAAACGAGAAAACATAATGCACAGCACTGTGAGGTCCTACAGCGCTCCTGGTCGGCCTCTGTTAACGTGCCTGCTTACATTTGCTACAAAAGGAAAGGAAATCTACCCTGAAATTGTACTCAACAGTACAGAGACATGTACGCACAAAGTAACTCATTATAGTACAATTATTGCTTGTAATTGTTTATGATCTACTCTGTGTTCTTACACTGAGGAGTTGCTAATTCCATCACATCCACACAGTGGACTACTATCTATATGTGAGAAGTGAAATTCTATAAATCAAAAAAAAAAAGAGATTTCTAGGATATATTTATTGTTAAGTAAAAAAAAAAACAAAGAATGTTAGTATCTTTATGGTGCTGTCTTTGTGTAAAAACAAGAGGAAATTTGAAAATATAAAAGTGTATTTTTTTATTAAAAAATAAAAATAAAAAAGAACAGAAAACTCCAAACTAGTGAGATTGCTTATCTACAGGGAATGGGTGGGAACAAAGTGAAAATGAGGAGGGGTGAGGGCATTTCTCTGAATATACTTTCAGTACAGCCCGACTTCTGGAATCATGCTAATGTGCTGCACATTCTAGAATGATGAGTTTTTTTTTAAAAAAAATTAACAAGGCTGGTCCAAACCCCAAAATCACAAAAGCAGATGAATCAAACCAAATTTCAGATGAATAACACAATGGGAAACAAAATAACTTTGAACATAATATCTATGCAACTGTAAACAAATATTGACCTCTAGTTAGGAGGCTTTTTACTTCGCAGTAATACACCTTAACGATTCTGACACTACAGTCTGTATATTCTGGGATAAAGCAAATTAGTAATCATATTAGAGATAGGTATCTTCCATTTCCCTTCAGATGGCTCAGAACAAAATTCATAGTTACATATGTGGATGCGTGGATGCGCGTGTGTGCACATGTGCATGTGTGTATATGTGCACGGATATGTGTGTGCATTGAAAGGGCAAGAGCAAATTACAAGTGAGAGGCATAGTCCTCCTGGTTGATAATAAGGGAGGGGAAGCCCTCCCTTTATCTTAGAGTGTTTACTTAAAAAAAAAAAACAAAACAAACAACTAGTCATTCTAAGTTCTTTCTCTGTCTTTTTGAAATGTGTATAAATCTTTCAAGAAGCTAAATATGTCTCTTGCTAGTTTTATAGCTCAGGAATGTCTTTCTCAAGAACCTGGGAACAATTTCTTTGAAGTGTGATCATCAAGGAAGACAGATAGCAGCCTTTTCCCCAATTTCCGTGGTGGTGGAGAAGCCTAGCTCTGGTGGTCTCCTTCACCCCAGCTGTAAAACTAGCTCTTGTCATAAATATGTGAGGAACTTCTTTTTCCTTTAGTTAAAGCTAATTAGCTAACACAGATGGTCATCCCAGTTACCAAATGAATCCAGGACGAAGCATGTGTAATTAACGGTGCTGTCAGGTCTTCTTACTTGAGGACTAGGTATTGATTGGGTGTCTTGAGAACACCTATGCAATGGGTCGGACCTCCTTGGCTCTGTGAAAGGGTGAGATCTCCATCTGTCTAGGCAGTCCCTTAGCACGTTGCCTGTGATGCGAATCGCATTCTGGCTGCGTGTTTACTCACAAGGCAATTGTTTTCTGTCTGAGGAGTGACATCAGCAAGATGGCCAAAAAAGACATCCTATACCTGTATCCCCCACTCAGCAACAACAATTTGGCATCCATCCAGGGACAAAAGTGCCTCTGTGAGAGCAATGGGATCCAGCACATAAGCCAAGGGACCCAGGAGGAATCTCACCTACCTGTAAAACAGGTAATAGCAGATGGACCTCAGTCCTGGCCGTGGACACTGCAGTGGCCTGTACACTGGCTCCAGCCTCTCTGGAGCAGGCTAGGAGCCCCTGGAGAGTGCTGTCTTAGGCTGTCACCCAGAGGCGAGAGAGCCTTTGTGGAGGTTCCAGCACACTGTGAGAGAGGGAGAGGGAGAGAACACAAAGTCGAATGTAGTGAAGAGGGTAAGAGGAGCAATTTGACTTTGCCCATGTGACCTCTTCCCCAAAGAGGCACAGTTCAGTGCCAAGAGAAACCTTCTTGGGCCCCCAATTTCTCCCCCAGGGGAAAGTGAGAATGTGAGAGCATGAGAGCATATGCACCTGCTTCCCCAGCCATGTAGGATGTGGTCAAAGAGACCATTTCTCCCTTGCCCCCAACCAGAGTACTAGGCCCGGAGGTGCTTCAGGGTTCAAAGAGGCAGATAAAGAGGCAGATAGGAATTTCAGAGAGCATTAAAGGGATATATTTCCTTCAACACCTCCCCTGTGGATTCCTCCGACTGGCCCTCAGGCACCCCAAGCACTCTGCACGCCTCACCCCTGCATACCCCCAACCTAGGGCCTACTCCTTGTGCCAGCCCTGGGCAGCAGAGAGGGGTTTCACAGAGAGGTGGTGAGCATGTGCAGAAAGCTGCCCCCACCCCTCATCTACGAGTCAGGGAGAGACCACAAACTTGAGCTTTAGTGTCACATTTGGGAAAGCAGAGAGGAGGCATTGGCCCAGTGTATTGCAGAGCACAAAATCAGTTGCCTTTCTATACACTAACAAGAAAATATATTGAAATGAAATGAAGAAAATAATCACATTCATAGGAGCATCCAAAATAATAAAATACTGAGGAATAAATTAAACCATGAGGTGAAATATCTCTACTCTCAAAATTACAAGAGTTTGAGAAAGACATTGAAGTAGAAACAAATGAAAGACATTCCATGTTCTTGGACCCAAAAAATGAGTATTCTTGAAAGGAACTCCTAGAAATCAGTAGCAAAATGCCCCAATTTAAAAATGGACAATGACACAATTAAATAATGACAGTTAACAAAAAAAAAAAGGACAAAGGCATTGAATAGATATTTCTCTAAGCAAGACATACAAATGGCCAACAGGTGCATAAAAAGCTGCTCATCATCACTAATCATCAGGGAAACACAACATCTAAGGTATGGAAACAACCTGTCTATGTAGACGTGAGTGAATGGATAAATAAGATGTGCTTCGATATATATATATATCAATATATTTACCATACTGTATTATATATTTGAAAGCTACTAAAAGAGAAGATCTTAAATGCCTTTGTCAGAAAAAATAAATAGTGATTATGTGAGTTGATGGATTAACTAATTAATTAACTAATCCTACTATGGTAATCATTTTGTAACACATAAATGGATCAAATCATCACTTTATAAACCTTAAATGTTACATGTCAATTATGTCTCAACAAAGCCAAAAATTTTCTCTTCAAAAAATTTAGAATTTCCTCTGCTACCTATACTACAGGTGCCTCTCCATAGTGTACCCCCTCTGCAGTGCAGGATCCACATGGCCCTTCCACCGAGCTCTAGGGTCTGGGTTCAGGGTGTTGAGCATGAATGGACAGCCATTAGGAAGATCGTTGTAACTAGTGCAGGATGCTCGCATCAATCGGTGTTACTAGCTCATCTGTTTGTAAAGTGTCGTGATAAAGCAGGTACAGTGGGCGTGAGAATGCGCTCTTGGTAAAGTAGAAATCCTCAGAGAGAAAACGAGAAAGTAGGATTCTTGACATATTCAATGTCCCGTAGTAAGCTTAGAAGGCTCTGAATGTCACTTATTCGAACCGCAGACAATGGTATGGCTCTAGTAGGGACTGGTGTCTGTGGTGAGTTCATCAAGAGGATGGGTCAAGCATACTTTGTCAGGTGGGACAAGTTACTGGAAGAGCCAAGTGGTTAGTTACATTGTAAGTCACTCAGACCATCTCAATTTTTTTTTGAAGATTTTGCTTATTTATTCATAAGAGACATAGAGAGAGAGAGAGAGAGGAGCAGAGACACAGGCAGAGGGAGAAGCAGGCTCCATGCAGGGAGCCCGACGTGGGACTCGATCCTGGGTTTCCAGGTTCACACCCTGGGCCCAAGGCAGACGCTCAACCACTGAGCCACCCAGGGATCCCCTATTCCCAAACCTCTTAAAATTCACACACAAGGGTGAGAGAAAACACTTATAGATTAGGAAGCAGATTCAGAAATGTTAATTGATTTGCCCAAGGTTGCACACTGATGATTGATGACGCTGGAATGTGGGTTCATATCTGTCTCAATACAAAGGCAATATCTGCCTGACATTTCACATGTCTATACTGAACTGCATCATTATTCAAGGGTTTTACACGGGCTGTGCGTAAAAGTCCCTCCTCCCTCCCAGAGAGCAAACCAAAACAGCCTCAGAGTATTTGGTTTCCACACACACGAGCCCCTTCCTTGAAGCAGAATTGTCGCCTTAACACAAAATGAGCAAGCTTTCTGGTCTCACAAGCGTATCTGGGAGGGAAACCGTATAGTTCTGACATCTGTTACTAATTTGTGACTTTAGGCCTCCAAAGGCTGTAAAATAAATGAAGCTCCATCAGATGTGTTTAGATAAGGAAGCTGAGAAAAAATAGCTCTTTTTCCCTCTCCCCACTACAAACCTAATATTTGATGAATAGCTGTCATAGATGAGTCCCCAGCAAAGGGTCTACGTGTCTTATCTCACTCCACGTTTCACAATTAGCTTCTGACTCCGTTGTTTTAATAGAATGTCAACTACTTAAATGTAACACTCACACTTCTACTGATGGGAGTCAGAATCTTGCTTTCAGGAATCACGTTTGTTGCCAAGTGTATGCACACACTCTCCCACACACAGAGTAAAGAAGGACCCGGCCTGCTACTTTTTCACATCAGGTCAAGTTGGGTTGTGTGGGGCAAGAAGGACAAAAGCTGCCATTGTGACATCCAGCTGATCCTCATGTTCTCAAAAGACAGGTGTCCTTTCACCTGTATTTCAGGCCACTCGCACCAGTTTTCATTATGAGTTGATTGAGACACATTGAGATTTCTTTAAACCAAAGGAAAGCAACCATTCCAGTCTCCTCATCCCACCTCTCCTCCTCCTATCTCTATTCAGCTTTGTTTCATTAGGCATCCCGCTGGAGGAGTGCGTGGGATAACGTAATGGGGAATTTATTCCATGTTTGTTGAAACCTTAACAAAACGAAGATGGCCGTTTCTAATCAGGGATCACAATTACAGGCGTGCAGGAAAAAACTCACTAAGACTGCAATTCAGAGATGAGTACACACTTTTTTCTTTTCTCACCTTTATTACTCTACGTTGTTATACATATCCTGGAAGATTGGGTAGAGATGTTAGGGGAGGGAGAAAATGCTGTCTGCCTGCCCATAGGTGAGGAACAGTAGGTTCTTGTTATTTATTTCCTTTAAAATTTATTTATTTATTTATTTATTTATTTATTTATTTATTTATTTATTTATTTATTTATTTATGAGAGAGCGCAAGCTGGGGGTGAGCAGGAGACAGAGAGAAGAGGAATCCCAACCAGGCTCTGGGCTGAGCATGGACCCTGAGGCGGGGCTCAATCTCATGACCCTGACATCACGATCTGAGCCAAAACCAAGAACAAGATGCCCTGCAGACTGAGCCACCCAGGAGCCCCTAAGTTCTTGGCATGTAAGTCTTGCTGGGTGTGTTGGGTCTCTCCTCCCTGGCCTTCCAGACACTCTTTCTCAGCTTTACCTTGATCTGTGCCCCAAAAGGCATCCTGCGGTGTCTCCGTTGGCTCTCCATGCTCTGGATCATGGCTGAGTTAGACCAGTGAGAGATTCGGGAAGGAAATCAGAGGGTAATAGGGCAGTGGAGTTGAGACGAGTCGTCCACAGGTGCCCTGTGTGCTCTGTGTCTTTGGTGGGTTATTTCCTGGCCATAGCTTCCTAGCTAAGCCCCCTCATCAGCTTTTCTCAGCCCTCTGACCCAGGGGGTCTCTCATCCCGACCCCCTCATGCCTAGGGATGGCAATATCTTCCCACTGTTACAAGCCTTCTAGTACTGTAGCATCCATTACTTCTTTTTCTGAATGCTACTGGTATTCTTCCCAAATAGCCTGTTTTAGCATTCTCCTCAAGCTACCCAATTAGTGGGCACCACCTTTTCATGTCAAGACCATGGCTGACAGATTCAAACTCCTCCAAACAAATACAAAACCCAAAAGTCCTTCTTGGGGAGATGATAGTGCAATGGTCTAGGTGTTAATGGGTCTGTTTGATCTCTTGTTTCTTTTTTTTTTTTTTTTCTAAAGCAATTAGTATAGTGCCAGGCACCAAATGAATATTAATTATTTAGTGAATAAATGATTCATAAATGAATGAATGAGTGGATGAGTAAAGAGATGGATGAATAAGTAATAAGTAAATGAGATCATCATTTAGCCATTCAACTTCTAAAAGCAAATTCTCCTAATTTTTCTTATTTTTTTAAAGACTTATTTATTTATTTTAGAGAAAGAGAGAGCATGAGCAGGGAGGGGAGGGGTCAATGGAGAAGGAGAGAATCTCAAGCAGACTCCTCGCTGGGTGAAAAGCCAAACTTAGTGCTCGGTCCCACAACCCTGAGATCATGATCTGAGCCAAGATCATGAGTTGGTCACTTAACTGACTGAGCCACTCAGGTGACCCTCTCCTGATTTTTCTCTTTCTTTCTTTCTTTCTTTCTTTCTTTCTTTCTTTCTTTCTTTCTTTCTTGTTTCTTCTTTCTTTCTTTCTTTCTTTCTTTCTTTCTTTCTTTCTTTCTTTCTTTTCTTTCTTTTTTTCTTTCTTTCTTTCTTTCTTTCTTTCTTTCTTTTTCTTTCTTTCTTCTTTCTTTCTTTCTTTCTTTCTTTTCTTCTTTCTTTCTTTTTTTAAATTTATTTGAGCGACAGAGAGAGAGAGAGAGAGAGAACCTGCACATGCACAGGTTGGGGAAGGGCAGAGGGAGAGGGAGAAGCAGGGAGCCCCGACATTGGGCTTGATACCAGGACCCTGGGATCGAGACCTGAGCCGAAGGCAGGTGCTTAACCACCAGGTGAGCCACCCAGGCGCCCCTGAGTTTTCTTATAATTTATGAACTTGGCTGCCTGTGAAAGCTGTAGATCTTAGACGTGAGTGTCTCTAGGCAGTTTTTACTCCCTTCTGTTGCCAGTGGTTAAGTGACACATCTTTTTCCTTGAGGCTTCTGATTTTATTTGCTCTCTCATCTTCAGGTACTTATTGTTACAGATGCAAACCTTTCAATAGGATTAAAATTAAGTTGGTTTCAATTAATGCTACACACTTTCAACAGGATAAGAGCTATTTTTTCTTAGTTTCTATTTTTTGACATTTATGTATTTGCTGTCTTTATTATTGGTACATGAATATGAGTCTTATCTTGGTCTATAAGACACAATGAAGTTATGATATTTGCTTAGGAAAGATGTCATAACATATGGATGTGCATATAATAACTTTCTGACCAAATATTCAGAGTCATTTAACTGAAATAAATCACTAGGGTAGGAAAATCACTGGAAACCTCTACAGATTTAGAGTCAAAATCTTGGGGCACCTGGCTGGCTCAGTTGGTAGAAGTGTGACTCTTGATCTTGGGGTTGTTTTTGCTCACTTTGGGTGTGAAGATTACTTAAAAAATGTTTAAAGTAGGGAAAGCTTAGGGTGAATGCCTCTGCATGTATACTTACAGTTGTATGATTTAATGTCTACTTAGTGGGTATTTTTCATATATAAAAATGTTAAGGATTAATTGAGATACTTAGGTAATATGTGTTGAGAAGTTTCCTAGCTATATGCACTATGTTATCATTATTATTGATATTGTTTGGCATTTTGGTAAATTCAAAATGTCTAGAGTCCTTTGTAAAAGGTTTTATTTTCTTTCTTAGAAGTTTTTACTTTTTCTGTTTTACCTAGAAGTTTTTGACATCTGTAATTTCAATTTATTTTTTCAAAGCCATGAACAATTCTCATAGTACTTCAGCTTCATGCACTGAATAGGTTGGGTAACCCACTATTTCATCAAAAAAGTAAGAAGTTCTTAATCCTGAAGAATAAGATCCGGTATGAGCATTATACTTAGTATCCTTAGAACCAAATGCAGACCTTAAAACATGGAATTTATGTAATATTTCAAGCCGTTAGAAATATGGTTCATAATCCAATCATTAATTCATCAAATTTCACTTTATAATGATTGATGCCTGCTGCAGAAAGTTCCTTTTGCAAATTTTGGTTTGAATATTAAATATAATCTCATAATTCTGTGATAATTAATTTCAACCTTTTAATGACCATATAATTAGAAAGTAAATTTCCTTTCATTGACCCGTCCCACTCCCCAGAATTAATTCTTTTAATTCATATAAAACCTATTTAATATGACCATTATGAGGGTTACATTAGCAGAGGAGAATCTGATGCTCAAAGATACTAGATAACGTGTACATGATTACTCAGTTTTACATGGAGTCACACATTAAACCCAAACAATTTGAATCAATGGACTGGGCTGCTCTCTTAGACTTCACTCTATACTAGTTCTTTTCTCGTGGGTCCTAGGCACATGCAGTCACTTGTCTTTATTTGTCAACACATATAGATATACTTCATTTTTATAGTCTATATGTTATACTATTTCTTAATGTACCATATTTTCCTTAGATGATGGAAAATTCAAAATAATGTAAGTGTTTCAATAGGTAACAATCATAAACAGTCTCACAAGGAATGCCCTTAGACATTACTGTTGGAAACGGGCAAACACATCTGTAAAATAAAATTGTATTTGCAAATTTACTAACACAAAGGCTGTGTGCACTTCAAGTTTGACAAATAATTCCTCAATCGCCCTCTGGAAAACTTTAATAAATATATATTATCAGCAATGATGTATGAGAATTTATATTTCAGCATATCTGCTTCAACGCTAGATATTAAACATCAGCTACTTTCCACCTATCATACTAGTTGGCTTAATCTGGACTTTGAGGGTTGCTGTGGGTTTCTAGGGGGAAAAAAATCTCATTGAAATACTGATTTAATAGTTTCATCAACAAGTAGTAGGTCTTCCCAGCAGGGGAAAAAAAAAAAAAAACCTTACAATTTTTTTCTTTTATGATCACACTTGAAACTATTTCAAAATCTTTGAGACCTTCTACTGACATGTTTGTCTCCAGTATGTGATTTTTCTCACTGGTAGAGCAAGAAGCAAGCAAATATCACTTAAACACCCCTTTCCAAATAAAATAGCATAAAGTGGAAACAAATGAAGTTGCCTTTTAGACAGATGGAAGCTGTCCGCCCAGAATATGACCTTTTCTCTGAACTTTCTTCTCAAGCTACCCTGGAGGGTGGCATATAAAATACTAAGGATTCTGCAGACACATGATGAGGATTCGGGGGTCGTGTTCACATCTAAGCCAGAAAGACACCAGACGGCCTCTTTACAAGGAGAAAATACCAGCTTCTAGCCATACATTTAAATTGCAAGTAGGAAGAAACAATGCCTGGGAAGCACACTGATACCAACCTACGTCACACAGCTCTGTCCCGCGTCTGATGTGTATCTTATGACGTAAGCATATGGGGATATTTCAGATTGGACAGGCCAGTCACCACATATTATCTTTGCTTCGGTGATGCCTTAAATATACTGATTCCTTGAATTATGTAAGACTACCTGCTAAATCATACTATGTTCGTATTTTAGAAGAAGTGGAAAAACACACCCAATAAAGTCTCAGTTAATAATGTTTTCTTTCAGGGCACCTGGGGGGCTCAGTAGGTTAAGAGGCCGATTCTTGGTTTCAGCTCAGGTCACAACCTCATGGATTGTAGCATCAAGCCAGGCATCTGGTTCTGAGCTCCGCAGGGAGTCTGCTTCTCTCCTCTGCCTCGCTCCCACCAGGCTCTCTCTCTCTCTCAAGTAAATAAATAAATCTTTAAAAAATAATGTTTTCTTTCTCATTTATTTTAAACTTCCCCAAACTTGGAAATAAAAATATATACTTAGGCTGTGTGTATGTGTGCGTGTAGAAAATAAATTCCTGGTTCAGTGTGATACTAGGAGACATTTATCAAACCAAGTTATAAATAAAAATAAAGACAGAATTCTGAATTCTGTACACTGGCTCTGGGGTAGGACCTAGAAAAATCAAAACCAGTCACCTGCTCTGGGCTCATACTGTAAAAGCTGTAGTTGAAATGTCCTTTTATCTTGGAGTGACTTTGACAGGTCTTGAATCTCCCTTTGCCCCTCAATGCTCTTAGCTATCAGAATGGACCAATTTTAAGAGCTGAAGTGGGATGAGCACCAGGGGTCGGAGTCAAGAACAAGAACGAGAATCCAGCACAAAGGGGAAGGCCTACATCCCTCCACTTTATGAAACCGAACCACCAGTGAGACAAACGATCGTAAGCCAGGTTTAGAGAAACAGGATCACCTCACAGATCTGATGTCTAGCATGGCTCCTTCAGCTTGAACATCCCTGATAACGCTGAAATGAGAGTGTCAAAGATTATCACATCCCAGCCACATGGTATAAATACCCTGTCTGTTGAGGCCCCAGTTCCTTTGACAACTTTATTTTACTGGTTTCATTGGCTGCCCCCCTACGGGGTCTGACACACCATTATGAAAGGGAAGAGTCATGAGCAAAACACACATGTTGAAAAAATAAAAATATTGATGCTTTTTTATTGTCGTTGAAGTTGCTATGCATTTATTCTCTCAAGACACCTACTACAATATGCCAATTCCCATATTTTAACATCTCTTTTATTTTATTTTATTTTATTTTAATTTTTTTAACATCTCTTTTAAATCCAGACTCACTTTTTGCTTGTGTATTCAGGCCAAGTTCAGTTTACTTTTCCTACAAAATGTAGGTAGTTCTACCCCACTGGAGATCACTGTGAGTACTTTTAAGAGATAACAATACTACAAAAGTTGGTATTTTTTAAGAGCTTCCAATGCTCCAAGAAATGCGCTAAGCCCTAAAGCGGGGTTTATGATAGCAATAGTTATTCCATGAGGTTAGATGGTATCATCCTCATCTTAGAAGAAATGAAAACTCAGTGTGTTTCCTGTGATTTATCCTGAGTCACAATGAAAATATAATGATTAAGACAGCTTACGAACCCAACTCAAATGTCGACCTCCACCTATAACCCTCATCTTGGACAAGATGCTTTACCTGTCCGACTCTCAGGATACTTCTTTGATTGTGCAGACATCCGCATCTGTAGGGTGGTAGTTTCCCGCTAATGCTTTTTATTGTCATTGGACAGGGAAAATAAGAAAAAAACTACCTTGTTAATTTCCAAAGATAATCCTCTTAAAATTTTCTCTTTTAAGCCTTGAGAAATATTGAATGGTTTCCATATTATCACTAATTATATTAATAGATATGTGGAAACAGGGTATTAATAGATATGTGGAAACAATGTAATGGCTTCATGTAGTATTCATGCACTAATGGATATGCCAAGCTATTATTGTCATTCAAATTGATAGGGCATTTTGTCTTTAATGGCTCTGAGTGAGTGTTCATCTTCTTGAGAAGTTTTAGAGTCCATGCGAGTGTTTTAATATAAGCCCTTCCTGTTGACTTGATATTTCACAATTAAAAAGAAAATGCTCTGAAACGAATGTGTTTTAAAAAGTAACAATCAGTATCTTGTTGAAGATAAGTCACTATTCTGAAGCTTCCGTGTTTGCTAACTTTCAGCTGTCAAGGTAAATTAGTATTTAATGAGGGGGTGCATTTTGATCGGTGATTTGGAAATGCCTTAGCTGTATCAGGGGGGATGGAGACACCACAATAATTGTCGAAGCTAATAATCAACTTTTGCTTTTTAGGTGAAACAAGAATTTCAGGAGTGTTGGAAGAAGAGACAAACGGAAAACGAAAACAAAAACAGACACAGGAGTTATTGCTAAGTTGCTTCGATCTGTTCTCATTTCCTAGTATGATCCTAGATGATGAGAATGTTGTCATCCTATCACAATATATCAAAATATGCCAGTAGATTTTTTTTTCTTATTTTGACTCTATCAGTCACATTGTATATTGATAATTACAGACACAGTGGTTAAATACAATGTGACATCAACCGTAAAAATTAGGCACATATGTTCTTTCTCCCTCCCTCCCTCCCTCTGCCTCTTTTATCTCTTCTTCCTCATCTGAGGTTTCTATTCAAGAAAGAATCATCTCTATTTTTGAAGGAAAGGTCTTCATTGGAGCTTGTTTTATTTTTTAATTTTCTTTAAAGATTTCATTTATTAGAGAGAGAGAGAGAGAGCACAAGCTGAGAGGAGGGTCAGAAGGAGAGAGAGAAGCAGACTCTCCGCTGAGCAGGAAGCCCAAGGTGGGGCTCGATCCCATGACCCCGAGACTATGACCTGAACCCAAGGCAGACACTTAACTGACTGAGCCACTCAGGTGCTCCTGGGCTTGTTTTATAAAATGAAAATTTATTTTAAAAATTCATACAGCCACCAACTATGGTATTGTTTTGGAATATTGATATACAATATTTATTATAGAGCTTGAATAATGTTTGGATAAAATAAATCTAAATCTGATACTCACATAACTTTCAAAAATAAGAATTGCATCTGTTGGAAAGAAGTCTCCCTAAACCATCTACATCTTATGTATAAAGCAATTCCCTGTTTAGTTAACTTCAATAATTTTCCCATGGGATGAAAAGATTATAAGACATTGCGGTTTGAATGTTTAATAAACATATGAGTACTAATATTTCCTTTAATGCATAACACTTTTTTAAAAAAAGCAATGAATATGAGTGCATTTTTCTCAGAACGTGGCAAATGTTTAAATTAATGTTATCATGATCACAGATGCTTAAAGCACTCTCCATGCACATAAAAGTACTGTCTTGCTTTGCCCATTCAGATCTATCATCATGGTTGGCGATTTTGGCATTCTTTCTAACAATTTAAGCTTAATGAAAAGACTTCAAGATATGACATTGTGTCCAAATTAAATTTTAGAGAAACAATATTACCTTGAATGCAATAGATTTGTGAATCCCAATTATAAGGGAATGAAGGAATTTAATATATTAAAGATATAGCAAATAGGCAATGGTCTCTGGAAAGCTCATCCAAAGTAGCATGAAACCAGACACTGAGTTGATGTCGAGGTAGAGGGTTTCTTATCATTGACATAGACAGACACTCGGCAAGGAGGGTCTTATCAGGACTAATTTAGAGATAAGGAGACTAGGGGCACCTGGGTGGCTCAATCTGTCAAGTGTCCAACTCTTGATTTTGGCTCAGGTTGTAATCTCAGGGTTGTGAGATGGAGCCCAGGGTTGGGCTCCATGCTCAGTGGGGAGTCTGAGATTCTTTCTCTCCCTCTGTCCCTCCCTGCCCTCTAAAATGAATAAATGAATCTTAAAAAGAAAAAAAAAAGGAAATGGGGTGATTAGATCAGACATGTGGTCTTATAACTAGAGATTCTTATGTATTACAAAGTGACAAGTAGTTCATCAATCTCTGACTATTGAGTGACATTCGGTGTTGGGAACATAGAGATAAATATTTAAAGCTGGGCTTTTAGAAATCTTAACATCTGATTGAGGAAACCATCAAGAAAATCAACAATCTGTAAATATCATGGTCACCAAACTGACAGTAAATTAAGAGCAAGGGATCTAGAAGTGTGCTGTAGACTCCACAGGAAACAAATCCTGACTCTGCCACATGATTAGGTGTCTTGATCTTGAACAATGAACCAGTTAGGAAGGAGAATCCATGCTAGGTCAACACTGGGAATTTAATATTCATGATTTATTACAAAGGTGTTAGAGAAGCTGATAGGACAAAAGTGACGAATGAGACAACCAAGAGATTGGGATCAATAGGAAGCCATTATCACCCTCATAGCTTGGGAGATAAAAAAAAAAAAAAGGTAGTTACCAGAGCTGAGTAGCTGAAGCCATTTGGCGTCAGGGGCACAATGTCAGTGGAGGAGCTGTGCAGTAGGCAGCGAGACGCCTGAAGGATTGCAGTCATTTCTGAAGATGCTGCACCAGGTGGACAGAAGGAATGGGGTTATGCTGACTTTTACCATGACCTACCCTCCAAACTCCTGCCCAGTGCCTTCTACCGTACAGAACAAATTGGAAACCAGTTGGTAAAGGAGACTAGGAAATACAGATTTCAAGATATTCTCCTCTCCCCAGAAAAGAGAAAGTGTAAGGAAAGTATCAAAGAAAGAAAAATGACTCTGTCTAGTGCAGACGCATTATTTAAGGTCTTCGAATTCTCTAAAAGTCATCCAGTGTCTTCCCCTGGCATTTAGACTAAAATACTTAGACCCTTGCCTTGACCAAAACAAAACAATGCCCTCGTCCTCACAACCGTGCCCCCCGCCCCAGCCTCAAAGCTCTATGTCCTGCATTCTGCATAGATTCTTCCAACATTTCTACGCACTCTCCTACACCGGCTGGAGTTCAGCCTTCCTTCTTACGTCGGCTTCTTCATGTTCAAGGCCTGCCTGCCCTTCCCTCTATCTGGAATGGAACTCTTCCTACCCTTGGTTGGCTCCATGTTTTCACGCGAATCTGTTTCAATAAGACCTCCACACAGCATTATTTTTCTTGGACCACCTGGCACAATCATGTCAGCAGATTTCCATTCTTTACAAAGCTTTTACTACTACTTGATACCACGTACTGAATTATGAAGCTATATTTAAAAAGTCTAAAAAAAATCTGCTTTTCCTATAGAATATAAATTCTATCTGGGCAGAGACTTTAACCTGCATTATTTGGTATCTAACGAATGCCTCTCACATACTTGCTCCTCAAAATATATATTTTAGCAACTTGGATGAGTAACTGGTGCTATGAGAATATCAATCCCACTTTGTATGTGCAGAAATTGATGTTTGGAAGATTTGAATACAATGAGATATGTGAACCTACATGGTAGATGTGTTTGAAATGCAGGATCTAAAATAAATAATTGTGCAATAAGAGGAATTTTCTTTTCTCTTCATGCCAAAAAAAAAGACAAAGATAGACTCATATGTATAAATCTGTCTTCCTTTCCAGAAAGACAGTGGAAAAATCACATCATTAAGGGCTTGACAAATTCCTCAATAAAATATATATTTTATAACAATACTTTGAGGAGAATTCCACTGTTTAATTGTAGCTTTATTAAAGAGAGAAATTTATCTGACTCATTTTATTGTTAAGATTTACTAGGGTGGCATCTGGCTGGCTCAGTTGGTTAGGCAGCTCTTAATTCTGGCTCAGGTCAGGATCTCAGGGTCCTGAGACCAAGCTCCGCCTGGGGCTCTGCACTCATCAGGGTGTCTGCTTGAGGATTCTCTCCCCCACCCTACTCGTGCATGCACGTGCTCTCTCTCTAAAATAAATAAATAAATAAATATTTAAAAAATAAAAAAGATTTACCAGGATCATGGTGATTATTATTATTTATTAATGATAGGGATTTATTTATTTATGTTGGTGATTTTATTGTAAATATATGCACGGCATGATGCATGATTTCTCTTTGATCCCACATACCAACTACCAGGCTGAAAAAGGTCTTGTGGTAACCTGAATATGAAGCCCCATTATCATTTTATGTTCTTACTTTTCATCTTTGGCATTTCTTCTTCCCTGTTCTCCTAAGTTGTTCTCATAGAACAGGTTCATTTTGGTTTGATTTTGGATGAAAAGATTCATTTCACTTTAAAATAAATATATTTTATACATATTAGAAATTATGAATAACACAAGAGACCACTATTGTTAATTTGTGCAGAAGAATCAGTTTCTAATTCAATCTCTAATCTTCTTAGGGTTACAACCTTAAAAAGTATACATACCTTTCTAAGATTAAGTTTCTCATCTCTACTTCTATCTTAGTACTGGTATGAGGATTAAGTGAAAAAAAAGGCATATGATACTCTGAAAAGAACCTACCATATAACAACAACAGATAGTAATTAATATCTTGCTTTTTAAAAATTTTGGTAAAAAGGACATAAGAGGAGATTGACTCTCAACAAATTTCTGAATGTACCGTACAATACTGTTAACTATAAGCACAATGTTATACAAAAGATCTCTAGAATTTTATTATCTTGTGTGGCTGAAACACTGTATGCACTTTGAACAGCAACTCCCAATTTCTCTCTCCTCCAGCCCCTGGCAACCACCATTTTACCTTCTGTTTCTGTGAATTTGACTACTTTAGATACTTCATGGAAGTGGAATCACGCAGCATTTGTATTACTGTGACTGTCTTATTTCATTTAGCAAAATGTCCTCAAGGTTAGTCTGTGCTGTAGCATGTGACAGGATTTCCTTACTTTCTATGTCTAAATAACGTTCCATTGTATGTATGTGCCACATCCTCTTTACCCATTCATCCATGAATGGATATTTAGGTTGTTTTCACCACTTAGCTACTGTGAATAAGTCTACTAACATGGTAGTGTAAACATCTCTTTGAGATTCTGATTCCAATTCTTTTGGATAAATACCCAGAAGTAGGTTTGCTGAATCATATGGAAGTTCTATTTTTATTTTTTTTCTTCTTTCTTTCTTTCTTTCTTTCTTTCTTTCTTTCTTTCTTTCGAGAGAGAAATAGGGAGGGTGGAGGGGCAGAGGTCCAGGGAAAGAATCTTAAACAGGCTCTATGCTCAACATGGAGCCCAACATGAGGCTCAATCTCCTGACTCCAAGATCATGACCTGAGCTGAAACCAAGGGCTGGATGCCTAAATCATTAAGCCACTCAGGTGCCCTTATTTTTAATTTTTTGAAGAACTGCCATACTGTTTTCCATTACATATGCTGGAAAGAGATTCCCATTTCTCCACATCCTAATCAGCACTTGTTATTTCTTGTTTGGTTTTTGACACTAGACATCCTAACAGATCTGAGGTGGTATTTCCAAAGACGAACACCAACAATTTTCTCATCCATAAATAAGCACACTGATCCTCCAAGTAGTGGGGTCTATTTCTGGCCTTCTAACTTGTTTGACCAATTGAATGTGGTCAATGTGCCATCGCACCAGTTCTGGGTTTATTCCACGTGGGTTGGGGAGTTTCTGATTTTGCATTCTTGGAAATCAGCCACCTTACGAAAAACCTCATGCTTGTCTATTGAATGAGAAAAGGCCATATGGAGAGAGAGTGAGAGAGGTCACATGAACAAAAGTCACAGCACCCCACCTGGTTGTCAGCACCAGTGTCTCAGACATGTGAGTGAGGTCATCTTGGAAAATCACTGTCCTGGCCAAGTTCACAGGCCGCATGAGGGACTCCAGGTGGAGTTCAAGTGAAACAGAACTGCTTAGCTGAAGTCAGCCAACCTACAGAGTTATGAGAAATGATAAAGCATCACTATTTTAGATTTCTAAACATAATTTATTAATAATTAATATTATGAGTAATATTAGCAAATAGCAGATGATAGGAATGTTCACATTCTCAAGGTGCAGCTGGGTCAGATACAAGGAGGATGAGAGGTGATGGGAGTGAGAATGGAGTAAGAGGCATCTCATCTATGGAAGCTGAGAAACTTGCCTGCCAATCTTCTTCATTAGAACTCCGTCTCTTCATGGAGAATAAACCTTGGAGTTTGTGAAATGTAGAGAATATTCACTAAAATTCATTGTGGCAGTTCAACTAATATAATTCATGGTGTCACCTTGTTTTTTTTCTCCAAAATATACATGTTATTAAGTAGGCTTTATTTGACATCTGCATTATGAAAATTAAATGATAAAATCTGAATGACCTTTATTACTTTGCATGGGGCTGCTCTCATCTGCTTATCTCAGTTTTTGAAAAGGTCATCACCAGTTGTACTATGGGATCAGTTAATAATGTATTAATACTTGCTTTGTAGGCCAAGGATTATCCACAAATCAAAACATACAAACATTATGAAAATAGAGGTTACCAATAGTTGTGAAGTAACTCATGTGGAATAGGTGTGTTATTTTTATATAAATATGTTAAGAGATTAATGATACAGTTGTAAAATACTGTCTCTTTTAATGCACAAGCCCTACTGAATAATGTCATATGGTGGCAGAGGTGGGGGATGATAGTGTCGAATTGAAATTCAGACAGCCTGGATTCCAGAGCAAGTTGCAATAATGATTGTATGACTGAAAACAAACTCCTCCTCAATCACCTTGTCTACAAATAGGGATAAAGCTCCTTTTCAGGCCTAACAATAGTATAGCTGTGAAAATCAATTGCAATTCTGTTCTGTTTGTGAACCACAAGGTTCTTTATTTCATAACTTACTCCAAACTATTGAATGGTCTTTGTTCAACAGACATTATTCCAATCTTTCTTATCTTTATTTTTTTCATAGAGACTGTGGGAGGGATGGGTAGTGGCAGTGGTGGGCAGAACCTGAATTGAACCCAAATTGAACTTGAGTTGTCACTCTTCCACTCTGACTCTTGATTTCTTCAACTGAAATATGAGATATTTTTAGGGGTGCGGTGAGACTTAACTGAGGTAGAGCATCCTGCAGGTTTTTCTTCATTTCCCCTGATTACTCATAGTTCCTTCCCTCTACTTTTTAATCACTGGCCTATGGCCCCACAGGCTGACCTCCATAGACTGCACACTCTGGGTCCCCCATGCTTTGCAGCTTCTTCTTCGGCCCAGCTAATGGGACCACTTATAGGAGATTGTAGAACAGGAGGAAAGAGAGGTCAGATTTTTTACCACTACTCGTGTCTGAGTTCCTCCAAGGCTAAGATCCCCAGTGAGAACTCTTCTGCCTCTTTAGCTTTCTTTGGCCTCCAATAACTGCCTCCTTTGGTTTCTTCAGGTTTCAGGATGTCAAAAGTTTCTCTGAGTCATCCCTTAGTGCCTCGCCAACCCTTCTCAGTTTCTTCAATGTTTTACATTCCTTTAATTTTGAAATGGTTTCTTTATAAACCCTTTTGAGCATTCCATCTGTTTTCCTGACAAGATCTTAAAGCTTCAAAGTGACAGTCACATAATAATCTCTAAAAGCTGTTAGAATATATTATTATCATAATTATAATATTTAAGGTAGGAAAAAAGTCAGATCATTACAAAACTGCCCTTCTATTGTCTGTCTATCTATCTATCTATCTATCTATCTATCTATCTATCTATCTTCTATCCATCCTTTATATTGTTTGTTGGAGTGTATTTTGGGGGACATCAGATACCTGAAATCATTAGAAAAAGAAGAACATGCCTAAATTTGTGGGACACAAATGAGTGAGGAAGAAGTCAGAGGAGTGTTTGTCAAGGAACCAGACAGAGATGTTGATCCCAGATACCTTGGCTGATTGTTGTGAATGATTTGCATGTATGAATGTCATAAAAATGCACTACTATAATAGTTTGACCCACAATCCAAGTTTCCATTTCATCCATATCAACACTAGACCAGGGATCAGAACAGAGGCATACCATGAGCCAAACTATCTACTCACAGACCCACCCAGTGCTCATGGTGGCGAGGCTTACTTACGCCTTTGTGCTCTTTAGTTCTATAGCTATATTAAAATGCCTTATATTTATTTGTGCCTTTAAAAAATTCCCCTAAACGACTCCAAACATTTATTAAAAATTGTAACTGTCTTCATAATGTCCCTCATTCACCAGATAGAAAAGCAATGCATATAATAGATATGCAAACAAATAAATACGATAATATTTAGCTAACAAGCTTATTAGATAGTAGGAGGATGGATAGATAGGTGATACACAGCGAAGTAGGTAAGACTATAGTTAGATTGCATATCTTCTCTATGAATATTTAAAATTCATTGAATTCAAATGGCTTTTGATCATAAGTCTATTAAGAAAGAAACAAACTTCCTATCTGTCTCCATTCTAAAAATTTCTAGGCCACTATACCATTATTTCCATGGGTTATTCAATGTTTCTCTTAGATAATATAATTTTCTGAATCTCTACCACAACCCTTCCCCAACATGCCCATTAAATGTTATCCAAAACAAGTTATTTTGAGCCACCCCTATCCTGGCTCCTTTCTTTTTGTTTGCATCTGAAACGGAGCAGACATCTTGTTTACCAGGGATCATAGGAAAGTGAATTCACTTATTGATTGACATTATCAAGCAGTCAGACAGACACTGTAGCAGGTAAAATTGCTTTTTGTGTGTGTTGTTGTCTGCCAAACTTTAACAGTGAAAGTGATGTGTTTTTGCCAGGCAGGGCTACTATACAAGCAGGTAATGGGTCTTAAAAATGCTGCGAACGTTAATGGTGTTAGATCAATAATATTACTACCACAGGTAAGATACTATTCCATGTATTATTAAGACATTGTTCAAAATGCAGTGACTCAAAGGACTTTGAGAATGTATGAGTAATTGCTGTATCATTGGTACAATAAAATGCTAATGGAAGTTTTGTCATACAACATGCTGTGTATATTTTTTCACGAGATTTCATACAGAGTGCTTTTGCCTTAATGCACTACAAACTAATTGCTCAATTGCAAACTCAATTGCTCCATCATAGTCTAATCTTCCTCCTAAATATGAGCCAACTGAAAAGGCAAAAGATGTTATTTTTCTACTCACTCATTACTTTTTTTTCCCCAAAATCTCTCATGAAATGGAAGGCAAACAATGGAATACCATTCCTTATTTTTTGCTTCTATAAATAGTTAATATATTGTTTAAATAAAACTGACCTTAGGACTTTCACCTGAGTACAATATCACATATTAGCTCCAGAAAGCATTGTATAGGTTGCCACAAAAATGATTTCTGCATCAACTAATTGATTCCAACGATAGGCAAATATGTTCCTTCAGTGAAGTTAGTAAATCATGAACTCGAGTACTTTAAAGTCTAAAAAAAAAAATTCTTTCAGTTAACTTCATCCTTCTATGTTCTATTTAGAGACCATATATACACACACGATGAAAAGTTAAGTAGCTAAAAAAAAAAAAAGAAAGAAAAGTTAAGTAGCTGAATGGAAAGCTCAATAGATATGAGAAGTCCCAGGTTCAAGTAGTGTCACCCTCTCTCCCCAATCTTTCTATACTTATTTATTCTTTTTTTTTTTTGCCTTAAATGTGTACCATTGGATTTTTCCCATTGAAATTCTGTCATTTTGCAGAAAAAGATAAAGAGGAAAAGAAAGGAAAGTAGCATGGAGAAAGGCAAGAAAGAGAAAGAGAAGGAAAGTAGGAAGAAAGAGTCAGATAAGCAGTTCAATAAGAGGGAAAAAATTCACTTAGCCATGAATATGGAAACACAGGGCCGATAAGGGTGAAATAGGCTTACGGGCTTTTCAGGAAGAATATATTCCCCATAACTTATATTCAATTCTATTTCTAGCTCAAGCAACTTGAGCACTGTATTCCTGGTATCAATTTTAGCTTGTGCAAAATACAGCTGTCTAATTGCTAACTGAGAGGGGAAAAATATTTTTTCCTCAAATTTCTGATGATCTCCATTGGTTTCTAATCCTGTCACATCTTTATTTTAAAAGTGCATCCCTTTTGTCTTTCTTAATAACTGGATGAATTTGTTATTGGAATAGATGCCTATTATTTGCGTATTCTAAATTATGGAGCTTATAGTACAAAAGAGTACACTGCTAGTTGGTAGAAATGGGAAATGATTTTTCAACTTCTCAGAGTTCTTATTCTATAAAATATCAATGTAGACGTATGACTGTTCTGAGTCAGGCAGGAGGATAAAGAGACAAATTATTCCAGGGCACAGGTAGTAGCCAGCTCCTGAGTTTGACTAAGGTCTCTGTCAGGATTCAGCTTTTAGAATTAATAAGATAACCCACTTATACTCCAACCTTACATAAGTTAACCCTACTTCCCAGCAGTAAGCCCAGGTTAATTACAGAGCTGCCCCACCCGAAAAATGGAAATAAAAAGTGTCAAGCACAAATAAATAAGACAAATCAAAATCAAAGTTACCAAATTTTAGGAGGGAACAGTGATAACAGGTATGCAACTGCAGAGGGAAAGAGATGGAGAGATGACCAATGAATCTATAAGTTAAAGTAGGTGAGCAGCTGAAATGATGGGGACTGCCAAGATATCACGACTATTCATAGACTCATTGTGGCCGATGGAGTAGACCATTCCTAGGGGCTTTTAGAGATACGGATGAGGACCAGGCCCTCTATGCACAGTCTGTCTGCATTTATAGTTGTTGCCATATTTATGTCACTTTAGTCCATGTCAAATTCTTTCTGGAAATAGAAAAAAATATATATATATATAATCAAAATGAGATTACGTCTATAGATGTTAGTCATTACGAAAGCTTAGAGAAGGAGGATTCATAGACTAGGGGGCACATGACTGAGAACGGTAGCTTGGATTTTGCCGACATTAACTTGAAGCCCCTGCCCAGCAATACCAAGAGGGAAACGTGATGATGCACAGTGTTTGTCATGAAATATAGGGAATAGATGAGGACATTTTTTTAAACTTTGAATAATGTTAAAAAATTGATTCAAGGGTAAAACATACCCTATCAAGCAAGATACTATTAAAACTGTTTAAATGCCTTTCTTGAGTATTGGGAAGTACTTAATAAGTGAATAATTAATGATAAGGACTTTTATGGTCTAAGCACTCTGTGTGAATTATTCCATTTAATTCTTGAATAAGGTCTATGACATGGATTTGAATAGTATCTCTATTTCTAAAAGTGAGCTAGAGCATTTTACCTAAGATTACCTTTTCTGTCTGAGTCTGCAGAGTTGATATTTGAACCCAAGCATAGCTGACACCAAATCACAAGGACTTTACAATACTTCATATGTTCAATTAGAAAATATATATACATCTTTACTAATATGGAAAATGATGATTTGAAATACTGGGGATATTTCAACCAATCCAATGAAGAGATGCAAAACAGTTTATGAACCAGTTCAAAGGTCAAGAGATTAACTGTCCTTGTTTTAAAAATATAACAGTGGTTTTATATTTTAAAAATAATGACTTTATTTGCATAATCCAACCTTAATATATATTTATAAATTAATACACATAGCATACTTCTAGTAAGGAATTCAGAATAGTATCTGAAGAATGAATCTTTACAGCACATGGGACCATTTTGGGACAAATAATGCATTTAAGTGCTTGTAATTATTAAGTGTGTCCAGGGACAATTGCCATTTCACACAATTGCTCTATTTATACTATCTTTTAAATGTTGCTAGTCTCATTACTTTAATTATTTTTGTAATTGATTCCTAAATTTTACCATTAGGTAATTTAATTAATGATTCCATTGATAAGTCCATGTTGTTAAAGTATTTTTAATGCAACCTTTCAGTTTGGGTAAACGGACTATGGATTTGAACTTTTTTTTTGTTGTTAATAATTATGAAATTTGTACCCAGAGTACAAGAATGACCCTTGGGGGATTTTCTGTTATTGTAAAGCAGATAGCATTAAAAGAACACTGAGCATTGATCAAGTGGAACAGTCCTCCAGTGATTAAAGCATCAGTGAAGATAATTCTCTATCCTCCTCTGATGGGCAAAAAGGAGAGCAAAGATAATTACAGTCCAAGAGTTATCCTAGCCATTAATTAGCTTCCTTTTCTAAGTAGGTTTATATCTGGGAGGAGGGGACCGACAGCCGTTGTTTCCTTTTTAAAGCATGTATCTGATAGTGTCACCCTTTTGATTAAACCATTTGAAGGAATTGCCATTGCACCAAGATGAGGCTAACCAAGACGAGCTTAGTTACTTTCTGCAGCTCGACCTCAACTAGCCTGCTGCTGGCCTCTCTGGCCCAGTGTCCTCCAGTCTTTCTTGCCATAGGGCATTCATACCATGGTCCCCCTGCCTGGAAATCCCTGTCTTACTCTTCCGAGTTACTTTACCCTTTCAGAGTGAAGTCATCCTTGACTACTCATACAACGCCAGGTTTCCTTTTCATTAATCTCTGAACACTACGCACGTCTCACTCATAACAGTCAGAATTATAACTTGAGTAAAGTATCTCTCTCTCATTAGACTGTGAGTTCAGGTGAGCAAACACCACGTCTGTTTCTACACACCAACAGTTCCATTTCTGTATCATAAAACATAGCCCATTGTGACTACTTGATGGACTAAGACAATGAGTGCATACATGAATAAATGAATGAAAGAATGAACACAAACTAAACTTTTGGATATTCCAAAAACTTCACAGTATGATGAACATAATCTGTTTGAACTGAAGGCTAATATAATGTGTTTTAGGGACAGAAACATTCATGTTCAAACGATGCCTCTTCAATTTGGCAACTGTCTTGTTTGTATAGTGGGCATAACACAAAATGAGACCATTTTAAGGACCAAACAAGTTAATTTTGTCATTGTGCTTTAACCAGATTTGGCTAATTAATGAAGTGTTGTGAAACAAGTAACTTATTGATTTATTCATTCAATACATACTGTGTGTGTGTGTGTGTGTGTGTCTGTGCTATATCAGTCTGTGCTATAATGTTCTTTGTTGTTGTTTGTTTTTTGTTGCTGTTTTTTGTTTTTGTTTTTTTTCTGTGCTCTGGGTTTTAAAGCAAAACTCTTCAGGACTGTTCCCTGCCTTCACAAAGCTGTCCTGATCTTATGCTAACTGTATTATCACCATAGCCACGAAAAGACTAAAAAAGAAACCCACATGAGCCATGGTGAGATCATATAAAGCTGTAATACTTTAGATTCATATGAATTATGCAATATTGTCTATTATGCATTTATTTTAGTGAAGAAATATCAGTCATATTTTAACTTTTGACATCCTGGGGTTGGTTCTTTAAGTTGAGATTCACAAACTCTAGTTTGTCATTATGACCCCACAGTTTTATGTCTGAATGATTAGAAATTTACTTAGCAAATTTTGCGTTTTGTTTTTTTCCTCCAAGTTTCCCTAGACTGAATGGCTGCCCCTTGACTCAATGACCACTCTCTATTTAGAGTGGGAAAGTGCTGAGCAATGTGAATCATTTCCAACAGGTTTCTAAAAAACGGGAGTGACCCAGATTGAAAGTATGAAAGTAGCAAACCACATGTCATTGGCAAACGTTCAGCTGAGGTAGCTGATCTGCTTATAAAATGGCTGGCGTAGTAGAAGAGAGGAAGTTTAAATGGTAAGAGAGTCATGGAATTTGCAGCCCACTTTACAAGTAGAACTTTAGTGCTTTAGAAAGGGACTATTTATATGATTGATTTTTATTTTATTTCTTGAACCATAAGATTGATTTTGCACGTGAATCTTAAACTATATTTTTGGGATACAATGGTATTAGTTATATAAATATTCAGGCAAAGTACTAAGCAATATCTGAAAATAACATTTAAAATGAGACCAAGAAAGAGAAATATTAGCTACTTAATTAATTGTACCAGACACTTAGTGTGTGCAGGACCGCCAGTTATCCCAATAGCCACTAGATGTGCATATTATTTGCCCCCATTTTATGGATGGGAAAATGAAGGCTTAAAGGTGATAAGTAATTTGCACAAATAACATTAATAATTAATTATAAAATTAATTATTTACTATCCGTTGTTCTGCACTAGAATATTACCTCCAGGAGAGCAGAAATACTTCCAAGTTCACATTTCTGAAAATTCCTCAGAACCCAAAACATGGCAAACACAAAATAAGTGTTTCATATTGTTTTCTTGGATCAATGACCTATTTTATACATTTTAAATAGTCATGACAAATTGTGATCACAAAATAAGATTAAAACAAAACGGTTGCACAGCTGTACAAAGTCAATAGTTTCATTTTTATTGATTTTACTCTTTTAAAACTGTTAGCTCAACAACCTTTGTAGTAGTGCAATTATTTTTCAAATTTGTATACATTGTTTGAACTTAATAATTAAAAGAATTAAACACTTTATCAAAAACTTTTTTTTTTCTGATGATATAACTCACAACTACATCAGCCTAACCTGGAAACAGGCTAATCGCCATACTGCCTCTTGATGTTTTACTTCCTTCCGTCGACGGGCCTCATTATATTTGCGTTATATAATGCAGAAAACGGACTGACTTCATTGTGTCTTCAGCAGTGATTAAACCATTTAATGTGGGGTTAGTTACTTCCTACCTCCTAAATAGGTCTTTTCAGCATCGAAGTTAGAGTAAGCTGTTTCGCGGTATGTCGTGTGGCCTGCCCAATTTCTCATCTCTACACATATATTCATTGAAAGTTTTTATAGGTCAACAAGTCAATAACAAAAGGGAGTTAATCTGGATCAGGAAAGAAGTTGAGGGGAGATACAATTAGGACCAAGTCAACATAACGCTAGCTGTGGTAGCTAGAGGGAATTCCTGAGCATTTGAGGTGTATCTAAAGTAGATCGTAGTGATCACTACAAAACAACATACATTCACCAAGTGAAAGTCACTTCCCTTTCTGTATTAATTCTGTTAAATTATTTTGTACAGTCTCTTCCTAATTAGTTTCTTTAAGGGTATCACTAGATATTGTTAAGTAAATCAGCCTATTAATTATGGAAACAAACATGGCATAAGAACTGGATCTATGTGACAGTTGACAGAGCTTGACTGATAGTCTGAGGGGTGGAAAGCATTCAGTCTGTCAATGGGAGGGGAAGGTCTTTTTGGGGTGGAAAGCATTCAGTCTGTCAATAGGGGGGAAGGTCTTTTTTGAAAGGCTACAGGGGTTTATTGTTTAATTGACCATTTTAGTCCTGTGAATGGATGGTTGTACTGGGATCCTTTCATGAGTCAGGCACTGTACTAGACAGAGAATGAAGACAGGGGCTCAGAATACGGAAAGAATAGATCCACTTAATCGGTGGTATTTTCACAATGTGACTCTAGATCTTTATGACTTCCTTGGCGATGTCTTAGCTTTCAGGGTGGTCAAGAGTAAGGCCCAGCAGCAGGGCCCCCAACCCAACACTGTACTCCCTTCCAGGGACTTAATTTTCATTTATTTCATATATTGATTGGCATATAAACATCAATTTCAGTTGATGTTTAAATTCAGTGGCCCTGAAATGTTAGATAACTGCTATCATCACCAGAGAAAAGGCTCAAGAATGAATAAGACTTGTAAAATGTGAGCAGGGTGGAACCCAGGAATGTAGCTCCTAATGTGGCAACCTTGATTTAGAAAGCCATGACGTCACAGATGTTTATTAAGGTAGACATTTTCAGTTTTTTAGAGGAGGGAATAGAGCATCAGAGGCGGTTTGTGACTTATCCAAGGGCAAAGGCTGTATTGTGACACAGGAGGACCCAGTCTTCTTCATATCAGTCAAGGGCAATTGGGCAATTAGTCAGCAAGCTCTCCACCCAGTGATCTGAGAGGACAAGGACTCCAGCCCCTTCTTCACAGGAGGAAGGTGAAGAATGATGCCATCACTAAAACAAACGGATCTGCTTCTGTTATTGGCAGAAACGTGCAACCTAGGTCTGAGACCATACTTAATAGCGTGAGATTTGAATCAGAGGGAAAGATCTGAGTCTTGATCTTGCTGCTTATTAGCTGTAATAAGGCAGAAAAGCTACTTCCCTCTTTTAGCCCTCCTTTCCCTCATCTATGATGTATAGATAATAACTACCTCACAGGACTATCGTTTGTGCTAAAAGTCAGTAGTTTAGAAGAGAGACCAAAAAAAAAAAAAAAAAACAGATGGCAGTTTCAGGGTGGTCTACTCCAATTTTCTCTACTACATTTATAAATATAAATCCCAGTATGTAAGCTCCAAATGTATTTCATAATCCACAGACGGGCTCAAAATGTTCCTTGACTCTTCATTTATAATATTGTTAAATCGGGAGCAATGTAGGTGTCCAACAATACAGAAACATTTATGTATGTCCTTATTTTTACTGCATGTCTTCAGTATATATCCTGTTACTAAAATAGATACTTTCTATATCAAAAGAAAGATTTCAAAACTCATATCTATAATATAAAAAATAGTTAAAAATTAATCTTAAAAATTACCTATGACTTACAGAGTCCAGGTGTGTCATTCTGAGGAGGGTCAGATTTAAATAATGTTACCCATGGGACACCCGGGGGGCTCAGCGGTTGAGCTTCTGCCTTCAGCTCAGGGTGTGACCCTGGGGTCTGGGATTGAGTCCCACGTCGGGCTCCCTGCAGGGAGCCTGCTTCTCCCTCTATGTCTCTGCATCTCTTTCTGTGTGTCTCTCATGAATAGATAAATAAAATTTAAAAAAAATTAAAAATGTACCCAGATAATGACTCACTGGCCAAAGAAAGTACAGGACCAAGGCCAGAATCTGTGTGGAAATGGACCATACAAAACTGTAGGTTCTTGGAAGAAGTAGGGAGGGAACTTTTTGTTACCATATTTGTAGACAATCTACCAATCAGAAAGGTTAACAATAACACCTGCATTGTAGATTGTTGAAAATTTAGCAAAGAAAGCATGAAAAGATGCTGAGAATAGGACATTACTTTGAGGTTAACATTTATTAAACCCTTATATTTGAGCAAATGTTGGTAATGAGACACTGAAGATATTTAAGCTAGAAATGAGAAGAATATAAGAACCACCTCCATATGGTTCAATAACCCATCTTAAATGTTCTAACCCTCTAAATTTCTGGGTTAGGTGTCTGGAAGCATACAAAGGGAAGAAGCAAATTTTGGATCACTATCATAAATACATAAAATACTGCAATTGCTCTCAATACAGCAACATAAATTCTTGCTTTAACGTGAATTATTTTGTTTTTAATACTGTGGTCAAGATCCTATGCTGGAGACTGAGCATGTCCTTACATGGCTACAGAATTTATCTTCCCTCTGGATGAAACTCTTATACAAATTAGAAGGTGATTCTTTTTTTCTTTTTTCTTTTTTTTTTCTTTTCTTTCTTCTTTTTTTTTTTTTTTTTGATACAAGCAAATCACATCCATTTAGGAGGCTGAGGAGAGAATTCATGAACGGAGAGACATTCAGGACAAGTCGAACCCGGCGCCTGCAAATCTCTGCGGATTCCACCCTTATCTACCCATGCCTCTTCACATGAGCAGATGTCTGGAAGTACAAGGTTGGAGGTAGAATGCGGCCTAAGTCCTTGGTATTACTGTCCAGGTGAGTTGGGAAACAAGGAGAATTTCCTATGGAAATGGTAGGAATCAGGATTACTCTGTAGAAACCAATGTGCCTCTTATTTTGAAATTTGGAGAAAGAGCAACAGAAGGGAGACTCTTGCTGGGTACTAAACTATCTATGAGTAAAGCCATTACCTCTCAATTTTCCCATCTAGGAACTTGACAGATGTGATCAAAAGCCAAAATGCAGGGCTCCTTTCTGAACACGAAGCATCACATTGAATGCACACCCCTGGCTGCCGTAGCAGAATATGAACATCTGACTCAGACCTGGGCCGGCCCTTCTGTTGCCCAACCTCACCGGGTACTGCAGCTCGTGTGCTACGGGCGCATAAATTAGATTCTGAAGTTTTGGTTTTTGGGGATTTTTTTTGAGAACCTTATGCGATCCCCACTGCGGTCTTCTGTCATTTGTACAAACACATCCTCCCTTAACTTGCATTTACTGAAGATGAGCTGGGGCTGTTTCTTGCCTTTTGGAAAAAAAAAATCAATAGTCTCTTTCAATGTTATTCTGAATGAATTTTCCTTCACTCCACAAAATGACTAATCACAAAGAACTCATCTGTAATCTGCTACATAATGAATCCTTTTCATTATGCCCTTTCTATGAAATGTGTTTTTTTGTTTTGTTTTGTTTTGTTTTTTAGGCGAAAATGGCACATGGTTTCTGAACTGTGACAGTCCTGTTGGAGTTGATAATGAAGCCCTCGGTTGAAAGCGGGGGTTGGTGTCAAGTTGCTAACTAAAATCGTTAAGTCAGAATTCTTTATTAATTCCTATTTGAGGAATAATATTAGTGGTATTATTTAGGATTCATGGGCCTTGCTGTGCATTATACAATACCTGAAAAATATTTCCCTATGCAAAGCTCCATTAAAATTAATGATGCAAGGCAGCGGCCTCACAAAATTATGCACTCATACTCTCGTAAAGAGCATGGCAGTTGTGATCATGTTTACCAGGCAGCTCTGGGGTACAACCTGAGATACTGTATCTGCGGGGGATTTGCTCAGTGGAGGCCTCTGTAGCAAACCTGATGCTAAAACTCTCCTTCTGTGCATTAATTTTGCTCCTGATAACAAGAAGTCCCCTCCCTTTAACATGAGACACATATGGTCTTATAACAATCTGTAAATACATTAGGTCTTTACTTGAAATAATATTTCAAACTGTTAACGGGTATTAGACCCTTAGTTAAGGAATTAGTATAGTTATAATCCTTCAGTGGTTAACAGCCCTGGTAAGACGCCTAAAGCTACCCCCCAGCATGAGGTACTTTACCTGTCTCCTGTGCAAAGAAATATGAAATGGTATGTGAATGTTTCTGCCCCTAGTATTACGTAAATTTAAGTCTGAACCCCCAGAAGTTAGGATATTTGTGATCCTGGAGGTTGTGAGGATTCGTTAGTTGTTGTCCATACAAATAGTTCTGAGCTCCTAACTCAGGGCTTAGTGATTTGTTTTTTTTTGTTCTTGTTGTTGTTGTTGTTTGTTTGTTTTTGTTTTTGTTTTGTGATTTGTAAATATGTAATGGAAGCCGTCCTCTGAAAAAACCATGCAGGCCACTTCCTGGGGTAAAGGCCCAGTATCAGAGAGGAAGGCGAATTAACGAAATCATCTCTCCTGATTGTGTTACTTAAAAAAGAAAAAGGAAACAATACAGCAACGACAAAAAATAGTGCCTTTCAAACCTAAAGTGAAACTGTTTAGTTCATTTGATTTCACCCATTCCCCTAAGGACTTTGTGATTGGTTTTGATTAAGATGATTCAAATCAGGACAGCACAATTTCATTTACGACCTGGCGTGTGCCAGGCCATGCGTTAGATAATGGGGATGCCAAGAAGAAGTATTTTCTTTTGTCATCAAATAGCTCCCATTCTCGCAGGGAACCAAGCACAGAGCGGTGTTCTCAAAAGCCTGTTCCACTATTTTTCTAGAAACCGTGTCCTATATTTGGTGTCATCTGTAATGACTGTAACTCAAGAGGATTTCCAGACATTCTGCTTGCTTTTTATGAATTTTGAGTAAGTCTGGATGGTAGCTGAGAAAAACACTCAGATAAACAACTACTAATCAATTTATGAGTTCACCAAAATAAAGTTCTAAATCTTTCTGCTCTACATTTAGTGTATAATGAGAAATATATGATATTGGCCATTTTGTTTTAATATGTTAATATTTCGTCTCTCTACCATAAAAAGGTGATAATTGCCACCTCCTAGTGTTGTTTATTCGAGATGTTATTAATCTCTTTATGTGGTCGGGCACCTCGTTAGTCGCTAGGATGCATTGGCAATATATACAATTGCTCTTTCCCTTGCATCATGAAAAAATCTAAAGATTATACATATTTAGAAGCCTAGCTCTTAACACAAACTTCTAGAAAGAAGAGCATGGGATGGATTATTCTCACAGGAGACCTCAAGTTTTCCACTTTAAGAATCTAGTTTTCTGACACATACCACATGAGCATCCTTAGCCAATACAATCTGAAAACACATTCTCAATCTCCAAAAATCCTTCAAGTCTAAACTCAGTAATCCATAATTTTAAAGGGACTGAAGAAATTCTACTTATCAGTGGAGATTTGCTATTCTATTTTTAAGTTAAAACATCTCAGGGGAGAGTGAAAAAAAAAAGTCAATCTCATGAAGTTATGTCGGTAGGATTCCATTTACACAATATTCTTGAAATAACAAATTTTAAAGAGGAAGAAAAAGTTAGTAGTTGTCAAGTATTAGGGACCGGGAAGGGGTGGGTGTGTCTGCAAAAGTGTAGCACAAAGGAGTCTGGTGGTGGCAAAATAGTTTTGCATCTCGATTGTGTTGAGTCATGTATCAACATAATCAACATATGCAAAAAATCATATAAAAATACACACACACACGCACATACAAATAAAACTGGTAAAATCTGAATAAGCTCCCTGGACTGTACTAATATTAATTTCCTGGTTTTGATACTGTACTCCAGTATTAAAAGATGTTTCCACTGGGTTTTGTGTACCTGAGACCTCTTCTACATTTTCTCAAAAGTTCCCATGAATCAAAATTATTCCACAGTAAAACATGAAAATTAAAGAAAACACTTATTTCAGAAAGAACAATAGATAATAAAGCAAAAAAAATACTTAAAATAAGACCTCATTGTTATTGGTAGTTCCTTTGCCAAGGCAACTAACTTAAATGATGACTACAGACAATGTCCAGATTGGACATAAATTAAAGTGTTATATGTATACCTATTCACGCTATAATTTTGAAATTCCCCAGTGCTGTTGACATCTCATAGAATTCATTTATTCAAGTCACAGTCTGCTAATAACTATTCAACTCATACTAATGCCACAGATTAAAATTCTATGGAAAAATATGCAATTTATGACTCAGTCTCAGACAGATGGTCTGAATGATTATTCCCAAAAGGTTCAACTTTGTGACAAGATCAATCGCTACAGCAAATATATATGGTGTTTCACATCCCACTCAGCTTGACTATGCAGAAATGAATATGGGAAAACCATCCAATATTGAATATATATCTCATGCGTGCCCCTATTAAAAATGGATCTCAACATTCAATGATGTGGGTCTCTTCCCTGAATTTGGGAGGATAAAGAGAGCTTAATTAATGGCACAAGTGGTGTGAAAATATTGCTGTGTGACGGGAAGCACATGGAGTTTTTAACTGTGCAACCAAAGAATTGGCAGGGATTTCTCATGTCCACTGCCAGCAGTTCTCTTCCTCTGTTCCTCCAGATTTTGCCAGCTGGAAAGCACAGGCTGTGCTGTCTTTCCGCTTTCCCCCAAGCAGTGAAACTGGCTTTACTGTTAGACACCCATACAGATTCACACAAATGAACCTTGCCTGGGTTTCAAGAAATCAATAATTCAGAGCATTGAAAATGGTTAAAGGCAACATATAGAAATAAAAGAATAGGAATCCGTTATTAATTTTTTTAAGCATCTTTCATTTGGTAGTTTGCTCCTCAGGAAAACAGACCCACTTGCCAACCACATAGAAGAATTTCACGGTCACAAGTTTTACTACTTAATGTTAACTTTTATCAATAATTTTCCCCATGGTATGTTAATCATTCTTTAGTATCTGACACACTTGCGTATCTTCTTCTTTAAACATTTTCTCTTTTGTCCCCAGTGACAAAAAAATTCCTAGGGAACTTGTCTAATTTTATGTACCTTCCTGCTCCATATCTCCACAGGCCTCTCTTTTTAAAAATTTTATAATAGTCTTAAATTTAGAGAAAAATTGGAAAAGATAGTAAAAAGAGTTCCCACATGCTTGTCATTCAGTTTATCCTATGACTAATATCTTGTATTACTGTGGTAATTTGCCATAATCAAAAAATCATCAATACATTATCATTAAATAAAGTTCATACTTTCTTTTCCAATTGTTTAAATTCGTACCTAATAACCTAGAGTTCTCTGACCTCTAAAGTGATTTTTTTAATTTGCCAAAGTATGAAGGATTGCTCTTTGTCCTGTGGGCTCTGATAAAAAAGAGAAAACATTTGTCACTTTTTCAGCATCAGAACGTCACAAAAATTTCAACACCCTAGCAATCCCCTGTGCATCACAATTTCAACAGTTTCCCCGATCCCCTGTAACCAGTCATTTGTTTGCCATCTTTAAAATGCCACTTTTTCTTGAATATCACAAAGGTAGAATTTTACAAGCCTTTTCGGACTGGCCTCTTTCACAATGGCCATATGTGATTGAGATTATCGGTATCTTGGTATAGCTTAATAATTCCTTCCTTTTCATCCATGAAAATTTGTTCCATTGCATGGATACACCAAAGGTTGCTTATCCACTTATCCACTCACCCATTGAAAGATACTGTATCGCTTCTAGTTTTTGGTGATTAGAGAAAAAGCTGTTATAAATAGTCAAATGCATATTTTGTGTAGACATAATTTTCCAAATAAGATGATCAAAGATCAATGATTACGATTGCCGGATTGTATTGAGAACCATATTTAGTTGTGCAGGAAACTCACCTTGTCCCAAAGTTAGGGTGCCACTCTCTACGTCTATCAGTACGCATGAGAGTTCCTGTTGCTCACATCCTTGGCAATTGTTACTGCCATTTTAACAATTTGTAGTTGTTCCAGTAGGTTTGTAGTGATATCCCCTTGTTTCTTTAATTTGCATTTCTCTAGAGAAATACGTCGCGGAGCACCTTTTCATGTGCTATTTGCCACCTTTATATTTGCTTTAGTAGGACGATCTTCACATTGTTCCAGTACTTTAATTTATATATGAGCATGGTTCTGATGACTGCTTTGTCGCTTGATATTTTATTTCTTCTTGCCTTAGGCCTATCTCTGAATATTTTTGTTGCAAACTGACATACTGTATTGAGTAACTGGAACCGAGATACATAGACATTTTATATCTTTATGTTCACCTGGCTAAGAGTTAAGGTGAGTATAATGGTTTTTGTAACTACAGGTACCAGAGCCTTCAAATTCTTCTAAAACCTTGTTTTTCCATTTTCTCTGTTTCTTCTGGGTTTCCCTATATATATCCCTTCAAAGAAAGTCTATGTGGTGAAGCTCTTTCAACTATAATCCACTGTTAATACACTGGATTCCTATTGTTATAGTACAAGACGCTGGGGAAGGGAGCATCCTACATTTGGCTAATTTAATTTTTGCCTTTTCATGGAGCTGTGTCTTGAGGCTGTGACCTTAACAAGTGTTTCTACATCGGAATACCAAACTTCTCTTGATCCATATTCCCTTTCCTTGCTGCGACATCCCCAATCAGTTTTGTTGACTCTCTTATTCCTACTGGCTATCATTTCTTTCCCCTCTAATTCCATATAGGAAGAGTAGCCATGGCTGGAGAAGGGATAAGTCTCTTTCTCTAGAGTTTGGAAAAGGCTGTGGCAAATTTTTGATGGTTGTTTGTTTGATCTCCCCCTGGACAGTATGCCTTTGATATGGAGAAGGTTCTGGACATACTTCACAATAACTTATTGTCACATCTCCTCCTGCTCCCCAGCATCAGAGAATCTCCAGGGGATCATTCTCAGATCTTCACTGTGAGAACCTGATAGCATTCCTGGAGATGAAGGCTATTAAGATGTAGAAACTTTTAAGACAGTGGCTCCAGCAGCTTTTCAGTCTCAAGCAAGTCCACAGTCCTACAGAAATTCATCAAAAATTACCACTTAGTTGTACCTAGAGTTTATGGCTCCAGTGGTCTCTAACCAGGGTAGGCAGGTCCCTGCTGTGTTTCTCTCCAACTATATGCTTTTCCAGCTTTTGGTTTGGCTCTTTGCCCTGAAGCCTCAGTTCTCTGATGGGTGCCAGAAAAGATGCTGATTTTCAGTCTGCCCATCTTGCTCTTACTGTAAGGATGGGAGTGATGACTTCTCAATTCTTTCCATGTAGTAGCTGAAACTGGAAACTTACTCTTTTTTATGGCTTTTTAATTCTCATTTGATATATGGACCACTGGATACACTAAATGGCTTGTTTCCTTATGATATATCCTATCCAACCTAATAGGTTTAATTTTATCACCTGACCAAGTGTCTCCTATAGCTAAATCTTTATTATTTTCCTACCAAGTCCTCAAGCTTCTGATTTTTAGCTACGTTTTTTTTTTTTAATTTTTAGCTACTTGATAAGAGGATGCACATCAGTGAACTCCTGAAGATATCTTTAAATCTAATGTTCAAAACTAGACTAGGTTTTGAACATTTAAGAGAAGTAGGTCTCTCCTACTTCTATTCAAGACCCTTTCCAAAATTGTCATGTATACTAAACAGCATATGCTCATTCCTGTAACCCATGTTCTGATCCTCACCATCATTTTTGGTGTGTGCTACAAAAGGGAAAAGGGAGTCAATTTACAAACCAGCCCTGCGAACTGATACCATAGTCTCTGCAACAGCTCTATAGGCATTGTGGCTTCTCTACTTCTCTTTGTAATTCAAATCCCAAACTTTGGAATTTCCATTTCCAATCTAGTTTTAACTCTTAGGAAACCCTGAGAGTAGCTCTTTATCACCTTTGGTTTCTCTGGTTTTCATAGTCCCTCTCTTCCATGCTGTTTTCAGAGTACTTGCATGGCAATGGAGACCACTAAGAGTTTAGAGCAGGAGAGGGAGTGGTCAGAGCCCTGGAATCAAAAGTATTGTTATATTGCTCAGAATCTCACTCTTTTTTTATTTCCCTTCTTTCTGCTCCCCTTCAAGGATCACATACTTCAAGGCAATTAATTCACATAATACAAAATGCTTGATTTTTTATACTTTTCATCCTTCTTACCTTTACTACCACTATGCCACCACCTGAGACAGACCAACACCCCCTTCACACGTGTCAACTTTACCTTTCTTCACCACCAAGTTCAAATGTCTCCCTACATGATAGCTTTCCTGAGCATCGGAACATAGAAATGCATTCTCTGTATTAAGATTTATGCATTTCCTAAAACATATATTATAATCTGTACCTCATTCATTATTAAGATTTCTTTCTTCCACTCAAGGGAGTTCCTTGAAAGTAAGGATTATACATAGTCTCACATCTGTATTATACATACATCTGTTTCATACCTCTGTAGCATAATCAGTGCACATTGTACATGCTCAAAATAATTTCAAAGGATAAATAAGTTATAGAATAAACTTACACTTTTGTAAATTGAAAGAGAAATGTGAAATTATACAAAATGCCAAATGTTAAGTGTGGCATCTGAAATAAAGTGACAACAATGACAACAAAAAAGAAATAAAACAAAACCCAAAGGTTCTCCAGGCTCTGAATATCATAACCAAATTGCCTAAACTCAAGTTATATTTACAATTCAGATTTCAAAATGTTTAGTCATTTTTAATCCTTTGATATATGAGCAAAATAAGGTGTCAAAATTCTTTTTTTAAGGATTTTATTTATTTATTTAAGAAAGAGAGAGAGAAAGAACGAGCAGTGAAGAGCAGAAGGAGAGAGTGAGAGAAGCAGACTTCTTGGTGGGCATGAAGCCTGAGGGGCGCTCCATCCCAGGACCCAGAGATCATGACCTGAGCCAAAGGCAGATGCTTAACTGACTGAGCCACCCAGGGGCCCCCAAACTATCAAAATTCTGAAGGTGTTTACGGTGACCATTGCTCTTGAAACTGAATTAAATGTTTGGGGTTCTATAAAAGCCAACATTTTTAGGCATGATCTTGTAGAGGAGAAAGAATATATCCATAAGCTGTGATGAAGTGTTTAAAAGCCTCAACAGAACCTCTCTCAAAATGAAGAATATATGAAATTCTAGAGAATTCTTAGAAAACGGCAGCCAGCTTATGAAGAACACTGACTGTGACTAAGACTATGGTCTGTGCTTTTCTCATCAACTTCTCTCAGTACCATGGCTCTGGGAGAATATGTTAGTTAGGTAAGGGGTCGCCCTTGCCCACTCTTCAACACAGAAGAGAGAAGAAACTTTTAAAAAGATGTACAGTCTTCTTTTAGAATTAGTTTGAGTTCTATTTATTCAAGGAGGGTTACTTAAACATGAAAGTATGTATCAATTTATCAAATGTGCACCTATAAATAATGGCAATTGATTATCATCAGTGAATCGGTCCATTGCTCTGATGTTAGCTCATGTCTGGAAACTTTTTCTCATGGTTAAATAAAATGAACTAATTAAATATTGTTATGGAAAATTGAAATAGTGTCAATTTTTTATAAATACATATCTATAGAAATCATCCCCACAGCAATAGCATTCTGCACATATACCTTAGCCCTAAATTGGATAAAAGGTAATGAGCTTGTCTAAAGAATTAATCTCGGAAGATAAATACTTGCATATCAAAAATATTGTATTTTTTACAGCATCTGCAAAATATCACCTTAGTATTAAAAATCCAGGCAAAATTTTGTAGAGCAGTGCCTTCCACAAATTATGTTAAGTTCATACAAATTATAATAAGTATATTAAGGATTCTCAAAGCACATCAGAAGCCTGTGAAGTCTAAAGTTGTGGGCACTGTGGTATAAATTGGGAGAAGAATAACAAGCAAAGTTGAATATTCTTGTTCTCATGACTTAGGTATAAAAGATGACTTCCGCCCAATGCAGGGAGTGCCGAAGCCTGCCAAGGCGAATGCAGATATATGAGGCATTGTGAAATTGCACTCATATATTTTTCCATGCCTGTGATTATTTGCTGATTTACTGTTGTCAAACTCTGGTGCTCATTCATTTAATCACAAGTCCCTTCATGACATAATTTAAGGTGATCGCTCATGAGAATCTGGGGTGTGCCAGGAGCCCGAGGAACCACTGTGAGTTAGTGCTCTTGTGGATTCCTTGAGGAGCAATGAATTTCATGACTCAAATGGGTCCAACATGAAAATGAGGTTAGTAGCCATGTGTGCTTGCAGATTTTCAAGCACTGACATACATTTTGGCAGAGTGGGAAGGATTTCTTCTCAAGAGACTTCTGGAACTAGAGTCAGCAGGCTGCTGATGCCCAACTGCACTTTCTGAGAGCTTGTGGCCAGATCCTTGGCGAAGGCTATCCCTCTGCCTGTACAAAGTCTCCTTCGGCATCAGATTCAACTGCCCCCTACCACGTTCCAAGCGGGATTGAAAACAGATTCTCACTTCCGAAGTTGAGCCCCCGCCACTTGTGAGAGTAAATGGGTAACTGAGTTGTCATTTAAAAAAAAAATGTGTCAGGCAGAAATCAGCATTTCGTTTAAGACTTCTGATTTTTTATATTTATGGTAAGGGGTCGATGGTGCTTCTAGAACCATGGATAGCACAGCATGACATTTTAGTTGTGTTTCTTAGGATCCCTGGTGTTTATAATACTGTGTTTTTACTGGTTTCAATTATTTTCATCCAAAATCCAACTTCTCAGCATTGTCAAAGTCTCTTTAAGAACCATGGGTCCAATGATAATTCTACCCAACATGTATGACAGATCCTTTTAGGAATTTTTACAAATTTCCTCACTCACCTCTTGAGAAAAAAATATTTCACAGAATTTAAAATCCATGGAATACTTGGGACACAATGGATTAGTAAAGTTAAAGTGTTTACCTGAGATTGTCAGAATCTTTAATACGGGAACATACCTTGCTAATGTCCAAGAGGAAGACAATGAAATACACTTAGGAGACACTATACATCATATAGAGCTTTGCAGGACTAAGTATTCAGATCTTATACCCCAAAGACGTTAAGTCACAAACTCTTATCTTCGGCCAATCGAAACCATCAGCCTATTAAAAATGAGATCAGGTGCCCCAAATCACTTAATGAGCCCATTTTTGTATGGTAAAGTTCTATTTGTTTGGCTTTATTTTTCAAAAACGTCTTTGATCTTTCTGATTTCATTGTATATAGGATAAACTGTATAATCCTTAACTACGGTGTAGCATCATCTCCCTTTCACCTCCTTGTGTCTCTCCTCTCTTCCTGTCTTCTTTCCACTCACACACATTTCTTTGAGTCCCTACTATTTTCTCACTCCTTCTGAGTTAGGGTCTTTACGTTGGCTGCTTTTTCAGCCTCAAGCATTTTATGACCTCACTTCCTCTCTTAGCCTGGACAGTCCCTATTGATACCTCCAATCTCAACTCACAGGCCACCTTCTCAGAGAAGTCTTTGAACCTCGACACTTGACCACATGCCTCAGCCGCTTCTCCCTATCATCACACCAGTAAGAACTAAGTAAGTAGAGTATTTATATCATATAAATATAAATATATACATAGTTTTTCTTTGTGTGTGTGTGTGTGTGTGTGTGTGTGTGTGTGTGTGTAGTTTTTCTTACAAGCAGTGGAAGACAAAATTGTCTTCTGTCCATCATTATGTTTTTAAAGCCAGGATAATGCCTGATACATATAGTAGATGCTTATAAACACTTGCTGGATTAATAAATGACTAAAAATAGAAGCATGTTAACTGGTTAGCAAGAATTATCTAGAATAAATCCAGCCCCAGATTACAGAGAGAGAAATTTATAGCCTCTCAAGGCTTAAGAGCTATGAAACTAAACAAACCTCTTATTGATAAAACCATTTTCCACTGTGACAACATTTAAGATATATTTTTATGTCATAAGAACGAAACACAAATCTTTCATTTTAAATTCATTGAAAATCGTCTTAGTTCCCTGACAGACACTTTCTCCAGTGCTTTCAATGCTTGGCACCTTAACGGGCATCTGTCTATATTTTGTCAGTTCTCTGTGTCATCTGCAGGCCAATTTCTGATATATTCCATACATTTTACTTCTATTAACATTTTTCAAGTGAAAGGTCTCCTTCTTATTTGTGATGACTTTGACTCCTCATTTAGTCTTTCAATTTTCTTGCACAAATGCCCAGGGAAATCTATATTTTCTATTTGAAAATGTATTTTATCCATTTAGATAAAAATTCCTTTCCATATCTCCTATAGAAAGAACCACATATCCTTTTATTCTGCTTTTGAAGATTTTTTTTTTAATTTTGCCTTCAATCCTTTCACCAAAAGAAGTATAAAGATTCATTTTATCCTGCTTAGGGACTGACAAAAAGCATTCTTAACCCTTCCAAGGTCTGTTTTTGCTGAAATTTACCAGGACATCGTTTTGCATCATAAGTTAAAAAGATTATGTTTGTCCTTCTGTGGGAAAAAAAAATCCTAAAGCATCTCAATTCATTTCACAAAGTTTTAGATTCAGTTTCTCCAGGGCAGCTGACAACCAAGATCATGAAAATGGGAAAGCGTTGAAAAAGTACCCGGGAGCCGATTGTATGGACACAGCCTCAGGCCCCCCGTCTGTGTGTTATGTAGACTGGAGGATGCGCGTAATTACACAGAACATTTTAATAGTGTTTTACTTTGGCCATGTTCACCGGGAAACTTTACTCCTCTCATGATTCTCACTTCTTGGAATGAAATCTGTGCAAGTTCTACGGGCTGCTGCCGAGCATGAAAAGCTTTGTGGATAATTACTAAAGGAAATACTTTGTGTTTTAATAGGGATACTTTCAGATAAAGTCTCTGTATTTTGATTGCAGATCATGTAAAAAACATCAACAAACAAACCTACATTTATTTATGATTAGAAATCCTAAGGGGGAAAGCAGAACTCACCTATAATGTATCAATTTAACCTCATTACATCAAAATAACTTTTTTAAACACAAAAGTGCATCGCCCCACACTCCAGTTTCCCCATCCCCTCCCCTCCAAAGACCATTGTGTGGATGTGGTTTTGTATATATATATATATTTTTTTTTGAGAATTGTATCATGTGAACATTTCTTTATATCAACTATCTCACAGAATTATGAAACTAAAATATGTCAGTGGGCTTCCAAATATCTTAAGGTATAATGTTTCTATCCAACTACCTCTGCTCCATTTTTAACCTAATTATTTATGAAATTTAGGAGACTTTCTCCATTCTCTTTTATCTCTACTAAATTTCCATGAAAAGAGAAAAATGGCACTTTTTATTAGCTTTTTTTCTCCACAATTATTGAAATAAATGATATACCAAAGATAATTTGCACACATTGTGGGATAAGTATTCCCAAGTGCAAAATGAAGATCAGAATTCAACATTTATCAGTTCAAGGGGGTAAAATGTAAAAAGTAACAGGTGAAATTAATTTGAATAGCATTTACTCCCAAACACTAAAAATACTGTATTTCAACAAGTCATCAATATTAAAAATTATTAATGAGGTTTTTTGTATTAAGTCTTTGAAAACCAAAGTGCATTTTGCTCTAATATTTCATTTTGAACTAGACACAATTCAATGGCTTAAGAGCCACATGTGGCTAGTAGCTATCATACTGGATAGTGCACACATAAATATTTTTCTTTTATGTGGAAAAAATAATCTACGGGGGAAAATTGGCTTCTAATTCAAAAATAAAATTCACAATATGAAAAATAAAAATGGTTTTTTATACTTTCACAGTGTTCTTCTAAGGAGCAGTCCTTTCTAATCTTCACGTGTCATGGGTATCACAGAATGGTGACCCTCCAAGTCCAGTCCCATATTTGGCAAAAGTAAATTATCTTTAATGTGTACAAAGCTGCCATAGCTTTTTCTGTATAATATTACTCTTCAGATACTTAAAACAGTTTGTGATTATCATCATCATCATCATCATCATCATCATCATTATCTTATTAATTACTGTTATTTTAGAGACAGAGAGAGGGAGCACATATGGGGGTGGGAGGGGCAGAGGGGGGGAGATAATTTTAAGCAGGCTCCATACTCGGCACAGAGCCCGCCACAGAGACCTCAGGGAGAGGATGGGGAGACCCACTGGGGGCTGGATCTCATGACCCTGAGATCAAGTCCTGAGCTGAAATCGAGAGTTGGAGCCTTAAGCAACCAAGCCACCCAGAAGAGCCCCTGGTTATTGGACACGTAGATCACTGCCCAATTTGGCAAATGTTTTGTATTATTAAAAGTCTACAGCCCTGTGGGGAAAAAGCCAAAATGTTCATTTCAAAGACAATCTAGAATTACCATGGAATTATGGGAGGTATGTTGAGATCGTTGCCAAACACTAGGGAAATGTAAGCAAAGGACACCAAATCTCACCAGCTGCCTATGATTATTTTGCTGAGATTTACAAGGACAAAGATAGGAATGGAAGACAAAGAACAGAATGGTTGTGATTTTTTTCCCTCCTCCTTTAACTGGGGAAGAAAGAATTTGAAAACAAAATAATGCTAATCCATTATTTAACTGAAGTGTTATTTGTTATATGCTTTTTAATTTCAGCAGTGAACCCGACATTGTCTAACCCTTAAAATTCCTGCAATCCTCATTTTTTTTTTCACTCATGAATTGTGCTTGCATTTGCCTCGCTGATAGAGTAGCTGAGGAACGGGGACATAATGAGATGAGAGAGTTAAGCTTATATCTACTTATATAACTAAGTTCTCTGAGCTTTCGTTTTCTTCTCTATAAAGTGACATGATCATATTCTTGAATTAATCATTTATTCCACGCATGAAACTTGAATCTTGATGTCAATTAACCTCCGGTACAGATTGCATCTAAATTCAAAATGTCCCACCTCTGCTCCATTTGTTAACTTATTTTTTTTTCCTAAAATTCAGGAGGCTTTCCTCGTTATCTTTATATATACTTGGAATGAATTAAAGGAAAAATAACGATGCTTTGTCCTGATACAGGGTTAGATGTTATGAGCTTGAGGATTGAAAGAGAAGATGCAGTGGAGAACCCTTTTAGACATGCACAACATTGAGCACATGTAGGGGTTATTTTTGTAAGAAATGCGTTCTGTTATTTGGAGACCAAGAACATGAGCCTCCCCTTCTGTCTTTATCCTCGGTTTGCCTTCCCTCGGGCATCCTGAACTAGGAAGCCACGCGTGTATTTGAGGTGGAGAACACTGAGCAAGGGATCCCATCCTTCCTGCGTGAGCCTCACATTCACAGTAGCTGACAGGGCACCACTTGGCTCGACCACAGGTCTGCCCAAGCCGAGCAGTGCTGAGGTCCCATCATTCTAAAAATTACTTGTTGCCAAAATATCACATCAATGTCTCTTTCTGGGGGTAAACTGGGCACAGGGAATTGGAACATCACCTTTCAAAACAAGTGTGGGGTTCGTTTTTGGAAAAGAAAAATTGGTCAGCTTACAGGGAGGTTCCCAACCGTGTTCTTTGTTGAAGTTGTGTCTGCAAAGCTTGCTGTTTACACTGCCTCAGTGCAAGGAGTCGGCCAGGGGAACCCTGCACACTTGTCTGTATATATTTACTGTATCGAGTCAATTTGCATTAATAAAGATTTAAAACTAGCAGATTAATTTGTGAGGTGGCTTGTTTGAGTGAAGGCCTTTAAACACCCTCGGGAGAGCTATTTTGAAATCACTGAACGCTTGGCACTATATTGAGAGCGTGCGTTGTGTTTCTGAAATCTCAACAGCTATAATGTGCCAGCTCCTGGTGAGGACTGCCTCCTTGTGGGATTCCATTGGGAAGAGAATCCAGAAGATCCCTGACCGAGAGTGGCATATCCTTAGCGGTCGAGTGGAGCTAGCATGGTCTGCAGGTTCAGAATCAAAGACGTCTTCATTCATTCTTTCAATGAATAGTCAAAGATGCATCTAGTAAGGGCTGGGCTAGACGCTATACTCTGGGAAGACAGCGCCCAAGGCATCTCCTGCCCGGCCACCCCCGGCGGAATTTGTACCCTACTAGGAATTCAAGTGGATTAATCAGTTTTGATAGTGAGAATTGCAAAGCAGGAATTCAACAGGTGCTGTGATAAGGACGAGGGAGGCCTTGCATTTTATTATTGTAGTAAGAGTCCCTAACATGAAATGTAAGTCTTAACACGTTTTTAGTCTCTAAGACAGTGTCTTCAATTGCAGGCACAACGCTGTACAGTAGATCTCTAGAAGTCCTTCGCGTCGCAAGGCTGAGAACGTCATGCCCATTGAAGAGTGACTCCTCGTCTCCACCTCTCTCGAACCCCTGGAAACCACCATTCTGCTCTCTGCTCCTATACGTTTGACTTTTCCGGATGCCTCCTACAAGTAGAATAGTGAAGTACTTGTGCCTCTGTGACTGGCTTCTTACTCTAGAGTCTTTATACCTTTGATGGGGTCAGTCAGTTAAGGTTTTGCTTAAGAGATAGATCTGAGTCCTATTAAGAAACCAGGGAACCAAAGGAGACGCCCGAAAGAGACTTACTGGCTGGGGGCTCGCAAATTCCTGAGGTCAGAGAGAGCTTTGTGTCCAGGCCCACCTTGGAGATACTGTGGAATCAGTTCCAGACCACCCCAATAAGGCACATTTTGCAATAAAGTGAGTCAAATGACTTTTTTCTTTGGTTTCTCGGTGCATATAAAACTTATGTTTACACTATAATGTAGACTATTAAGTGTACGATATCATTATGTCTTAAAAAACGGCAGGACACATTTCTCAGGAAAATAATCCTCACATGTGCATGTCTGGAAGAGTTTTCCATGCATCTTCTCACAAAACCCTCAGAGCAAATAGCATACAGGGCTTTCAGGACAAAGTGTCATTTCTTAAGGTACATACCTTAGTTACAAAATACTGCATTGCTAAAAAAAAAAATGCTAACCATCATTTGAGCTTTCAGCAACTCAGAACTGATGAACTCAGATCATGATAACCAATATAATAATGATGAAGAAATTTTAAATATTGTGGGAATTATCAACATGTGAGACAGAGCCATGAAGTGAGCAAATGCGTTGGGAAAATGGCACCACCAGAAGCGATGTGAGTTTCTATAAACCTTCAATTAAAAAAAAAAAAGTACACACACACAATATCTGCAAAGCACAGTAAAATGAGGTATGTTTGTATTTGATAATCAGCTGAGAGATCACATTTTAGGCCATGCCTGAAGTTTAAATTTTAAGTAAACATCCAATGGATGGCGATTAAATGATTTTTTTTTTCCCCAGAGCAATGTGCTTTCAGTAGTAGCCTTCCATTAGCGTTGAATGGTGTGTAGCAAGACAAGAGTGGTGGAGTAACATCAACAAGATGGGTATCATAGTGTCCAGATTGGTGACAGTGGGAGCTTGCACTAGAGGAGTAGCAATGAAGGTGGAATAGAGTAGATTTCTTCAAAGTGTGTTTGGAACAAACAGACAAGAAATTGGCTGTGGAGGTTAAAGAAAAGAAGGGATTGCAGTAATTCCTGGCAACTGTGATGAACAACTGAGTAAGCGGTGAGGGAATATCTTGGATGAAGACCATAGGAAAAAGGATAGAGAGTGTACGTAAAATATGATGTGGGACATACTAATTCTGAGACAACGATTTTACGTTCGTCTTCCTACTGGATATCTAAGTCTAGATTTCACGAAAGACCAGAGTCACCAGAGATATAGGACCTGGGGAAAATTCATGTTTAACAGAGAAGAACTAGCGTCTTGGTAGCTTGGTAGTCAGTGTCACTTGACCACTATTGCCCGTGTGGGTAGAAGTCGGTGCATTGGGAGTCCTGAGTGCTTGGTAAATACTACATTATTTATGGATGAGGGAAAATTTTAGTGCAGAATGAGTCCTACGGTTTTCAGGGGACAGTAAGAGCAATTAGATGGAATCTCATTAGTAGCCTCTGTATCTACCAACGCTTATATGCAGGCAAGAACTTCATCTCTCCCAGGTCTGGCTCAGGACTTGCAACATCACAGTTGCTCAGCGAATTTTCACGGAATCATCTACTTGAAGGCACAGAAATCGCAGAAAGTGAGTTTTGAACGACCAACTTTCTCTTTTCCTGGAGAATTTAGAACTGAAGCCTACTAAAACTGACGTATGTATTTCTCCTTTTCCTTTCATGTCAAATGTTATGTGAAGTAACATAAAAAGGGTCTGTAAAAGAAACAAATACGATGAATATTGCTGGTTGCCACTATCACTAGAGCCCTTCTACTAGCCTGCTCAGCTAGGTCTCCTGAATGCGTCTAGGAAGAGATGGACTGGCACCTGCCGTGTGTCTATCTTCAGAAACACACTTCTCAGGGTTGCCGCTGAGATTCTCCTGGGGGGGTGGGTGGGGGGGTGGCCTCCAGTTCTCTCAACGCTACTAGTCTTTAGAAACCAAGGTTGAAGGTATTTTTCCCCCTTTAGAGTAGGTCGAGCAAAAGTCCACTTGCTGAGACTCAGAGAATACTCGGGAAATCTCTCGCTGTCATTCCAGTTCATGAGCTTGTTTTACGTATTTATAATCATAGTGCATCTTTGAACAAAGACAAACCTCTTCAAATTTAATTATCTACGCTATTCACCCACATGATGGAGCTGGGTTTTTGCTATTCCGAAATGTTTCTTTGGATCCTCAGAGAGGGTGTTTATTATAATAGAGCAAGGGACTCAGAAGGCACTTGCACTGATCCCTATTCACTCAGGGTGCTCAGTAGAGGGGTTTACAACGCACACCGTCAGAGGTCTTCGACTACTTAGGATCTAAATTTCCAGAGCTCCTAAGACGCTTCCCACCACCCACCCACCAGGCTAGCACTTATGTCTGTCCTTAACTAACCATGTGGAGGACACCAAAAAATGTCCAAAAAGACTTTACACATATTTTGAGAGAAACCCTGGAATAAGATTCCAGCAACCAACGAGATCACTTGAGAAAAAAAGGCACAACTTGGACATATGCATTCTGGAGTTTTATTTTTAAAGACCCTTTTTGTTACATTATTCGCTTATTTATTATTTGAAATATGTATTGAGCTCTTACTAAGTGTAAGCCCTAAGCAAGGAGAATCTTGAGGACCCCAATATTCACTGCAGCTTCCTTGTTGCACACTTCTCACTCTGAATATAGTAGAATGTGCTTACAAATACTTCCATTCCCTAAAAAGAAAACAGCAAGTCCTGTTTCTGTTATTATTAGCACGAGAGGCTTACATAAGGGATGCATTAAAAAAAAATCACACCCAAATATGACAACTGACAGTCTGTGACAATCTAATTGCATTTCTGCTATACCAGGGAAGCTATTTGTTGTCACTAAGAATGATACCATAAATTAACAATCGGCCGGAAAGAGTTTTCAATGCAACCTCTTCATAATTTAAAGCAGGTCTTTGGTACTGACCACGTTGCCAGTAGGGCTAAGCGTTCTGGGGGAGTGAGCAGCTCCCCTGCTCACCTCCCAGTCCAGGCCACGATCAACGGGGGGCTGCGAGGCAGCAATCCTCTGCAGAAGCACCGCCAGTGGGGAGTGTGGGTGGCATTACCTCTCTTCTTTCTCTGTTGGTGATAGAGAACACCTGCGTCAGGGAGCCCAGACAGCACTAGAAAGGGAGCAGCTCAGGAAGGGCGGCGGTCACAAACACAGACTCTTGAAGTCATGTCAGTTTGTTTGTTTTTTATTTTTTTTTTTGATTTTTTTTTTTTTTGAAGTCATGTCAGTTTGATTTCCATTGTTTACTTTCTGGAGCTCAACGGAGAAACCAGTAACCACGTGTGGTATTTAAACGCACATTGATTAAAATGAAATAGAATTTAAAAAGTGAATCCGGCAGGCATACTAGTCACATTTCAAGGGCTCCAATGTGGATTATCATCACAGAAAGTTCCACTCATCGGTGCCATTGTGAGCAATCATTCTTCACTCCCACTGCTGACACCCTAACTCAATGCATCTCCGCCCCCCATCTGCTCTGGAGAAGCAGTCTCTCCTCTGCCTCCACTTTGCTCTTCCATAATTTCTTCTGCAGTCAGAAGTCACTGACGTCATTTTAAAGCTTAAGTCAGGCCATGCTAGCCTCTTCCACAGTTTCTCTTCATATGGGAATAAAACCCGAGCTCATTACAGAAGTGTACATAACGTGGCTTATATAGATCTTTCTCACCTTATGTCCTACCACTCCACATTGTACACCCCAGCCCTTACTTCTTCCAAGCCACAGTGGCTTCTTTTCAGTCTTTGGATGCTCCGACCTTTAATGGTTTTTACCTAGAAATTCCCATCATGAGAACTGCTCTTCCTCTTTATTATCATATGATTTACTTTTTTCTGTTGATTTAATCTCGAGTTAAGATTAATTTCCCATAGAAGGCTTTTGCATGGATACTTTCTTACGTTTTATTATTTTAATTTCTTTATATAGCCCTTACCCTACAGTTGATTTGAATATTTACATATTTTGTTTATTGCTCGTCTTTAACTACTATAATATCTCCATGAAATCAGTATTCTTATATCTTTTGTTCTGTGCCGAACCCTGAGTGCCTAGCAAATTGGCTGGCATAGATGGCAGCTCAATAAATAATTTCAAATGGCAGCATTTTAAATGGAGAAAACCGCTCTGAGCCACTGAAAATTTTAGATGCGTTAGATTATTTAATTCTCAGTTTCCTTCTGAAGGAGATAATAAGAATACCCTTGTTCTTCAGATGTGGAAAGTGCTTAGGTACCATTTAGCGCCCTTCACATGTTTAACAAATGGCAGTGTATAGCAATTTCTCTAGACTCCCCACCCCATGCAGATAGTGGATTGTGAAACACAAAATCTGGCAATTGCTAAGGAAGCGGAAACAGAGTGAACATTAGGTGTAATCTGGTTACTATCTGCTTAACATGAATTACCCACTCTTAGCTTTTGCCTCATCTGTATAATTCCTAAATTATATCTACATAGTTCCTCCTGTCACATACCTGCCTAGGATGTGACCTAAGTCGAACAGTCCAACCCCAGCCCCCAGCTGATCACATTGCTCATTCTCAAGAGCAAGTCAAAGTTTGAGGTCTAAATCAGAATGATTAAGTAGACACAACACTATAGGATAACAGCACTTGATGACAAATTGCACTAACTTCTCTAAAGGTTTCTCTCTTTATATAAACTTCTAATCTGATATGATTACTCATATAGACTCCAATCAGCAGAACAGTTATATGAGCTAATTACCACTGCAACTTTCATTTTTGTTAACTTTTTTTTTTAAAGATTTTATTTATTTATTTGAGATAGAGAGGTAGTGAGAGAAAGAGAGAGGGGGGGACGAGAGCAAGTGCAAGAGCACAGAAGGGGGAGGGGCAGAAGGAAAGAGAGAAGCAGGCTCTCCACTGAGCAGGAAGCCCTACGGGGCTCAATCCCAGGATCCTGGGATCATGACTTGACCTGAAGGCAGACGCTTAACTGACTGAGCCACTCAGGCACCCCTTTGGTTAGCTTTCATACACAACTATGAGATGATCAAGCACATTGGACAGACCAGAAGATACAATTAAGTATTTTCAATATCAAAAATACCTCCTATGTTTGACTATTTATACATATAACACACCAAGAGGACCCAAAATGTTTTCTAAGGTTAAAACATAAATATGTTGAGGATTTGAGTTATGGATTTAATTTCTGTGGGCATAATACAATGATCCACCCATTCAAGCTCCTGAAAGTTCACTATTCACTTTCTGCAGATTTTATGCATGGAGGAAATTAATTTTGACACCATTTGCTTGACCTCCCAAACAAGTATCCTTCTTCAGGGAGTGTACATTCAACAATAAATCCATTGGTCCATCCAGCTCTAACAAAAAAATAAGATGGAATTGACCATATTCAGGAAGCTAAAGATGGTCTGGCCTGCTAGTTAGAAACAGAAATCAATTCTGTTACCTTTTCTCCTAAGGGAGTGTTAGCTTTGTAAGATCACCAAGGCAAAGCCTCAGACTTTGTCAAGTATGTGAGGGCAAGAGGTGGACAGTCACAGTTGAGGAAAGACACACTGGAGAAGAAAGGGACGGATGCCTGGGGTTTTGTTCTTGATGTTCTTAGAGGACATGTTATTTGTCACAAACTATCATCCCTAACCTGTCTCTATCATGATTCTATATTTGGCCTAAATCCATCTGATATTCCCCATATCCCTAATCCCACAATCTGTTCATCATTTCTCAGATGCATCATACATTTTTTTTCACCTGTCTACTTTACCCAGGCAGAAGTTTCTGCTTGAATTTTTTTATTTCCACACTTATGGTTAAGGTGCAGCAGATTTCAATATTTAGAGAAGTGGAATAAATAAATAAATAAATAAATAAATAAATAAATAAATAAATAAATAAAAAGAGAAGTGGAAGAAGAAGAGTGTTTTCCGTCCTACAACATGAAAATTAGTAGCCCTTCCTCTAGCTTTCTCAGTAGCATGATGACAATTCCGTTCTAGGACTTCCTTAATTTACCAATAGTTAGTGAATGACTACTGTGCTATTAGACCCTTATGGTTACTAGTGAAACAATCTGTTTTACATGTAGGAGTTTATAAGCTTCTTAAGGTCATGGAGCACATCTAACTCCTTTTTTTTTTAATTGCCCGGAGGTTCTAGAGCTATTCCATAAACATACTAGAAGGTCAATGTCTATTAAATAAACAAAAGCACGACCCATAGGTTTCAAAGTACATCTTAGCCAGAAGGAACCCAAGAAACTTCTTGACAGAAAATGAACAGCTCAAATTCACTGTGAACTGTGGCCAAAACGCATGCCTCGCTTTCAGAAATACTGAATCTGTGTCATACATTTGGACAAATCTCAGGCATCAAGAAAGACTCACCATATGACTTTCCCCCTGGAGGTTCAGGCAAAGGCAAATTGAGTTGAATACCTGGCCAAATAGAGGCATTCCTGTGGGGTAGGAGGGGCTGAGGACTTTTGAGAAGATTTTGATCAGCATGAGATTCTCCTCAGGAAGGGAAACAGGGAGGAGACGGTATTTGTTAGGCAGCGTATGGATGGATGGACAGCCAAATGGCTTGATGGGATAAGAAGGAAGAGTTCTAAAGCCGCTTCCCTTGTCCCTGTCAAAAAAATTTTCCCATCCATGTGACAGGACTGGGCTACTTTCCAGTACTTTAGTTTACCAGACTATATGTCTTTTTATTCCTCAATGGAAAAGATATAAATGCTAAGACTGGAATTACATTTATTATGTTGATGTAGCTCTGAATAGAGATGGAGACTGATATCTATTGATAGAGACCAAGATATTATCTAAGTATCTGTAGACAAATGATCAGTATAGACTGGAGTGTGTCAGAATCATTTGTGGAATTTCCAATATAGATATTATCAGATAACTGATATCTGAGGTCTATAAAATCAGCATTCTGAAGAAGCACCTCATATAACTACCATGTAAAATCTTGGAAGCCCTTGTAACCGTCCATTGAGATGACTGTGGTTCTCTCTTCCCATTTCTATCCTAAAATGATGATTGTGACCAAGTAAGACCCCTAAGAAGAAACAATTACCTCATATTTTAGGTGTATTATACCTTTTTAGAGCAAAAATAGTACACTGTAGAGTTTAATGTCACTATTTTGCATTGATAAAAGGGATTATGTGGGGAGGTAGGGATTTATTTGCAGATTAAAACAAGAAACACATGCCAAAATCATCATCGTTAGGATAATCCTCATTCTTGAGAATCTTAAACCTGCCCATTAGGATAACAATGATTTCTTTCTTATAATTATTTACAATAAAAAATTTTTTTTTCTGAGATGCAGAGAGTGAGTTGGTTAGTTCACTTGTTACTGCAGATTTTACAGGATGTGACATAAAAATACTCAAGATCTAGGAATATTGAGATTTAAAGGAGAGGGGATGGAAGAGAACTGATACTCATTAGTCACTACAAAACAAGTTCACATAGAAAAACTTACATAAACTCAAAAACAACTACAAAAAAAATCATTATACTTAGTTTACATATTAAGACAAACCTGTAGAAAATACATTTTCTGTGCCTTTAAGTATATTAAATAACAAAAATTCAACTGAATAAATTTGAAGATCTAATTGGCTTTATTGACCCATTCACAAATCAGGTAACATCCGATGAAGGCAAATAAAGAGATGATCCACAGAGCTAAATTAACAACAAAACAAAAAAAATTTAATTGCAGAGAGGGCTTAAACAAAAGAATTTATTAACAAGGAGCACATTGTTTGGCAAGGCTGCTCCTCCTAAGGGGAGCAGAAGGATTCTATTGGTAAATCTCCCAGTACCGATCAGCACATCCCATCTTGACTGGTGAAAGGTTATGCTCCCTGTGGGGTGAAACTGCAGTTGGATTAGGTATTAAGTCTTGGTTTGCCAGACTTGGCCTAAGTGACACCATTTTGGGCCTATGGTTTTCTTTTTAACATATTTCAACTGACATTTATTATGTCTTTTATTTTTTTAAGACTATTTATTTATTTGAGATGAGAGAGAGAGAGAGAGAGAGACCACAAGCCGGGGGTTGGGGGGCAGAGGGAGAGGGAGAAGCAGATTTCCACTGAGCAGGGAGCCTGATGTGGGGCTCAATCCCAGGACCTCAGGGTCATAAACTGAGCCGAAGGCAGAGGCTCAACCACTGAGCCACCCAGGCGCCCCTGCTGAGCATGTCTTATGTGGTGGGTGAGGTACATGACATGGTGGACAGTCTCTCAAATGGACCAATAACCCCCAGATGCAGGGAATTCATGTCCTTGCAAAGTGTCCTCCCTTTAAGTGGGACCCGGACTGAGCGACACTCACTTCTAATGAGCAGGACTAATTGTGGTCAGTCGGATGTTCATGCAACATCTGCTTCCTTCGTTTTACCTCCGACCATTTTCCCATTTTCCCATCAGTCTTGCACAGACAGCTCGGTTGGGACGAGGTGCTAACATGCTGTGCAGCTGCTTTAAGCGACCTGCCGCCTGGGCTGCAGCGGGGAGCACTGACCTCCCCAGCCAGCTCTGATGGGCGTTTGGATCTTGACAAGCACTCCTCTCTCTGAATGCCAATGCGGGAGTGACTGTTGTCACCACCACACTTCAGGTTTCCACCCTGCGTTTGACCTGCTTCTTGAAAACACCCGATCCGCCACCGACACGCTCCAGGTTGAGCCATTTCCCCCGATTGCCAGGCAGGGGTGCCTTTGGAGGGGACATAATCCCAAGCCCCTTGTGCTCACTATGGATTTGGAAAGTATCTGGGGTTGAACTGGCATCTTTGAGTCCCATTTTAAATGCTTGGTACTTATGCCAATCAGCCTCTTTAACACTACCTGACACAATCTGTGAGGATTAGTTCACTTCCTCATCCCTCAGTCTGTCATCTATGAAATGGAGAGAATAATTAGTCTGTGTGTATAGAATGCTGATCTAAGTTTATCTGACTCATTTCTAAGATGGGAAGAAATAATCTCACTGTTTTTTCCTCTGACCCTGAACTGTAGCAATGCATAGCCCTGAACCCACCCGCGGTGAGTACGCACTGCGTACTGCCCTTCTTTATTATAAAGAGAGGATAAGAAGGGGCCTACATGCTTGTCCCAGGAAGGCAAACGTATTTCGTAATCTCCTTTCTTTCAAGGGTGAATGTGAATGTTACTGGCAAAGGGAGTGGAGGAAAATTAGGAGAAAGGCTGTGATCCCAAGGCTGCTCTTTAAAATAGACCTCTCCTCTCACTGAGTGGGATAATAGCCATTACTTATGGAGAACTCACCAAGCCTAGGATACTTAATCTCCAGTTCTCACACCCATTCTTGCAGATAACATAGTTTCTCAGTCTACAAAATGGAGATGAGGATTTAGATAAATGTCCCAAGGTCACAGACGATCCGTAGTACTTAGGACATACAAGATAGTTTGTTTTTCTTTTCCTGATTCCCAAAACAGAACCCTGTTCGCTATCTATATCTGGCTATTATAGGTAGTACTAATAGTAATAATCAGAAAGGATGAAGACAGAATGGAGAATAAAACAATAACAATAAAGAATGAAACCAAGACTAAATTATTCCAAAGGGGAAAAAAAAAGCAGAAAGATGTTATATTCAAGAGTAAATTTGACAGGGGAGTGCAGGAATAAATAAATAGATAGATAAATAAATGAACCTTGCTCCATGAGGTGTAGATAGTAAGAATCATAATAGCTCAGGATGGAGCAGGTGCTTTTCCATTGGGAAAGTGGGTACTTGTCTATTTTTTTTTTTTTTGGTACTTGTCTATTCTTGTTGCAAAGGTTGGAAGAGGCATCTGTCCTGTTTTGTCTCTATGTCTATTTTATGTTGGAAGCATCTCAGGGTTAGAGAAGCCATGTAACTTGCCAAAGGCACACAATGAGAATCAAAGGGACACAGATTCGCCAAGTAGTCTGACTTCTAGGCCGTCATCTTAATCACTTGGCAAATACAGTTTCCTGTCAAATACTGATCTTTGTTATCCCAGGAATGTTTAAGGATATGTGGGACTTGGTATTAAAGTATCAATTTCATTGGGACTTGACATTAAAGTAAATGACCCAGAAAAAGATGAGAAACTTCTATCAAAGATGAAGAGGAAGCTTATTATATAATCCAATGGTGTCCTATGAACAGCACGTTGAGTATTTTACTGAAAACAAACTATATTATTTTTTTTCACAAGGAAAACATGATAGCGGACTATGATTAGCATGCCAACACAAAAGAAGGCTTTAAACATAATTTTTATTCCAGGTGGAAACATGATGTACTAAAAAAATCAATAAATTATATCATAATTTATAAATACATTTAATAAATAATAATAATGATTAACATGAGATATAATGCATGTTCAAGGTAACTGTTTTTTCCCTAGATTTCAATACCTTTTAATCAAATTCTGTACTAATTTAATTAATTGTATTGGTTAATGGCGAAGGAGTACACCTAACATACCTCAGGATGACAAGAAAAGAAAAAAAATGTGTGTGATCATGGCTTGGAAAGATCACAACAAAAGGACACCTGATCCGACTCTTTATGATCATCCTTTATTTGACACAGGTAGTATTGGTTAGATCACTGTATCAATGGTTTCTGCTTTGCTAGGTATCTAAAATATGGATATTGAGTTGCCATTACCCTGTGGCTGGAAATTTTGATGGCTTAAAGTCACCATTTTTAGCCAGTATGACATATTAGAAAGCATGATGGGTGGAAGGGGAGGAGGGCGGGGGGTGGGGGTGAATGGGTGACGGGCACTGAGGGGGGCACTTGATGGGATGAGCACTGGGTATTATTCTGTATGTTGGCAAATTGAACACCAATAAAAAAATTTAAAAAAATTAAAAAAAAGAAAGCATGATGGGTTTGAAATGAAAAATATGTTTTTGAATCCTATAACTACTTCGACTATGCGTGTATGATTGTCAGATAAAATGCAGAATTGCAGTCAAATTTAAACCTATTTAAATACATAATTTGTTGTTTGTTTAAGCATAGGAATATTCCAAATATGGATATGGGACATGCTTATATTAGAAATTAGTCATTATTTATCTGAAATTTAAATTTAAATGGGTGTCCTCTGTTTTTATTTGCCAAATGTGAGCTTGAGAAAGCTCTTGGATTAAAATTCATCTATTGAATATTGCAGATTAAATAATATTTCTTTTTCTTTTTTTTTTTTAATAATATTTCTTACCTACCTCACAGACTTGGCTGAGAGAATCAAGTAGTGGATCAACTTTCACCAGTCATGTCAGTGACTGTGTCAATAACTTCTGAACTTACTAAAATAAAACTAATATTGCATTACATTAAATAATGCATTAAACAATCCTTGGCCTTGAGTATGACATTCCTTGTCCCACTGATAGAACTTTCCATTTAATTTACATAAATGTTTCTATACTGTTCACTTGCATATTATTCTTAGATTCATGTAAGTGTATTCAAGGATATAAATTGGGGTGGGAGTGATACTCACACTTTATGAATGGCAAATGCCAATGGATCTAAGGGGTGATGGTAGACCAAAGTATCTCTACCTTTGAACAAGGCTCCTTGCACAGAGGAAGTGCTTGGTAGGAATTTGTTTTGTGATGTACAGTTATATCAGTAAAAAATAAATGCATCGACTAAGAGACACCTCAGGAGATGTCTGTCCAATGATGTGGATATTAGCTGTTACCTAGTTAATTCAAGCATATACACAGAGTGAAAAATAGTGGTTCCCAAACCAGATATGCTGAATTAGCTTAGTCTTTCTATTAAAATATGGGCAAAAAAAGAATAAGTTGGAAAAAAAATCAGGCAGTCTGAGGTTCTGAGCCATCTAAACTCAGAAGTGTTAGCAAACTCTAGCATATTGCTTACACATTTAGATGTGAGGAAAGAGACAGATTCACTTCAACTTTGTGTTAGGGTCCAATTGGTCCATATTTATATAAATAGGACTTAGATGGTGCAGGTGTCAGCAAAATACTAAATGGTCGTGGACATGCATTTCCATCTCAGTTGTCATTGGAATCCTGGGTCTCTTTCCAGTTCCAATTTCTAGAGGTCGCAATTAAATCCTTTAAAATTCTATCAGCCTGAACTATTTTGCATGAACTTTAGATTTAATTTTAAAGATTTTTCTTTTTTTTTTTGTGGAGAAATGCTGAAGTCAATAACATTCTGAATATTGTAGAGCAGCAAGAGCCAGATTGATAATAAGAGTTTAAGTCAGTTTTCCAGTGGACCTTGCAAAAATTTAAATAATTGAATTTTATTGTTCTTTTGATGAGTGGCTTCTATGTTTCAAACTTGCTTGTCAGCTGAAATTTATTTTCTGAGTGAGGCAAAAGACCAAAAAAGTGTTATTCATTGCTGTAACCATCTGAACATTTTTCAAGCATATTTGTAAAACTACAGAGCTAATTCAATAATTTATTGAAATTATCATAAGAGTTTAGCAAATCATGCATTGCATTCAGATCCTGATATATGCTAGATTTCCTGTTTTACGAGTCAGCAGCTTTATAACTATAACCATTTGAATTTCAAATGACAAATTTATATCTACCACAGCCCTAGAATGCATAAAAAATGATAAGAGGGCACCCTTTAGAGAAATTTAAAAAGAATTGTGCATTTCATAATTTGATATATGTAACCTAATCCATTATACACCAGGGTTTACATCGTGCCAGCGAATGCAGACTCCTGTCTGTGGCCGGCACAAGGCTGCACGACAGGCACACGCTTCCCTGGGTCATGAACCACTGGCCCCCTGGTGTGCAACGCTCGGCGCCTCTGTCGGAAGGGGTGCGTGTGTAACACAGCGAGCGGCTCTGTGGGCTTAATTACGACGTTAGACTTTGGCAGAATGAGAAAGAAGAGATGCCAAGCAAAGTGAGAAAAAGAGCTGTGTAGTCAGGGCCACAGAGCTAGAGGGTCCCTAGAAACTCGGTCCCCAGCCAGACGTCTGCATGGGCTGCACCCCAGATGCCTTCTCTCCGTGGGTCCCTCTTGCCAGGCTAAGGCCACCTTCTCCTGTTTGTCTCATCCCGGGGTAATCACTGTCTCATCTGATTTCTCGTTGAACTTTCCCTGCCAAGGCCCCGTAGCAGAGCCGCGTACACACAGACACTGAGAACACGGTGGGCTTTTCAGCTCTGTTAAATATGAAAATTCTCAAGGACGGGGATGAATTCTCATGGACACAGCAACCCGGGTAGTTTCCCAACGACTAGAATAATGGCAGGGGTCCACGATCACGGGGCAGCAGCTTGTGAGGCCACAGACTCGGGCCTGCAATCCCACGTGCCTACAGCTGTGTGTGTGGTCAAGTCCACTTACGTTCCCCGAGTTCTACTGCGATTGTGTGAGACGGATGTGACACGGTGGACACTGCGAGGATCAGACCAGAGTGATTCATCAAACGTTGGTGCTCACACAGTTTGCGCCGACTGTTTCCGTAGACTCGACCTCCAGGGCACAGCCACCCACGAGTTCGGGCCTGGACTCGGCGGCCTTTTGGCCCAGGGTTTTGGCTCACGGACGGATCTTGGATCAAGTGCTGTGCACCTACTCATTCCATTCATAGGCCGGCCGCCCGCCAGCCTAGGGGACTGTCCAGGCCCACAGTGAGCCGGGGCTCAGCGGGGCCCACAGCCCTACCCATGGGGGCCCCCACCTGGGATGGGGACGGCCTGCAGCTCCACGGTGACCCCCCACCTGGGATGGGGGACTGACCGGTCCACAGCTCCAGGGTGCCCCCCACACCTGGGATAGGGTACTTGCCGGCCCACAGCTCCAGGGTGCCCTTTCCCAACCTGGGATGGGGACTGGCCAGCCCACAGCTCCAAGGTACCCCCCCACACCTGGGATGGGGACTGACCGGCCCGCAGCTCCAGGGTGCCCCTTCCCAACCTGGGATGGGGGACTGGCCGGCCCGCAGCTCCAGGGTGCCTTCCCCCACCTGGGATGGGGGGCTTACTGGCCTGTAGCTCCAGGGTGCCCCCCACTTGGGATGGGGACTGGCCGGCCTGCAGTTCCAGGGTGACCTCCACCTGAGATGAGGGACTGGCCGGCCCACAGCTCCAGGGTGCCTTCTGCCACCTGGGATGGGGGTGCTGACCGGCCTGCAGCTCCAGGGTGCCCCCCACTTGGGATGGGGACTGGCCGGCCTGCAGTTCCAGGGTGACCCCACCTGGGATGAGGGACTGGCTGACCCGCAGCTCCAGGGTGCCACCCTGTGTGGGGTGCCCTCTCTCTCTCCCTCCCCTGAAGTCCTGCCCTCACCGCCCCCAAAGGACGCCTACTGGGCATGAGCACGGAAGGGACTGGTTCCATCCACTGAGGATGGGGTGGGGAGCCTGCACGTAGGGGCAGAGACCCGCAGGAGGGGGAGGGAGGGGACAGCTCTGTGATTATCAGAATTCAACCTTATGAACACTGACTTGCAAGGACCTGAAGTCCCGTGACAGATAATTGGTCAATTCCGCATTGTGGGAGTGTTTTTGTTCATTGACCTAGAAGGGCACTGGAACGTTCTTGGCCGCAGCGCCTGTCTCCCACCTAACCGCCTATCCCATCTTCCTAAGCATCACAAGTAACTGCTGCTGTGATTACCCATGGTTCAGGGCTCACCTCCAACGCCAACCGGGTTGGAAAGCTTTCGCCACCTGCCCCACAGCAAGTGAAGATCAATCAGCCCTATGTCAAGTCCAAAGGTTTCACCTTACTGCGTCCCCTTTAGATAATCCTCCCAAATAAATACAGGGATCGGCTTACTTAGTCTGTATTTTAGGCACCTCATTAGGTACCGGAATATGGTGGTGAAAAACGGTCTGATTGAACTTAAAAGTTCAGTGTGTGCAAGGGAGCCCCCATGATGACGCATAGTTAGGACAGAAAAAATATAAAGGAAATAAAACATCTGTAAGGAGAGAAGTAGTAATTACTCCAGAGGGGATCAAGAAAAGCCACAGAGAACGAAGGCAGTGATAACAAGAACAACAAGACTTGAGTTTCAATCCTCATTCCAACAACTACTAGACGCTCAGTCTCGAGCAAGGCTTCAATCATATTTGGCCCAACACGTACTCAAAATATTGACATTAGTAACTAACCATCAGCTGCATCCTGAGGACGGGGTGCCTCAGCTAGATAAGGTCGTGCGTATCAAGCATTTAGTACCACAGCTAAGACTTAAATAGTAGAGGCTTCAATAATATTGGGGAAAAGGGGCTGCGCCAAAGCACAAAATGACCCTATCAATGACTGGTGGAGCGTGGTCAGCCCGTAAATACGGTGACTAAGTCAATGGCACTGGCATCAGCAGGTCCAGAATGGATGAAATTCTGGAACTTATGAAAACTGGTCTGAATAGGAGAACCTTTCCCGTCTGACTTCAGCATCTCCACTTCCGTTCATTACTCGGAATGGAAGACCTGAGCTCCGTACAAGGAATTCTCTGGGGTGTGTGTGTGTGTGTGTGTGTGTGTGTGTGTGTGTGTGTGACGGTGTGTGTTCACGTGATGGTGTATGTGTAGGGGGGGGCAGTTATCACGATAAAGACAGTGACCAAAATCCAAGGATGCTCCCTCTGGAAGTACGGGCTCTGTGGTGTGGCGGTGGTGGCGGTGGTGGCGGTGGTGGCGGTGGAGGTGGTGGAGGTGGTGGGATATGCCTTGGATGATGCTGTTCTGACATCTAACATGAGGTATTTTTCTTCCATTTTATTAGAGCTCTTTCTTGAATTTTGGTATAATTTTCCTGCGAAAGAGCTATATTTTGCTTTAATTCTATCTTCAGATGAAAATGGAGCTAAAGAAATTATCTTGCTGGTAAGAAAAATGCAGTGGTCCAGGCCACTCACTTTCCGGTGCCAGCTGGATTCATAATTATGTGGTTGGAAGAAGTCAAAAGAATTTGACTTCGTTGTGAGCCAGGTTTTTGGCCAGATCATGGTAACCAAGGAAAGAAGAGTAAATATCTCATCTACCTTTTATTTTTTATTTATTTATTTTTATTTTTTTAAATAATACATTTATTTTTATTGGTGTTCAATTTGCCAACATACAGAATAACACCCAGTGCTCATCCCGTCAAGTGTCCCCCTCAGTGCCCGTCACCCATTCACCCCCACCCCCCCCGCCCTCCTCCCCCTCCACCACCCCTAGTTTGTTTCCCAGAGTTAGGAGTCTTTATGTTCTGTCTCCCTTTCTGATATTTCCTTTTAAATTAATTCTGACACACAGAGTCTTTCTTAGTTACAAAATGATGATTAGGAAAGGAGGAAAAAAAAGGAATTCTTTTATTTTCTTTTAATTAATTAATATTAATTTTTGAATTCTATTTTTTTATTCCATTCTGTAAGGCAAAGGTCTAATCTTCTTTGTTTTCAGCCTAATGTGTGTAGCAATACGCATTAGTGTAAGAGGAAAGAATATCCAAGAGCAGCACTTTATAAGTCTAAACATTAGGTAAATTTTCTTCGAAAGAAAGCCGTGGAGCCTTGGAACAAAGCTGTGGCATTGGACAAGTCTTCCTCTCCTGGATCTAAGCTGTCACTTTGGACAAACCATTTAAAAACTCTTGGCATCGCAGACGTTTACCTGTGTGACACCTGTTTCATAGGGTTGGTCGGAGGGTTACAGTCAGGACTTGATACACTTTGGTATCTTAAATCTTTCTTCTTGTGTCCTTGCTCTCAAATCAGTGCCAAACACCTAGTCTACGGGCAGCCTGGGGCCCACTACTACATTATGACAGTAGGAAGAGTGACCAAGAATGTGGAGCAAGGAGCCCAAAGACCTAGGACATCAGCCAGTATCTTATTTTGGGAGTCACAAAAAGGGATTTTTTAAGCTGGGGATAAATGACATTTTGAGGCATAGCATTCTGGGAATGGTAAACAGTTGACAAATTGGACTCAAATGAGAGCTTGCTAAAACGAAGACTAAGAAGGCCAATAAGGTCAAAACTTGGACAGGTACAATGACACGGACTCCAACCAAGAAGCTACATTAAAACAAAAAAAAAAAAAAAAAAAAGAAAAACACGATTGGCCTAACTAACTGGTGACCCTTAGGATAACCCATTGATCCCTTCCCAGAGCAATCTGCCTTCTGCACTGGCCAGATTGATGTGGTGAATAGATGTGATGGGAATCCCTGCCCCTGGACCCTTTGCGTTCTGTATTGTGGGTTTAATCTTTGCAGTTCCTCCAGAAACCCACAAATGCTTTTGCCTTATCATCAAGATAGAAAAAGGCAGTACTCCAGGCTGTCGCTTGCCCCTTTCTAGACATCAGTGTGAAGATTTGGCCATTTGCATTTCCGTAATTATGTGTTTCAGAACTGGGAAAAGAGCCATCACATGGGTTCTGGGACATACCCAAACTCACCATGGAGTGGAACAGATCCAACATTTTATTAACCACTGACCTCTCTCCTTGGAGTCTCCTGGTGAACCACACCAGCATCATCGTGTGTCTTTACGACTGAGTGGCAGTTGGGATCAGTGTCAGTAATCTTGCAAAGACCGGTCATTCTCTCTTTCCCAGCGCACACTTAACTTTTGGAACTGGTCACAGGACCCTCTGGCAAAAGCTAGGGGGAATATTTTCAGTATAAAATTCTGGTGGTAAGCTGATGCTGCCTCGTCCCTCCGCTCCAAGGTTCTGAGTCTGTGGACCGGTGAAAATCTTGAAACTCTCTGAGAAGCTGCAATTCTTTATTGTGACTATTAAGATTTTTGTTCGCCAGATTTTCTGCCACTCGTCATGGTAACCGCAACCACCTTATCTCTGGCAGGTAGGAGTCATGACTCGGCCCCTGCCATCTGGCTTCTCATCATCTTCACTGGATTCGGGAAGCAGTTAAGTGGCAGCATTATCTAGTGTTTTCCTGGCCTGCAGAAAAGACGTATTGCAGAGTTTCTCAAGAATGTCATTGTTCCCCTTACTGATACATTTCTCAAAGTCTTAGTGCAGAGAATATTCTCTGGAATCTCTCGAGGGACATAGCTCAGAAGTGGCCAAGCAGGTGAGTTCTCACCAGAATTCTGATTTCCCTAAGCCTTTCAGTAATTTTCTATATGGAGAAAGGCTAAGAGTCACAGCTGAATTCAATATAAGCCATCTCTGGAGCCAGCTTTCAGTCAATCAACCAAGGAAACTGTAAACCCAAAGATACCAATCAAAGCAATAAGAGATACAAACAAACAAATAAAAACACTTGAATTTGAAAAGAGCTTCTCACTTTTTCCCCTAATATAGACTATCAGGCTCAAGTGGAAAAATAGAAATGGCACTGGCTCTAGAGTCAGGTGGATAGGAATTCCACACGGGCTTCAATATTTTTAGTTCTGTGCCTTAGACATGGGCTTCCTAAGGGTACAGTTATGTGGTAATCACCTCCAATTTCTTAAAGAAAACATATTTTTGAGACAATGAATATAAAAAACATCAGACCGTACTCTAGGAGTATCCATAGAGCTAAATGATGGCTCATCAGATGCCACTCTATTCCCTAGAAGTGACCTTAGTGGTCACACATTGCAAATCCATATTTTAACAAAAAAATACCTTGAGGTCTACCCTACAAATATGGTGTAGATTCCCAGAGTAGAAAATTCGGTAGTATATAGAAAAATGATTTCATGATGCACAGAATTCCTTGTGAGATCATTTTACATGATATTTGAAGCAAATGGTTAAATTTGAACTCTCTTGAATTAGAGAAACTATATGATGGAAGTCTCAAAAAAACCAACAGCACGGCGCGACCCGGAGCAGCTCGGAGGGGCTCGTGCGGCGGCTCCGCGGAGGGGGCTGCGGGGCGGGAGCGCGAATCCCACAGCGCAGGCTCCGGAGCACAGGGCGCCGGGACACAGCCCAGGATCCGGCCTCCCCCGGGACAGGCAGAGGCCGGGAGGGCCCAGGACAGCGAGGACGCTCCTGCCCAAGCTGAGCAGATCAGCGGCCCCGCCCCGGAGCCTCCAGGCCCTGCAGACGGAGAACCGAGAGCCCCGAGCCCCGTAGTTCCTGCGGAGGCTGAATCCAGGCTTCCAGAGTTGCCATAGCAACTGCGGCTGTTCCTCCTGGGGCCCCACGGGGTAAACAACCCCCGCTGAGCCCTGCAGTAGGCAGGGGCAGAGCAGCTCCCCCAAGTGCTAACACCTGCAAATCAGCACAGCAGGCCCCTCCCCAGAAGACCAGCTGGACGGACCAGTGATACTCCCCCGTGTTCCAATACAACTTGTTTTTGGCCACTCTGCACTGAGCAAAATGACTAGAAGGAAAACCTCACCTCAAAAGAAAGAATCAGAAACAGCCCTCGCTCCCACAGAGTTACAAAATCTGGATTACACTTCAATGTCAGAAAGCCAATTCAGAAGCACTATTCTACAGCTACTGGTGGCTCTAGAAAAAAGCATTAAGGACTCACGAGACTTCATGACTGCAGAATTTAGATCCAATCAGGCAGAAATTAAAAATCAATTGAATGAGATGCAATCCAAACTAGAAGTCCTAACGACGAGGGTTAACGAGGTGGAAGAACGAGTGAGTGACATAGAAGACAAGTTAATGGCAAAGAGGGAAACTGAGGAAAAAAGAGACAGACAATTAAAAGACCATGAAGACAGATTAAGGGAAATAAATGACAACCTAAGGAAGAAAAACCTACGCTTAATTGGGGTTCCCGAGGGCGCCGAAAGGGACAGAGGGCCAGAATATGTATTTGAACAAATCCTAGCTGAAAACTTTCCCAATCTGGGAAGGGAAACAGGCATTCAGATCCAGGAAATAGAGAGATCCCCCCTAAAATCAATAAAAACCGTTCAACACCTCGACATTTAATAGTGAAGCTTGCAAATTCCAAAGATAAAGAGAAGATCCTTAAAGCAGCAAGAGACAAGAAGTCCCTGACTTTCATGGGGAGGAATATTAGGGTAACAGCAGACCTCTCCACAGAGACCTGGCAGGCCAGAAAGGGCTGGCAGGATATATTCAGGGTCCTAAATGAGAAGAACATGCAACCAAGAATACTTTATCCAGCAAGGCTCTCATTCAAAATGGAAGGAGAGATAAAGAGCTTCCAAGACAGGCAGGAACTGAAAGAATATGTGACCTCCAAACCAGCTCTGCAAGAAATTTTAAGGGGGACTCTTAAAACTCCCCTTTAAGAAGAAGTTCAGTGGAACAATCCACAAAAACAAGGACTAAATAGATATCATGATGACACTAAACTCATATCTGTCAATAGTAACTCTGAACGTGAATGGGCTTAATGACCCCATCAAAAGGCGCAGGGTTTCAGACTGGATAAAAAAGCAGGACCCATCTATTTGCTGTCTACAAGAGACTCATTTTAGACAGAAGGACACCTACAACCTGAAAATAAAAGGTTGGAGAACCATTTACCATTCAAATGGTTCTCAAAATATACCCTAAAAACTATAGAACACTTCTGAAAGAAATTGAGGAAGACACAAAGAGATGGAAAAATATTCCATGCTCATGGATTGGCAGAATTAATATTGTGAAAATGTCAATGTTACCCAGGGCAATTTACACGTATAATGCAATTCCTATCAAAATACCATGGACTTTCTTCAGAGACTTAGAACAAATTATTTTAAGATTTGTGTGGAATCAGAAAAGACCCCAAACAGCCAGGGGAATTTTAAAAAAGAAAACCATATCTGGGGGCATCACAATGCCAGATTTCAGGTTGTACTACAAAGCTGTGGTCATCAAGACAGTGTGGTACTGGCACAAAAACAGACATATAGATCAATGGAACAGAACAGAGAACCCAGAAGTGAACCCTGAACTTTATGGTCAACTAATATACGATAAAGGAGGAAAGACGATCCACTGGAAGAAAGACACTCTCTTCAATAAATGGTGCTGGGAAAATTGGACATCCACATGCAGAAGAATGAAACTGGACCACCCTCTTGCACCATACACAAAGATAAACTCAAAATAGATGAAAGATCTAAATGTGAGACAAGATTCCATCAAAATCCCAGAGGAGAACTCAGGCAACACCCTTTTTGAACTTGGCCACAGTAACCGGAGAAGGACAAACAGTGTATGTTCTCATTCATTTGGGGAATATGAATAATAGTGAAAGGGAATATAAGGGAAGGGAGAAGAAATGTGTGAGAAATATCAGAAAGGGAGACAGAACATAAAGACTTCTAACTCTGGGAAATGAACTAGGGGTGGTGGAGGGGGAGGAGGGTGGGGGGTGGGGGTGAATGGGTGACGGGCACTGAGGGGTACTAGGTATATCAACTAAATACTAATTTTGGGCAAAAAAAATAACAAATATAAAAGGTATAAAACTAATACTATTTTGGGCGAATACAAAGTGAACTTGATCCAAAGATGATATATTTTATCCTGAATATGCATGAGGGGATATGTTAAAAATCCAAGAAAAAATATTAAGCAAAGAGCAATACTCATTTTTAACCATATAAAATATTATAGTAATTAACCAAAGCTTTGAAGAGTATACAGATTGGGATTATTGTTAGCCAATTGGAACCTTCCAGTGTGGCATAGATGTTATTAACAGAGCATGTGTTTATTTGCTCATTGAATATTCAGTGAGCATTTGTCCTGTGCCAGGCACCATCAGCCTGTGTGCGAGGCACGTAGTAATGAACAAATGCGAATCCTTGGTCTCCTGGACTTTCTACTAGAGCCAGGGATGATCGATAGGTAACAAGTAAGTATGTAAAATTTGTCGTAAGTCTTATGGCAGGAGAAAAACAAGCAAGTTAAGGTGATAGAGAGTGATGGGAAGGGGAGCCCTCGTTGTTAAGGCAACATTTGTGCAGAGATGTGAAGGAAGAAGAAAGTGACATAAAGCAGTATGTGCAAATGCCGTGATGTTGGAGCTTGGCTAGAATGGTCCAGAAGCAGCAAAAATATGGGAGGGTTGTAGAAGATGAAGTCAAATGTGTAATGGATGTGAGGTCAGGGGGAAGGTTAGCAGTGGACACACCATGCAGCTCCATAATGATTGAAGCATATACTCTTCGTGGCATGAAAAGTCACTAGGGAGGGCTTTTGGTTTTGTTTTTGCTTCTTTTTTTTAGATTTTTATTTATTCATTTGAGAAAAAGAGAGAATGAGTGGGGGGAAGGGGTAGAGGGAGAGGAAGAAGGAGAAGCAGACTCCCCACTGAGCCGAGAGCCTGACAGATGTGGGGGCAGGTGAGCTCAACCCCAGGACCTGGCGATCATGACCCAAGCTGAGCTGAAGGCAGATGTTTAAGCCTCTGAGCCACCCAGGTGCTGCCATCTGGGAGTTTTGAGTGGAGGAGTAATATCTAATTTACATTGAGATCATTATGGTTGCTTTGTAGAAGACAGAGGCTATTTAGCAACGATGCAATGATAGTGTGCGCCTTGTCCTTTCTGCATGATGTTGGGCACAACATGGCCACATCGGCTCTACCTGTAAAATGGGGATATTGACAGTCTGACAAACCTGACAGGGTTGTGGTGATTTCCTTGGATAATGCATGCAGGTCCCCACTCCAAAGCTTAATTTTGGAGAAAGAGGGTGAGGGCAAAGTATAATTGATCTTAAAAAGACAATCATAGTATGGACAAAGCATGCAGATCCCACTGAAGTCCTCTGTGTATTTTTAGTTCTTGGAATTAAAACAATTGTTAACGAGAGAGAGAGAGACTCATGAGAACATAGATGTCTAGTTAGGGCCATATTTTCAGCCCAGTCTCAAGTGTTGATACATTTAATATTTATTTAACAGGCAATCTATAGCTAGTTAATTAGATAGCATGCTTAATATCTCATTTTCTTTAGTTGTATGGGTAAATGCTAATTAAATTCCTGAGCATTCCTCACAAGTGTAATGTAATAATAGGAACATCGTCACACACTTATTGGTTCTGCAGATTTGAATTAATTACATTGCAAGTAGATTTATCTTTCATATATTTATACCTCAATAGGTGCTCTTCCCCGACAATCATGGGGGATTTAATTTTCATACCACCACCTTATTAACTCTAAATTAAATATGTTTAGTAGGAGTTTAATACTTGCTGAAGCTCTAGTTAGCGATACTTCTTCCACACATCTGGATTTTGAAATTCATTTTGCCTGATGCTGCTAAAAAGGAATAGAGACAATTAATAAGGCAATGAGAGAGGAGACGAAATGTAATTTGGAGACAAGCCAAGGAATCTGCTCCTTGACTGTGTTTCGTCAGCACCTTGGGGGACATCTCTTGGTTTGGTCCACCTCTTCTCTACCCCTGGGCATGGGATGATCCCTTTATGAAAAACAAAATATATATTTGTATCTCCCACCCTCACATCGTCTCTCCATCCTCACTGATGCCACGGCCTTAATTGCAAGCTCCATCATCTCTCACGTGAGCTGATTTAATAGCTTTTTCCTGATCCTCTATGTGTGTCAAGTCCAGCCTTCTTCCATCTACTCTGCCTTACAACTAACTACCGGAGAGGTCTTTCACCCTCAAAATGATGAGCCTGGGGCACCTGAGTGGCTCAGCGGTTGAGTATCTTCAGGGCATGACCCCGGGGTCGCGGGGTCGAGTCCCGCATCGGGCTCCCTGCATGGAGCCTGCTTCTCCCTCTGCCTGTGTCTCTGCCTCTCTCCCTGTGTCTCTCATGAATGAATAAATAAAATCTTTTAAAAAATGATGAGCCTGCTCGTCCCCTCCTGGAATGCTTTACCTCCAGGATCTACTTCCGATTCTTTACCAATGTCACATAACATCTTCCTGCTTACCCCTGCAATCTAACCGCTTGCCTTTATTCTCCTCAGTCTAATTTCCAAAGCATGGATGCTTCCAAGTGACTGCTTGGATTGTCTCTTCAGTTTCCTGGTTCACTCCTACCCCTCGCTGAAAACTCAGATGTATGCTGATTGAGTGAAGAATCAGATATTTGTGTTGACTTTGAAGTATTTAATGCCAAATCTATTTTATTTTTCTGGGGTCGGGGACCCCAGGATATAGACTGTGAAAATATGAGAAGCGTGTCCTTCCTTTCATGACCAGTTTGCTCTTTAATGTGTTCCTGGAGTACTTCCCTCTTTAGTGCAAATGATGGCCCATTTCGTGTCCTCTAATCTGTCACTCACCTTGAACCCAGGGACTTCCCCCCCCCCCCAGGGACTATACGTATTCAATATATTTGTTCAAAGTTCATTTACTGTGCCCTTACTGAGTACTAGAAACTGTGCATGCAGAATGCTGGAGAAAAACATGCATCACATTACAGGAGAGAAGCAATGAACAGAATGACAGAAAAAGGATCCTGATGAGATTCATTCCATCCACACCATGAGGTGGTGGTTAAGAGTAAAGGTCTGGAGTCTTTTGCTGAGTAAGTTCCTTGTTAACACTAAGTCTAAACTTTTCATCAAAAATGGAAATAAAGGAGAACTTAGTAATGCCATGAGGAATAAATATAATAATTCAGGTTAAGCACCTGGATGATTTACTCACCCAAGTTATCTGGAAAGGGTCTAACTCAGCCATCTGATGAGTTTGAGAACTATGATATTTTAATAAATGTGATTAAGCACACGTAGTAGGTACTCATAAATATTAGCTCTTATAATGATAAACAATTTTCTTATACTGTAAATGAGGAAACAAAGGTTTAGTGCCTTCTTCCAAGGAAAATGGTATATGACAAAGATAATAATGCCTGTCCTCTTATTTATCACTAAATAATAAATGCACAAAACATATAAGTAAACAAGAAAAAATAAATAATAGACAGCCTGCAGTTTCATCAATAAATTATACGTTTCTCCTGGGTTGGATAGAGAATTTACATTTTATTTGATGGTATCCATGATTGTGATAGTCTGAAAATTTCGAAGAAAATTACAGTTAGATATTTCAAAGAGAATAACTGCAAAAGAGTTGATAATAATTTATAAGTGTATATATCTATATGGCTAAATTATGAATTTTTAGCAAAAACTCAGAGGATCAGAGAGCTGAAGAGCCAGGAGGAAAAGAAGGGTAAGAGTGGTTTCAGACCAGTGTTCTCCATAAAACTGTACCTAGCCCTTTGCAGTCTTAATAAGTTTCTCAAGGGTTATTGCATTTAATGCTGAGACTTAGCGGAAAGGTAAAGGGCTGTATTTTAATGAATAAGGAAACAAAAGCTTAAAGAGAGGGATAAACTCACCAAAAGTCACAGCAGAAGTGGGGCTGCAACTGTATTTCAGCAATACAGGACTCTTTCCACCCCCACTGCCGTGCCCTTCCTCCCCCTTCCCTCACGAGCTCTCGGGAAAGCATCCATTTCAGCCCTCCACTGACTTTGGGAGGTTTTTGGTTTGTACAAATTTAAATAATTTAAATAGTAAGATGCTGTCAGCTTTTATTAAAGAAGTTATTCAGGATTTCACAACAAGAAGCCCCTGTGTATATTTAATAAGAAGATGCCCATGCTTTAGTGGCCACTAATACAGGATTCTTGGCCTTCTGTGCCCACACTTCTGTCTTCCAGAGACTTCCTGGCATTTGGGTGTGGAATCCAGGGCTCAGTGCTGCACAGCTTAGGGCTCTAAGATCAGCTATTTGAGATCTCTGATTGCTTTCAGTGCTGCCCGGTCTCTAGGCTATGCCCCCGGATCTGGGTGGTTCAGCCTTTCCACCCCCTCTGGATCATGCCTACTTCACAGTGTGTCGCCTGAGCCTCTCCTCGCCTCGCCTCAGCTGCATTTTCTGCAATCCCTGGTCCTCACTAGGCATCCTGATTCCTGTGCATCTGTGATGAGGCGCAAGAGTGTCTGTGTGGGAGACGTTGATGGCTTCAGACCCTGAGAATGAAGGGAGGGGAGAAATCAAATCTCTTGTCCTGTCAGCCTGTGATTAGAACAAACAGCCTGCTAGAGATATCAATCATGTCCTTGCCACTGTAATTCCATTTAGGCCTTTAAACAAAAATTTTATGTAGTCTAAAGTGTAGATAACGGAACCAGCATCTGCTTTCGAAGCTATTAGTTTTCAAATTTTACCATGTATGAGAATCCCCTGAAGGGTTTGTAAAAACACACAGTAATGAGCCCTACCCCCCCCCAGGGGTTCTCATTCAATTGATTTTGGTGGGACCTAACAATTTCTATTTTTAACAAGTTTTCAGATGCTGTTCACCTCATTGATCACACCTTGGGAACTACTTCTAAACACGTGTTGATCTCCTTCCCACCTACGACTTATGATCCTCAGCTGAAATATCTTTTTTTTAATTGGTTTTATTTTTAATTTTTTTTAAAAATATTTTTATTTACTTATTCGAGAGAGAGAGTGAGAGGATGCACACAAGTGAGGGAGGGACAGAGGGACAAGCAAACTTCCCTCTCAGGGAGGAGCCCTGTGCCCACTAGATCCCAGGACCCATGGATCACAGCCTGAGCTGAAGTCAAAAGCTTAATCCACTGAGCCACTCAGGCACCCCTGAGACACCTTTGAACTCCACTGCCACAACTTCAAACCGACGCAGCCACTAAAACTCCCTTAAATGTTGTCTTTGCTAACCTACTTATTTATTGAATATGTATGAAGGTTCTGCTATGTGTCAGGCACTAAATTTGGTCTGTGGCCACAAGAGGATTTGATTACAAACCATCCTTAATTTCTCCAGCTAGGAAGGACTGATATCTTCTTCCTCATAGCGTGACTACTGCCCTCCACCGAAGAACTGTCTTGAAACCAGCATCACTGGCATCACTTGGAACTTGATAGAAATGTGATTTCAGATCTTACCTCAGACCTACAACATCAGGATCTGCATTTTATTAGAATCCTAGTTGACTCGCTTGCAAATTTGGTTTTGAGAAATATTGTTTTACTATACCATGAACTCCTTTATATAAAAAAATCTAGGTTTTATTCAGCTGTGATTCTCCTAAAATACCTAGCAAATGTCTTGCCCTGTGATGGAAGGAGAAGGAGAGAAGCAGGTGAAAGATCAGTATCATTTTGTCAAAATGTATGTAAAATTTTAGCACAGTGCCTGACACAAGCTCATTTAATTTTTACAGCCCAGAGTAACTAACTAATGGTTACTTGAAATATTGGATCAAATTGACTTTGTTTGAGTTTATTCTGGAATGAAGGCAAACCGCAAGCATCCCATCAAATTATAGAGGAAATTGAAGATATCTACAATCATTATACAAAAGACATTGCTTCAAAATTATATTTTGTTTTCTTAAGAAGTGTAGTGATTACTGTAGAGAACAGTCCTCACTTACTGAGTAGAGTGTTAATCACAGAGGTAGGTGTTTTGTTTGACAGGGTTTTTTTTATGATGGTTGATTGAGGAAATGTTATTACTTCTCCTCCTTGTTTACTAATGAAAGTGAAATGACAGTGAAATGACTCAAGATCATTCAGGTTTAGGCGGGAAACCTACATAATAAAAAGGTCAAGATTTGAATGGAGAAAAGTTCATTTTCTTGGCTAACCAATAGTTAGTGTTCAGGAACATCCGGAGAGCCATTTAACTTTGACTATTTCATGAGATAAAGTTTAATCCAAAATTCTGGTTGTAGACTCCTTTCAAATAAAGAAAAAAGAAAAAAAAAGACTATCCTAGTTTTCTTGAGAACAAGCCTCACAAGACAAATACAAGTCGTAGCTGTGTCTTGAGTATCACCCAGCTCAATGATTTGCAGTTCTTAATTAGGATGGTGTTTGCCCCCTAGAGACATAGGGCGACGTCTAGAGATATCTTTGCCCATCACAACTGAAGAGGAGGGTTCAACTGACATCTAGTAGCTAGAAACCAGGGATGTTAAACCTTTTACAGTAGACAAGACAGCCCCACCCACGCAATCATCTGGCCCAAAATGTCAATAGTTTTGAGGTGGAATCCTATGATCTAATTAACGCGTTATACAGAATAAAGACAATATTCATTGAATCAAATAACCTGAGAGCAGAAAAGGGCTTCTGAAAGAGTAGAACGTATGAAAACTCCTGTGTTCTGTCTCCTGGGCTGATAATTCAGAGGCGTACTCGGCTCAGCTCCACAGAGGTCACCCTTCAGAGTTGAGCCCCAGCTGCAACCAGTGTGGGCCAACTTAATAACGTCTTTGGGGGATCCCTGGGTGGCGCAGCAGTTTGGCGCCTGCCTTTGGCCCGGGGCGCGATCCTGGAGACCCGGGATCGAGTCCCACGTTGGGCTCCCGGTGCATGGAGCCTGCTTCTCCCTCTGCCTGTGTCTCTGCCTCTCTCTCTCTCTCTCTGTATGACTATCATAAAAAAATAAAAATTTAAAAAAAAAAAAAAAAATAACGTCTTTGGATTTGTATTTCCCTCCTTCATTGTCAGCTCATCCTTTTCTTCCACTGTTGTTTCTTGGAATCACTTCTCAAATAATAATCTATTGTACAAAAGCCCTTATCTCAGGAATGCTTTATAGAAAGAGAAAACAGGCTAAGAAAGCAAGACTCCACCTTTTTCTTTTAGCACATTGGAATTCAGACCTGATGATTCAAGCTTATTGAATGTCTTACAAAGCCAGCTAACAGAAAAATGCTCTAACTTGGCTGATGGTGATGGTATTGGCCTTTACATTATGAAGTCTCTTTTGCTTTCCTAAAGGAAGAAAATTTGGAGAAATTCTAGATATGGGTATTGGTGAAGGCCCCTACATTAAGCGCCACACAAAACTATGAAAATACACACACACACACACACACACACACATCCATTCACATATATAGTGTTTCCCCATCTGTTAAGCAAAAAGAGTAATAGAAAATATTCATTTCTATGAACAGAAGAAGAAACTATATGACAAAAAAAATCCATGTATATACAACCAGTAAGCAAGTGGTAAAAATCAAATTTCACATGCTTCCATCACTTCTGTGTGATTATATGCGTATATTTTTGTATTTTCCTTCTTAAAAGGATGATTGGAGAGTGGTATCTGTCCATATGCTAGACTTTGTGACTAACCATACAAGTTTCTGTTTAGGTAAATTAAAATGTAGCATCATTAAGGTATGAAGGAACCCAGATTTGGTTTATGTTCACTAATTTTCTAGAAGTTCTGAGCTCATTGGGAACAAACATCTGTTTGCACATTGTTTACATAGTCACATATTCAGAAAATAATATGACCAGACCATACACTCCACTTTTTTTAGAAGAATGCTGACTTTGGCAAAGTTGCAAAAAGGCGTGCAATAAGATAAAGTCAGTTCCTAAGTGCCTGAACTGGAAGAAATCTTAGAGTTACCTTTGGCCTGTTTGTCTCTTGTCATTTTACAGGCAAGAAAACTACATCTAACAAACAAGAGAGTGACTTCCTTGAGATCGATAATAGCTAGATTGGGACTAGAACTCGGGTCTCCAGTCCCACTTTAGGGTTTTTTTTAATTACACCAAATAGATTGGATTAACCCAAGACACTATGTCGGCACCTGTCTGTCACCTCCTGCTGCTCCATCCCCGTACCGTCCCCCCAGAATCTCCATCCACACTCTTCCATCTTTCCATCCAGGTCTTCCTTACTACTCATGCCACCTTCCATTGCCCTTAGGAACACTTGCTTAAAGCCCAAGCACAAACCTGCTTACAGGAAATTTCAGGACTGAATGTTTCAGGGATGCCTGGGGGATGTATTTGGTTATTGATGCTCTGAGAAGCATGAGCTGTATTCTTTTGAAATGGACTCATGATGACAACAAGCTTTTACTGAAGTGGCATTTTCTTCCCTGAGGGCTTAGCTGCGGGAGGTACGTGAAATATGAAAGGATTACTTCATTTTGTTTATTTATTTAGTCTTTTTATTTTATTTATTTATTTACATATTTTTTATTTTACTGCATATGGCCATTGCCTCCTCTCATCAAACTCTGACCCACAGATTCAATTAGAGAGCTTTCCTGGAAGTTTGCTCTTTCTTGAGGTTCACCTGCAGGGTAGGAAAGAATATATTTTGGCCAGAAATCAAAGACACTGCAAACATCCTCTGCTCAAATTACTTTGAGTCCATATTTCTATTAAATTTCCAGTAAAGTATGCTCAATAAATCATTGCATTTGAAATTAATTGTTTCAATGAGGCATTTAATTTTGCACAATCCATTGCTCTGGGTGTATATTAGCTAAATATTTATGAGTTGATTATTTCTAAAGCAGTCAGATTTGTTAAGGACAGAAGATAACTATCTTCCTGTATGATTTGCCTAAGATTTTTTTTTTCTAAGTGATTACTGAAATGTCAAAGTTGTAAGGAACATTTGTACATTTTACACAAAATGAAGTATAATGTGTTAGACTTTCAATTAATGTCCCAGGCTGTTTCATAAAGCATGACAGTTTTAAGCTATCTTGTACATCTCCATCCATCAAGTTCCTAGAACTTAACACTAAGGGTGTCCTCCTGAAAGCACACTTGATCTTTGGGACACCAGCAAACTAACCTAAACCCAAAGCAGAAATTCCACTCCATAGCTGGAACAGACAATCAGGTGTATTAAACATTAAAGTACTGAAAAAATAAATGAAGCAACAGAAATGGTTATATTCGAATGTACTATTTCCCAGCCAGTGGATATATCATCTAAAACATGGGAAAACTTGAAGAGTTTCTGATAAAAATCCTGGTATAAACTCTTGCCGGTAGCCGCTTTATGAGATTTTAGAGGTCATAACCTTTCCCCCATCCCTTCCTTCTTTACTGGAAATTCTTCAAAGGTAATCAAAGTGCTGTCTGTTCACTCTGATTTTTAAGTTTTGTAGATTAAAATTCAAGTTAATTAACATACACTGTATTATTACTTTCAGGGGTAGAATTTAGTGATTCATCAGTTGCATGTGACACCTGGCGTTCATTACATCACGTGCCCTCCTTAATGCCCATCACCCAGTTACCCATCCCAGCAACCCTCAGTTTGTTTCCTATAGTTGAGAGTCTCTTATGGTTTGGCTCCCTCTCTTTTTGCATTATTTTATTTTTCCCTCCTTTTCCCTGCGTTCATCTATTTTGTTTCTTAAATTCCACATATGAGTGAAATCATGTGGTATTTGTCTTTCTCTGACTAGCTTGTTTCATTTAGCACAACACCCTCTAGTTCTACCCATGTCATTGCAAATGGCAGATTTCATTCTTTTTAATGGTTAATATTCCATTGTGTATATATGTCATATCTTCTTTATCCAGTCATTTGTTGGTGGACATCTGGGCTCTTTCTATACTTTGGCTATTGTGGACATCACTGCTGTAAACATCGGGGTGGAGGTGCCTCTTTGAATTACTATGTTAGTATCTCTTGTATAAATACCCAGTAGTGCAATTCCTAGGTTGTAGGGTAGTTCTACTTTTAACTTTTTGAGGAACCTCAACACTGTTTTCCAGAGTGGTTTCCCCCATCTGCATTCCCACCAACAATGTAAGAGGGCTCTCCTTAGATATTTTTTTAGGAATTAGTAGAAGGTTGGGGTGCTTTAAAAGGTTGGATGGGCTAAATCATGTAAAAAAGGTAAAGACAGCCAGTGGGTCACAACTTGATGGCACAATCCAGAAAAATCTCAGAAGCAAAAAAGTATCTCTTGTGTGTACATAATTTAGATTATCAATTCATAAAGATGGAACATAAAAATTCACTCATGAAAACAAAATTCAGAGGCCTACAATGTGTAAGTTTCAGAGCTAGGAAGATTCCTAATTTCTTTTCTCTTTTCTGTAGAGTCAGAAATATCTGATCACAATTGACAAAATGATTTGCAATATCTTACATATTTTAAAACTAAAAGATAAATGTACACTTGTAAACAGGAACTGGATGCTAGGATATTTTATCTTTTGACCTATATACGTCTGTCTGATAATGAGGGTTCCCACTACCACCTCTGTGGAAACCCAGAGCACATCCTAAATTTTCCCTTCCTTTTCTCAAGCACATAAAAGAGATTATAAATTCATATCTAATTTGCCCCATAAAGCTATTTCTCGTGTGACTTCTCTTTATCCCACTATCTCTTTTTCTCGTGTACTGCTCTAGTTCAGATCCTCATTATTTTCTCCTGCCAATTTCTTCAGCTGGTCTTCTATGATCCGTCCTAACGCATCCCTTACCACCTAATTCACCACCATCTCCCATTGAAGCTAACCATACTACCGTTAGCCTTGCTAGAATGTTCAAACTTTCATAGATATCTCACAGAGAAAAATGTGAAAAATTTAGCATGGTTTTAAAGACCTTCTGAGACCTAGCCCTACCTCTCCAGCCCCATCCTCCATCTTTTATTGACCTGATTTTGTTCAAGGTGACAACTCTTGAGAAGTTTCTTTCCTCTCTTTTCTTCCTATACATACACAACTTTGCACTGGGTAATTCCTTTGCTTTGAATTCCTTCTCATTTTTGTTTGCCTGGGGGATTCTTGCTTACCTCTTCAGATTCATGCCATGAATACTGTTGGTCTACTCTGACGTATTTCCTGATCCTTAACACAGCTATAATCTCCTCTCTCTCTCTCTCTCTCTCTCTCTCTGTCTCTCTCTCTCTCCCTTTCTTCCTTTTGCCTCCATTTGTGCCCATCTTTATTGACTTTATTATTATATCTTTATGGACTTCAATCTCTGATAAGTTGTGTAGCTATGGGAGTGCCTGGGTGGTTCAGTTGGTTAAGCATCTGGCTCTTGGTTTGGGCTCAGATAACGATATCAGGGTCGTGGGATCGAGCCCCACCTTGGACTCCCTGCTCAGCTGGGAGTCTGCTTGGGATTCTCCACCTTTCTCACTCCCTCTGCTCCTCTCCTCATGTGTGTGCTCTCTCTCTCTCTCTCTAAAATAAATAAAACCTTTAGAAAAATAAGCTGTGTAGACACAAGCAAGACAATTTGTCTGAAATTATTTCTTCATCCAAATATGCTACAAAACAAGAACCAGAGTTCACGTATTAAAGCCCCTAGTAGGGTGCCTGCAATTCAGATCACCATTAGACAGTTAACCTGGTGAAGGAAATATTAGTTATTATTATTAAATTCTTCTCAGCTTCCCTTGAAACTCACTTTTCCTCCAAAGTGATACAAGCATTTAACTATTCACATTTCCTAAAATAATTTCCAATTTAGGAAACATCTTGTTTCAATATTTTTGCAGAACAGAAAAGAAATATAGCTATCTCCTTGCTATAAGTAGTAATGCATGTGTTAAATAGTATTGAATCTGTCTTGACCGTTACATATTTCATTTTTCAAAGGAAAAAACTGATGATGTCTCTTACATACTATGTCTGATATCTGTATGATTAGAACTAAGTTTTATACCTCATTGTATGTAAGAACTTCATCCATCCAGCTATCCATCCTTTCACTTAACATATTCATCAAAATGCATTCCTGTATTTATGTAGGGCACATATTGTGACTTCCAGATATGTTAGAAAACACCTAAAATGTTCCCCTTCCGAAGCTACAAAATGGGCACTATGATTGGAGGACTAATGCAGCTGAACTTATTGCCATTAATTATTTAGAAATTAATATTTCTTTGTGACTATAAATGTGCTGTCTTCCTCACCTAGCTAAATAAATTGATATATAAGTATATTTATATCAGAGATATAAGCACTATAATATTTTAAATTTAGTATGTGTCCATTTATCAATTAATTCATTAAGAAAAGATTAATGTAATGACTGTGTGCCAGGCATCTAACCGTGTGCCAGGTACTGAAGATTCAAAGTTGACTAACATATGGTCACTTCCCTGGAATATTTCCCAGGAAGCTTGAGGAGACAAATAGACTGTCATACAACTATTTACTTCACTGCAGTGTGGTATGAGATGGTGAGGGAGGAGGCGAGGCAGTAGTAAGTGCTTCCTGTAGGAGCTGGGGAATCCAGGGACACCTGGGTGGCTGGACCGTGGAGTGTCTGCCTTCGGCCCAGGGCCAGATCCCAGGTCTGGGGATCGAGTCCCACGTCAGGCTCCTTGCAGGAGCCTGCTTCTCCCTCTGCCTGTGTCTCTGCCTCTCTCTCTGGGTCTCTCACATATAAATAAATAAAATCTTAAAAAAAAAAAAAAGGAGTTAGAGCATTCAGTTAAGAAGGGAATGGGTTTGGTCTGGATCAGGATATCTGGATCTTGAATTCATGCAAGAGGTCTCCAGAAAGGCTGAACATTCAGGAAGAAGAGAGTTGAAGTATATGGTTGTGGGTTTAGAGATTTTGTGGGGCATGTGTGGTACTATGAATAAAACATTATTTTTCAATAAGACTTTAAAAAATTATTTTTTCTTTTCTTTTTCTTTTGAGAGAGAGAGAGAGCACGTGGACAGGAGGGGCAGAGGGAGAGGGAAATCGAATCTTAAGCAGGCTCTATACCCAGCATGGATGTGGGGTTCGATCTCACAACCCTGAGATCATGACCTGCGCCAAAATCAAGAGTCTGACCCTTAACCGATTGAGCTACCCAGGTGCCCCCAAACTGTTAAAACTTCTTTTGAAAATCACTAAAAACCCCATTGAAATATTTATGCTTCATCCAGCTTGTCATAACGGAGAAAACACGAGCTAGCAATCAGATATTATGTACTTTTAATAATGGCGACATTTATAAGATCTTCAGAAATTTTCACGACCTATGTGAGTCACATTTCCCCCATCTGAGTCTCATTTTTAAAAAATCTGATAAAAAGCTTTACAGTGACACCTAACTTGCTTGGCTTTCATCAGAATTAAATGAGGCAATCTACTGAAACTATTCATAAAGTGCAATGTCAAAATGAGCATTAAACAAATGTCAACCCCCTTCTCCTTTTGCTTACAAGAAATACCAAGTGGAATCCGTTGCTATACAACCTTTACAACCTATCCCCAAGAACGTTACAGGAAAACACCTATTTTTCTTCAAATGTATTTCATGCTTTACCTTTTACATCCCAGATTAAACTCGCATTCAGGATTTCACATTTGGTTAAGGCCTTGGTGATTTCTGATCAGGAAACAACTAGGTTATTTCACACTTTAGTGGACCAACACATCAGCAGCGGCTTTAAGGGAGGGAGCGGCTGTACAGACAATTGCAGATGCAAATCTCTTCAGTGTTTAACAATATGAACGATGAATTTTTGGACATTTGATAAAGTTAGATTTCTAGACACAAATTATAGGGTAGATATCCCCAGTGAAATCTTTTGAATCATAAGTCAGAGAAAAAATTAGTTTTATTGTCATCGTTATGTAAAGAGGCAACTTTGGCCTCACACGATCCCAGCAGTCTTAGGAAGGCTGACAGTTGTTTATCTCACAAACACACAGAGCTCACCCTGCCTTTCACCTTTCCACACTTCTTCTGTCAACAGCAGACATTTATTATCTGCAGGAAGAAAGAGATTACCTTACGCATTGCTTTTACTATGATTAATGTGAGGAATAATCATTGGAGGGTACAGTTTCACAAAGGAAACAAATGTCTGCCTTTATGGATTATTGAAAATCATAATGTTTCATCTTCTGTAGGAAAATGAAACGATCAAATACCAGTTTGCACTATTCAAAGGAAATATAGATACCATTTAGATATAGTCGGTGTTCATCCATAAAGCGGGTAAAGCATTATGTAGTATTCATATATACGCATTAAGGCTATTGAACAAGATGCAACTGTGCTACAGAGGACAGAGCTGGAACACAGTCAAGCAAAACTGCTTTGAGTTCTTGATATGTCAGTAGACATGACATGGCATGAGAATTTAAGAGAAGCTTTGTATTTATAAGGCACTTACACGCCGATTATTTCATTTGACCCTCTTAAGATTCACTCAGATAGGGGATCCCTGGGTGGCGCAGCGGTTTGGCGCCTGCCTTTGGCCCAGGGCGCGATCCTGGAGACCCGGGATCGAATCCCACGTCAGGCTCCCGGTGTGTGGAGCCTGCTTCTCCCTCTGCCTGTGTCTCTGCCTCTCTCTCTCTCTCACTGTGTGCCTATCATAAATAAATAAAACAAAAAAAAATTAAAAAAAAAAAAAAAGATTCACTCAGATAAAAATGGGAACTCTTCTTTGCTACACATCCATTTACCATCCAGCTCTGGCTGCTATCTCGACCCCAGAATAATTCCTGAGTCCATTCACTCTGTGTTTCCCTTCACGTCACCTTTCTCAAAGGCTCCGACACGGTTCACACCGACTAACAGGGTAGTCTCCTAACTGGTCTATGTCAACTTGAATCAATGACGTCATTCTCTCGGTGAAAGGCAGAGTAATCCCTCTGGAGCATAAATCATACCATGTCACCTCCGTGTTTAAACTACTCAGTGGTTTTGCTCTGATCTTCAAATAAAATCTGCATTACCAATGAAATTCTACTAATTTATCTGATTTGGAGTCAATGGGCACGTGCCCTGGCACCTTGTTTGTGGCTCTTGATCCAAAAGAAGGCCCCTTTCTCCGTCCCTAGGCCTTCTAAGGAACCTCCAGGATTCCATTAATAGTCTCTTTTTAGGCCTTTTACACATTCACTGAGAATGTCCTTAAGTTCTTTTAGCTTATACTTAATATCAGACTCCCGAACACACGTTTTAGGCTTTGCTATGGTAGGGGACATTCTACTCCCAGTACCAAAATATCTTCCTGTTGCCTGATGCCACGAACCAAGTCACGACAAGATGTGGTGGCTCTGAACAGAAACAGGGTTCAATTTGTTAAAGGATCTCTAGTCTGGCCTGCGGTTGGCAGCGATAGCTCACCTCTGCTCCGTTAGATCCTGGCTGGGGCAGTTCAAAGGCTGGAGCTAGAGTCATCAGAAGACTTTCTCACTTATGTGTGTTGCTGGTCCGGGAGGACTCGAATGACTGACACTGGAACAGATGGGATTCCCTGGGCACATCCCTCTACCTCTAAGAGAAATCTCCTTTTGATCTCTCCAACATCGTAACTTCCATATAGCTGGATTTCTTTCATGATGCTTCGAGACTGCCCAGGTCTATGATCCCAGCCTCCGTCATTGAGCTGAGAAGATAAATCAGCACCTACATTTTAGGGTAATCTTCTAGGTAGTAATAGATAGCTAAAACAAGTCGCAATAAAATATAGGTCATACAGGATGTAATATCTTTGTTAAGACAGAAATATGGGCTCAAAAAGTAGTTTTAACACATCATATTTGGAACAGGGAGGCAGCTTATTTTAATGAGTCTTTTGGCTGTCTTTCTACCTAGCCCTCTATCCATAGGTGTGGTTTTTTGTTTTGTTTTGTTTTGTTTTGTCTTTTAGTATTGTATGCAGGTTTATTGAGGTAAAATTGAGATACCACAAGCTTCACCTATTCGAAATGTAAAATCTGATCCGTTGTGATACTTGAATATATCCATGAAATGGTCACCATAATTGATAATGAAATTGATAATGAAAACTTCTCTCATCTCTCCAGCCTCCTCCTTGTAATCCCGCCCTCCTTCTTGCCCTGTATAATACAGAAAACCAGGGATACGTGCTGTCCCTTTACATTGACTTCCATTTTCTGTAGTGTCATATAAGTGGAATCATGCAGTACGTACTACCTTTTGTTGGGCTTTCACTTGGCATTATTTTAAAATGCACGGATACTGCCGTGTGTACCAAAATAGTTTATTTTTATTGCCGAGTAGCATTCCTTGGTAGGGATATGACACAGTTTGTTTGCTTATTTGTCTGTTGATGGAGATTTGTGTTGCACCTAGTTTTTGGCTATTCAAAATAGAGCCGCTTTGAACATTTGTACACTGAGTCTTTATGTGGGCATATATTTCATTTCTCTTGGGTGAATATCTAGGATTAAAACAGCTAGGTCACATAATAAATATTTAACAGTTTGAGAAACTGCCAAAATGTTCTCCAAAGTAGTTGTACCATTTTACATTCCAACCAGCAGTATATGAGCGTTTCGGTTGTTCTACATTTCCTCAACAGCTAGTAGGGTCTGTCGTTTTAATTTTAGCCATTTCAGATAGTGCACAGTGGTTTGAATTTGCATTTCTCTAAGAAATTATTTTGTGTATAGTTTCTCATACATTTCTGTCCGCTTGTTTCTCCTCTTTGTATATCTATTCAAATATTTTACCCATTTTTAACCGGGTTGTTTTACCGAGTTGTGTTATTTATACATTTCAGATATAACTCTTCTTTTATTTTTTTAAATTATTTTTAAGTAGGCTCCACGCCCAATGTGGAGCCCAACATGGGGCTTGAACTCATGACCCTGAGAGCAAGATTGGAGCTGAGGTCAAGAGTCAGCTGCCCAACTGACAGAGCCACCTAGACGCCCCCCCCGATACAACTCTTTTATGGATCAATATCTTCCAAATGTTCTTATTTCCAGTTTTCATAACAAAACTGGAGAAAAAGTAAAAAGCACTTGCTGGCATTTACTAGAAACCTGTGCTCAAGTATGGTACTTGCCAGTTTATCTATTTTAATCTCTACCTTTCTTACTTCTGATGACAATTACAGTATATGGAGAAAATGTAAAAAATACTGATGCCCACTTCCCCCTCGGTTCAATTAAGTCAGATGCTCTGGAGATGGGACATAGCCTAAGTGTGTGTGTGTGTGTGTGTGTGTGTGATGTGTTTGGTTTTTGTTTTGTTTTGTTTTAAATTACCCAGACATTGTTTAATGTATACTCATGGCTGAGAAACCTGCCTTACTGAGGTTGCTAGTGGGATGGTAAGATAAGCTTTCTTACTTCTGTTTTATAGATGAGGAAACTGAAATTCAGAGGCGGTCAGGAGATCGACAGAGGTAACAGGGATAGGGAGAAAAAAGGGTGGGATTCAAGTCAAGGTCTCTTTTACTAAGACGTGGCTTTGATTCATTCTCACTGTGCTGGGACAGTAATGAAAGGCGATGCCTCTCGGGACAGCATGGAGAACAGCAGGGGATACTCAGATGCAGCTAAAGAATGACGTCCAAATTTGGCACAGAGTAGTCACTCAACAAGTCCTTGTGAAATCCTGAAAGAATGTGGGAAGTGAGAAGATGGTGGCAGGCAGCCTCATAAAAACAGCTTATCCCCACTTTAATGACATCTCTCCCTTGACGAGTTCCAGTCTGATGCCTTTCTTGGGTTTAGCAAAAGACAGGCCTTTCACTGTTGTCTCCTCTAACCTGCCCATCACTTGTTCAGTCTGCGGAACCCCTTGACAGCTAGGGAAGTCCCATTTGTAGGATAGGCTGCATAATTTGTCTCAGAGAGAACCTCACCGTACATTAGATATAATTTATCATCTGTTTAAAAAGGTAATTTCAGCATACAGACCCACCTACCAAGAACGTCCCTCTTCTCTCTGGCCACCACTCAAATCTCGCGTGTACTTCCAGACCTATCACCAACCCCCTCTCTTTTTCAAAGGCTCCTCTGACCGCTCTTCCAATTCTGTTGTGATTACTGTCCCTGCCACTCACACTGTAGTCTATCAGGAGCTGCCTGGTGATAACTATTCTACTATTTTCTTCACGGTTATTTTATATTCTGCATCACTTTTTAACTATCACGATGCATTTGTCTCATCTCTCCCTCAATCCTTAGATGGAATCCCGTCTCTGTTGGCTGGCAAGGGCTACACCACATTTTAGTTGTGAGTAGACAGTTTTTGCACGTGGAAGGAGCTTGCCCGGCAAGTATCAGATCACATGTATCGGGACATTTTAAGGGGGAACCATGGAACACTGCTTCAAGAAACGGGTGATTTTAAAGATTTTTCAAGGGATTTTTAGTTGAATTGGCTTGACAAATTCTGCTTTAGCATAAATTATGTTGCTGTATCTAAGGAAAGAATGGGCCAACAGATGAATCGTGGAGTTCCAGAGACATAAATTGTGCAGTCCAGGTTGTGGTCCAAATCTCTAATGTGGAGATTTAGGGTATCATTCCAGGAGCCTGACACAACCAACATCTTGTGCTCTGATGCCAGGCATACCAAAGAGGTTTCTGATAAGTATGACTTCTCTTGGAGTTGGTGAACAGACATGGAATGTCCACCCAGATAAATGGTTCCAATGATCACACTGCCTCATCAGCAATTCCTTCATATGATTTCTAGAATAGTTCATCATCTATCCTCTGTTTATATCTCTGGATTTATTCCCCATTACTTTTATCATTGTGTTATAGCCCCAAAAAGTCCCTTCTTGTTGCCTGAAGATGTTTGTTAGGAATCCAAGGTGCTCTCACAGCCTAAAACATATCTCTAAATGACCTAATGAGAGGAAATGGCATTGATTTTGTCTTGAACAGTGACAGGCAGGACAGGCAATGACAGGATGAGAATGGAAGAGAAGGCAGTGGGGAGTCCCAAGGGCCACTCTGCATCCAGGAAAGACTCAGAGTTCCCCCACTAAAGGTGAAAAGCCATTGAAATTCTCTAGGCAAAAATGCATGTTAGAAGTTCTTGGACTTCCCGTGGAGAATGCTTGGTGTAGGTGAAGAATGGAAATATGGAATTTGTTCTGAAGTTATTGCCACAGTTGGATGAAAAGTAACGGTAGGCTGAAGGAAGTCAGTGGCAACAGAGATGCAGAGCTGTCACGGATCCAAGTGAAACCAGAGGGACTCAGCGACTGAGAACAAACAAATTAACTGGGTTGGAGCCGGTGCAAGACATGACAATAAAAGATCCATCCTCTGATCCATCCATCCTGATCCTGAAAAGCCAAATCGTACTATCTGAGTATTTGTGGGTACTCACTGAATACAAGCCAAGTGGTTTTTCTTGAATCGGCTTCCTCAGAGTACCACGGTGACATTTTATGGTACATCTCTCCTTTTATAATTGTTAAATGAACAAGATGCTTTACACCATGCATCATGTAATCATTCTCACAGATCCTAATGTTAACATCCTTGAGATTCTAAGCATTGGTTAAATACTTAAACTGTCTAAAGTAATTGGCTTCAAGAACTTGAACACATCAATATTAATAGAGAAATTAGGCTTTGAGGTTCCTTTAGAAAAAGAATAATGATAAAAATAAGTCCAAGGGGTATAGTGTAGTGTATGCTAACGAGAAAGAGAGAGAGAGAGAGAGAGGGAGGGAGATGGTCGGAGCTCTGCGCTTGCTCTCCTGTGTGGCTGATTAATGGATGTGCGTGTGCTTCCGATTGAAATGCAGATCCAGGCGTGTCCCAGAAAACGAGACCTATGTAATGAAAGATGAGGCCCACATGCTGTAAACAGCTTTGGTTTCCTCTCGATCTAAGGATTCTCAGGGTCCCTGTCCAGTGCTCCGTGACGGGGGAGATCAGGGCCTTTCAGTCACACCCTGAGATGCACAAGAGAGCTGCAAGCACCTGGTCAATGACTCCGACACGTCACTAGACAAGGTCAGCAATCAGGGGCTGACCATAGGATTTTGAAGGAAAGTTGGCAAGAGGGTTAAGAAAGAACAGAATCTCAGAGGTAGAAAAAGCTTAGATACTACTTTATTTCACTCCTTGCCTGATAAAGAAACTGAGTCTCAGAGAAAATAAGACACTTATATAAGATCAGAAGAATAATTAAATTGTGTTTACCCATGGTTCTGTCATAAATGTCAAAACATTTTTATAACTCTTTGCAAAAAGGGCTTCCTTGTTCTCATTGGTTATGTGTATACGAGAATGCCTCCTTATGGAAATTAAAAAAGAGAAGGCATATTTTAAGTATGTGTGAAGAGCTGGAGTCTCAATACGTGATTATTGCTCCAGTATTCATTTTTGTATTGAAGAAGTGATAAGCATTTAAAAATGTCTCCTTCTCAACTTCTTCCAAAACCTCTAGGGAATCGCAATGGCAGACGGCGTGAAACCCTGCGTTCACTGTCCCTCTCATGGTTTTTACTTAGTGCACGAGTCTCCACTCCATATGATTCTCTCCATAACTATTTCTCACTCTACTTCTTAGAACCACTATCACCCCTTAGAAGGTGAACATGGTAAGCAACAAGCTGGGCTCTTTGCATCCACTCTTGCTCTCCTCCAGTATTTTCTCCAAATAGCTGCCCAAATAGTTAAAATGCCAATGCAATGCGATCACGACATGACTGCAAAGCTTGGAATCCTCAAAGCCTTCCCCGTGTTTTAGAGTGTACCCCCGAATCCTGCTGATGTGCCCTTTGACTCCTGTCCTGTACTTACCTTGTGTTTTCCTTTGTGATTCATGCACGCTGCTCTTTTGTCAGTGATCAACTCTATCCTGCTCCTTTCTGGCACTGACCCTTTGCAAGTGCCTTCCCTCAGCCCGAAGTAAATGTACTTAATAATAAATAAATAAATAAATAAACAAACAAACAAACAAATAAATAAATAAACGGGGGGGGCTATTTATTCCTAAGAAATTCTTATTACATTTTGTCTGCCCTCACCCCTTTTTCAATGACCTTCTGCACTTTCTCCCAGATTTTCTCTTGCTTTATTTCCTTGGTGTCCTGTACCTTAGGCCAAGCCATTTTGTCTTATACTCCCATAGAACTAGCTCTTTTCCTTTTCAGTAGTTTTCCCCATCATCATCATATGTAATTTACCGCTGGGGTGTGGTATGGACAATGCATTTGATTGGGCTCGCCACGATACCTGACACATATTATTGACACCTAACATTCATTCATTTACCGAGTTTTAGATTAAAGTCATTTATGCACAAGGGACCTAAGATTCTTCTAGTTTGTACCCTCATTATAAGTGTAAGAAGATCAAAGTCCACAGACATAAACAGACTTCTCAGAAAGCCAGGTCTGGGGACTAATCTGAAGGCTTCCTCATTCAATGATGCTCCTCTAGTTCTCTTTAGCTCAAGTCCTTACACTTCATGTGTATTGTGGGGGGCCTATTTATTCCTAAGAAATTCTTATTACATTTTGTCTCTCTCTGTGAACACTTAAAGATTATAGAAACAATAAATGCGGGTGTCCAACAGTTCTTAATATAAAGAGAGGTTCTTGATCATATCTGCCAGCTTTCTATTAAAGCTCCCCAAGTAGAAGCCTGTCAGGGCAAATTTCAAACAAAATATTAAATAATATCGGAATGATTTTAATTTACAGAGGTTTTTTTGTGACTCACACTTACTTTAGATATTTTTATCCTGTACTAATTCCTTTATACAGGATTTTAAATAAAAAAAAACTATAAATCATAATACTCCAGAGACAGGTGGGCACATTGGAGGGCAGTTAGGCTTCTTCCATCCTTCAGTTCTTCTTGGCCAGACTCTGACTAATTTCCTTAGCTTCTCCATTTATATGTACACGAAGGACTGGAAAGGTTCACATCTTTCCAATCAGAAGTGCTGCATGGATCACTGACTTTGAAAGGGAAGTCAGGTACTCAACCCCTCTGCTCTGTCAGGGGAAGGAAAGCCTTTCAATTCAATCTCGAGTTATCTGGAAACTCTTCTTTGCAGCATGTTAATTGACTGTTTTAAAGGACACTGCTTTAGAAAAAAAAATAAGAATAAATGTTCTAGCCGCTGACAATCCACACATTATCACCTTAAGCTTAACCTAATTAGATTGAGTCACTAGTCAGAAGTTTTGACCTTCAGAGAGAACATTGTTACTGACTTCAGTCAACCATATATATTTTGTACTGAATATTAGATCTCAAAAGAGAAAAGTATATTGTTCATACACAGCGTGCGGCCTGTGAATACTCTTGACTCATTGCTTATTTGTACAATGAGAGAATGGAAAAAATAATAGTAGTCTTTAAAATAGTATATTAATACTAGTGGGCTTTTTGTTTTTTTTTTGTTTTTAAAAAATGGCATAGTAATTGCACAAACATTAAGAGGTCTAAAGAATTAGTAAGGCCCTATGCCTCGAATTTCTCATCTTTAAAAAGGTAGAAAGACTTGAGTTATGGAAAGAAGAAAAAATATATAAACTGGAAGGCTGGAATAGCACAGAAAAGTCAAGGAAGAGCAGAAAAATATGTAAAAGACACAACCCAAAACAGAGAGGGGCATATTTAAGGTCTTTTGTGTTATTTCTACCTATGGCATGGAGAAAATGGCACCATTTTCCCATGACGGTGGGTACATCACTGGGCTGTTAAAACAGTAGTTAGGCAAGTTCATGACAGTTTCTTGGGGAAGGAGAATTTCAATAGTTTATGTAGACAGGGTAAATGCTAAAGACCAGGCACAATTTGGGAAGCAAATTCCTCCTGGAAGTTCCTGCTGAGGATGAAAGATCCATCCCCAACATTAAGTTGACCTCTGATCAGCCAACTCTGCTTCGTACAACTAAGCCTCCTTTACATCTACTCTTTCTCCAAGAACTCCATGTTTAGAAAACACTGAGTGAGGAAAAAGAGAGTTAGGAGAATGGCAAACATTAGCATATACTGAGTATGAGTCATGTCTTACGCCAAGTGCAGAGTAGATTAATGCACAGTCCCTTGCACATAGCACACAATGAACAGTAATTATGTTGTTATTATTGTTACTGTAATTATTATATCCTTTAGTGCCCATATTTCTCAAAGCATGGCCCTGCCTAGCCTACGTTAGAGTTACCTAGAATGCTGGTTAGAAATGTAGATTCCTAGACTCCAATTGAGATATCTTAAATTAGAATCTCACAGGGCAGGGCCCAAGAATCTTTATTTTGAACAAATAAAATGCTGATTCAAACTAACAATTAAAAAGCACTTTTTTATCTGCCAGGTATTTTTCATATTTTATTTCATGGAATGCTTGCAACGAAATCTGATTTTTACAGGAAAGAAAATGGGGGCCCAGATAGTTCTTGTAAATCCACATAGAGCTGATATTCTAATAAAGTTCTGCTTGACTTCAAACTGTGTCCTTTCAACTATTGGAAGCAGTGAGTTGTGAAAAAAAGATCCATGCTCCTGGGAATTACTGCTCAGGGATGGTCTTGGGTATTGCTTCAGCCCAGCCACAAGGAGAGGAGGAGAGAAATGAACAACATGGAGACTGCCCACTGCCTTGGTGCTGAGGAATACACTAATTTAGTGCTCATCAAGGAAGAAAATAATAGCTGGCTCTCTCAATCCCCCACATTTATATGGTAAGCCTTACTTCAAAGTCACCCTGGAAAATTACATGACATTTTTATCACAGTAATTTTCAGACTGGGTCATTATCTTTAACCAAACATTTGTGCCACACTTTGAACAGACACATATATCAGCCAGGCAGTAGACTGCTCTAGCGAATGCAAGGGGAGACTTCTGCGCAGTCTTTTCGGGGTTGTCAATCAAGAGATGATGGTGATAAGGGAATGAAGAAAAGAAATGTCAAGGGAAAAAGTGTAACCAACTGACAAGCCCAGTTATCAACCCAAAGGACTAAGCCTGGGGACTGAGGTTTCAGCTAAATGGGCTGTCCCTCTTGGTATAAACGTCTAGTGCTTAAGAGGTCCTTCTAAAGCGTCTTTCCCAAACTGGAATCCCAGGCCTCCTATGTATTAGCAGTATGACCTTGGGCAGGCCACTCAACCTCGTGGGATACCAGTTGCTTAAGATATAGCTTAGCTTATCTTTGTGCTGTGCATGAATTCTGCTAGCTGGATTTTTATTTTAATCATTATTGTAGAATTTGTTGATCTACTACCTAGTAGATGTCAAATGTTTGGCCTAGATCTTTGGCCTTCTTGAGCTGACCTGCAGTGGTCCTGGAAATATCGATCAGATCTTTTTAAGCTAGATTGACGCCCAGGATCTGCTTATAAATCCAGTCTATATTGTCACATTCATCAGAAGAGTTCAAAGGGGAAAAAAAAGTATTTAGAGATAGAATTTCCAAAGTTGCTTTTATTCATTATTCTCTGTGTGACTCTAGGCGGATTGTGTACCTCTCCGCGGCTTAGATTTCCTCAATGTAAAAGAGAGCTAATAATATTGAATTACCAGTTTTTGTGCAGTAAATAATTGGATACCGTAGAATTGTTGCCTTGCCAAGCATAGGACCCGAAATAGAGCATATGCTCAGATTGTCACCTGCTGAATATATATCTGGCAGTTCTACTTAAAAAAAAAAAAATCTGTAGTTCCTGTTTAGAAGCAAAAGCATTTTAGTTTCATTAACTCAGGCACAAACACACCTCTTCTTGCCTCCCTGGTCTCTCCCAGAAAAGACTCACAGATATGGTGGCTTCATCCCTTCTTAACTCTCTTCCCCTCTCCAGCGGCTATTGCTGTGACCTATTGCGGAGTTGACATTGTACAAATGATATGAAGGTAGTAATTTACGGTGCACTGGGCACGATTTATTTTTAGATGTCCAATGAAACAAGGTGTCAACGGTTTATCAATATCAAACAAAAGGATGCAGACCAAGCTTTTAGAAAATACAGCTGTGTATTCTTATGGGGGACTTAGGTAGTATAAAGAGTTTAAGGGGTAGAGAGCAAGTGACACCCCTGCCCCCCCACCCCGTCGCCTCTTTGAAGGGCAGAAGCCTGGAGAAGTTCTGTGACTATACACTGGGCTCCAGCATTTCATACACAGCATGTTATTTTTACAGCAAGGCTTTATTGGTGTCTACTTGGATCTGAGCATCAGGCCTGGTGTTAGAGTTTGGGACGACAGAGGGCACATGACAGGACTCCAGACATCAAGTAAGTCACATATTAGTAAACCACAGAGACCTCTCAGCTGACCACTGATTTGAGTCCTACACAGAGGAATGAATGAGGTAAAAAAGATGGGAAGGAAGAGGCACAGAAGGCCCTGAGGGCCTGTTCTCGGTGCAATGGGGCACATGGCTGTTTCTCAATCGGGCTTGCCGTTGTCGTGGGCTTTATTTATTTATTTATTTATTTATTTATTTATTTATTTAAGATGGGAAAGAGCTAGGGAACTTTGTTTTATTTTTTTTTCTTTTAATAAATTAATTTTTATTGCTGTTCAATTTACCAACATACAGAATAACACCCAGTGCTCATCCCGTCAAGTGTCCCCCTCCGTGCCCGTCACCCATTCACCCCCACCCCCCGCCCTCCTCCCCTTCCACCACCCCTAGTTCATTTCCCAGAGTTAGGAGTCTTTATGTTTTTTTATTTATTTAGATTTGTGTGTGTGTGTGTGTGTGTGTGTGTGTGTGTGTGTGATGGGCTTTATAACTAGGAGTGAGGTCTGTTATCAAACAAACCAGTACACAGTTAAATGGCCTGATTTTTAAGTCACTTAAAGTATGTAAAGAAAAAACACACGTGGGTTGGAAAGATTAAAACCTTTATACAGGGTGGTCTTGGAAAGCTTCTTTGAGAAAATGGAGATTGTAAGAAGGTAGGCCCTAAGAAGCTTTTGTTTAAGATTCATGCAGATTTAAAAATGCCATTGTCTTTCCTCACTTATTGTGGTAAACAGAAGAATGGACACGTCTGGTTTTTTGTTTTGTTTTGTTTTGTTTTTCCTTTCCTCAAAGAAAAAGGCTGGAATAAGCAATTCTGGGTCAAGGTAGTTAGGTATGAGAATAAGGAAGTCCAGCTTAATTAAAATGTCCACCTATACTCCACACTTTATTTCATTGAGATTTATTAAAACAGATATTTGTCATTAATCAAAAGTCCATTGATTGCCCAAAAAACATTTATCGAGATTTAACAACTTGGTTATGTGTGTTACGTGGTTGTTAAGGTCTCAATAAATCTGTTTTTCCAAATCAATGTGAATTTAATTAAAATGCAAAAAAAAAAAAACCACCAAAATCTATCTGGTTTGCTTCAAATCCTTATTTTATACAACTAATAGGATGTTATTAAGAGTCTGATTTAGTGACTCGAGGGCAGGGAGGATTTAGTGTCCGGTAAAGCAGCCAGTGAGTACCAGAGCAGCTGAAGGGGAGGTCGGGGGAAGAATCAGCAGATGTTTGCTGGGGTGACTGTCAGGCGGCCGTGAGGGGTGAACCGAAACACCACAAAGTTCTCACAGACTCTGAATTTCAATTATTCAGGACACAGGCATCCCCGTACATACAACTCACACGAAAGGTAGATCACACTAACCTCATTCAAATCCTGCTTTATTGTTGTCCCAATCACCAGGGACTGTCCTGACTTGTATAGGGCCCCCCTTCCTCAAATTCCTGGAAATTTACCTGAACCTGTATATGTTACTTCATTTGGAAATAGGGTCTTTGTAGATGCAACCAAGTTAAAATCAAGTCATGTCGGATTAGAGCAGCATCCGATGACTGGTGCCTTTATCAGAAGAAGGACAGTGGACATGGATACCCAGGGGAAAAGGGCATGTGAAGATGGAGGCAGGTACTGGTGTGCTACATCGACAAGCCGAGGGAGGCCAAGGAGTGCCGGCAGCCAACGGAAGCTGGAAGAGGAAAGGAAGGATCGTCCCCTAGGCAGCAGGCCCTGCCAACACCTGCTTTTCAGACTTCCAGCCTCCAGAGCTATGAGACAATAAGTTTCTACTCTATCAAGCCGCCTGGTGTATGGTAATTTGTCATATAGGGGACCCAGGAACCTAATATGGGGGTCAACAGAACTCTTGGAATAGGGCTAGCCTTTATTATGACCTGCAGTCACAGCCACAGGACGGGAACTCAGGAAACGTGAGCCCATGAGCTCCTCTCTGCAGACCACCTGGAAGACCTTTCCCGTCAAATCTTTATCTCTACTTGGTGAATGTTCATCTTTCAAATCCAGCACATTTTTCCACCTGCTCCATGACGGATTCCTTATAGATTGATCCAGAAGGGATCTCTCCCCGTGGACTCCAGATTCGCACTGATATTTTTTTCTTTCAACAAATTCTTATTTACCTTGTGATTAAGTTATGACATCACTGTCTATTTGGAAAACTAATACTAAAGGTAATATTATGAATTAATTCAACAACTGCATCACCGGTCTACTAGATGTCAGATACTGTGCTAGACGCAGAAGGTACCGGGACGAAGAGAAGGTACCGTGATAAACCAGATACTCACTACAAGGGCTCCTGGCCTACAATGCTCGTCTGCATGTACCCACTAACCACAGGCCCCTTGCACAGGAGGTACTGAATGATCACTGTGGCTTCAGCGCGGCCTTTCTCCTTCCCCGTGTGCAAGGACGCATGACACGAAGGGCCAGCAGACCTGGTCAAAACCAGACCCTGCCCTACCACCTTTTGTGGCCAAGAGCATGATTCTTCACAGTTCTGAGTCTCATATTCCTGATTTCTAGAATGGAGCTCACAAAACCTGCTTTGTAGGGTTCAGGTGAGGATCTACGGACACAAGAATTGAGACGCAGTTGCAACAGATCTTAGTCGCCCTCCCCAGTTCCCAGGAGCAGTCACCCCTTGATCACTGCCCCTTGAGCCGGCAGCAACAACAAAAAGGCTCCTGGGATACCCCTGATTCCGTGTGACCCTGTTCTGACGACAGAGTTCTCTCTGAGGGGAGCCTCCTGCAGAGCTGCTCTCAGACACAGACTCAAAAAACAAGCATGCAGGACGGTGAAAGGGAAGAGGGCTCTTTTGAGCAAAGCCAGCTGGAAATGTCACATTTGGTCCCAGAGAAGCATCTAAGCCACAGTTGTTCTTAAGCATCTTGATTCCTCCCACCCAGAGCCCCACTGCCAGGCCCACCGGGCGTTGCCCTCCACACTCGCTCAGAGTATGAGCTTGGGGGCTGGAGAATGAAGACTGGAACCCCCCCCCCCCGGGCTGCTGGTAACCTTGCAGCCCTTCTGCAGGCTGAGCTCATGTGCACAGGAGCTGGTGAGGGCAGAGACATAGCATCATGGGTGTGCCAGAGGGTCAAGCAGGGCGGGGGTACCTGCCTCGTGTCTACGCAAGCTCCACAGTGAAGGAAAAGCACAACCGCTGCACCCGCCCTCTTCCACAGACATACACTCAACGGATGAGTGTCCCTAAGGCCCTCTTCTGCCGCCCTGCACTTCCCACACCTGTTTTCTATTTTCTGGCATCCATGTAACTTCTTTAGTTAATTCCCTTCTTCTTGTCTTTGTCTTCATATTCACTTCATTTAAAAAAAAAGATTTTATTTATTTATTCATGAGAGAGACACACAGAGAGAGGCAGAGACACAGGCAGAGGGAGAAGCAGGCTCCATGCAGGGAGCCCGATGTGGGACTCGATCCCGGGACTCCAGGATCAGGCTCTGAGCTGAAGGCAGATGCTCACCCGCTGAGCCCCCCAGGTGCCCTTCAGTGCATTCTTTTGACAGACATCATGGGAGGAAAAACTGCTTGGCATCCCCCTGGCTGTGCCTGTAATTCTGTCCAGATTGCTCAGAAACTCAGGACAGTTCCTTGTTGTTCATTCTCTTGCTCATTCACCTACTGCTTAGTGCTCATTTATTTCAGACACAGAGAGATCATAGTCCCTGCACTCAAGGAGCCACCACCTGATGAGAAACTATTTCAAATTTCACTTTTGGAAAATAGCATAAGGACTCGGGAGTAAACTTTAAATTCATGGAGCTTTTCATGATGTGCCAGCCATCCCGTTTTTCAATACTGATCCCCTAAGCAGATTATCTTTCCATTTTACAGGTAACGTACTCCAGGTCAGAGACGGTACATAACACAGGTAGATTGCTGCAGTTAGGAATGTGGACTCCTAGTAGTATAATGCTGAGTGAATTCAGATCCAATTCCATCTTTTTTATATTCTGTAAGACACTGACAAATTAATTCCCATTTATTTCCGAAGAGGAGTTAATTTTTGTGCAGTTATGACAACAGTCACAAAATGTGAAGTCCATCCTTAATCTCTCAATTTTCCCTTGGACGTGTTTCCCCTTCTTAGTTATGACATCAGTCTCATCCCTCTCTTCTAAGAGTTGATCTATGCATGGTCCTCGGGCCAAGGATACCTACCAGTGGACTGAATTGTTTGTAATGCCAGTAGTTGGCCAATGCCAAATCATCCTGCATAGATTTTCAGGCTCCATTCCTAGTGAACAGAGACAGCAGGGCATCTTATAAATAAAATAAATAAAATAAAATAAAATAAAATAAAATAAAATAAAATAAAATAAAATAATAAAATAAAATAAAATAATAAAATAAAATAATATAATAAAATAAAAATAAATAAAATAAAATAAAATAAAATAAAATAATAAAATAAAAATATAGGTGTGTGTGGTGATATTATGGGTGGAATTGTCTCCCCGCAAAAGATCTATTAAAGTCCTTATTATTGGTACTTGAGAGAGTGATTTTCACTTGGAACTAGGGTCTTTGGAGATGTATTCAAGCTAAAATGAGGCCTTTAGGTTGGGCCCTAATCCAATATGACTGATATTCTTAAGAAGGAGAAAAAAGCTATGTGAAGACAGAGGCACACAGAGAGAGCATCACAGGCAGAGATCGCAGGGCCAGGGTGGGATGGCAGCCGAGGGATGTCAAAGACCACCGGCCACCACCTGAAGCTGGGACAAGGCAAGCAAGGAGGTGACCCAGGGTCTCAGAGGGGGCGTCACCCTGCTGACACTTTGACTTCAGACACGCCACCTCTGGAACTGGGGGGGAACGAATCTGTGTTGTTTTCACCCACCCGGTTTGTGGTGCTTCACGAGAGCACGCCCAGGAAACAAGTATTAGAAGTCTCAAAAAAAACTCTTAAGAAAACAATCACTTGGTCACAGATCCCAGTGTGGTGACGGCTTCGGGCAATTACCAAATTCGCCCGACGTACCCTTGAGTCTTTTTCTGCTGCACATCATTTGCCAAGGAGCACCCTCCCTGTAGGACCATAGAATGTTTGAGCCAGAAGGAGCACGTTGGCCATCACGATGACTATTCTGTTTAGGCTGTGAAGGGATTTTGGTCCCTAGGGAGGAAGTGACTGGTCAAGGACTGGGATAGGAGAGCATCCGGTCCCTCCCTCCCCCAGGCCTCTGCTCTTTCCTTCATCAGGCTGTCTCATTAGTTCTTGAAATCCCCTCAGTTCTTAAAATAGAAACCTGTGGGCAAAATCCAAACATAACGTTAAACTGTCTCACTCACCAAATATATAAGATGAAATTCCTAGGTGCGATCATTATGGTTCCAGGAGGGATAAATTCGGTAATTTTGGCTTTGAATGAGAATACTTCTGTACGGAAGAGGTTTTCAAATCTTAAAAGTGTTGAGATACTCATATAAAAACAATAGGGGGCACTTGTGATGAGCACCGGGGGCTGTAGGAACTGCCGGATCCCTGTATTGTGCCCTGGGAACTAATGGAACACGGTATGTTAACCAACTGGCATTGGAAGGAAACTTGAACAAGACGGAAACAAAAAGAAAGTCTAGTAAAAACGAAAATTAGAAACTCCAGTCACCAAAGCTATTAATAAATGCGTGAGGCTGTAATTCCAGATACAATTAATATCCTTGATGTTTGTGCTAATGGCTGCCATGAACAATATGCAGGAATATATCTGGAGGGCCGACTGACGTGTATAGCTCAGAGGACGGGGAATGAGTGCTTCACGAGCGTATGGAAAACCTTCTAAGAGGATGAACAAGTGTAAGTTGCATAACATGAGATTTATTTTTCTGCTATCGAATTGTTGCTTAGAACAATAATATAACACTCTAGCAAGTCTATGGCACAACAAATACATTTACACATTATGATCAAGGTTGTTCATTTGGAAATAAGTTGTCAGTACGAATTAACAGCATTCATATATTCTGACCCTGTAATTCTAGAAATGTATGTCCAGGGAAAAACCTAAATGTTGTAATTCCTTGATCCCAAAAGGATGACTGTTTACTCACTGTTTTAAGAATGACAATAAGTTTCCAACAAGAGAATCTTTACCTATACTATGTGATGTGATGCTACAAGGCCAATAACATTTATTCACAAAATATCCACAAAATATTTTAATAGCATGGAATGTTTAAGTGGTGGCACTAAGTGAAATGAGTAAAGGCAAAAGTAAAACTATAATAGTAGCTAAACTGTGCAGATTTTAACCCATTTCAAAAAGACACAAAAAATAAACTTCCCAACTAACCCTGCTGTCACCCTCCTCCCACACCAGCAATGCTCGTACTTGTTCAAAGAGTAATTCCAGCCGTATTTCCAATTATATACATGCACACACATATATGTAGGAATTTAAAAAAATAAATACTGTAATCCGATAACTCTTTCTGTCTTCGTTCTAAAAATTCATTCTATCCTTAGACAACAGGAGCCACCAAGCCGAGACACGGTAGAGAACGATCATTGAGTGGAAGGGGAGATTTCTAGCCCAGCCGAAGGGTGGAGAGGACGCATCTCTTGATTATAATCCCCCCCTTCACTGTTCACCCCCTCCTGGTTTTAGTAAACTGCTCCTTTCTCATTTCAACCAAAGTTTTCAGTGCGATTGCCCATATTTTCGGAAGATCTTGCTCCTCGCTTCTACGAGTAATTGCTCCAAAACTTAATAGGCTACTGATCCAAATGGGTCAATTCAAGAACCTTTGGGGTTTTAAAAATAGATCAGTGAAGGCGAGTCACCGTTTCTAGCCACAGGAACCTAGGACCGCGATGTTCTGTCCCCAACAGGCCGCATCTCCCGGGGAGGGGGTGCCAACAGGCCGCGGGAGGCAGAGCCTTGCCAGGGGGACGCCTGGCAGCTTCTCGCTTCTGGATGAAGCGGTACCTTGGCCCTTTGCATGGCTTGTTTACTGAACTTTCAATCCAGTGGGAAACCCTCGTATCTTTCGGATGAGAACCTCCACTTCCTAAACTGACTCATTCAGGTTCCTTTAGGATCTAAGAAGGGAAGTAGCGATCAAGAAAAATAAAGTTTGCAAAAGATGCTGTTGTGCCCTGGAAAGGGCCAGAATATAGATACTGGCTGGAAAGCCAGAGATGATGGGAAGAGACAAAGCTAGAGGGGAGGCCCAGCCCAGGTGCTGGCGGGCTCTGGCTGCCATTCTCAGAGATACCAGATGCAGCAGGCAAACACACCGAAACTCCGGGAGACTTCCAGGCAGCGGCTGGCATAAGCCAATTTGTGTTTTTAGAAGCACCCCTCGAGCGGGGGTGTGGAGACAGTTTGGAAGCTAACTTAACAGTCATTGCGAGAGGCAAGGAAGGCGGGAGGCCGTGAAGACTGTAAGAAAGGTGCAAGAGGCAACTGCAGGTCGTCAGCCCTGTGGCAGGCCACGCAGACCAGGTCGCACAGATCGTTCTGAGCTGGACCCATTTATTCCCAATGTCGTATCTTAAGGGAATGATCCAGAGAAATGTAATTCCCCATAAGTTGGATTTTTACTGCCAGGCTTTTTTTTTTTTTAATTTTTTTTAATTTATTTCTGATAGCCATACAGAGAGAGAGAGAGAGAGGGGCAGAGACACAGGCAAAGGGAGAAGCAGGCTCCATGCACCAGGAGCCCGACGTGGGATTCGATCCCGGGTCTCCAGGATCGCGCCCTGGGCCAAAGGCAGGCGCCAAACCGCTGCGCCACCCAGGGATCCCTACTGCCAGGCTTTAACAGCTCTGCATTCCCAGGTTAGGAGGCACAGGACACAGATGTCTCTTCCCTCGCAGACTCACACGAAGTCTGCACAAAGCGTGCCGGGGTTGCTACGTCTGAAATAAAGAATCGTTTTTATCCTTGGACTGATCATCAAGGAGTAGTGTTGCCTCGTATGCAAAGGGAAATTATGAAAACTACAAAGAGAAGTTAAAGATGGCTCTAAAGCAAATTAAAAATTAATGACAAGCGAAATCAAATTCCTTTTGTGGCCCATCCTCCTCCACCTGCAGCTAGCTCTAAGTGGCACTGCTGAAAGAGTCACGTTAGTTTGTAATTTAAAGGGACTTCTTCTAGCAAAGCAATCACTCAACCTCCAATGACACTTGTCTCCGACAACCTCCTAATTTTTCCAAGGGAGGAGGAGGGGTCACATCAGCCAATGTGCCCCGGCTTTTGCCTGGCAATTCAGAGAACTGCATGACCTTTGTTCTTGGAGAGGAAATTGCAGTTTTTAAAAGCACATCTACGGAAAGAGCTTGCTATTCAGAGTGCAATCATACCTGCCAGGTCACTGCTGTCACCCATCTCCAATAGCATTGATTTCTTGGAAGAAATGACAATAACCAAGCAAAACGGTTGAGAAGATATTTTGCCACGATATAACGTACCCATCTGCAAGCACAACGTCTATTACTTGATATTAGTAGCTGGCTTCCTGTCACTTTACATGGGTGTCCTCGAGACCACAGACGCTACAGAGGGATTGATATTTATTTGGCTTTCATTGTGCTCAGATCTCTTTCAAAGGAACAAAACGGGATTCGTATCTTCAATAACCATCAAACACAAGCAAGCAGACAACAATAAAACCTCCCTGACCTGGAGTTTCTCTCCACTAAGTACTGATGTCTCAGGCAAATGGCCAACAGGTGAGCAATCTGCGGACGGGTGTTTGAACAGCGATTGTGAGCAGTGTGACCAGGGATGCCTTTTTTGCGTGCCTCAGTTTTCTGATCTGTAACAGTAGCTGAGTAATCGCGCCCGGACGCAATACTGTTGTGAGGACGTAGTACGAGGTGGTGAGTACAAACACAAGCATCTTCCCCGCATCCTGGCACTGAAAGTGTGGTAGCCACACTTCCCCTTAACGACCTAACTGGCGCTCCGTGGAGTCCCGTTACATCTGTGAGGGAGCCAGAGTAGGGAGTTTGGATTGCATGTAGTAGTCAGTGAAAAGCTATCTTATCTCCTAAACATAGATATTTATGCCCAAATGCCCATGATTGGATCTAACTATAGCAGCAAAATCTGTCAGCTGGAGGCATAAAGGCCAGTCAAAGAGCTGTTGAAATGATCCAAATGAACAGAGTCAAGGACCTGGTTAAAGTGAAACAATTAGATATCAAAAGAGGGATAGATTTAAGAGACGGTTTGATAGAATTTGATAGATTATTTCACAGAACTGATGGAGCTTGGAAATCAGCTTGCACGTGTCACCGTGTCCTCAGTATTTCCCCTGTTCCCCAGTTCACGGCACCGGGGGCTGAAATGCAAGCCACATGCTAGGAGAGCAGTCAACAGACGTGGTCCGCTAAGTGTTTCTGCTGAAGAACTTCCTGAGCAATTCCTTTACGATCAGCGTGGATTTCAGCAAAATGACGTTTCCATCTGCATTTGCTACTTTTCCTGGAGGCAAACTTTATAAAACCAGGAATATCTGCCCTCAGATCGGGCCATCACTTATTATCCAAGTTTTAATCATATTAGTTTTTTTTTTTTTTTTTTACTCTGTAAATTTGATGTCAATCGCAATAGATGTCAGCAAAGGAAGGAGGGGAAGAGAAGTCATACCATATGAGAAGCAATTCAGGGAGGATTTTCTAGAGATAAATATTTGTAATGTAATTATAGATCTGTCATCAACACCACTATAATTTCCTGTCAATCACCACACTGATGATAGGATCTCATCTTCTAAGGTGTAACTCTCGTTCACTGCAATTATCACCAGGATGAATCTTCCAAGAGGCACAAAACCCCCACTTAGAATTATTTTCAAGTAGGGTTAAAAGTTGGTATTTCCATGCCAATGCCCACTGGTGGGGATCATCCAAAGGTCTTTAAACCTCTCCCTGTGTGGGTGAGGGTTACTGGTAAATTGTCAGAAACAGATGTTGGTGTTTCTACCACATTCTGCCTTTTTCTGACATAACTCGCTTGAATGATCAACTTGGGATAGAGGCGAGGAATTTCAATTAAAAGGTCCCATAAAAGCAAAACTTTGGAAGGTTCACTTAAATGAATTTTTAACATAAAATGCTGGATTCTGGACTTAAACCCCAGTTCTTTCAATTTTCTCAACCCAATCTCTCTGTAAACTCTCTCTTCTTTTTTACTCCAGTGCTGCTACTCATTTTGTATCACCTGGACTATTTAGCAGTTTCCTATTATCATTATTATTATTATTTTTTGCCTCTAACATGTACCGATCCATTTACTACTTTTTTTTTCTGCTAGAATTCAGAAAGTTGTCATGTCATTCATTTGTATTAGAGGCTCATATAACACCTTCTTGCCCTCATGATTTTGCTTCAACGATCCATCTTTTTAATGGATTAAAAAAATGATTAAGATACAGTGTCTGTCTTCAAGTTAGTAAAATGTGTTGGTGAGACTCCACCTGCTGATGCATTTTTTTTTCCTGTTCACTTGCCTAAGGGTTAGTATAGCGACCTGTCCATATTCCTTTCAAACTCCTGAGCGGACAATGCCAGTTTCTATCTGAATAAGTCAAGAAATGTGGTGATGCAGGAAGAGATCTCTGAGCTAGGTCTTGAATAAAAAGGAGTTTAAAATTCTGTTAATCAGGGAAACCACAGCACAAAGCACAGAGATTATGAATGCATCAGCATGTTCAAGAAAGCATAAATATTTTATTTAAACCTTGGAGGGTGTCCTTAAGAGCCTGGTGTACTGGGAGATTAGGTAGGAACCATTTACCAGGGTCACATGTAAAAAGATTTTGCAGACCAACCCAAAGGGTGTGTAACCCTAATGGGTGCAGTTCAAAGAAAACTAAAACGACTGATGGCCTTATATGCACTATATAAAACTCCCTCCGACTACAGCATGGAAAATTCATTGAGAAGAGAGAGAAATCAGAATGACACAAGAGGCAATGAAAGTAGACGTCCTTATCTATTTCAACTGGCCAGTATCCATAATTCCCTCCCACTCTCCTTTTAGAGAAATTCCCTTTCTGTGAATATTCCAAACATGTAGTACATCCCTCCTGATCCAGAATCTGAAAAGGGGAAGAAATCGTCCTCCTTCGTATCCTAGTGCAATCAGAGTTGAATTTTCACATAAGCTTAGCCATTGGGATGCTCCGGACTGTGAATCTGAAATGAGCAAGGCACATAAAGGTAAAGGAGCAATTAAGATCCACTCTCAGCTAATGGGGAATCATGGAAGCAGTGTGGTGGGAATGCACCATGCTGGTGGCGTCTACAGCTCTAGAGTGTTTTTATTTTTTTTATTTTTTTATTTTTGCTCTAGAGTGTTTTTAGAAGCTCATTGTCTACCTTTTTTTTTTTTTAATGAGGACAATATTGCTTTCTGTTGCTTGCACCCACCCTGCTCTCCCAGCCAGGAGCAAATGAGAGTCCATTGCAAAGCAGTGACAATACAAAACAAGGGATGTATTTGAAGCACAGGTTCCAAGTAAAATAGACCAGATGACATGGCTACCTGTGTGCTTATAGGCATACCTTGCAATACTATACCATCCTGAAAACTACATGTAGATGCATTAATCCTTGTTCTTCCTCATTCTTCTACATTTAGTAGAGCCATATTTAAAGGATGCCATCGTATCCAATGAAGGATGTTCCTTCTTCATGATTCTCCATGTGTTTTCCCTCAACATAGGTTCTAACTACCTGGTAGTAAGAATTGCAGTTGGCTCTCCATGAAATGCTAAGAATTATGTGAATATATGTGAATGTACAATTGGCGAGCTAGGAGATTTCACTGGAGAACAGAGGGCAACCATGTGGGAAAGAAATCTTGGAGACTGGTTAACATGCACTGTAATGTTTCTGCTATGGAATAGTGAAGGAAGGATAAATAAATGAACAGATAGAAAAACCAACCACATTGGGTTGTGACTACTCAGAGCTTTAACGGTGCAGACCATTGGAGAGCAACTGTGCGGCTTTGCCTGGCCTGTGCAGTTGAGCGCTTTGCTTTCCTCCCAATCCCAACCACTGTGAACTAATTCAATTAGTCCTCACAGGTTTGACGGGCAGATTCTCAACCCATCTTATCCTGTTCTCTGGGCACGAGTGATTTGGGGAGGAGACAAAGGAACCTTTTAGAATTAGAGCTAAGGAGGTGCCTTCATTCCCAAAGACTTTGCAGAAACCTACAAGAAGGCTGACTTTTGCACCTGTGCACAAAGCAGACAGAGCATGAGTGAGCACTAGTCTAGTCTGTTCTTGCCCCTACTAAGTAGCATGTCGGCAAAAGCCAAGAAATATAGGGAATATGTGGTGAATTTTGCTGATCCCCTCTCTCATCTTCAACAACGCCTTTTGCATTTAGTTAACACTAAGCTCCACGAACTACACTAAGCCCTTTATAGGCATTATCTTATAGAATCCTCAAAATATTCCTAGGAGTTCATATTATCATTGTCTCCATTTTATGCCTAAGTAAACTGAAGCCAAGCTCATTTAGCGTATCTTTTTTTTTTCTAGATTTATGACAGGGTCATCTAAGGCAACAAATTGTTAAATTGTCCTAGAGGAGTCAACTCATTACTTCTGAGAGTATTTATGACACAAAACCAAAAACCAAATTTCTCTTTCACTTTCATGATTCTTCAATTATACACTTGCATAGAAGTGAGAAGATGGAAAACTATCACTAATTTAGACTCTATAGTCTTTTCTCCAGTCAATATTCCCAGGCAAAATCATTAGCAAACAACATCTCATTTGAGAAACTTGTGATATCCTTAATGGGGTTTACTACAATGAATACAATCTTCCTTCAAAATGAAAATTTAATTTGAAATTGACCTCAAAACTGCATTTAGTCTTGCAGACCTACTGATTTTGGTTTAACATGTGTTATTTTATTCCCAGGAAATGGTTCACATCTTCTGCACTCTGTGAGAGCAAGAAGAAAGGGAACCTAAGGGAGGGAGCCTAGTGTTAGAGAGAGATACAGAATCTCTCAAATCCTGTTACTCTTGTATTATTAAAATCACTATTCTTAAACAGAATAAATGTATCAGCCTACGTGCTCATGCAAACATAATAAATAGCTCCAGAACGCTTTGCAAAGCACATCTACAAAAGTAATGTTCTCTGTAATGGTGATGGAGCTCATTGCCATCAGTCATGTGGCCTGTTCATGAAGGACATCCAAATTTTAATTAGCTTGTGCTAAACGGCTTTAGTATCAATTTAGGCGAAATGTGACACTTGGTAAAATTGTTTGGATGGCCGCTAGGAATAATAACTCATAGAGCAAAATCACCCAGAGAATACTGTTTCATCAAAGGACACTGATTCTCATAGAAACCAGGAAAACGTCTGGAAAAGGGACAGGAGAACGAATAAAAAAAGAAATCATTTGCAAATACAGAGGTAACAATTTGCCGTCCCTTCAGTGTAAGCCAACTAAAGACATCAATCTCCTGTGTGAAAGAAATTACCACTCTAAGGAATCGCACACACACCGAACACACACGTATTCATATTTGCAACGCATGTGATTGTGTCAAGACATGCTACACATGAGTTGTACAAGAATAAGTACTTTATCATATCCAAATTTCTATTAATCATGATGCTTTGGAACCGAAGGGCGTTGTTAGGGACAATAATACGCTTCCCACTGAGATTTCTCCTGTGCAAAAAGCCTCGGCTTTGCACCCAGAGAGCACAAAATTCCAATTGTGGTTCACCCTCTAAGTGCTAGGAATAAGGCTTTGAGCGAGTTACTTCACTCCTCTGGTCTTAATCTGCAAAAGTCTCACCATTGTTGGGAATAATCAGAAGAAGAAAGTGAATGGTATTGTCTGGGTTCTAGTAAGTTCTGTATAAATTAAAACAGTACACGGAAAGTAATTTTGCTTAAAGATGGAAAGTGTCCATGTGTGAGTGTGCATAGTGTTCTGAATCAACGTGCCCAGGCTGTTTTTACTACGTACAGATTGTGTGAATAGACAAACCCAGATTATTGCTCTGCAGGCTGATTCTTTCCATCTGTAAAGTGAGATAATAATGCTCGTGATCCAAATTTGTGTGTGTATGTGGAGTGATTGATGTATAATGCATTTTTGTTCTAAATATCTCTATTTTGGGGAAATTCTATAGAACCCCAAGTTCAAGGAATATTTTAAACTTGCCCGTAGGCGAGTTCTTGGATGGGGAATCCACCTCTTGAATGCAGCAGATGCTTAATAAATAGATCAGTTGCTAGGGAGGAAAAAGATGAAAAGCTTTTGCGGCTGTCTTGAAAAGCTCAGAGTTACTACAAGATCCAGTATATCATAGTACAACCGGTAGAAGAAACGTTCACGACCAAAGTGCTATGGAGGCACAGCGCAGAGGCCTTTTGAGTTGAGTTCAATTAAACATTGGGGACTTAAGGCAGGGAGTAACATTCAGAAATTGTCCTCCAGCGGAGAACATTCTGGTGTTCTCATGAGATCACAAAATTGGGTTTGACCGGATGGGTGTACGTGAGCAGTACGAAGGCCAAAAATTAGGTGGAGCAGGTCTACAGGGGTAATTTTTTTTTTTTATTGTGGTAAAGGCAACATTTGATCGAGGCTCTTAAGTTTTTAGGTGCGCGGGACAGTCTTGGTCGCCAGAGGCACACTGCTGTAGAGCGGGTCCGTGGAGCGGGTCCCTGGGATTCGTTCACCTTGCAGAGCTGAAAAGTCATGCCCGCGGGTCTCTCCATTCCTCACTCACCCCCAATTCCCAGCAACCACCATCCTATGCTTTGCTTCTGTTCCTTTGACTCCCTCAGGTATCTCATCTGGGTGGAATCATGCAGTATTTGTCCCTCTGTGCCCGGCTCACTCCTCTCGGCATGAAGTCGTCAAGGGCCACCCATGCAACTACATACGACAGGACTGCCTTCTTTCTTTTCTTTTCTTTTTTTCTTTTCTTTTCTTTTCTTTTCTTTTCTTTTCTTTTCTTTCTTTTCTTTTCTTTTCTTTCTTTTCTTTTCTTTTTTCTTTTTTTCTTTTCTTTTCTTCTTTCTTCTTTTCTTTTCTTTCTTCCTTTCTTTCTTTCTTTCCTTTCTTTTCTTTTTTTTTCCTGTCTTCTTTTCAAGGCTAAATGGCACTCAGTTGTATGCACACGGCCCATGTTCTGTATTGGTTCATCGGGTGCAGGACACTTAGGCTGTTTCCGCATGTTGTCTGTGGCAAATGCGATGTAAAATGGTACAGGCCCTACGGAGGACAGTACAGAGGGTCCTCAAAAAATACAAAGCAGAAGGCCTTGCGCTTTTTCTTGCTGTTGTTAAAGATTTTCTGTGCGAGGGAGAGAGCACACGCAGGGAGAGGGAAACGCGGAGGCCCCTGCTGAGCAGAGGGCCCAACGTGGGGCTCCATCCCAGGACACTTAACCCACTGAGCCACCCTGGGTGCCCTGGGAATGAAGGGCCTTGTTAGGCAGCTTTTGGCTGTTGTCGTTTTCCCCTGTGGCTTCATCGTTATCTGCTGGGTAAGGACAAGAGGAAAAGAGAGCAAGCGGGAGAGACTGGGAGAGTTGGGGAAAGCAGTGAGAGAAGGATGGGAGGGCGGGGGCAGAGGGGACACGGGGGCAGAGGATGCCTGGACCACAGCAGCCCGGCCAGGTCGTCATCTCATGAGCATGGCGGCTCCAGAGGTTAAGCTGCAGCTGGACTTACCATCCGGGAACCAGGCTCATCCCAGTCTCTGTGCTTCAGGCCACCTGCCCCCCGGTGCAGAGGGAGCAGCCGGGCTCCCTGTCCTCTTTGCATGACCCCCTGAGGCCCAGCAGGTGCCTTTCTTGCAAGCTGTGGCTCGGCCTTCGTAGGGTCTTCTGTCGCAGCTGCTGTCACGCGGGGCTAGCTGTGCACCTGCCTGGCCACTGCTGCAACGGCGGCCGGCGACCAAGACATCCACCAGAGCTGTCCTCTACCTGCATGAGGAGTTAAAATACGGCCGCCGAGACCATCAAAACGTATTTACTTAGCCCGGTGATGACCAATGTCTTCTGAGTAATATGGAAACTGAGTTCCACGCTCTGCATAAAGCCAAGGCCCTGAAACTCCGCACAACAGTCGCAGCTGATGCACTCCCTGCATAGCCGCTGCTCTCTGGCTGCGATTTTCACAATGTGGGGATCATTGCTGTGCACTTGCATGTTTTCCTGTTGACTGCATGACTGTACAACACATCGGGGGAAAAGGAATCCACGGTAATAATAATTCATCAAACATCCACAATTGCCCCTTTATATATATATATATATTAAAAAAAGAAATGCCTCCAAGGAGAGTCTTAAGAGGAGACCCACTTCTGGGCTGTCACAAACTGCCAAAGACAAAGCCTGGAAACTGGAATTGGGGCTGAGCTCAGCAATTGCCTCAACTGTCACCGATTCAGGCTCTGTAGCAAATTGCCCCATAAGATGTCAAGGGGGGAAAGGGACAAGGAGAGCAGTGTTGCCCTCACTGTTGCCTGGGGGCAGAGGAGGCCCCAACGAGGAGTGCGGGCCCAGGAAGATGCAGGTAGACTTGGCAGGTCAGCTTCGAACCTGCATCTGGGAACATGACCCTGTATTTCACATCTTTTCTTTATTTTCAATGTATTCTTGAGTATTTTCTATTTTTGCCATGATAATGCTTCACTTGTCACTTACAGCTATTTTACATTCCTAGTCCAATTACTCCAACATGGCCATATCAGAGTCTGCCTCTGAGGCTTGCTTGCTGTAGCTACGGGTGGCAGAGGCTTATAAGACTGTTCTTTCTTGCCTTTGGACTGTTTTTTCTTTTTGTTTTGTTTTGTTTTGTTTTTCCTTTTTTAAACCAGGGAACTGGAGTAAATAGGCCTTTAATGTGACAACTTCCATATTTATGTTGATCTGGCTATAACTTTATAAATTGGCCAGTCTGCTCTAGTTGTGTGTCACAAATGCTTCAAAGTCCTCTGATTTCCTTGTTTTTGTCCCTATTCTTGACCTTGGACTTCTCTCAGTACTCCTTAGAGTTCAGGCGCGTTGCCACTCTATCAAGTGTATCTCCTATTACAGGAGCCATGTTGGTGTGGTCGAAAAGCGTGGAGATTGGTAGCACTGTGTAATCCTTCAATTATACCTCTCCTCGTCAACGTGGCTGTGCCTTGGGGTACGACTTCATTCCCCTTCACAAATGTTTCTGTGGTGTTAGAGGTTTTTTCTTTGTTCATTTCCCTTGCTCCCTGCTCTCTTCCTTGGTGTTAGTGTCTCTAACAGATTTTCTTAAAACCCTTGATAGTAGTTGACTAGTTTGTCCTGTTGAATGAGACAGAAAAGCTATGGGGTATGGACTGGGAGGAAGTCCCTTCTCCTAGCAGAGATACAGCTCTGGCAAAGTCTTGCAGCTGAGGAGTGAGCCTTTGTTTTAAAGAAGTCTTGAGTATATTTTCCAAAGATTACGCTTCCTACTAGGGTACATGAGCCACAAGTGAATCTTTCTTGGTTTTTAACTATGAGAATCTGGAAAAAAATCCATAAAAGTATAGTGGTCCCTCTAAAACTGTGCTCCCCCAGAGATGATCACTACCACCATAGTTGACATTCAGCTCCTAGCAACTGGTCAAAATTACCATTGAAATGATCCTATAGCTTTGATGGCTCCAGCAATTCTGCTCCAGTTAGGCAGATATTAGTTATTTTATCTCTGAATAGTCAATCCCTTCATATTTCAGGGTCGTGGTTTCCTCTGTGGCTTCAGTTGTCCTCTGGGTCCGGTAAAAATCACGAGATTTCAGTTTGTTCAGAATTTCTTATTATAAGAATGGAAGTGAAGATGTCCAAGTTCTTTACATGTTGGAGCTAAAACAAGTTTCTTTTTCCTAAAGATAGTTATTCTTGTGTAAAGTTTGACATTGACAGTTTTTTTTCTTATCTCAACTTCATAAATATACCCTTATAAAAACATTGATCTAAAAAATTGATTGCTTGTTTATTTCTCAAATCAATAACTACGCTGTGGAAAGAAGACAAGGGAACAAGGAAATGCTTCTTCACCATTTATGACTAATGTATATACTCTTGTATCATCTATCTTTGCAACTCCATATAGAGACATTTAATGAATTGAATGACTGAAATACCATTTTCAGGGGCTTAAGAAAAACAAGAAAAAAATGTGTGCTGGAACAAAATTTTTGGAAGTGAAACTTCTTTGCTCTTCTTTTTTGTCTGTTTGTTTTCTTTTTAATAGGCTTTCTAACCACTTCCTTCCCTTATTTAAGTCCCTCTTTTGAAGGGAACATACTCTGAACCACATGGACAGACCTTACAATTGTCCATATATCTTTTAGAGAAGAGTAGGAATGTTGTGATTGTGGTAGTTTGCTTTGTATTCATTCAGATATGCTAAGTCAACAGCTTTTGCCTCTTTTTTATTAGGAAACACAACAAAATGTGTGCCTCATTTCATATTCTTATGGCCTTTTATTTTTTGGTCAGTGAGGCATCAAATAGTCATAAACGAAGCAAGGTTACATGTTAACACACTCAATTAAATACCAAGAAAAAGTTAAAGCAATGCACATGCATGTGGGTATGAATGTATGTGAGCATATGTGTTAGATAACACCTGGTAAGACAGCACTGACAGTTTTCTAAATGTGTTGCATAGATGTAAGAGTAGTTATAGCTATATTGATTCTTTTTTAGAAAAAAAAAGTACAAAATTAATGAAGAGCATGACCATGAAATTAGGAGTTGATTTAACTTTTGTCTCTCTCTTATTTCACACATGAGATAATATTGCAGTAAGACTTTAAAATTTTGGCCCTGTTTCATCTATGTACACCAATACAGGGGGAAATACTTAATAAAAATGAGTTCAGTGAACTGCAGTCTTGATAACACGTGTGATTTTGAAGCCTCTCACTTAAAATTGGCAATTTGGCTTGCAAGTCTTTTCCTGCTATTGTGTTGAATTCACATAGTACCTGACTCTCTGCTTTACTTCCCTTAAGGCTTGTCTAATAATAATAATAATAATAATAATAATAAGAAGAAGAAGAAGAAGAAGAACCTTGTCCAAGACCACAATACTGGAAAATTATAGAAATCCGAGACATGCAAGTTAATGCAAGTAAATGATGGATGTCTAAGTTGGTTTAGACAATAATTCAGGTAAATGATAGAGCCTCTAGTTGGCTTACAGAATTCCCAAACTCATCTTCTTTCCACATTATGATATTATCTCCCTGCTTTTGAGCTTATGTTTAGATTATTCAGTGTCTGCTGCTGTTGATATAATATTAAAGACTATGGCCCTACCTTAAATTTCTACTTCTGTATTTCAATTCAATTCGTACATTATTTTTTAAATTATTATATTTGAAATTTGGAGCTTTCAGATGAAATAGAATTTATGTGGGAATCTAATAAGAAACAATAAATTTTCTTATAATCTGCCCATTAAATTATAAACGAAGTAGTAATTTCTTTAGAAATACAAGTCTTATTCTTTCTGGAAGCTAGTAAATTCATTGAATTAGTTTGGGATACATTCTAAAATTTAAGTTATAATCTTTTTTTTAAGCTATTTGAACTCTTAATTAGCAAAATTAACTATACAAAGGGATTTATTAGACAATGATCATGTTCCTACCAATCCAGATAATTTTCTCAAAATATCAATAACCCATTTAAGAAAATACTCTGAATTATTTTATTATCTACCTCCAAAGGAAAAAAAAAAGACTAAACATTTAGGTCAATATCATCCGGTATTTGGCAAATGAATAATTGTCATGTCATAGTGGGAAAACAGAATGTGGAATCTAATATCAGACATAAAATATTTTGAGTCTCAGCTTTTCAATTTAAATTGGAGGGAAAAGTTTAAACTCTTTGTAACTCAGAATTCTAAGTCTAAAAATGGAAATGTAATAATGTCAATCTCAAAGAGCAGTTGCAGGAATGAAATGTGGTAATGTATGCCAAACACTTCATTTAGTGCCTTGCCCAGAGTGGACATTTCACATGCTTATGATTATTCATTCATTTGACAAATGCTTCTCAAGTCTACAATGAACAAGCAAGGCTCTAGGCACTGGGGATAAGTAGGAAAAAAATCAGCTAAAATGCTGCTCTCAAAGAGCTTCCATTCTAGAGGGGAGGCAAATGATAAATAATATGAATATGTGAAATGTAGAGTGTGTTAAGTACTGATAAGGACTAGAAGAAAATACAAAGCTGGGAAGGCAAACATTAAATTTGAGGGTAGAGCAAAATAAAATAAAGGAAGACAAATGAATTTGAGTTTCCAATAAACAACACACTTTTTTTAAAAAAAGTACAACCATGTCTTGTACAATATTTATGCAATGTTGAGGCACACTTATACTAAAACGTCATTCTTGTTCACCTGAAATAAATATTTAATTGTGCATCTTGTTTTTATTTACTGAATTTGGAAACCCGAGTATGAACAGAAATTTCAAATGAGATTGCAAGAAGACGGTGCCTTTTGAGTGAATCACTGAAAGAAATGAAGAAGCTAGGTAAAGCATATCAGAGAAGAACATTCTGAAAAGAAGAAAAAGCAAGTGCCAAAGCCCAGAGTATGCTGGGTTGGAACATGGTGGCCAACATGGTTGGAGCTAGGAGAATAACTTCCAGGAGAAGAAAAGGTCACAGGTAACAGGGTATCTGGAGCAATAAGGCTTTGTAGGTCAGAGAAAGGATTTTGTCTTTTACTCCGAGTGAGATGAAAAGCCACGGAAAGATTGTGAGCAGAGAACTAACACAATATTTCTTATGGTTTAATGGGATTACTCTGGCTGCTATTTCAGAGTGCTATTTCAGGGAGACAAAGACAGAATTGGAGAAGTCAGGGAGGAGGATCTTACAATAATTTAGGCACGAGATGGTGGTTGCTTGAACCAAACTAGGGGCAGCTGGAATAATCTGGATATTTTTTGAAGTGGCCAAAATCTGGATATTTTTTGAAGACAGATAAGATATTTGTCTCATCATTTCTAACACACTTGGGTATTAAAAGTGACAGAAAGACAGCAGTACAAAAGAATTCCAAAATTTTTGGCCAGAACAACTAATGTTTATTTCATCTACCCTTTTGCATATGTGGTAGAGGTCCAATGATACACATTATTCGGTAGAGAAAAACTATATAATAGTTTTATATTTTTGCTTATTTTTATTAGGAAGAGAGTATTTTTCTTCATAAGGAAATTTAAAAAGCCACAAAAAATGTGGCTTGGGAAGAATGAAATAATGGGAAAACTATTTTCAAGTCTGCCACAAAATCCTTTGTAGAAAGAGACCACTTCTCGATGCATGTAAACATGCAAATTAAGCATTACGGCCAATAAGAAATATAGTTATTTCTAGGAAAGGAAAGAAATACAGGAAAATCTAGGTGTTGCCACTGAACTGCCTTCTTTCATTCCAATCACAGTCTATTGACTTTTTTTTTTTTTTTTAGAATGAGAGAGAGAGAAAGAGAGAGAGAGAGCAAGGTGGGCAAGGGGGCAAAGGGAGAGGGCGGAAGTCTGGGGCTCAACATGAGGCTCGATCTCACAGCCCTGAGAGCATGATCATGATCTGAACCAAAATCAAGAGTCGGGTGCTGAACTGACTGAGACACCCAGGCACCTATTGATTTCTCTGAAGAAAATTCTTTGGTATATGTGACTAGCATTATCTCCAAAACAAAGGTGAAAACACGCATCATTAGAACCATGGTTTCCACAATCCCTTTTTTTTTTTTTTAGTTACAATTGGTCTTTTGCCTTTCAGAAGATAAAAGAAATATTTCAAAGAATACGTTGTTTTCCTGAGAGATCTACTGTTTCAAGGGACCAGTATTATAATGGACTGAACACTGATTTTGAAGAAACACCAGCTACATCACTTACGAGGTTTGTGACTGGACACATGTAATTTCTTTGAATCTTGGAATCTTCTTCTATAAACTGGATATGATACCACCTACACTATAGAGTTTCCTTGGCGATGAAAAATGATAAAGTGCTTACATTTTATATCACAAAGATTGGTATGTGATTAGTTTTCAGTGAATGATAGTTTTTGTTTTTCATCTTTGTTTCTTTCTTATGTGACATAAAGATTGCAGTGGATGTTTGCCATTTTTTGATTACTCAACAACTCAAATCTATTTTATGTTTGTAGAATTCCAGATTTTGTGTCTTAGCAATGGTAGAGCTCACCTCCCATAACTGAAGCTGAAGACTCCAGATCCTCGTTTTTGCATTGCATTGCAGTCAACATACAAGCTCAAGACCTAAGTACAGCCAGTCAGCTTCATTTGGCCAGATAATGAGAGGGGAGCTAGGAAAGCCGGTTAGAAAACAATACATTGTGATGACACCCAAGCCCCAGCAGTGTCGGTATACATCGCCATGTCTAGCTCTCACCAGTGATTTGGGTTATGCTACGAAGTATGTGACCTTCAGCATGGGACTCCAGCCTTTTATACAGTTTTTGGAACTACCAGTGTCCTTTAGGAAATTCCTCTGTGGTCGAATCAGTCAGCTTTGGATTCTGTTGCTTTGAACTACAAAAAAAGAAAAAAAAAAGCATTAGGATTTTGGTTATTTTCAGGAGGTACCTGTCCACTTTGTAGTTTGTATTATACTGAGGGATGAGCTGGTATGGCTATCAAATTCCCCTATCAACGTAACTCAACTCCTCTGGACCTGGCCATATGAAATGCTCCTCATTTAAGCCCATGGAGATAGTGAGTGCTACTTTATTAACTGCTATAATGTAAAAATTGCCCTATGGTTTAACCACATTGTCTTTTAATAGGTCAACGAAGCAGCCCTCTGCTAAAAAGGCAAAACGATCTATTGATCATTGTTGCAGTCAGCATAAGTTACACTGTGCATATTTAATAAAATTACCCTCTTTCAAGAAATCTAGAATAGAGAAAAAGCATTCACTCAGACTTTGCTTCAAATCCTGACTATCACTATCTCGGGCTAAGATTTATAAATGAATTCCCCAATAAGGAGGGTCAAATTAATATATATAATAAATCTGATGGCAAAAATATATTACAGACTGCTCCTAGAAAGAGGTTACCTCCTTTCTGGGAGTGAAGAGTTGATCAAAAAAGGTTTTTGGGGAAATGACATGGACAGGCAATAATAGGACAAAGAGATTACAGGAAGAGGAAATGGTATGTGCAAAGACATCAGAAGCATGAGTGAAAGTTTGTGCCATAGAGAATTTATGTTTTTGTTAAGATTGGAACATAAAGTTCAGGTAGGAGAGTAGTAAGGCATAAACACGAAGGGTTGGACAGGATCTAAATCATGACAGCAAGTGCATGGCGTACTATGGAATGGGTTTCCATCTTGAGGATGGTGTGGAACACTGAAGATTTTTTATTGAATATTGACAGGGTTTTATATGCATTTGTTGAAGAGCATTCTGTGAGACAGGAACATACTGTCATTGTCCTTGCGGGATATGGTCAAGTCCTCAGCTATCACCGTTGCAGCTGTATTCATGAATAGATCAGACTTCAAAGATATTTAAAGGGACCAGTAGTTGAGTACGGGTCATCAGAAGAATGGAAGAGTCAGTGGTGACTCAACTGATAGTTTTTTTTTTTAAATTCATTTATAAATGATTTTGGTTCAGGTTTGGAGGTAGAGGAGAGATATTTCTCATTCCCTGCATCTGTAATAGCAGCCAGTGTATTTCATTAACAGAGTACAAATAACTTCTGTTAAAGCATTAGATAGACCTTATAAAGTGAGGATTTAATAAAGTAACAATTAAATATTTGACATAGTATCCATAACATAGCTAAGAGTATTAAGCTTGTTCCATCACCTTCTTCCAGATATTTAAAAGACAAATGTTAAAATATGGTCTCTTTGCAGTTAAGAGCCTAAATTTCCCCTCTAACTTATTGATAGGGAAGATTTTCCAATGACGTTAAGCATAGTGATGGATTAGACTGAACACTTCTTAAGGCAAGTGGTTACATCTATCTTCACAATTGAGCACAGTCCACGGCACACGGTGAGCAATATATACAATCAACAGTTATTGAGTGAATGAATAAATGAATAAATAAAACCATGAATGATATGCATTCTAGGAAACGGAGAACTTACTTTAATATCACCGTCTTATTTTATGTTCTACTTTGGTTGTCAATAACCTCTAATTTAACAAACTTGTATATAAGGACATTTTATATAAACATGCATATGTTGACATATTTATAATCATCAGTCCATTTATTTTCAACATTTCTGAGATCTCAATAAAAATTACTATGATATACAGATAACCATTTACAATGCTATTACTTTGCCCTACAAAAAAACACTCTTTATAAATCTATCTATGAGTCTGACTACATAAGTAAGGGAATACTAAAAAACAAAATAAAAGAAAACAAAACAAAAGCAAAGCTATTCAATTGGCCTCATGAGGAAAAGGACTGAGAAAGCCAGTATTAAGTTGTGCCAATTTGCAGACATATCTTATGAATAGACGTGGAACCAGGTAAAAATATCCACTTATCTGTCTCCTCACTTCAAACATCTTGAAAGTAGAAAACTCTCAAGAGGTAAGGACTGAGATATGAAAAAAGTTCTATGTGGAATTCACAGTTGCCTTGTAAACATCATAGATGCAGTTCATCAGATCTGTGTATTTAATACATTTAAATCATTGTGGCCTCTAAATTCCTAAAGTCTTTGAAGGACCAATGGAATAAGTGATATTTAAATACCCAGAAAACTGTAATTTCCTCACCTGCAAGCAGTAGAGAGTAATCCTTATTCTAGGAGGATTAATGTGATCTGATCTCCAATTTACCTTATTCAATTCATTCCTGAGGGACACAAAGAAATGTGTGGACTCCTCCAGACTAGGGCCATGTTTGATTCTCAGAGAGGAGCGCCACACAAAGTCAGTTGACAAAAGTAAAACTATTTAGATACGTACGCACATTCGACCTCTTCCTTCCTTCCCCAGCACTTAAGGGAGAGTAGAATGAGCTTGCTCAAGAGTTACGTAGACTGGGTTGTCCCAGGGACAGGAAGGAAAAAGGAAGACTGAGTATATAAGAGTTTTTTTAAGACACAAATGGAAAACAAGACATGAGATCAGGGTGTGTGTGTGTTGTATGTGTGTATATGTATACAGCTGCTATCTTGAGATATATACATTTTAACATAAATATGAAAATAATATTTCAAAGATATTTTGCTTTCGTTTCCATATACCCTTCCATACAAGTGCATACTTGCATGAATACAAGCATATTCATGTATCCACATATTAACTCCTAAAATAATCTCATTTTTCCCACAATTAATTTCTATCAGGCAAAGTCTGCCCCATATTAAAATGCAAATGCTTCTTTGAGTCGTCACTTACTAGGTTTCACAGGTCATAAGGGTATTTTTTTTAAGTAATACTGATGTTTTTTTTTTTTGTTTTTTTGTTTTTTTGTTTTTTTTTTTTTTTGAGAGAGAGAGCGGGGGTGGGAGGCATAGGGTGAGAGGAAGGAGAGGGAGAAAGAGAGAATCCCAAGCAAGCTCCATGCCCAACACAGAGCCTGAAATGGGGCTCAACCTCACAACCCTGAGATCATGACCTGAACCAAAATCAAGAGTCAGAAGCCTAACTGACCAAATCACCCAGGCCCCTCAGAATTTTTTTAATTGTTTTGGAATTCATGTAATATAAAACATTCACAATGTATTCAACCACTGTCTCTACCAAGTTATGGAACACTTTAATTACCCTTTGGGTTTTTAAAAATATTATTATCGTGGTTAAAATATGTATAACAAAATTTGTCATTTTAACCATTTTTAAGTGTGCAATTCAGTGGCATTAATTGTATTCATAATGGTGTACAAGTATCACCTCAAAAACATTTTCCTCACCCTGAACAGACACTCTGTAACTATTAAAAAAATGGGCTTCCCATTTTCCCCCTCCCCTCAGTCCCTGGTAACCGCTGATTTATTTTCCGTCCCTGTAGGTTTGTTTAATTCTAGCTACCTAGGTTAGTGGAAATGGATAATATCTATCTGTTCTGCCTGGATTTTTCACTTCTAATGTTTTCACCCCTCATTCATGTTCTGGCATGTATCAGGCCTGCTCTTCTCCCCATGAGGGAATCATATTTTATGGTATAGATGTTATGAATTGAGGTCTGTGTCCCCCCAAAATTCATGTATTAAAACCCTGTCTACCCCACAAGGAGTTCGTATGAGGTGAGGCCCTTGGGAGGTACTTGGGACTGGGGGAGGTCATGAGTGTAGAGCCCTTGTGAATGGGCTTCGTGCCCTCCTGGGAGCCCTGAGAGAGCTTCTCGGTTCCTCTGGCTTCTGCCGATCTTTATTTCCAGAACTGGGAGAGGTAAGTATTTGTTCTTTAAGCTGCCCAGTCTATAGTATCTTTGTAATAGCAGCCTGAGCTGTCTAGAGTAGTAAATATGCCACAATTTGCTTTTTAATCATTTGTTGATGCATACGGGGGCTGTTTCCACTTAGGGTAATGGGAACACTGCTTCAAAGGACATGGATGTAAGCATCTGTTAAGTTTGGAAGTGTATCCTCTTCTTAATTTTTTGGGGAGAGTTTAAGAAGAATAAGTATTAATTTTATTTTTATTTATTTATTAATTACTATTTTTATTAATTTTATTACCAGTATTTAGTAAATTTACCTATAAAACCATCTAACTGGTCCTGGGATTTTCTTTGTTTGGCAACTTTTCTTACTAATTTAATTTCCTTATTTTTTATTTATCTACTCAGGCTTTCTATTTTTTTTCCCCGAATCAATTTTGGTGGGTTTTGCAATCAGGGAATTTTTTCTGTTTCTTTTAGGTTATTCAGTTTGTTGGCGTATGTCTCTTCTTCAGCTAGTGTTCAGCCAGTATTTTGACAAGGATTTCCTTGTGAGGAGATCAACCACAGACAACCCCAAAATCAAACAAACAAACAAAAGTACCTTCTAGGGTTTGTAGTTCGGCTTGTGCTAGCAAACTCCTCCAACACTTAGCTAGGCTTGTTCTGAGGCTAGAGATTGGCCTAAGGAAAAAGCGTAAAGACTCCTCGGGAATTCTGTATGTGTAAGTGCCTCTGAGTATCCTGCTATCCCAAAGAATTCCGCAGCTTCTCCTCGTGTGCCCTGTGCAGTCTATTGTATGTGGCACCCATAATTTTTTGCCCCAGGCATCTGTGAGTTTTTAGTTTGCCAAGAAATGTTCACTGCTTTTTCTGTAAGAGTTCTAAGATAAATGAAACATAGGCAAGAGCCTTGCATCCATCTTTTAGGTAGCCCCAGGGATGTTAGAAGAGATACACACAATAATTTGTGAATAAAGCCTGTTTTGTTCCCACCAGAACGAGGAATCAAGACCCCCACACTGGGAATGTGGGCTGTTACTCTCAAGACTGACGTCACCCTGGTTGGGAGAAGTTGAGGTGAGGGCAAATAAAAGCTCCACAAAACTTTTCTACCCTTTTTAGTTGATTCCCTCTCAATTTAGTCTTCACATGGTTTCTGGGAACCTTTGGCAGCTTACCAAAGTTTTCACAAAGTTGGCTCTGACAGTTTTTGTTTTTGTTTTTTTTTTTGTTTGTTTGTTTGTTTTTGGTTTTTGATGTTTCTATGGGCAGATGAGATTCCTCCACCATTTTCCTGACATCACTATCCTATAGAGACCTTTAACTTGTTAATTTGGGTTTTATACTTACAGAAGAATTACAAAAGTAGTTCAAATGATTCTCATATTTTCTTTTCCTAATGTCCATGTATTGGTTTCTCTTTATCATACGTGGGAAGGACAGAGCAGAGGAGAAGATAAGAGGAAAATATGAAGATACTGTGTTTCCACATATGATACTAAAAGCATAGGAATGGCATAAACATAAGAGAATAGGAGCAAAAAGGAGTCAAAAGCTCAAATTGTGTCAAGATGTTTGCTGCCCAAGCAGAAGAGTTGAGAAAGTCCAAGTAAATCCTTACTCTTCTACCTTAACCATACTTCATTGCCTAAGGCCATCTGTCGAATTCTGAAACTAGAGTTGAACCATTACCTTGAAAGAAAATGTTTTAAGACATTAGGAATATGCCATCTATTAGTTTGATTACTTATTTATAACAAAAGTAATTCTATAGGTTTTAGACTTTGTTATTTCAAAGCATGAATTTTTAAAGATATGTGAAATCAGAATCAAAATGATTTGAAATCTAAGTGCCCCAGAGATATAAATCCTCTAAGCAAAGATCCTGACTTCCTGGCACAGTTATAACATTATGAATTTTTGTGTGTGTGAGTGTGTGTGTGTGTGTGTGTGTGTGTAAGACAGGAAAAGTTATATTTTCTAAATGATATTGGTCATAAATTCCCTGAAAAATTCTTCTCCTATTCATCATTTAAAAATTGCCGAAAATACATAGATTGTTTAAATTTATTAGTAATCTCTGCTTTTCTACAATTAAAATGCTTTTTGATTATGTAATTTTATCTCTGTCCTAGATTAAATGAAGGAATCCAAAGAAATATGGCATATTACAGTGATATTGGATTTTTAATCCTAACTCCAGTATATTTGCAACATGTAACATTTAGAACATGATGAAATATTATGGCATATTTTGATTTTATTTGGTAGTCTCTTTTGCATCCTTGTCATATTAATTTGACTGGATTGCCTGTTTTGTGACAATCCATACAGTATAGTAAATTCAATCATGTTTATTACTGAATTAAAAAGAAATGAATGTTGAAGTTAAATTGGCTAAAAGGAGCAAACATACTTAAATTGAGACATATATTAAAAGATTATTAAAGAAAAATCAATATTAATTTCCTTCTGCATTTGAAATTTTAGGAAACTTAATAAGTATCTTCTTGCCAGATTTATTAATTTTTATATATTATTAGCACAGAGGTTTGGAGTCAAATGTACTTTCATTAAGCAGCCCATTTACCTTCTCTGTGACTCAATTTCCTCATTTGTAAATTTAAAAAAAGACTCATAACATCACCTAACATTAAAAGTAGTGAGTTTTGGGGCACCTCGGTGGGTCAGTGGTTGAGCACCTGCCTTCGGCCCAGGGCGTGATCCCAGGGTCCCGGGATCGAGTCCACGCCGGGCTCCCTGCATGGAGCCTCCTTCTCCCTCTGCCTGTGTCTCTGTTTCTCTCTGTCTGTGTCTCTCATGAATAAATAAATACAATCGTTAAAAAAAAAAGAGTAGTAGTTGGTTTTCATGTTTAATTACATAGATGTCTAAGTTTTTGTGCTAAAACAATATTGAATGCTTAGAACTATAGTGGGAAATGATCATACATCTTGAGTCAGGGTTGGAAGATGGGGCCCTTTTGTTCTATAGGAAAAAAACTCACCTTTCCAGTAAGAAAATGGAAACAAAACCATCATCGAGTTTGATCTTAAAAGACATTGACAAAACCTATATCAATAGTCAGAGAATTCACATAGATTTAAACACACACAGATATTTAAGGTCTCCATATAAAAGGCCGCAAAACAATCTCAACCAATACTAAAAATCTGATAGTACATGTCATACTCTCCAACCACAGGGCAATCCAACTGGAATTTAATATAACAAAACAGAACATTAAAAAGAGCCTATGTGATTAGTGTTAAAATTCCATGAAACAAGGCATAAAAAAAAATTGCTTAGTGTCATAGAAACAGTGGCCACCATCCTGTGAGTGGAAGTGGCAAGTGCTGTTTCAGGGTTTTCCGACACGAAGAGCTGATCTCTGCCCCCACTCCGGTTCTTCCCTTCCTGTGGCAGTTCACAAAATCCAAATGGCAGCACGTCTGTTGGTTTGAGTGAAGACTCCGAGTCAGAGTAAAGAGCCAGACACCTGCTTCGGACCTACGGGGAAGTCAAAGAGATGCAAAACAAACAAACAAAAAAATAGAACTACTGAGTTTCCACAGTACATTTATTATATACTAGTGTAAACTGCCCTATCCACTAAGTCCAATTCTCATGGGAGACACACACACACACACACACACACACACAGAGAGAGAGAAAGAGACAGAGACAGAAAGAGACTGAGTTTAGCACAGAGATTTGGAAGAGGTGGAGAAGGCAGAGCAGACATGAGAGGAAAAGGAGGAGGGAAGTGAAGGAGGGGAGGGAGGAGTTGCATGGACACCTTCAGAACCACGCTCTCTAATCAAACGGAAGACCCGCTGCTCAGGCTTTGCCCATGACAGAGGAGATCCACAAGCAAGCCTCGTCACTGTCCGCTTCCCTCATTTCCAGCATCTACATTTGCAGATTGAATGAGTGTATGCAAATTATCTATAACACGCTTCTTTGTCTCTACCCTTTGGCAGAGCCGAATCTCTGGCTCACATTTCTCTCAGCAGAAGTAAATATTTGCTTATAACCTCCTGGGTTTCTTGACTTGCCCTGGAACACAAAAGTTTCACTAATACAGGAATTTATACCAGCTTTTATTTTTTCACCCTTTTATTATTTTTTCCCCCATTCTATAGTTTGGCAATAGGAAGAGGAATTGGCTAAGGATTCAGTAATATTAAATCTTTTCAGAAATTGCTACAAAGGAATGTCATAAAAATTTGAGACTGTTTGTTTTAGTGGCGGCTCCATCATAAGTACTGCCACTCTGAAATGAACCTAAAATGCCACGTACATTACATTAATTGGATTGCAACTAACCGGATTCGGAATGCTTGAATTATAGGGGGAATATGTTTTTAAATTGTTATCACATTACAAGAGGTACCTCTGAGTCAATCAGTGTAAATTTACTTTTTTATATGTTTACTTTTCCCCAAATGCATACTATAGTGAAGCATTTTCAGGCTAATAGCTGCATTTAGATAAGCTTGTATTTACATTTTATGTAACACTAGTCATTGAGCAGCGAATGCTCTCTTCTTCACAGATACACCGCTGTAATGTCAAAACGGGATCATTACTTGAAGAAACACTTTAAATATATTTCCTCTAAAGGGCTATGAAATAAAAACACTTCAGATATTTTAATTGACTATTAAACATATTAAAATATGTTTTCCTTGGAGGAGTATTCATAAAGGAAGTGAAGTTCATTTCACCCCCGTGATACTGCTAATAACCAAGCAGAGAGTAATTTAGGTGGGAGGAAGCCCCTTTAAGAATAGAAGGGATGGATAAGGTGTACTCTTGTACTGTAGTCATGGTCCCAGGTGCAAAGGGCTATAACTTTCCTCAAAATTATAAAATGGTGCTTTGGAAAAAGATGTGATCGCTGAGATGGCGTCATGTTTCCACGTGGCCAGGACTCCTAACTCGGTTTAGGATCCTGACGAGGGCGAGGCACAAACTCGCCAGGGTTTTGCCATGAGCTTCATAGAGAAAATCCTATAGCTGTGCATACTGCTTCCAGGGTACATTCACTCATTCATGTGAGGGGTTTCGTTTATTCTAGGTTTAAACATTTATCTAGTGATGATTTAGTGCTATTTTTATCCAAGTCTTGTCCATGTAGACAGAAATTTATTTCTGGTTTCTTCCAGCAGGAGTTCCCCCAGCCTTTGACAAGCCAGGGAGTTTGAATTTTCAGGTTTAAGTTTGTTAGCAGTCTTGGTTTCTCTCAGATCAGTATGTTGGCAGATCAGAGAAAAACAATTTGTTCATCCATCCATCCATCCATCCATCTCGCAAATATTTAGTAAATACAGCCCATGTTTCAGACATTGTGCTAGTTGATGTTTATATCAACTGTTTTTTTTTTAAGATTTTATTTATTTATTCAAGAAGACAGAGCATGAGTGGGAGGGAAGGAAAGAGCAACAAACAGACTTCCCACGGAGCATGTCCTGGGCTCCATCCCAGGACCCTGAGACCCTGACCTGAAGCAAAGTCAGACACTTAACTGACTAAGCCACCCAGGCACTCCCCCTGGTTCTTTATTTATGAGCAATGGAAATCAACTCTGCAGCATTAATAAAAATACAGGGAAAATGACGGGAAGGATTCTGAATAAATTACACACTAAAAGGGAGAAATGAGTAACTGACTCTCAGAAAGGATAGGAACTGGACAATTAGCTAGCAGAGACTTGTGTTTTTATGGGGCTTCCGTGTCCTCAAAATGAGGGCCGGGGGTCTTCAATTCCTATTAGTGAGCTCCTGGCCAACTTGCCTTAGACTGTGTGCCCACCTTCAGATGATGGGGCCAGCGAAGCAGGGTGGACAGGGTTTAGGTTATAGGGAGGAATAGATCACTAAAGAGATTCGGGGCATGTACAGATGGGAAAAAGGAAACTTAATAGAAGTTACACGGTGAAAAAACAGCCATGCTCAGCAGAAAGAAGCCAAATTAGAGAAGAAAAAGCTGTATATGGTCCCACACCTCTCACGATTTACCACTGTTCCTCAAGACCTTAATACACGTGTTCTTTGTAGACCTCACCTTCTGGGTAACTGTACTTGTGTTCCGTTCCTCAAATGTAATAGAATTGTGTTCTTTTCTGTCTCTCCTTCATCTATGAGTAAAATCAGCAACATTCTTTTGCTAAGGCCAAGGCTCGAAGTATCCATGTTCATTTTCAAAAAACGATAGCTTTGCTCAAAATGACATGAGACACACAGTGTGCAAAGCTGCATGCAAATCTGGACAAGATGGGAAGTAAGAGCTGATACTGTGAAGGTATTACCACAGGAATCAGAAACCAAAGAATATTGGGAGAACTGCGAGTACCGTTATGTGGGTCCTCTGTGTGTGGGTGTGTGTAAAGTTATGAAACTGATTTAAAATATAATGACACTCCTAGAATATCTGACGCAGGAGGAGATCAATTTTTATCACTCCCTCCTTTATATGACAGTTACTCCTTCTATTATCAAGAAGTGAAGTGACAGTGGCCAGAAACCGAAAAGTGATTTTTAACTTCTTATATACAAATAATCATACATATAAAGTAACAAAGTACTCACAGAGCTAAATAAAATATAGAAATAAATATTACACTACCAGAAGATGACATTAATGTATTAATATTTTAATTATAATAACAAATTTTCTGAAAAAAAAGGATACAAATACCCATGTATATCTGTCTACTGTAGAAATGAATAATGATACTACTCTATTATTTTCAGTGTCAATTTCGGCAAATCTACCATACAAATAAGGTGATCTTTCCTTTGATTATGTTTAATAAACAGGGAAGCCAAATCTATTAAACTACCTTCATTCATCATTGACCAGACACTTTTATTAATTCTAATTTTGAAAAGTTATTTTAAAGTGAAGTTATAAACACACACACACACACACACACACAAACACATGCCTACACAGTCCCCATTATAATTTAATCCTCAAACATTTTTAATACTGTTCATGGCTTTTTTCCTTTAGAATGGGATCTGTGGTTTTCAAATACTTTTGCAGCAAAACATTTCCACTAACATATCTTCACCATAAAACTCATCATTGATTTCGATTCTATTTGGTAAGATCTTTTCTTAAAAGATTTTATCTATTTATCCATGAGAGACACAGACAGAGAGAAGCAGAGACACAGGGAGAGGGAGAAGCAGGCTCCCTGCAAGGAGCTGAATGTGGGACTCCATCCCAGGACCCCGGGATCACGACCTGAGCTGAAAGCAGATGCTTAACCACTGAGCCACCCAGCCGTCCCTATTTGGTAAGATTTTCTAAAGAAATTTTTCTTTTGGAAAAAATCAGGAATAATGGCTAAATGATACTGAACATTGACATTAATAAATTGGTTGCCTTAGAAAAAGTACTTGTTCTTGTTAAACACAACTGAGGCTTTTAAACATTACCCTCTTTTATTTTTTCTGGCAATTTAAGACCAACATTTTCTATCATTTCTCCTGGATTTTTAAACTTTGGATTATTTTATCTATATAAGTGTTCATTTTTTTTACATTTTATTTTTGCATAGTTTATTTTAAATAATTTATTTGAGTAAAGCTCAATGTAAGAAATTAAAACTCATGGTTATCCCCAATTGCGATCATCTAAATATATAAATCAATTAATTACAAACATAAACTCACTGTAATAACACAATAATAGAAAGGACTTAAACAGATCATCTAAGAAGATCAGCAAGGGAACAATGGCTTTGAATGACATGCTGGGCTAAATGGACTTGTCAGATATATTCAGACCATTTCATCCTAAAGCAACAGAATAAACATTCTTTATGAATGCATATGGAACACTGTCCAGAATAGGTCACATACAGGGTCAGAAATTAGGCCTCAACCAGTACAAAAAGACTGATATCACAATATGTGTATATTCCAACTACAACACTATGAAACTTGAAGTCAACCAGAAGAAAATTTGGAAAGACCACAAATACATGGAGGTTAAAGAACATCCAACTAAGGAATGAATGAGTTAACTAGGAAATTAAAGAAGAAATTTAAAAAAAAATGATACATGGAAACAAACGCAAATGAAAACCCAAGAGTCCAAACTGTCTGGGATGCAGCAAAAACAGTCCTAAGAGGGCAATATGTAGCAATACATGCTTTCCTCAAGAAGCAAGAGAAGTCTCAAATACACAATCTAACCTTATACCTAAAGGAGCTAAGAAAGGATCAAATAAAGGCTAAAGCCAGCAGAAGAAGGGAAATAAAGATTAGAGCATAAATAAATGTTATTGAAACAAACAAAAATCAGTAGAACAGACCAATGAAACTAGAAGCTTGTTCTTTGAAAGAATTAATAGAATTGATAAACCCTTAGCCAGATTTATCAAAAAGAGAAAGGGACCCAAACAAATAAAATCACAAATGAGAGAGGAGAGATCACAACCAATACCACAGAAATGTAGATAATAAGGTAATACTCTACAAAATTTATATACCAACATAGTAGGTAATCTGAAAGAAATGGATAAATTCCTAGAGACAAATAAACTACCCAAACTGAAAAAGGAAGAAATACAAAAATTGAAAGAACAACGAGCTAGCAAAGAAATTGAACCAATAATCAAAACTCTCCCAACAAGCAGAAGGCCAAAGCCAGTTCCAAGGGAGAAGTCTACCAAACATTTAAAGACGAGTTAATAGCTATCCTTCTCAAATCATTCCAAAAAATAGAAAAGGCAGGAAAATTTTAAAATTCATTCTACATGGTTAACATTACCTTGATTCTAAAACCAGACCAAAACCCCACTAAAAAGGAGAACCACAGGCCAATATCCTTGATGAACATGGATGCAAAAATTCTCAGTAAGACACTAGTAGATCGAATCCAACAGTACATTAAAAGAATTGTTCACCATGATCAAGTGGGATTTATTCCTGGGCTTCAAAGGTGGTTCAATATTCACATATCAATCAACGTGATACACCACATTAATAAAACGAAGGATAAGAACCAAACCATCTGATCTTCTGAATAGATGCAGAAAAAAGCATTTGACAAAGTACAACATCCACTCGATAAAAATCTTCAACAAGGTAGGGATAGGGGGAACATACCTTAACATCATAAAGACCATATATGAAAACCCACAGCTAATATCATCCTCAATGGGGAAAAACTGAGAGCTTTGCCTCTACAGTTGGGAACAAGACAGGGACGTCCACTCTCACCACTGTCATTTAGCATAGTGTTGTATGTCCTAGCCTCAGCAATGAGATAACAAAAAGAAATAAATGCATCCAAATTGGCAAGGAAGCAAACTTTTCACTACTTAGAGATGACATGATATTCTGTAGAGAACCTGTAAGACTTCACCAAAAAATGGCTAGAACTGATATATGAATTCAGTAAAGTCACTGAATTCAAAATCAACATGTAGAAATCTGTTGTATTTCTATACACCAATAATGAAGCAGTAGAAGGGAAAGTCAAGGGATTGATCCCATTTACAACTGCAACAAAAACTGTAAGATACCTAGGAATAAACCTAAACAAAGAGGTAAAAGATCTATACTGCAGACATGCCTGGGTGGCTCAGTGGTTGAGTGTCTGCCTTTGGCTCAGGTCATTATCCCAGGGTCCAGGGTCGAGTTCCACATCAAGCTCCCTTCATGGAGCCTGCTTCTCCCTCTGCCTGTGTCTCTGCCTCTCTCTGTGTGTCTCTCATGAATAAATAAATAAAATCTTTAAAAAAAATCTGTGTTCTGAAAACCATAAAACACTTATGAAAGAAATTGAGGAAGACACAAAGAAATGGAAAACTATTCCATGCTCACAGACTGGGAGAACAAATACTGTTAAAATGTCTATACTACTCAAAGCAATATACACATTTAATGCAATCCCTATCAAAATACCACCAGCACTTTTCACGGCTGAAACAAACAATCCTAAAATTTCTATGGAACCACAAAAGACCCCAATAGCCAAAGTCCCAATCCTGAAAAAGAAGAACAAAACTGAAAGCATCACGATTCTAGGTTTCAAGCTATACTACAAAGCTGTGATCATCAACAGAGTGTGGTACTGGCACAAAAACAGATACATAGATCAAGGGAACAGAATAGAGAATCCAGAAATGTACCCACAGCTATATGGTCAACTAATCTTTGACAAAGCAGGCAAAAATATTCAATGGGGAAAAAATGGTCTTTTCAACAAATGGTGTTGGGATAACTGGACAGCAACATGCAGAAGGATGAAACTTGACCACTTTCCTACAACATACACAAAAATAAATTCAAAATAGATTTAAGGTGGCTCTAGAAAAAAGCATTAAGGACTCACGAGACTTCATGACTGCAGAATTTAGATCCAATCAGGCAGAAATTAAAAATCAATTGAATGAGATGCAATCCAAACTAGAAGTCCTAAAGATGAGGGTTAACGAGGTGGAAGAACGAGTGAGTGACATAGAAGACAAGTTAATGGCAAAGAGGGAAACTGAGGAAAAAAGAGACAATCAATTAAGGGACCATGAAGACAGATTAAGGCAAATAAATGACAGTCTGAGGAAGAAAAACCTACGTTTAATTGGGGTTCCCGAGGGCGCCGAAAGGGCCAGAGGGCCAGAATATGTATTTGAACAAATCCTAGCTGAAAACTTTCCCAATCTGGGAAGGGAAACAGGCATTCAGATCCAGGAAATAGAGAGATCCCCCCCTAAAATCAATAAAAACCGTTCAACACCTCGACATCTAATAGTGAAGCTTGCAAATTCCAAAGATAAAGAGAAGATCCTTAAAGCAGCAAGAGACAAGAAGTCCCTGACTTTCATGGGGAGGAATATTAGGGTAACAGCAGACCTCTCCACAGAGACCTGGCAGGCCAGAAAGGGCTGGCAGGATATATTCAGGGTCCTAAATGAGAAGAACATGCAACCAAGAATACTTTATCCAGCAAGGCTCTCATTCAAAATGGAAGGAGAGATAAAGAGCTTCCAAGACAGGCAGGAACTGAAAGAATATGTGACCTCCAAACCAGCTCTGCAAGAAATTTTAAGGGGGACTCTTAAAACTCCCCTTTAAGAAGAAGTTCAGTGGAACAATCCACAAAAACAAGGACTAAATAGATATCATGATGACACTAAACTCATATCTGTCAATAGTAACTCTGAACGTGAACGGGCTTAATGACCCCATCAAAAGGCGCAGGGTTTCAGACTGGATAAAAAAGCAGGACCCATCTATTTGCTGTCTACAAGAGACTCATTTTAGACAGAAGGACACCTACAACCTGAAAATAAAAGGTTGGAGAACCATTTACCATTCAAATGGTTCTCAATATATCAAAATAGATTTAAAACCTAAACGTGAGACAGGACATCATCTTTATGTAAAGAACCTGTAAAACAACACAACTACCAATAATCTAGTTAAGAAATGGGCAGAGGACATGAATAGACATTTTTCTAAGAAGACATCCAGATGGCGAACAGATATGAGAAGATGCTCAACAGGTTCATCATGAGGGAGATACAAAACAAAATCACAATGAGATACCACCTCACACCTGTCAGAATGGCTAAAATTAACAACAAGAAACACAAGATGTTGGTGAGGATGTGGAGAAAGGGCAATCCTCTTGCACTGCTGGTGGGAATGCAAACTGGAGCAGCTGCTCTGGAAAACCATATGGAAGTTGCACAAAAAGTTAAAAATAGAACTACCCTAGATCCCAACAATTACACTACTAGGTATTTATTCAAAGGATACAAAAATACTAATTCAAAGGGGCACATTCACCCCGATGTTTACACCAGCATTATCAACAATAGCCAAATTGTGGGAAGAGCCCAAATGTCCATCAACTGATGAACAGATGAAGATGTGCGGTATATATATAGTTGTAGATGATATAGATATCTCTGATGAAATATTACTCAGCCATCAAAAAGACAGGAATCTTGCCATTTGCAATGATGTGGCTAGAAGTAGAGGGTATTATGCTAAGCAAAACAAGTCAGTCACAGAAAGACAAATACCATGAGATTTCATTCATACGTGGAATTCAGGAAACAAAACAGATGAACATAAAGGAAGAAAAAAAAAGAGAAAAGAGAGAGGGAAGAAAACCATAAGAGACTCTTAACTATAGAGGACCTACTGAGGGTTGCTGGAGGGGAGGTGGGGGTGGGGGGGGCACAAAATGGGTGATGGCTATTAAGGAGGGCACTTGTGATGAGCCCTGGGTGTTTACGTAAGTGATGGATCACTAAATTCCACTCCAGAAACCAATATTACACTGTACGTTAATTAAACAGAATTTAAATAAAAATTTGAAAAAAAAAAAGCAAAATAAAACTCATGGTATATACATATGCATAAATATATAGCGTTATAATAGTACATACTCTACCATATGTATATTATATACTAAGTATACAATATAATATAGTATATAGATAATATATGTTATATGGCATATATAATATATAGCATAAAATAGTGCACAATAGTATATTAGCATATAAAATTTGTGTGTATACATATAGTTGATTCTTGCCCTTTGCACATATTTTTATATCTGGTTACTCTCTTTGGAAACTTCATTCTAGAGAAAAGGCAACACGCAGAAAATAATAGTTTATGTTGATTCTATTCCTTAAAGCAGGGATATATAAAGGCTGCAAAAATAAACTGCAACAAGAAAGCTTGAGGTATTCTGAAGTATTAAAAATCATCCCAATTATAAAATATGTAGTGAGATTCAGTGTGTTGGGGTTGACAAAGTAATGGGGAATTTCCAAAATAATTTAAAAGTAATATAGGTAAATACATACACATATGTAATATATCTACTTATATAATTGCATACACTGGTATATACATATACTATGCACATATATATACTCTATTAATCATTTTTCTTCCCTTTCCTTCACCACATGAGCACCTGACTTTGGTGTTCAAGCATCCATCCACAATAATAAGTTTTTAGCTTGAATTGCTATGAAGAGTAATCAGATAAGGAAACATTTTGGATTTATATAAGGGGTGACAGGTAGTCAAATAGGACTTCTGTGGTGGGATATGTTAGGTTTGCATAGGTTTAAAGTAAAATAAATGCAACATAGGTATTTTAAATAAGTAGATTATATTAATGGATGCTCTTAGAAAAGTAAAAAAAAAATGAGCCATCATTATTTTAATCATGAGCACTAAATTTCAGAATTTATTTGGAGCAAAAAGAAACTCTAAAAATGAAGTATAAGATTAACATTAATAACTAGTTGCAATTTAAGCTTAAAATGTGATGCTCTTTCCAAGTAAATTCATTTTTAGCAATTTTTTTTCCTCTGAAAACAACACTAATTAACCTTATTACATTACAGCACAAATAACCAGGACAATATAACAGACCCACTAAATAATCTTAACAATTTAAAAAGCAGGAATCATTCTAGTAATCAGTTGACACATTTATGAAGCAGGAATTATAATTAAAATATGACATTAATTACTATGTGAGACATGAGAAAAAAACGGAAGATTATAGTGTACATTTGTTAACAAATTGTGTGGCCTTTAGAAAGTTACCTCTCTAGCTCTCAGATTCTTAATATGTAAAATGAGATCAAGTAATCTCCACGGTTCATGCTGGGAAAAAAAAAGCCTCTAAAATATGAAGGTGTAGGGTGAAAGTGAAGTGGCTGCTTAAGCTTGAATTATATCACACAGTGGAAGACAACACTAAAATATATTTTAACAACTAATAATTAGTTCATATTAAAAAAGCAATTACTAGAGGAATAAGGAATAGACATATGTTTACAGATTAAACAAATAGAATAATCCCAAATGCTTCCAGTTTAATTTAGACCCAACTTCGAAAACTTGCAAATGTAATTAGCCATGTGCCAGATATAATAAAATGGAAAATTTAATAAGTGATTTGCACTCAAATAGGTCAGTATTAGCGAAAGAGAAAATAAGTAATCATGTTAATCATTGTTTGCATTTGTATATATTTGTTTTTAAAACTGTACTAAGTGCAATTAAATTAAAAGAAAAGAAAGAATACTTGCAACTGGAGTGAGGAGGAAGTGTACTGATATTTGTAAAAGAACAAGTATAATTGGAAATGGGGTAGAAAAGGAAAATCAGGGTGACATTGGGAAAATTCTAACAGATTTGTATCTTGCAATTAAAATGTATTATTTCTTTTCATCATTTATGTAAGTAGCAGCCCAGTTTTAAAAACCAAAACTGGCACTCTTATATGGTTAGCATGTCCTTCTTGTCCCTTATGATAATATGCTCATATAAAATGTGATTATTTCAATATCCTGAAGAAATGCACCTAGCTTAGTTCATGATTGCACCCAACTAGAACCATCAAGCATTTAAAAGGTAAAATTTAGCAAAATTTTATAGCAACTAGAGTAAACTCAAAAAAAGAATCATGAAATTTTTATATATGTCCATGTTTTAAAATATGCTGTTCAAGTTCTGCAAAAATCATACATCTAACTTTCACTCCAAGATCAATTCCCTCATTGTTACTACTTATGAAGTAACACTAATTAGATCTAATTCATCTGATAATTTTGAAACTAATTATCTCTTTGAAGTTACCAAGCTCGGGAAGATTTAACTGAGTTAACAATTATGACAATGTTTAAAATGATTCTTCTGAAATTAGTTTGTGCTTATTATAAGACAATTATTAATATACAAATATCAGGCAGCCCAGGTGTCTCAGCGGTTTAGGGCCACCTTCAGTCCAGGGCCTATCCTGGTGACCCAGGATCGAGTCCCACATGGGGCTCCCTGCATGGAGCCCGCTTCTCCCTCTGCCTGTGTCTCTGCCTCTCTCTCTGTGTCTCTCATGAATAAATATATAAAATCTTAAAGAAAATCAAATATCAAAACTTTACATAAACATTTTACTTGATGAAGGACTGCAGCTCTTTGGCTTCTGGGTTTAATTTGGCATTTAATTTAGCATTTTTAAATCTTACCTTAGACCCCAATGGATATGACATATCTTCTGTTCATTTTATTTTTTTTTATTTTTTAAAAAGATTTTATTTACGTATTTGAGAAAGAAAGAGAGAGAGGAGGAACAGAGGGAAAGGAAGTCTTCTCCACCGTACAGAGAGCCCCACATAAGACTTGATTCCAGGACCCTGAGATCATGGCCTAGCCCAAAGGCAGATGCCCAACCAACTGAGCTAGCCAGCTGCCCCTTGTGTCTTCATTTTAATTGTGTGAACTAAAGGGCACACTAAGTGATAATTGCCCTTTTCAAGTCTCTTGATTATTAAGGTACAATGATTACTTTATCATAAGTCATTAAACATATATATATTAAGGAGGCAAAAAATGCAGCTTTTCTTTGTCTGCACTTAAACGTCTCAGTGGAAATTGCAGGAAAAGAAAGAAAAAGGAAATCACAGAAAAAACACAGGCTCAGACCCTGAGTAGAGGCAGGAATTTCTCTGATGAAGGGAAATGAAAGCGTCAGATAAAGAGTAAACTCATTTTCTTTCTGTATCTCTTTTATACTTATGGAGACCATTCAAAAAATTAGGTAAGACACTCCAATTATACTGAATCTTCTCTTTAGAACCAAATACAAATTTAACAGCATATTAAACTTTTACATATTTTAAGCTATAACCTTTTACATTTCTAATAAAAATCACTTTATTTTTTCTAATAAAAATCATTTTAAGTGCAAGTTCGCTTTTTTATGACCCTTGATAAACATATGTGTGAATGAATGGTTTGTTTTTTTTTTTTTTTTGAATGAATGGTTTTTAACAGAAGTAGCAAGCACCCTAATTAGGGAAAGGTGAATTGTATCTAAATATCACGTGATACAATTTACTGGAAGATAGGATCATTTGTAAAAGGGACCATAGTTCTATTTCAGACTGTGTTGGGTCTATTTTGGGAATATCACTGTAGAGATATTTAACAAGGAACTCATGGCCTTAGAAAATAATAGAGATGATGATTAGAAGCCATTAACATGAAGGTGGAAATGAAATCCATGAAAATGGATGAGGTTGCCCATGGAGGAACTTCATAGTAAAAACAAAAGAACAAAGGAGGTGATATTAGGAAAAAGCTTACTAGAAAAAAGACACTTATATTAGAAACACTGTACATTAATCTGGTGCCCAGAGGTAATAGAAGACCAGGTACCTAATGTCTCAATAATTGCCAAAAGAACAGAAACCAGTCATTCACTCATCAAATTGAAAGCACTCAATCCTGGTCTTGTCATGGTTCAATCGAGCAGTTGTGCAGAATTAGGGGGAAAAGCATGATTGGGAGATTCAGAGAAATATCATATCTCTGAAAGGACTTTGGCTAGAGGACCGGAATCAAGTTTGAGAACTTACAATATTCTCAAATGTGCAGAGGCAAACATGATAAGCAAAGAAAAGAGTAGAAAAGGATTAGTTCTATTCTCTAAGGGCAGGATAGGCTAAAATAAAAAGGCAATGAAAAAGCTCACAGTTAAAAAGAATAAGAAAGGACAATGAAATAGTACAAAATGAGGAGACAGAAACTATAAAGAGATTAAGGTAATAGAAAATTTGATGAGAGACAGATAAAATAATGACATAATTAAGACCCAATTGGAAGTCACAAAGGATAAAATGGATAACCTAGGAAATGTCTCCCAAAATTAATGTAGGAACATCATCAAAGAAGAGTACAATTTTGTCTATTAAGTCAAAGAATAGAAAGCCAACACAGAGATAAATGTTTTTTTGTTTGTTTCTTGTTTTCGTTTTTTTGTTTTTTTCAAAAATGAAATCTGGTCAAAAAAAAAAAAAGAAAGAAAGAAAAAGAAAGAAATATTAAAAGATATAATAGAAGAAAACATTTCAGATTTTTAATGTAGATATTTAAAAGTTTTACAATAGTCTAGTCTAAAATGATGAATAAAGATCCTTCTGATTTACTTTGAATATATATAATATATGTATATATTTATTTATGTTAGAAAAATATGCTTCTTAATAAGCAATAAAACCTGAAGATATTCTCCAACTCATTAAAAAAGAAGCAGCCATTAGTTATTAAAAGTGAGTAATTTATTGGGTCACTTAGGAGGCTCAGTTTGTTAAACGTCCAACTCTTGGTTTCTGCTCAGGTTATGATCTCATGTTCATGAGATCAAGCCTATGTTGGGATCCACCCTGAGCAGGAAGTCTGCTTGAGATTCTCCTGAATCCTCTCCCTCTGCCCTTCCCTCTCATGCTCATGCTCTCTCTCTCTCTAAAGTAAGTACATAAATCTTTTTTTAAAAAAATCAGTAATTTATCATATGTCAAATTTAACTGGTTTATGTTGACAGATTACAGATTTTAAGAACAGACCTTATATTTGCCTCACAGAGAGAATATTTATAACCTAAAAGCAATCTAATATAATCCTGGGTTTTACCTTTTAGATTGCTGTTAAGAAAGTCTAAGAATGATTAGGTAAAGAAAGAAAGTAAACTTATTTTAAAAGGAGGGAGGGACCTCAAATCTCTGTTTTTCACCCAGTGTATATGTTGCCCTCAACCAGCAGCACCCTGGATCTCACCGTAGAATGCCAATTATATTTGCATTGCCTCATTTAATTCTACATGCCAGAGGGCATGAGACTGTCTTTCTTGGCCACCTTTATCTCTAGCACCTACCAAACCCCCACACACACATACACACAAAACACAGATAATATAAGAATTCCTCGATTATACTTACTGTCAAAAATGCAATTAATAGCCGACTTCACTAAAAGCATCACTGCTTTCTAAACATTATAGAGTGTCAACTATATTAAATGTGTGGATCGACAAATGAGGTTGTTATCAGTGGCCATGTTAAGTGGTGGTATTTCAATTCTGTAATACTAGTAAAATAAGTTGAAGGTTAGAGGGTTATTCTTGGGCTCTGGGTCATCTCATCAGGACAACTCTGGCTGTCATCATCCCTGTCTTGGTAAGATGGTGGGCTACCAATGAATAGGTAGAAGCGAGAGTTACAGGAGTTCTTGGGAGACCACAACAATTTATGGAGCTTGCAATTCTGGCTATAAGAAATTTCCTTTTACTTGTCTTACTGAAACAAGCAGAAAAAAAAAGTTATGGGCTGGATACAAAATTTAAAATATGAATACATTGCTTTGTGTAATTAGTTTACAAAATTGATGTTCTTTTACATGAAAAAAAAATGGCACTTAGTTAAGATGCTTCTACTTATATTTCCCTGAAGGTCTAATAAAGATAAAATGTCAGGTATGTTTTCAGGCAACACTGTTTATGCTAAAAATTACCCATGGTAGAGAGTCTTCACCTGGACTGAGAAGACTGTGAGTGAATGCCAAGTACCTGGAGAGAGATTTCGGTCTTGATCAGTGAGAGTATTCTTGCGACTGGGTGTGTACTTTTTCAGGACCCATTATGGGTGTGCACACACAAATGTTACAGATTTGTCTCCTTTTTGGAACAAAGAATCTCTAGGCCTGTAGGTTCTGCTTTAATTGATGTGATTTGTCCTCTTTCATCTGTGCTGTTATGTGGCTGGAGGCAGAGAACAGGCCCTGGAAAATGGCTTTACTCCTGCGAACAACCACTGAGGATACTGCCCTTATCCCACCCTGCTGCTTGGGCTCCATGACTATCACATGGTTTCCCTCCACGTGCCCTTCTGAGGGAAGCTTCTGCCAAAAGTGGTCTATTTGGATCTTGTGAGTTTGATTATGTAGTTGAGCCTATGGCCACCCGGAGTTAATCCTGTAAAAAAATGTCAGCAGTGGTCTAGACTTTTGGATATTCAACCATATTTGGTTGAGGCAGTGTACATAGAAAAAAGTAAATTGGGAACTTTATGATAACAAGACGTTAATGTCTCAGTTGGGGGTCAATCCACCTAAATTCTGTAGCAGGTGACAAGGGATAGATAGTCCCATTTTGGGGACTGAAGGAAGACCTGGGTAAAGCAAACTTATACTGAGAAGAAATACTGCCCAGTGCCCCCATCAGCCCTGATACTGACCTGGCCAGAAATTCAACTGCAGCGTGGCTGGCCGGCGTGATTCTGCATGGACACAGGTGTATCACTGCCATTTGTGGAGATTCCAGTAGAAACAGGTCAAATCATGAACTGAGAGGCCAGAGTGGGTACTCAAACTTGCAGACCCCTTGTTTGTGACTGTGACTGCAGACAGTTCAAGAGGCTGGAGTTAGTGTGTTGGATGCAATTGCCCTGAGGCTCCACTTTATTGGAAAGCGCCTCTGAGCCTCACCGTGCTGGAGACAAGAAGTGAGAAAAACGCTGTGTGCCAGAACACGATGCGAGGAAGACTACAGAATGGCCTGGCATCTAGAGTGGCTTTATTGGCATCAGCAGCGACTTGCCAAAATTCTAGTACTACAGAGACATCTTTCTGGACTATCCTATCCCCATGTGCGGGGTGTGTCCCAAACACGCCCTGAACAACGTCTTAGGATGTCAGTGGCAGTAATATGGAGGCCTTTCCGCAGCTGCATGGGAATTTCTCTGCTAAATTTAGGAGTGCTAAGGCTGCACCTACAGAGTAATTCCTAAATATTGAAATTAAACACAGATTTAGCCCTGTATCCAACATAAAGTTTGGGATTGCAGTTTGCGTTTTAAATGTGAAACTAGAATAATAATAATACTGTTCTTTTTTGACAGGGCTGTAACTGTGCCTTCAGATTTAATGAAATACCATATTGGCTGATGTGATATTTGAAAGACACTCAGGTTAAAGGGGATACAACAAAAGACGGCCTGCTTTCTGCTTTTTTGTGTTCTCTACTTTCATTTAGTGTGATTTTTTAATGTAAATCTGCCTCGTGATCTTTAGGATATAAAAGGCCCGGTAGCATTAATTATCCGCCCCCCATAAAGTCCAATTGATTTGAGAATGGAGGAATACTAATATCCGTTTGATAGTTTCAATCCTGGTGGTCAATTGTGTATTGACTTGCTTTTGTATGTCAAAGGAATAAGTGTTTGTAGGTGAACTCCGAGTAAAGGGTCAACAAATCCTTTTCCCCTTTTACATGAAAAATTGACCTTGGCTCAAGATGCTTCTAGCTCGACTCTCCCAGAAGCCCAGTGAAAATGAAATGTCCGCTGTTCTGGCAATATTGCTTAGCAAAGTCACCCTGACACTGGTAGATTGCCTCTGATTGAGGAGGTCTAGGAATGAACCATAAATACTTTATGAGGCAACTAGAGCCTTGGTCTTGCTGGAGTGAAGAGTCTCCCGTAACTTGGAATTCCTTGGACTATGAAGTTTCTAAGCTAGGATGGCTCCAGCCTCTACCTGTAGGATCTCATGCTCTTATTCCTTAGATGACACTTCCATAGAAACACAGAGATCGCCCCTGGTCTGTTATATGGACAAATGCGAGGATACCTGTTGAAGAAACATATGGGTTTCTTCCTTATTGGAAGGCTCTGTTCGTTTCCCATACCTGTCCATGCGAAAGATGACTACTTAGGTCATGTTAATTCGAGTATCTCATTGAGCCAAAAACTTCCAAGAATAGAATTTTTAATTATTAAGTATATTAGTTGTGGTAATGACATTGGTTAGTAAGAAAAAGTCTTTTTAAGTTTGTATTATATACATAATAAGTCAAATACATTGAAATAGATGATGATAGAAGATAGATATGCAATGTGCCTGGGTAGGAGTTAGATGCTACGGTGCTGGTGCTACATTTTCAAATGTTTAAAGGAATTTTTTTTTTTAATCGGAGAGCAAAGGAGAATAGTTTAAACATATGAAGCAATGCTTGCATAATTGTCAAAACTGAGTAATAGGTGTATGGAGTTTCAATACACAGTCATCCTTTCTGTATTTTTTTTTTCAAAATAAAAATTACATTTATTTTTTAAAGTAATAAATTTTATAATACTTGTCTTAAATGAGAGCAGGTAGATTTTTAGTGTTTGTTTTGAAAAATTATTGTGGAGAAAAAGCTAAAAGGACCTGGAAGAAAAGAATAGGTCATATACAGTGATGCTGGCCTAATTCTTTAAAAGTTGGCATCAGCTGGGAAAGGAGGATTTGGGCTCATTGGTCAGACTTTTATAGCCTTGAGCTTATTCACATGACCCCCTAGTAAAAAATGGTAGCAAATGATTCATAGTGAAGCATTCTAAGCTCAGTAGACCGAATTACTAACACACACATACTCACACATTTATACGCATACATACAATTTTGTCGCCTAGGGTCAGATTGTATACTTCATTTGCATGAAATATAGTTAGTAAAAATTGGGTATAGAATCACTTTATCTTAAAATTCTTAGTGTAAAAAAATCACACAAAATTTGCTATGTTCTTGTGAATATTATCTCATTTAGTCATTGATAAATAGAATTTCTAATAGGAGATATCCACACCTCAGAGCTTAGATATGACTTGAAAATTTGGTTCTGGGATCCCTGGGTGGCGCAGCGGTTTGGCGCCTGTCTTTGGCCCAGGGGGCGATCCTGGAGACCCCGGGATCGAATCCCACGTCGGGCTCCCGGTGCGTGGAGCCTGCTTCTCCCTCTGCCTATGTCTCTGCCTCTCTGTCTTTCTCTTTCTGTGACTATCATAAATAAATAAAAATTTTTAAAAAAATTAAAAAAAATTTGGTTCTTTAAAAATTCTATTTAATAATGGTGTACACTATATTGGGTAATTGAATTTAAATTAAACAAAATTCTGTTTACTCAAATATATATGTGTATGCATTATTATTATTTTTTAAAAATATTTTATTTATTCATAGGGAGAGACAGAGACAGGCAGAGGGAGAAGCAGGCTCCATGCAGGGAGCCCGATGTGGGACTCGTTCCCAGGATCCCAGGATCACCACCTGAGACTAAGGTAGACGCTCAACCACTCAGCCACTCAGGTGTCCAATTATTATTTTTTTAATAAAATGTTCAAAACTTTCTTGAACTTCTCTGAAGAAAGATATTTCAATAATGTGTAATAAAATCCTTATTGGGATAACCCAACGTAGTAATTGTTTATATCACTGTTTTTAAAAATGCTGCATTTTCATATTTTCCAGTAATAATGATATATATTGCATGCACAAATGTAATCCACACACACACACACAAAAAAAAATCACCAAATAAGTAAATTGGATGCCTAATCATATTTATTTTCAAAAAGTAAAATGACTTTGAGTTTCTGTCCACAAAGGAGATCAGGTAAATGTAGAAATCTGAATTTAGGGATCCCTTATTAAGTTAAACTTTGTTTTAAATTTCATCAACATGTATAAATTGTTTTTAATGAGAAAAAAATGTTTTCAAAAGATATATAGATCCAAGGGCGCCTGGGTGGCTCAGTTGGTTAAGCATCCAGCTCTTGGTTTCTGTTCAGGTCACGACCTCAGGGTCTGGGAATCTCCCCTGACTGGGGAATCTGCTTGAGGACTAAGAGGTTGAGAAAGCTGATTACTTTGTATTAGAAAGACAGTGTTTTGGGACACCTGGGTGGCTCAGCGGTTTAGCGTCTGCCTTCAGCCTAGGGAATGATCCTGGAGTCCCAGGATCGAGTCCCACATCAGGCTCCCTGCATGGAGTCTGCTTCTCCTTAAAAAAAAAAAAAAAGACAATGTTTCTAAGAGAATAATTTCAGTTCATGAGGGATAAACTATTTAGCAACCCCAAATTACGCTGAGAGAGCTGTACTCAGAGAAATTTTTGATTGTTCCATAGAAATTTCTTAAACTAATTTTATTCTCAAACTTTACGGAATGAAATAACATCACCTAGGTTGCTTATTAAAAATGCAAGATTCCTGGGACCCACAATCAGAGATTGTTATAGCACATCTTTGCTGGAGTCCAAGAATCCTTATTTATAATGTGATTCTGATATAATTAACCTGCTGACTTAATTTTAGGAGATGCTGTTCTAACAGACACAAATATCTCTTGAAATGCCTATAAGTGCTTGATTTCCTTTGAAGTGGTGCAGAGAGAGGATGAAGGCAGGGGGAAAGTGTTTTTCATGACAAATTATAGATATCACTGTTCTTAAAGAGAATCTTCCTTCTAGGAGAAGTACAAACATTATTTTATCACTTACATTTTTAGATCAATTATGAAATTGCCTCGGATAAAAGTTAATAAGAATGATTATTTCTTATATAAACATTTTCTCGCACCCCACTCAATGATATATTTTTTTTGACTCATGCTGAATTATTCCATTCCCTTTACCTTCGTAACCTCCTGCAGGTAGTTAAAACCTATAATTATAGCTCCAGCAGTAAAGAACACTCAAATTCATTCCACTTCTTACCAAATCCTAACTGTGATCTTTTTGGTTTCCCGTGGTTGCCTGGTTACATTTCCTGTTTGTCCAAATGAATTGATTAGAGCAGTGCAACGTGAGCGTAGATATCTATAAAGCAAGACCCTTGGCCTTATGAATGTACATCCAGTCCCTCATTTTTGTTTTTTTCAAATTAGAAGTTAAAATTGCCTTTTATGTCTTTTATAGTCTCACTAAATATCAAAAGGAGGAATGTCTATTCCTTGACTCTAGAAATACAGTAGATAATGGCCTCATTGTATCTTATCTCCCTCCCATTCTCCCACCTTTCCATCTCCCTCTTTTTCCATTTTCTCCTTACTGCCTGTCCCCTTCGCCTCCATCATAATTACCAGCACCAGTAACAGCAGTGGTTGTGTCAACTGGGCGTGTTACTTAATTCATATATGCATCAGTTTTCTTATCTTAAACTGAAGATAATAACAAGACCACCTTGGTTGGCAGCATTATCATGAAGTCTAAATGACTCAACCTACACGCGGGGCTTAGAATACCGCTTGGCACACAGCAAGTAGGCTATCGGTTTGCCATGACTCATACTGTCATTGTCACAACAAATACTTCTACCAACCCTGTTCCATACTTGACCAATTTCTTGAGAATATGCAATGCATATGCCTGACATGGCAGTAACTGCTTTCTCCAGGACGTATTTAATTCTCCTAAGAATTTTGTGAGATAGAGGGTTGTCCGGGTGGCTTAGACTATTAAGCGACCAACTCAGGGTTTGGGCTCAGGTCATGATCTCAGGGTCAGATCATGGAGCCTGGCGTCAGGCTCTGAGCTCAGCACGGAGTCTGCTTGAGATTCCACTTGAGATTCCCTCTGACCCTCCCTCTGCTCACTTTCTCTCTCTGTTTCTCTTTCTCTCAAATAAATGAGTAATCTTTTAAAAAAAATTTGTGAGATATATAGAATTTAAAACATTACCGAGAAAAGGAGTATCGAAACCCAGAAGTAATTTTGTGGTCACACACGGTAACCTGATTAAGCTAATGCAGCCCAGGTGATTCTCAGGACTACTGGGAAGTGAGGGCATTACCTGCACTGGAGAAGCTGGACAAGAGGCTGTAGCTCAGAGGTGAATCCTCTGCAGCTCATCTCAAAATCTGCACAATAAGCCCACCCACTCCTATGTTGGCAAGGATTGAGAAGTTGCTTGGAAAGAAGAGCAGGGAAAAGGGATGTGAACTCATCTGGAAGGTGCAGTCTCAGAGACCACTCTCTCTGCTAGACCAGAGACTGTTATCTTGTCAGCAAGGTGACCACACTGACCATCATTTTTTTTATTAATTCTAGACATGATATGAGGGCATATGTAAACCCCTGTACAGGCTCTCAGGACCAAGGGATCCCAATTACCTTTGGCCTCAAGACGCGTTTTGATATTTGGCAAATGGTTCTAAATATAAGTAAGTAAATAGCATTTCTATAAACATCAGGGTGCAGCTAATTAGTACTTTTGTATTCTTTGGGTAAATATCTTGTAGTATAATTGCTGGATTCTAGGGTCATTCTATTTTTTAACTTTTTTGAGGAACTTCCACACTATTTTCCAGAATGCACTAGTTTGCATTCCCAGCAACAGTTAATGAGGGCTCCCCTTTCTCCACATCCTTGCCAAGACCTGTTGTTTCTTGTGTTGTTGATTTTAGCCATTCTGAGAGGTGTGAGGTGATCTCTCTTTGTAGTTTAATTTGTCTTTCCCTGATGATGAATGATGTTGAGCATCTTTTCATGTGTCCGTTGGCCATCTGGAGGTCTTCTTTGGAAAAGTGTCTATTTATATCTTCTTCCAACTTAATTGGATTACCTCTTTTTTGGTGTGTGTTGAATTTGATAAGTTCTTTATAGATTTTGGATACTAACCCTTTATCAGGTATGTCATTTGCAAATATCTTCTCCCATTCTGTAGGTTGCCTTTGTTTTGCCGCTTGTTTCCTTCGCTGTGCAAAAGATTTTATTTTGATGAAGACCCAATAGTTTATTTTTTCTTTTGTTTCCCCTGACTCAGAAGACATATCTAGTAAGAAGTTGCTATGGCCCGTGTCAGAGGTAAGTGTCACTACTCTCCTCTAGGATTTTAATAGTTTCCTGTCTCACATTAGGTATTTAATCCATTTTGAGTTTATTTTTGTGTCTAGTAAGAAAGTGGTCTAGTTTCATTCTTTTGCATGTTTCTGTCCAGTTTCCCCAACACTCTTTGTTGAAAAGACTCCTTTTTTTCCCCATTGGAAATGTTTCCTGCTCTTGTGAAGATTAATTGAACATGTAGTAGTTGTGGGTTCATTTCTGGGTTCTCTATTCTGTTCCATTGATCTGTGCGTCTATTTTTTATAGTAGCATTATCTACAATAACCAAATTACAGAAACAGCCCAAATGTTCATTGATTGATGGATGGATAAGAAGATGTGGTGTGTGTGTGTGTGTGTGTGTACATAATGAAATATTACTCATCCATGAAAAAGAATGAAATCTTGTAATTTGCAAATATATGGATGGAGCTAGAGAGTATTAAGCTCAGTGAAATACGTCAGTAAGAGAAAGACAAATACCATATGATTACACTCATATGTGAAATTTAAGAAACAAAGCAAGCATAGGGGAAAAAGAGAGAGAGGCAGACCAAGAAACAGACCCTTAACTTATAGGAGGATGGGTTGAATAGGTGACGGGGATTAAAAACTGCACTTGTGATGAGCACCGAGTGTTGTATGTGTCAAATCACTAAATTGTATACCTGGCACTAATGTTACACTGTATGTTGACTAATTGGAATTTAAGTAAAAGCTTAAAAAAATAAACACAAGTGAGTAAAAAGAACAGACCAAGAGTTAAAAATAAATACATGCCCTCCACTTTTTTCTCTTTCTGCTACAGAACCACTATAGTGATCCTTATTTGAGTAAACCCATGTTCTCGGTTCATATAACAATAAAGACTTTTTGATGTGAGGAGGATGCACACAGGGTCACATTCAGTCTTGCTATGAGATCCAGCTTTAATGATTAAGCTAATGGCCAAAGTTGATCAGTGGTAGAAATGAGATCTAAATCCAGATCAATCTGGCTTCTAATTCCTCCACTATTCTATTTCTTAACATCTTTAAAAATTCTGATTTTGTCCAAAATACAGTGGCTCATGCCACACACACACACACCACACACACACACACACACACACACTTGTACCTCTGTAGTATCGTACTCCTGCCCTCAACAGATTTCAGGCAGTCTTTGCTGTCCCCCAACCATATAAAGGAGATGGCAACAAAGAATGGAAAATTGATGATTATTCCTATTACCTAGTACAGTATAATAGACTGCTCTAAAGCTTGATGGATTAAAAACAACAATCATATCATTATATCTAAAATTTCAAGAATTCATTCAGGATCCAAGAAAGTGATTCTTTCACTTCTCATGCCATCAACCAGGATTACTTAGGGCTAGTAGATAAATGGTCAAGAGAGTCCAAGACTACTTCACTCACAAACTTAGCACCTTGGCAGAGATCACTGGAGATCTCTATGCACCTGGGCTATATATGACCTCAGGTCTATTTAGCATAAAAAGTACAATGTTTGAGGAGACCTGGTTAAAAAACACAAGGCTTCTTACAATCTAACCTAGGATATCCCAGAATTTCACTTCACAATGTTTTACTGTTAAAAAAAGAAAAAGAAAAAAAAAAGTTTTTAACTCATTACAATCCTCCAAGTGACCACAAATTATTTATATTTCAACCACTTGGAAAATGTGTTTATTCCTTCCAAGGACCCCCAAATTATCATCTCTATACTATCAACTCAGGCTCAAGGCCCAAGATATGATTATCTAAATAAGGTCCAACCTGGATAAAAGTACCTCAAGTGCAACTCCTTGGCTATGACCTGTAGATCATTGAAATAATTATTTGCCCTTTAAATTCCCAACATGAAGTGGTGAAGCAGATACAATAAAGGATGAATATATAGGACATATAAAGGATAAATACAAACTTTCAATAGAAATTCCTAATCCCAAAAGTTAAAATGGAAGGAACATAGAACACCTTGTATGACAATATCTTCACTATTCTTCTAGCCCTCATTCATTGCTTCTTTCAAGCCCTTTGAGCTTCTACTTGCTGCCACCAGTTTGCAAAGCCATCAATGTAAGTCTTAATTTTGCATAGAATCATCTGAATTTCCTTTAGCCCAGATTGAAGGGGGAAGAGAATAAGGATACAGCTGCCAATAAGCAGAGAACCCAAGAATTTGCAGGTTCTATTAATCTACTGTAATACTACAGTGAGTCCATATAAAAAGAGATGATAGATGATAGATAGATAGATAGATAGATAGATAGATGATAGATAGATAGATAGATGATAGATAGATAGATGATAGATGTTTATATAGACTTTGGTTGTATGACAGCTGAAATATTTTATTAAAGTCTCTATAATAAAAACTAAAAAAATAAAAAAATAAAGTCTCTATAATTATTATTGCTGTTATTTTATTTATCTCACAATGCTCCCAAAAAAGGTTATTTGGACCACCACAGTTTCAAGACTTTTTTTTTTTCTCAATTCACAGGTAAGAGGCTATTTCCTATTTTGATTTCAGTCACTTGCCTCCAGCTCAAGTTTTATTGGCTTTTCAAAGATATATTCAGTTTTTTTTTTCCAACAAGTGGCATGTGGAATGGTGTGTGTGTGTGAGATTGTGTATGTATGTGTTTGCATGTGCAATATATCAACTGCCTTGTAGGACCGAAACTAACCATTGAGGACCTCACAGTTTCTTGATACTTATCTATGCTTTAAGCATATAATTTTCATATAACATTAAGTGGTTTAATCGAACTATTCATAGAGATTGGATATCTCTATCCCTCCCTCAAATCTCATTTTAGCAACACAATGCCAAAAATAAATATGTTTTTGAGTGGAATGGGATTATATGTATCCCAGAAACCACAACATTAATGTAAAACCAAAAAGAAGAAAGGCGGATGACAGACTTCAATCACAAGTTTTAGCGACTCCCCAGTTATGTCTGCACTGGAGTCCAGCTCACAAAGCATCAACTAGATTCTGAACTCTAATTGTGTAAATGCACGGTTCCTCTATCAGACATCAAACCACAGGGTCAACGCAGCACATCTTAATAGAAACATATTTCATCCCCAATTTAAAGGCCCTGTAAATTGTGAATTAATTTAAAAAGTTAAAAAGTATCAGTTTTATTTAACCTCTAGGGTATGTGGAAAATATATAGTATATAGAAGTCATAGCATTAATATAGAATAATAATAATAATATAAACAACTTTAATAAAAACAAGCTAGCATTCATTGTTAATTTGCTCCAGGCACTGTTCTATGTTCTTTTTATGTTGGGTGACCTTTTAATTGTAATTCTAACTGGGACGCTCATAAAAGTGAAAGGGCACACAATTTATAATTACTCCAGGACTGTCTCATGCAAAGGAGGATATATGATTGCCTACCTATATTCTCTGCCTGATAGGGTCCCCGTACAACCCTGATATAAGAATTATCCTCAGTCATTTTTTGCAGATGCTACATAAGTCGTTGAAGGTCCACACTGTAGTCTATAATTCTCGTACCTGACCATCCTGGTCAACAAAATTCTGTGGAAAGAAGTCTTCTTGTTTTTTTTTTTTTTTTTTGTTTTTTTTTTTTTTGCTATTTTTATATATTCAACAGATCCTCCCATATCCATAGACACACTGTCCTTCTATTTGTTTTCCGGATTGAATGAGCAGAGCTGTAGAGCACACAGTGGCTGTGCCTCACCTCCACCACTATATTTTCTTAAACATCTTGGGCTCTAATACTAAGCAGCTTTATGCTGTGAATTAATTAGTTTTTTTTTAACAAGCAAATAAAGCTGATATTGAACCTTGATGTTTGCTATATTGAAGTGGGACCATACTTTCAAGGATCATGGCACCATCTATTAATCACCATTGGCTCCCATTCACCAACTGCACACAGATGCCCCTCCAGTCATATTAAAATGTGATTTTGCATTTAAATGTCATTCTGTTAGCCTCTTTTAATTGCTATCAGCACATAAAATTGTGTTCTTGCATTCTCAGGACGTTCAGTTCATAGATTCTATTTGTTCTTATTTCCTCCTCCTAAGACTTTAAAAAAGCTTGTTTTTTTTAAATGTATATATTTGATTATGTATTATATATTTTAAAGTATATTTTTATCAAGAGGCAGATTCTCACATATTGAAAACGAGTAAATATCATTTTAAAGAGTATATGTTTAATTGTATTTATTCTTAGAGAGATATTAAAAATAAATCTAGAATAGAAGCTGGGAAACAGGTTTCACTCCAGGGTATAGACAGACAGGGATTCAAGTCCCAATTCTGTCACTTTTTAGCTTCAGGACCTTGAGAAAAAGTACCTCAAAACAAATCTCTGGGCTGCCTTTCTCTTACCCAGACGCAGTGGACAATGTTAGGGATCTACTTCATAGGATCGACGTGGGGACCAAAAGCAGAAGGAAACTTAGATAAAATTAAACGTCCATGTAACCTGCAGCACATTGACAAACCTTGCTAGAGGGAAAAACAACCTTAGTTTGAAAATAGCAAGGCCTCCGGTATCCTGTAGGTCTTCTTTAGCATATGAAAGTCCTTTTGGAACTTCCTTTATCTACACTTTCCCCAACCCCAAATATATAATCCGTTGCCCCTCACAATGGAGTGGGCAGCAGGTGGCAGCAGCTCTTTCTGCTCAGGGTCCCCATGCTTTTTACTAAAACCACCATTTTGCCAGGAAGATGTCTCAAGAATTCTTCCTTGGCCATCAGCTCCGGACTCCCCCAAATCTCACCTATATTCAAAAACTACATCAGGATTACTGTAAAAATTAAATGACCAAAAGAAAATATTTGCAAAAGCCATATCTGATAAAAGGTTGTTAACTCAAAATATACAAAGGACTCTTTGATTCAACGATAAGAAAGCAACCCAATTAAAAAAAAAAAAAAAAAAAGAAACGGGCCAAGGACCTTAACAGAAACCTCACCAAAGATACACAGATGGCAAATATGCATATGAAAAGATGTTCCACATCATCCGTCCTCAGGGAAATGCAAATTAAAAGAACAATTCAAAGGTGCTACACCTCTAGCAGAATAAAGAAAATCCAGGATACTGACAGCACCAAATGCTGGCAAGAATGTGGAGCAACAGGATTTCTCATTTGTTGCTAGTGGGGGTGCAAAATGACACGGCCACTCTGGAAGACAATTTGGTGATTTCTTTACAAAATGTAACATACTCTTACCATATGATCCAGCAATTGTGTTCCTCGGTATTTACCCAAAAAGTCGAAAACTTATGTCTAAACAGAACCCTGCACATGAATGTTTATAGCAGCTTTGTTCATGATTGCCAAAACTTGGAGGCAACCAAGATGTCCTTTAGTAGGTGAATGGATAAATAAACTGTGGTATCCAGGCAAGGAATATTTTTCAGTGCTAAAAAGAAATGAGCTGTCAAGCCCTGAAAAAAAACAAGGAAGAAACTTAAATGCATACTCCTAAGTGAAAGAAGCCAATCTCAAAAGGCTATATTTTATGATTCCAACTATATGACATGCTGGAAAAAGTAAAACAAAGGAAACCGTAAAAAAAAAAAATTCAGTGGTTGTCAAGGGGCTGGGGGAGGAAGAAGAATGAAAACCAGAGCGCACAGAATTCTTAGGCTAGTGCAACTGTTCTGTATGGTACGATAATTCCGGATACATAACCTAGTAGGGGCAGAAAAGTATTCCTTTCTTCCATTCTAAGTTCCTTGGCTGGTGTGATAATTAATTGACACTAGACAGGTTACCAGGAGAAACACAAATTTAATTTCTATGTAAGGGGGCTCACAGAATTATGAAACTCAGAGGAGTGACCAAAGCACGCAGCTCAATACCCTGTAGACGACGAGACAAGAGATTCACGAAGACTTGATATGACAAAGGAGTTTGCACTTGGGATAGTGAATTAATAAAGAGGTAACAACAACAACAAAAAAATAAATAAAGAGGTAACAAGGTTTGTTTATGCAGCCTTCTTGGCCTTAAATTCCTGCCTCTGGTAGTAAGAACGTCTCCTTTCCTCCTGGTACAGGGAGGGTAATTTCACGTGGGAGATTTATTTCCCACCTTTAGGGGGACAAAGGAGATCGGAGTGTTCTTGTACCAGCTATTCCTTATGTAAGTGTAATCCAAAATAGTCCATATATGAAAGTGGCATATTTGGGGACATCCTGCCCTGAGCCCCACAATCATTTTTTTGAAACTCATAGAATATATGATGACAAGTGGGAACCCTAATGTTAGCTACAGTCTGTGCTTGATATTGATGTGCCATCGTAGGTTCATCAATCATAATACATGTACCACTTCACGGGAGCGGAGGGGGGGATGAGTGGGAGCCAGGGATGTGGGAGACCTGTGTGCCTTCCACTCAATTTTGCTGTGAACCTAAAACTGCTCCAAAAAATTCAGTCTATTTAAAAATTTCAATGAGATTTTATCTTATTGTCTATTCTCTAAATTATTTTTTTCAGCTTTATTTGCTGACAAATTTGCAAGGTATTTTAAATGTACAGCATGGTGATTTGTCATATATATCTATTGTAGAAGGATCCCCCCCTATTGAATTAATTAATTAACACAACCTTGATCCGGAATATGTGCCAGCCTCAGCAGGGCAGGGTATGGCGTTTGGGGTGCGTCTCCTCAGCATTTGCACCTCCGTGCTTGCCAAGGTGGCCTCCTACAAGCTCCTCCTGACAAAACTGAGCAGGATGGATGTCCTGGAAGTTAATATCCCGACGGCGAGCCCTCCTCCACTGAGAGAAGAGGACCTGCAGGTCCTTGGGAAGGATACCTCTGAGGAGCAGGCCATAAGATCCACTGGGAATGAGTCTCAGTTGCCCTCAAAAGTAACCTGCTCATTAACATAACTCCTCTCTGCCTCCCTTCCCCCCCCCCCCGTCTGATTTCTCCCCTTCCACTGGTGTTTCAGGGATCATTTACCAAATCAATGGGTTTACACTCAATCTGTATCCTGTATCTCAGCATTTACTTTTGTGGGAACCCTTCCTGAGACATTGCAACAGGTGCTTCATCGATGAGTCCCTCTTAGAGGATCTTACAGGGGAGTCAGGAGAGGAATCCGCAACCTAACAAGCACCACAAAGCTAATCATCAGGTAACACATGCTAAACACTTTCATGCATTTTTCTCATTCAATCGCCACAGAAAGCTCTACGGGGCTGGGATACTATGCATTCCCATTTTACCAAGCAGAAGGCAAAGCACAGAGATGTTAGTTAAATTGCCAATATCACACAACAACTATATGATGCAGTCAGGATTTAGACTCTGTTTTAAAAATGCATGTTCTTACACTTTGGCAATTCTCCCTCCCAGGACACTTCCTATTGCTTTCCTACCTAATTCATGCCCTACACACTAACCAACCAGTCACTCGGATGCCTGGCCTGCGCTGGAGTGGGCTTCAGGGTTACTCTCGCCTACTCCGCGTCTCTACTGGAGATGTTGATCCATCCCATACATGACTCACCTGAATGATGCAGGAAGGGCTCCTAGTGGGAACCTCATTTCATGCCTCACAATTCCAGGCAAGTCATGGTCAGGTTCCTCAAATCTGCACCACCCTTTAACTCTTGCAGCACAACTAAGTCTATAAATAGGGTGCTGTTGTACACGTGTAAGGAAAGGTGAACTGAATGGCCAGGGGTGACCAGGTTAGTCCATGTGTTGACACAGGGCCCAGATATAACCAGTTGAGAGAACGGACTATACTGGTGGCTTTCGTTATATTTCACGGCATTTTTGTAAATACTAAAAATCAAGAAATGATGACTAACTGGTAACAATAATCTATAATGAAGATAGGAGATGCATAGTAAATTTAGTAAATCATTTTTCATTATGTCTATGTATTTATATTTGAGGGCACCAAGGATCCCACCATTTCATATTGTCAAAACGTGATAGACGGTTTGCTATATTTCTTTTAAAGAGAGAGTACATTAAAACCCGCTTTAACATAATTGTGAAGTTAAAAAAATAATAATTGTGAAGCTAGCTATTTAAATATATTTCTTATGATAATACATGGGGCTGGGATCCCTGGGTGGCGCAGCGGTTTGGCGCCTGCCTTTGGCCCAGGGCGTGATCCTGGAGACCGGGGATCGAATCCCACGTCGGGCTCCCGGTGCATGGAGCCTGCTTCTCCCTCTGCCTATGTCTCTGCCTCTCTCTCTTTCTCTGTGACTATCATAAATAAATAAAAATTAAAAAAAAATGTGTTTAAAAAAATACATGGGGCTTATCAAACCCCCAAGACATTCTGGAAGAGTTTACATATCTGAAAGTCAAACAGATACAGGGAAAAAAAAGAAAAGAAAAAGAAAAAAAAAGAGAAAAAAAAAAAAAAACCTTCTGAAGAATACAGAAAGAGAAAGAGAGACCGGTGGCTTTTAGAAAGAGAAAAATCAAACGCACGGCGAAGTTGTGTGACCTCCTCAAGGTCACAAAAGGAGCCAGTGACAGAGCCAGGAACAGTGGCCAAATCTTTTGGACTCATTGTCCAATGCTCAATCCACCATACTTTACTCTCTCCATGGTGTGCAATTTGCTTCTTAGCTCCAGTCACTCAGATGCATTCTTTGGCAAAGTGGGCTGTTCAAGGAAGCAGGAGACTCCTTTTCTCCCACAGTCTCCCCTGCATCCGGCCCAGCCGGGGGGCCGCCTCCCCTGTCACCCCGCCACAGCCTACCCACTGAGACGTTCCACTGGGTGGGGTTCTGCGTGCCCACCGAGCATGCTAATCCTTAACATACACAGTTTTTTGGTATAGAACATCTGTGGGATCCAAGAGCGAGCAGATGGTGCTAAGCTGTGCCAGGCTCAGCCCCTCTCTCCTCCAAACTACACTCCTCCCTTAGCATCCGCAGCCGTGGCAGGAGGGACCCTGTGCTTCTGCAAAGCAAGGGGGCAGAGCTGATATCCTTGAAAAGGAAAATGTCTCATCTTGCTCATCTCATCCCTGGTATTTACACTAAACTTGTGCCATCTTCAGTCTCCTGAAGTTACCTGGCTGTGGGAGCATATGGCCAAGGGAACAAAGACTCATTTTATTGGAGGAGTCCTTCTACCCATAGATACTCTCTTAATTACATTCTCAAGACATGCCTGTTGGGAAACTTTTAGGTCCATGTACTAAAGAAGGATCGCTAGCAAGATGTCTTTAAAATTCGTTTATAAAAAAAATAAAATAAATAAATAAATAAAATGTGTTTATAGTTATTTCATGCTCTAAATCTCAGCTTGGGTAAGATAAAAATCCCAATCCAACATTTATTACTGAGAATCTTTATCTTTCTTTTGACAAAATAAAAGCCAAAACTCTGAGAACTATCGTAAGCAGTGACGATGTATGTGGGGAGGACGGGGTTAATTTTTTTTTTTATTCTCCATTTTGAAAAAGCTGTTCTTTCTGCATGAAGTAAAATTAAAATAAAGCACTAAATTAAATATTTGTATTTTGTTACTAATGATGATCTTTTTAAATTTTATTTATTTATTATTATTATTATTATTTATTTTTAATAATGTTGATCTTTAAATAAGATGCAAGTTGCACTGCCCTACGAGCAAAGAAAACACATGAATAAAACTTAGTAACTCCTTTCAACCCATTCACTCAGGGTTTATTGAACAGTCATTCCAGGCCAGGATTCAATGGAAAAATTCAGTTTTCCACCCATCACTTTTTCTCTTCTGTGTGTCTCCTCACTCATCCCACAGAACACCTCTCTCACACGTCACTTCTCCAGTCACCGTACGTGTGGAGGTCTTACCCACCCCATGAGACCATGAGACCAGCTGAGTGTCTTATAGTGTAACTCAATTCCGACACTATCTACCTGGAAACAGTATCAGCTCCCACAGGTTAAGAGCTCAGTCCTACGAGAACGCCTCTCCTCCCGCTTCAGATGCTAGTCAAAAACCCAGATGGTCCCCTGTGCTCCTGACCAGCCAGCTATACAGGTCAGAGGTTCCAATGACCACGTCTCCCACCCTGGGTTTGATTAATTTGCTACAGTGGCTCAGGTAACTCAGGACAACATTTTTCTCACATTTACTGGTTTATTATAAAGGGTACGATAAAGAATATCGATGAACATCCAGATGGAAGAGATGCATAGGACGAGGTGTGTGGGAAGGGGGTTTCAGAGGTTCCATAACCTCTGTGGGTGCCACTCTTCCAGCATTTTTCCATCTTCACAAACCCAGAAGTCCTTCAAAATCAGTTTTTGAGGGGTTTTATGGAGGTTTCATTGCTTAGCTATTATTGGCCATTGATTCAACCCAGAGGTCATGGGGTTGGACTGAAAGTTGTGAGGTTGGTTCCACTGGCAACCAGGCCCATCTTCAGGTGCTTTCCAAATGTCACCTCCTTAACGCACAGAAGACAACTTCATCATGCATTAGGACATTTACAAGGGTTTTAGGAGATCTGCACCTGGGATGGGGTCAAAGACCAAAGAGTAGAGCAAGAAATAGTCCTGGTACTTGTACCATCAAACAAGGAAATTATCAAGGGTTTTTGGAGCTCTGTGCCAGGAGTTAGGGGCGGAGATCAATATGTTTATATTTTCTATTATCTCACACAGGTACTATTTTAGGTAATGAGAATAATGTTGAGAACCAAGACAGCTGAGAATCATGCCCTTACGGAAACTACATCCTAAAAGTAAAAGAAAGAGATAATAGACCCACAGATACTGTTAGTGGATACCAAATAGAGTGTAAAGGAAAAAGGAGCCAAGGGTGATGCCTACAGATCTGACCTGATTATCATTTCCAAAAATTGTTTGAACCCGTGTAGGGACATGGCTGTGTGTGTGTGTGTGTGTGTGTGTGTGTTGGGGGGCATGTGCGTGCATATACGTATTTTCACTTTCATGTGCACGTACTGGGGTGGAGAATGCCAATAGCTGCTATTTTGATGTGGTAATTTTGCTTTGTTTTTCTAGACATTCAAATCCATATCTATATTAGGCAGTTAAATGTACAGCTCTGGGCTGGGTGTGAGGTTCAGGAATTGGTCTGTAAATGTGGGATTTACCAGTATCTAAGTTAAATGCCATACAACAGAATGAGATTTCCGAGGTAACGAGCAGCGACAGAGCAGAGGAGACAGTCAAGGACTAGTGCTGGGGAATTTAATAATTGGAGTCAGGAGCAACCATATCTTCATTTAATTCAAGGCAATTAAGTTAGCTAAAGATAAATAAGTGAATGAAAATTAAAGCATTTGTCCATATAGAACTGTAGCAAACACAAGGAAGTAATATATTCAGATTTAGCTTTGCCAAGATCATTAGAATTTCCGTCTTTGGAATTTATTAGAAAAGTGGAGGGGAGAGAGAGAGAGAGAGAGAGAGAGATGGAGAAAAAAAAGAGAGAAAGGGTGAGAAAGAAAGCAAAGGATATTTTTTGATATGATCACAATTTTGTGGTGAACCTCACAGCAATTACAGACTTAAATGAGCTATGTCTTAGTTTTCTTATTTTGTTAAATCTGCACTAGATTTTCCCAGCGTGTGAGCTGTTCTGAAGGGATTCCTTAAGTGCCCTGGAAACCTTCACTTGGGCACTTGGTTGTAGAGACCCCGATGGCATGTCTGTGGCCAGGGAAGCCGGTGTAACTGCCTGAAATGGTTACGCATCCTCCGAGGAATGGGGGAAGCTCTGGTATTTAGATTTTTAGTCTCTTCTTCTGTCCGTACATCTGACCTTATCCTTTACCCTTCAGCATTTCCATTTGCTTATCTCAGCTTGAACTGAAAACTGTTGGAGCTGGAAGCAAGATAATGTTTTATTTGGATAAAATATTAGACAGATAAGTTTTCCAAAATTATTTCTGGTTTATGCAAAAATAGCAGAGAGAAAGAAAAAGACACTTATTTTAAGTGCCTGATACCTGTTAAGTGCATCACAAGCTTTCATCTCCCCACACCAGAACTCTGAAGTGAATATTGTGACTTTTTTTTTTTCAAAAACATACCAAGAGTTTTCAAAAACACTAAGATTTAGATTTACCTGAAAAAAAAAAAAAAAGCTCACAGTGCTAAGGAACTGAAACAGTGGATTCAAATTCAGGTCTGCCTGGATTGAAAACCCAAACTTTCTACGTTTAACCATGTTGCTATTGTTAGTAATTAAATCTCTCTTTTTAAAAAAATGTTCATAAAAGATAAAATTAAAATAAAACAAATAATGTTCATTTCCTGGGGCTATGGGTAGAATGGTGGAAGAGATCTTGTCATTCTTTTACTTTGAGGTCTTCCCCAGTAATACAGAAAATCATGGAAGCAAAGGATTTGAATTTGAATTACAACTTATATGGGAAGTTCTACAAATCATTCGTTCATAGATCTATTTATAAATAGATTAAAGAAAGATCAGATTCACTTACTTTGACTTTCACTTACCTTTTCCAACTACTGTGTATTTGTGAATATATACATACCTGTGTTTTTATGCTTAAACCCGATTACTCGTCAACTTAAAACTAAGCTAAATTTCTAACTGTAACTCTAATATCTCTTATATTAAAGAACTAACAAGGCAAATTTAATATGTATTCTCTCAAATGAGGTCAAAAGCCAGAGAAGAAAATGTCACCTATTTATTTGTAAAACATGCGTACGTACATCTATAAAAGAGACTAGATATAAATTGCATTTAATAGTGACATTTAAAAATGCCGTGAAGTCCTCAATAACAGAATGCATCACTGTTATTAGAATAACAATAACAGTAATTTGTCATAAACGTAACTGAGTCATGTGCACATTCAGAAACAAAATGGGAAAGAAATCACAATTCTAAACTATCGGAGTCATTACCCTCATGTCCAAATGTATCCTTAAAGAAGTTCAACAGTTTTTGATATACTCATAACAGGAGACAAAAGAAGCAATATCACAGAATATATTGGATAAGAAATGCTCTTTACTCCCATGACACTTGCCTAATTTTATGTATTTTCATAGCTTGCTGATTGATACAATATAAGATTTGCCCGTATTAGTTCACTGATTATTGAGAAAGAACTTTCTTTTCTATTTTTGCATCTCTAATTCCTACCGTATAGTAGATGCTCAATAAACATTTATTAAATTATTAAATATTCATTAAATGCATTATACGAATAGATCTTAATGAGATCAAAACAATACAAATTGTTACAAATAGGTCTTGAGAGAAACTGTGAATTGTACACTAATGGGTTTTAAAACTTTGGACGATTCCTTATTGCCTACCAGGCAAAGTCTATGGAAGAAATCCATGCATGGAGATGCGCTTTAGGGAAAGAGCACTGGAGACAAAATGCAAAATGAAGCAGACCACTTCAGAGTATATTAAAACACTCCACGTGAGATCTATTGCATACCTGAATTAGCATAATGGTGGTGAACTATCAGTGATCTTGAGCTAGAATCAGCAGATCATGGCCACCGATCAGATGTAGTAATGCCATCGGCAGTGTCTGTGGGTTTCAGCTAGAGTCATGCTGAGGCTGGTAGACCATTAAAGAAAGATGGAAGAGGGAACAAGGGAAGAACAGTTCTGGGGAGATAAGATTCTTTCCAATCTGGACACATATTCCTACTGACTTGTAGGCACTGCATATGCACCTTGGCAATGCAGTGATGTAATTTTGACTCATTTCCTTTTATTTTATCTGCAGTGAAGGCTGAGAATAATTGCTTCCGTTGTATCCTAACAGTGTTTTCAGGTTAGCCTTTAATATTCTCTCTGCAATTCTAAATTCTAGTTTAACTACCATCAGGCTCCCATTATCTGGTACAATCACCACAATCTTCATACTACAGCCTTATTTAGCTGGAGATAATGAAAAAAAAAAAGGAAGAAATGAAAAAAAAAAAAAAAGCACCTCTACCTGGAAAAGGCAGACAAAAAATATAAGCTGTACTCCATGAGAGTGAGAAAAATCTTTCTCAAGCTTTGTCTTTCTAAGATTTTAGGGCATGGAAATGATACTAACAGACTTCCGTCGTCACAGTTAATTCGTAAACCTGGGTACTGGTTAGTGGCAGAAATTCTTGAAAATCCTCACTGTATTCATTTGTTGGGGAAGACAGTGGAATGGTTTCTACTGGATAACTTTCTCCTCAAACCATCTCTTCCTCAGAGCAGTCGTCATTGACTCCTAGACAAGGCCACCTGCTGCATCTAGATAGTCCTCTCCTCCATAGCACTTGCTACAGTTCAAGAATTACTTTTGTCTGTATAATTATTTGATTGAAGTCTGCTTTCCCCACTTACTATCCCTTCATGGGATTTTACCTGGTTTTATTCATATTATATTTATAATGCTCATTGTAAATCCTGACAAATAAAAATAATGTTCAGCAAATATTCAATGAATGACTGAAAGGAGCTGGGAAATTGAGGCCAATATGAAAGAGACTGCTGTGTCTAAAATACCATGATTCCACTCTTTCATTTAATATATGAAGAAACTGATTTATTACCATATCAGAAAGTTTTGGGGTATTCTATTTTCAGGACCAACTTCTAGAATGAAGAAAATATATATTACCGGAATCTCAGATACATATACTTCGATAACAATAGGACCTTAGCACAAACACAAAGTCAAGCAAATGAAGATAAACCCTTCGACACGAAATCTTATCTGTGCATCCGATCTGTCACCAAGCTTCACAGGAATATGCAATAAATTGTTGTGTTGATCTACTTCTATGCATGAGATAGTTTGTTACAAACATTTATTTTTAGAGATTGTTATTTTCTAACTGCACAATAAATTGCTGCTATTTGCATAATAGAATTGTTTGCTTCTTTGATTTTCTATTCAGATTGGGAATTATTAATATTTAGTCATACTTGAGATGATGCATTGTCACTGAGTATGTTAACTGTAAAGTATAAATTTTCATCATTCACTATTTCTATAAATTCCCATAATTCACTATTCCCAGAGTATAGATTGCTCAGTATACTCCTATCCTGGAAATTTTAAGGCTAAAGCTTATGTGCACAAATCAGTGAAGTAATCTTGAAAATAATATGGGTTGAAAAAACACATGATCTTTATGACTTCATTGTGCTTTGTGCAATGTCTGACAAAGCCAACAAATATTTAATGGATGTTCAATGAGGAGCCAAGGACTTTACAAGTTACCTTCAGTTGCAAGAATCTGTACAAGATCAATAGTATCTTCTTACTGGTAAATGTACTATTTTATGCTTGAGAAAAGGACAATTTCTAATGAATTCTATTTATTTGAAATTTAGAAATAGTTAAATCCTTCAAATTTTCTAGGCATTGAAAATCTGAGCACGAAACTTTGACTTTCAAATTATACAGTCTAGGGGCACCCGGGAGGCTCAGTCAGTTAAGCGTCTGCCTTCAGTTCAAGTCATGATCCCGAGGTCCTGAGATGGAGCCCTGCATGGGGTTCCTTGCTCGGTGGGGAGTCTGCTTCTTCCTCTGCCTCTGCCCCTCCTCCTGCTAATGCTCTCCCTCAAACAAATAAAATCTTTAAAAAAAAATGAAAAAGAAAACATATAATTATACAGTCTATTACAGTTTATAATGACTTAGATATGTGGAGTGAGGACCCCCTGCAGGATTTCAAGAAGTAAATAGTATCAGTGAGGCCATCTCCGAAGGCTGATGGCCACTCACCAAGAGTGCTCCCTCGTGTTGGGCGGCTAACTCTACTGAGTAGGTCACTCTAAGTCCCAGCAGAGAACAGTAGGTGACAGACATTAAATCCTCAAGTTTCCTGTCGTGGGAGATTCCTCTCTTAATTCTAGAAACTCTTTCAAACATCCCCCTTCAGGGTCCTTCATTATAAAACTTGGCTGTCACAGTTCCAGAGGTAACCCAAAATATCACTCTGATAATCCGTATAATGACATGAATCAAGCATGTACTCTCTCTTCAGTGGACTTTAATCCCTTGAGGACGGGGAGTCTGTATGGTTTATCTTTATCCCTATTACCTGATTCGATGTCAAAAAGTTCAAAGCCACTCAGTAATGGGAGTTGAATGACTAAAACTCTATAATTAACTGTTTCCTTTGACTGAACATTCAAAGTGTATAAAGTGCTGTGCGAGCACATTACCACTAGGTAATGCACAGAATCTTATTTTTATTTTCTCAGCATAATTTGATGTATTATTTTCCACCTTATATGTAAGAAGCGATTGTTAGAAAAAAAATCACATTATGTAACAGGCCCTTGGACACGAAGGGACCGGTGGTATGTTTAGTGTTGTAGTATTTTGGTTTGAGTTCCACAATAGCTTCCTCTATTCCATTATCATAGTAACAAATATTATATATTTTATGTGGTAGGATTTTACAAGATATTTTGGGAACAATTGGGGTTTAAATTCAGCTAATCATAGTTTAAATCTCTTTTGTCACTGGTATTTGGATACCCTGGGGGACAGTCACTTAACTTCTGTGAGTATCAGCTTTTCTACCTACAAAATTGAAGATAATTTCTACCTTAGAGAGTTTTGTGAAGATTAAGTAAGTTCATTTCCTTAAATTGCTCAGCGTAATGTTTAATACGGAGAACTCCCCGATAAATAGCATTATACATATTTATTATTCTTCTACTGATATTTTTTTAAATGTTTGAGCAAACACTAGAAAACAAATAAAAAATAAGAGTAATAATAACAGTAAACTTGACTACATTTTAAGGCGTAGCTAACACTGAGGAAGCTACCATTTGTGTAATCTAAAAAAATAATAATAAAGTCAAGTTGGCATTTACTTTGGAGGTCTGAAGCATTGTAAGTAAATCATATCCAATAATTTTAAAGTAGGAAGTTCAGTTTATCCATGGACATAGTTTGACCTTTTTAAAAATTTATTTAATTGGATATGTATATGATATGCCTACCAAGCTTTCCTAACAAAAGATAGGGAAAGGGCAGTTTACATAGTGGTGGGCAGGAAACGATTAAGTGAAACTCGTGTGAAGTGTCACAGTCCAGTGGGTGGGGAATGTTTGATGATACCCCCTGAGAAGAGTGTGATTACACAGGTCAGGGCGCGGCCTTACACAGGAAGCGGCCCCATTGTCATGGTTCTGCTCAGAGGCTTAAGTTTAAAAGTCACCCAGGAAGGTACAGTTCACGACCAATTGATTAGAGTTCAGGAGCCTTCCTCCCAGAGCAGGAAAGCGAACAAGGGCGACTCAGGACACAGGGTAAAAATCCCAAGGGCACACACTGTGCCCTGTCAGAATTAATGGCCAAGAGTCACGTTAGAACTACGTAGTTAGGGAAGGCAAGACCTCCTTAGGAATAAGATGGTGAGGATATTAAAGACAACAAGTTTTTGGAGCGGTATTAACGAGGCTGACCTTTCCTTCATACAAGTCCTGACAAGAATACAGACTCCTAATGTGATCGAGGAAGGGATGCCAGGAACTGGGGGCAGCAGAAGTAAATGAGCAAAACCTGGAATCAAGGGAGAGGATTCCACCCGTAATATAAAGGGAGTTGATTTTTTTTAGTGATCAATTTCCCAGTGGCAAGGGGATTAGAGAACATTATCAGAACCACCTGATGTAATTTGAATTCTGTAGCACAGTTACATGTGCTAGATGACTGTAAAGTAGAAAGCATAGAGTTCTGTACACATTCTTTGGGAAGTTGTTAACACATTTTTTTAGTGTCCGTATTCTAAGTCAAAGAACTCTGGAAAGTCAGAAACATAAATAATTCATCAAACAGATGAAATCTGAAAAGTTAGATATAATAACTATCATCCTCACAGGATAATGCGGTATTGGGTTTATTTAATATGATATGCTTATGTCTCAGAAGTTATTTATTTAAGGAAGATAGAGTCTTTGGAAATACCATTTGAGCATAATTAAAATCTTTCTGGAAAATTTCCAAAGTCTTACTTTTCAAAATTTAGTTGCCAAGCCTATGTTTATTTTTTTATTATACTGAAGTAACAAGGTCTTTTTTTTTTTTCATTTTTTTCTAAATGAAAAAAACTATTTTTTTTTCTGTGTAATAGTCTTCCTTCACACTAAATTTAGAAATTTAGATTCAACTAAGAAATGCTGCCATAAAGCTATGGCACTATTGGCTAAATACCCTGAAGTTTTTCTTCAATAGAAAATATTGTGGTAATACACGGAAACAAACAAACAAGAAAAAAATTGCAGCAATCTTCCTGATAGTATCACAAGGTGTTAGTTTATTATCATAGGGTGAAGTTCATTTTCAGCTATTCATTTGTGCTTTATGAAAGCGTGGCTCTCTGCTGAGCTCCCTGGCACAAGTCCACAGAGGAAATCAAAATTCAACTACATATATTGTTACTCAGAAACTCATGCCATTTGCTGTTCAAAGACATCAAAGCAGAAAAGAGTCAATAAAGCCAAGTCTCTGGTCAATACAGTGAGCTAATTGCATTATTATTCCACCATTAATGTCTTCTACCACTTCAACAATATCTATCGAGTGATTCCTATGCCACAACTTGTCCTAGCCTCGGAACATCCTAAGGTTCCTATGCACAATGAGCTTCCAGTCTAGTGGGAAAAAAATAAATAAAGCCCTCCAAAAGGTAATCACAGGACATCGTTAAATGCGTTTTGGCAAGAAAATTGGAGGATGAAAATAAAATTTAGATTTGGGGGAAAAGGTTAAAGAATACATTCCGGGGAATCTGAAGAAGGATTAGGATATAGGGAGGAATATTTTAGGACATAACAATGCACACGTCGATCTTTCCATCTGGAGGGAAAATCAGGACTGAGGACTGAAGGGATTCCAGCACAATCCAAGTGTGAGTTGAGGAGGAGGAGGGATGAGGTCGGGGCTGGGAGGGGCATACCCATATCAAAGCCCCTGCAAAATCAGAGCCCTAATTGCTATTACTCTCCTGTAGAAGGAGGTGGGAAGCCATCTTGAGTGGACAAGGGCCTGCAAGTGATGCTATCTCATGCCATGCTCACTGGAGTAAGACAAGTTCCGTCGGTCTGACCATGGCTGGTGACAGCACTCTTCCGCTGGTCTTGACAGCACCAGGCAACACCCCGCTTCTTAACCATAGTGCACACTGGTTCAGGCAGGCGTGGAGAATCCTGCTGAAGTACAGGGATCCCTGAGGCTCTACTCACCTGGCAGTGCCACCAGGAGCATGCTGGGCTTTGTAAGGTACCCTGTCGTTCCTACCTTCCTAATCCTGATGCCTTCCACTCCCCCATCCCCTCACTGAGGGCCAGAAATGCTCCCTTGCTATTCCTACTACAGACCTGCACACTTAGCAATTATTGTTTACTTTTGGTTTCTGCCTCCACTTTCTCTTCCTTATCCTGTTTTATTTTCCATGATAGCATTTCTTACCACTTGATACAGTAGGTTCATTTGCCCATCTATTCTATGTCTCTCTCATCAACAGCGCCTCATTCCCAGGAAATGTCAGCTGACTGGAGACCAAATAATTAATTTTCTTTCCTTCTAAATTTTTGTACAATGCGGGGGGAAAAGCAAGGGATGGAATTAGAATGGAAGGAAGGGAGAGAGGATGGAGGGAGAGAGGAGAGAAGGGAGGAATGGAAAGAGAGGGTGGAAGAGAAAAAGGGAGGAAGGGAAGAGGAAAGGAGGGAAAAATAGCAGGAAAAGCTTTTTGTTTTTTTTAGCATGAGGAATTTTGTATAATTCATTTAGTTTGGTCATGAACCAGCAATGTTGTTTTCACTGGTAATATGTTTGTCTCTAGTATGAAAAAATTGAAGCTAATCATATGCCATTAATAGTCTTTACCATATGTCATTAATATAGTCTGTACAGTCTGTGAGATCTCTGCTATTTATATCTGGCTCCCTTTATGGAAACTGCAAGCTTCTATTAATCAGGGATACATTTTCTGTTATCTTTTCAATGAGAAAATCCAGATTATCAAACAAAGAATCATTAATTTAATTGAATTAGAGTTGTGATTTAAAAGAAAAAACAGGGATCCCTGGGTGGCGCAGCGGTTTGGCGTCTGTCTTTGGCCCAGGGCGCGATCCTGGAGACCCGGGATCGAATCCCACATCGGGCTCCCGGTGCATGGAGCCTGCTTCTCCCTCTGCCTGTGTCTCTGCCTCTCTCTCTCTCTCTCTCTCTCTCTCTCTCTCTCTCTCTCTCTATCATAAGTAAATTAAAAAAAATAAAAAAAGAAAAAACACAGAGTGATTTTAGGTACAAAATTTTGTTCTATGTTTATGCTACAGTAAACAAGTTGGCTATGGTAATAGAGCTAAATAGCTGCCATTTGTTGATCAATGAATATTTGCAAGGCAGTAGGCTAGTTACCATACACATATTACTATATTCCTTTCTCATAATAAATCTTGAAATTAAAGAATATCTTCCTTTCGCAGATAAATAAATGAAAGTTTACAGAAAAGAAAGCCATTTTAATAAGGATCATAAGTAGCAAACTGAAATTTGAATCTCAGGCCACTTATTTCCAATGCCTGTATTTTTCTCAATGCACAAATACTTGGTCTTATTCTGTTTTGTCATTGCAGATGTGAGTAAAGCAGTTATCACCTAAATAGTTCAATAAACATTCGCTGAGTGTTGTTACATATGCCTGCCTGCATGTCTGTCTGTCCATCTATCTATCCTTTTTTTAAAATTTTATCTATTTATTCATGAGACACACACAGAGAGAGAGAGAGAGAGAGAGAGAGAGAGAGAGAGAGAGGCAGAGGGAGAAGCAGACCCCATGCAGGGAGCCCGACATGGGACTCGATCCCAGGACCCCGGGGTCACGCCATGGGCTGAAGGCAGACAGACCCTCAACCATGGAGCCACCCAGGGGTCTCAATCTATCTTTTTAAGCTGTATTATTTCCTTTTCACAACAAAGATTTATTCAACATAGTAAGATACAATTAATTTTTTTTAATGAGAAAAATAAACCAGAAGAGGATTAAATGTAACTAATAAAGATGGAGCTAGAATAAGGTTACTATTATTACAGAACACAGAGTTTGACAAATTTACTCAAAGCTTGACAAAAATTAGTATCTAAATCATTTCTAGGAACGCCTGGGTAGCTCAAGTTTTGAGCATCTGCCTTTCGCTCAGGGTGTGACCCTGGGGTCCTAGGATCGAGTCCTACCTGGATGGAGTCTGCTTGGGGCCTGCATGGAGTCCTGCATCGGGCTCCCCGCAGGGAGCCTGCCTCTCCCTCCACCTGTGTCTCTTCCTGTCTTTCATGAATAAATAAATATAATCTTATAAATAAATAAATAAATAAATAAATAAATAAATAAATAAATTTCTAATAGTCACATCATTGAGGTAATACAGATCAGCTATATTTATAGTTGGTAATATGGGAAAAGAACAAAAGTAAAACAAAACCACATTCTGGGTAAGTATAATTATTTATAATAGTGAAAACTGAAAATTCACTTTCACAATTAGCCATTAGCAGCCACCCAATGAAGACTTAATGAATGAAGTGCTGAAATCATACATAGCACCCACCAGTACATAAAAGGATTTCTTGGGGCTCTTTCATAGTAAGTTCTCAAGATAGTCAATGGCATCATGTCAAAATCTGATTTACTCAGTGCGGTTTTTGGTGATTGAAAATAATTCTGGCCATGATACTCAACAGATTTAATTTTCAGATACATTTCAGAACGTGTAAAAACAGTTCTTTCACAAGTCAGGCAGTGTGCAAAGTACCGAGGTTATAGGTCTGGATGTTATCTTGTACAGTTCACAACCAAGTGAAAGAAAAAGACATAATGAACGGAGTACAAAAGAGTGAAAGATACAACAAGGAGATGTATATAGGAGACAATTGTAACAAATGAAAATTACATGTTAGAACTGGATTAAAAGAAGCACTAAGATCACATTGATGCCATGTTCTCAGTCAAGATGAACTCTGTTTTGCCTCCGTAACAAACATCTCCCTCCCCAAATTTCTAGTTTATAATATTAATAGAACTTTATTTCCCACTAGCTTCTATGTCCAACAGACCCTGACAGGGGGATTGCTTCTCATGTGCGACAGATGAACTCTAGACTCTAAAGTGACCCCACGATTCCTGCCTCCTGGTGTTCACGCTTCGCTTTGTGATACTCTTTTCTTGAGTAGGTGAGAACTATGACAGCCACCTAATCAACAGAATGTGGAAACGGTGACAGTAGGTTATTCCCACTATTATGTCATATTATAAAAAGACCCCACATTGCTAGAGGATTGCTTTCTACAGACTGCTTGCAGGCCTGATGAAATAAGTGTTCATGTTGGGAAAACACGCAGGAAATGTGGAGAGCCTCTAGCAACTGCTGCGAGACTCTAGGAACCAAGGGCTGACTCTAGGAGCTGTAAGTCACTGTAGGAGCTGATGACTTCCCACCAATAACCAGGAAGAAGCCTGGACTTTCATTTCTGCAGCTGCAAAGGAAATGAATCCTGCCAATAAGCTGAATGATCATGGAAATGGATTTTCCCCACTCAGGCCTTCACATGGGAGTGCAGGACAGTTGACACTTTGATTGCAGACTACTCAGATCTTAAGCGAAGAACTCAGTTAAGCTGAATTTGGACCCCTGACCCACAAAAAGATGTGAGATTATAAATGTGTGTTTTTTGAAGCCAGGAAGTATGTGATGACTTATCAGCCTAGAAAATTTCATCTTAATAGTGCCTTCCCCATCTGGCAAAAGAAGAGGTCTGTAGTGTTTCATGTCACCGATTCAGAAGCAGCACACATTGCTCTGGCTCACAGTTGATTATCAGACTAAGTCATGTGGTTATGTACGCTATCAAAAGGATTAGAAAGTGCACTCCTGACGTGTACTTCAAAGAGAAAAAGCAGCGGAATATATTTGTAAGGAGCTCCAACGACACTCACAAAAGTTTTATAGAGTGCAATTTTCGATTAAACAGGACATAAACTGTGATGGAAACAAAATATCTTCAATTAATATAACAGAGAGGGAATTACTAGTGATAAATCAGAGCTTTTCTGACAGTCACACTTCTTCACTAAATCTGTAATTAAAACTCTCCCTAGAATATGTGCAATCAATAAATATTCCCCTATCAGAAAAGCATCATCAAAAATAAATATTTGTTAATCACAGTAAACACTTTTACAAATAACTATTTTACAGATAAATAGTAGGATAATACTACTCATTAGAATTCATTATTATATTTTCCCATTATCTCTGCAAACACATCAAATGTTTTTAAAAACCCCAGGGCCAAACTTAGATATTCATTTTTCTTAACCATATATCCAAAGATATCACACAATAAATGTTCTCAGCAAAACAAAGAAAAAGACTCTCTTGTAAAATAAATCAATTTTTGGTTCCTTTAGTACCAGCCAATTTGACCTTCCACTTCAGTATTTATTTTTTACCTGACTTTCAGAAAGCAGCTTCAATCTAACAAGTACATAGACCTTATGTTCAGTTTACCTACCTGAACCCATACAGATATTCTGACCTTGATTCCCCATTCTGCCTCAAGAATGCTAAAATGACATAAACATTTATAGTCAATAGAGTAGGGCCACCTATCTCATGCTCATCTAAACTCAAGAACAGATTTGAAACATCCTTAATCAAGGTTTAGAGCTTGAAAGTCCTTCACTCCCAAGATCAAGATGGTAAAACTGGTATAAAAATGTCCTCCATCACAGGACTTAGTGAGAGTTGAGAATGAGAATAGCTTGATGTACACTTTCATTCTTTTTGGTATAGAATCTGCTTACTAAAAAAATAAAATAAAAAAAAATTTGTAGAGTTATCTGTACTTGTCCCTGAATGTTCAAGGATGAATTTGATATAACTTACACTCTTATGGAATTCACAGCTCACAGGGGAGAAAATATTCATGTGATACTATAATTCCATTTTTGTATGTGTAAATATGGTGACTGAGAGAATAGCAGCTAATAAAAGAAGCCATTAATATGGCACTCAGGGTGGAAGGTTGCTCATGGAATACTTTCTAAGGAATCTCAAAGTAATAAATAAAAATAATACTGTATTGTATAACTAGTATTATGAGAGGTTACTATTATCAAGGTAAAACTTAAATGAGTTTACTGTTATTGCCATAACAATCTTACTAAGTAATTACCAACATACCAATGAGGATCTTGAGGCTTAGTGAGACCCAATAAGCTAGTCAGGATCATACAACTAAGAAGTAGGGGAATGGGTTTTCAGAAGACGAGATTCTAATAATTTGATTACCCCACCTCAAAAAGGGTAAATGAGAAACTTTAAGGGAAAGTACAAAACAGTCCAACAAAAAGGTGGGAAGAGGTAGTAGATACCATGATAAAGGCCATTTAGAATGGTCAGAGATTAGGCTAAATTAAGGATGTTGATGTACCTTTATAGACAAAGCTGAGTTCATTAATGGTCCCATAATGGCATGGTATGTGATTCGGCCTCTGTTAGGAGGTATATGGTGCTGAATTGTGAAGCTAGGATAAGGGAAACATTTCCTGAAGCAAGGGCTTGAAATTTAGAGGAAGGAAATATATATATGTGTGTGTGTAAAATATATATTTTAATATATATTAAATATACATATTATATATATATATATATAGAGAGAGAGAGAGAGATGATTTAACCTCAATATATCACTATAATAAGCCAACAGCAATGGAAGTTTGAGATTAAGATGAAGAAAAGTAGTAGGTAGTATTGGTGAGAAAGAACAAGAAGAAGGTAGAGGGAGAGATTCTTTGGAATTATTTGCACCACTTCAGAAAGAATACTCATATATTCAGGTCTTCATGAGGAAATGCCAAGCCTTCTTTAAGTTCTACATGAAGGATAAGTAGTTTAGCTCCTGAGTAATCATTCAGTATCATTAGAGCTTGTAGTGTCTGCTTTCACAATAAATTAAATTTCCCTCTCATTATATTCTCATGAAAAAGCTACCTAAAAATTGAGTCCCGGGATGCCTAGATGGCTCAGGGTTTGAGCATTTGGTTGCACCCTGGGGCCCTGGGAATCGAGTCCTTCATTGGGCTCCCTGCATGGAGCCTGCTTCTCTCTCTGCTTGTGTCTCTGCCTTTCTGTGTGTCTTTCATGAGTAAGTAAATAAAATCCTTAAAAAAAAAATGAGTCCCAAAATACACAAGGCAAAACGGACATAATTCAAGGGAGAAACAAATCAATGATAATAGTGGAGATTTCAATACCCCACTTGCAACAATAAGTAGAACAGTTAGAAAATCAACATAGAAAAAGAAGACTTGGACGACACTAAGAAACCAACCAGATCTAAGACACCTCTACAGAACATTCCACTCAAAACACTAGAACACATACCGTCCTCAAATTCACACAAAGCCCTGCCCAGCTACGTCATATGTGAGGTCATAGAATAACTCTTGTTACAATAAAAACAAGTGAAATTATACAAAATATGTTCTTCTAATACAAGAAAATAAAACTGGAAATCAATATAGAAGAAATTCTGGGAAGTTAAGATTATATGGAAATTAAGCAACACACTCCTAATTGGTAAATGGATTGAAGGAGATATCACAAGAAAAATTTGAAAATATTATGAGAATAAATACAGAAACCACAAGTCAAAACTTATGGGATGCAGCTAAAGAAGTGTATAGAGGAAAATTTATAGTTCTATATACCTATATGAAAAAATAAGAAAGATCTAAAATCAATAATCTAAGCTTCCAATTTGAGAAAATCGAGAAAGAAGAGTGAACTAAATACAAAGCAAGAAAAAGGAAAGACATCATAAATATTAAAATAGATATAAATAACAAGAATAAGGAAATAGAAAAACAAGAAAATCTCCAAGTAATGTTCCTTACAACTATTGATGAAAAAATTACTAGCAAAATACTAGCAAACCAAAACTATTGATATATTTAAAAAATACATTATACATATGATGGAGGGAGATTTATTCCAGGAATTCACAGGAAATATATTCAACATATGCATACCAATCAATATGTTAGACGATGCTAAAAGAATAAAGGGCAAAATCCATATAATTTACCTCAATAAATGCAGAAAAATTTCTGCAAAAAATTAAGCACCGTTTCATGATTAAAAAATCAATAAACTAGGAATAAAGGAGAGGTTTCTCAGTTTAATAAAACTTATCTTTAAAACATTCATAGAAAAAAAAAACACTCATAGATTGGGGCCCCTGGGTGGCTCAGTGGTTGAGCATCTGCCTTGGGCCCAGGGCGTGACTCCGGGGTCCTAAGATCGAGTCCCACGTCGGGCTCCCTGCATGGAGCCTGCTTCTCCCTCTGCTTGTGTCTCTGCCTCTCTCTCTCTCTCTCTCTCTCTGTGTCTCTCATGAATAAATAAAGAAAATCTAAAAAAAAAGAAAAAAAACCCTCATAGATGACACCGTATCAATGAAGAGACATGACATACATAAAATTTTCCCCTAAATCAGGAATTAAATAAAAATGTCTGATTTCAACACTTTTATTCAGCATTTTACTGGAGGTTCTGGGCAGAGCAAATAGGGAAGAACAAGGAACAAGGACCCCAGACAAGAAAGGAAAAAGTAAAATTTATTTCCATCTTCAGATGACATGTTCCTGTATTTATAAAATCCTAAGAAATCCACCAAGAAAAAGAGGGGATATTTATTATAGCTAATAGAAGAGTTTAGCAAGGTCTCAGGATAAAATATTAATATTAGAAATAAAACATGTTTTTACATATTGGCAATAAACTATCCAACTATAAAATTGAAAAGTGTTTCATTTGTGATAGCATCAAAAGAGTAAAATACATAGAGACAAACTTAGCAGACTAAGTGCAAGATTTATACACTGTAACTGTAAAACATTACTGAAAGAAATTAAAGAAGACATAAGTAAATGGAAAAGGCATCCTATGTCTATGAATTGGAAGAGTTAATATAATTGGATGGCGATATTACCAAAATATATCTAATACAACAAAATCCCTAGTAAAATTCCAGCTGTTTTTAGTTTTGTTTCATTTTTGGGGTTTTGTTTTTTGCAAAAACTGACAAGATAATCTTTAATTTCATCTGAAAATTAAAGAGATCCAGAATAGACAAAATAACATTAAAGTAGAACAAAGTTACAGGACTCACTTCTCAGTTTCAAAACTTAATGCAAAAACAGTGATCAAGACAGTGTGCTACTGACAGGATAGAGCCATATCAGTAGGCTAGAACTGAGAGTCCAGAAATGAGCCCATAAATCTATAGCCAGTGGGTTTTTGACAAAGGTCCCAAGACCATTCAACGAGGAAAGAATAATCTTTCCAACAAATAGTGCTGACAGAGCTGTTTATCCACATGTGTAAGAAAGAAATCAGATCTCTCGGGCTACATCTAAAAATTAATTTAAACTGCATTATAGACCTAAATGTAAGATCTAAAACTAAACCATAAGGTCCTTAAAGGGAACTTAGAAGTGAGTCTTCGTGACCTTGGATTAGACAAATCCTTCTTGGATACAACAGCAAAATCACAACCGACAAAAGAAAAAGTGAATGAACTGAACTTCATTAAAATTAACAATGTTTGTGGCTCAAAAGACACTATCAAGTCAGTGAAAGAAGAACTGCAGAATGGGGAAAGCATCTGCAAATAATATTCTGATAAAGCTTTAATATCCAGAATATATAAAGAAGCATTAAAACTCAACAATAAAAGACAAAGATGGGCACCTAGCTGGTTCAGTCAGTTAAGCATCACTCTTGATTTCAGCTTAGGTCATGATCTCAGGGTTGTGAAATCCAGCCCTGGGTTAGGCTCTGCACTGGGCACGGAGCCTGCTTATGATTCTCTCTCTCCCTCACCCTCCTTTTGTCCCTCCCTCCATCTCCTTCTGAAAAAAATAAAAGATAAAAAATAAAAAAAAGAAAGTTTAAAAAATGGACAAACCTTCTGGAGAGACTTTTTTTTTCCAAAGAAGACAATAAAAGTGGTGACTGAGCATATGGGAGTTGCTCAACATCATTAGTGATTCTAGTAATGCAAATCAAAATGAACTTGAACTATCATTTCACACCCACTAGTATGGCTAAGATGAAAAGGTGATAATAATAAAAAAAAAGAAAGGTGATCAAAGACAAGTGTTGTGGGTATATGGAAAACATGGGACCCTCATCCATTGCTGGTAGGAGTGTAATTTGAGGAAGGCATGCAGTTTGATAGTTCTTCAAAATGCTTCGCAGAGTTGTCATAGGACCTAGGTATATACCTAACAGAATTGAAGACATGTTCCTTATGGGGTGATGAAACTTCTGGAATCAGAAAATGGGGTGGTGACACAGCTTTATCAGTATAAGAAAAACCATTAGATTTGTTACTTTTATATTGTGAATTTTATGGTATGAATATTATAACCATTAATGTGATTTATATCTAAATTTAAAATTGCAAACAAAGAAAAAAAGGATCACCTCCATGGCAGAAAGGTATATGCGTGAATATTTATTCTAAAAAAATAATTCGAAGGCTGAAATCAAATACATTAAAATATCTAAGAATGGGTTGGTTAAGTAGATTACACAGCAACATAATAGGTTATTATTTTGTCATTGAAAAGTACACTTAGGAAGGCCATAACAAATGCGTGACCCATATTTAAGTGTCTCAAGTGGGAAATACTAAATATTTCACTTTGATTAAAATGATCTATATTATATGTGAATGTGAAAAGGGTGGGATAATACAATGAAAATTCTGGTCCTCTTGACTTTTTGCTGTGGAAGTTTAAATTTCAAGTTCAGAGATGTAAGAAATAAAACCATAGAGATTAGATGCCTTGTCCAAGGTCCCAAGAGAGGAAAACCATAGATGAAACTAGAATGTATACCCTTATATGACTTGAATCTCTGTGAATACTCAAGATACTAGACTTATTAGGTCGATGCTTCTTGAGCTGTCTGTGGAAAATACCCTCCAGCCTGCTTTAGACCTTACGTGGTCCAAGTGTGCCTAAAGGAATACTCTGCGTGTGCAGCAAGTGTTCCACAAGCCACACCGCTCTATACACTGTTGGATGCAACAGACCATTGATCGCTTCCCTAGATATCACAGCAATGCCAAATGGCTCTAGAAGTTTCTAAATTCTGACTATTAATTTTTGTACTTATTCCATTGCATTCTGACAACAAAAAGTTTCCGGGGGAGTAATTGGAAAGCACATTTTGAGTCGTATTGGTTAACAGAATTAGGAAGAATGAAAAAATGAATTAAATAATATGGAAAGGTGGAAAGGGGAGAGTAGAGAGAAAAGGAGGAAGAAAAGAAGGAAGGGAAGTAGGAAAGAAAAAAATGTTCTGTACTATGGTGAGTTTTGAAAACGTGCATCTTTAATAGAAACTGAAAATCAATTAAAATTAAAAACAGTTTCATGAACAACTAACAATCCAACTGTTCATTAAGCGCCTTAGGAGTCCAGCATCTCTATGTAAATAGATCTATTTTCAGAACTACCAATAGAGTCATTCTGAGGAGTCGAATGCATAAATCATCATAGTAATTGCACTTTTAAATACTACTTTTAATTGAAATTGAAATTTTTCTGCCCATATATTTACAATATGCTTTCAGCAACACTTTGAGGTTTTAATAGGGCAAACACCTATGAAACATATTTTAGAAAGGTTATTATTTGCTCAGAGAAGGGAAATCAATAAGTAGACAAATGCTTTACTATCTGTCATTCAGTGGTGTTATCACGGATGCAGAAGTTGTGCTGTTTTACAGGGAAGAATAAAATGAGGACCTTTCACATGGCCTTGTGTTTATGGAGTCCCTTCTCATCAGCCTTTGCTAAGCTTATAGTAGCTGGAATAATGATGGAGGCCTATTTTTCCCCCCTGTATTGCTAGAACAGGATGCCCTTACTTGAACATGAGGTATTTAAGCTTAAGGTCAATTATTAGCACTTCCACTTCAATTAAGAGGACATGGCCTCATAGTTTAATTTACAACAGCTAGTTAAACTCCCTAGAAAATACCTCGGAGTGCCTAAATAGCAATTAGTCTTTGGAAAAAGAAAGAGGCAGCAAAGTTTGAATAACTACCAGATTAGCACACACATCACATAGATTATTTTATTAACTCATTAGTAAAGTACTTAGGATAAAGAAATGATGATGTTTTCTAAACTGTATAAACATTTTAGGAAAAGTGTAAGAATTAATTTAAAAACATATTATGTTGGCTTTATGTAAACCAAAGAGGAAAACAAGCTTCTGGACACCTTTATGTAAGACAAAGGAAAATAATGTTTTCTGTCTTTTTTTTTTGTATGGACTTGATGGCATAATTTTTGTTCATATTTTAGTTTTCCCCATTTGAATGTTCTGATAGTGTAAATGGCTTGTGATGCAAAGGAGAAAAGAAAAGTTGTTATAAGTAAGAGTAGTTATCATTTGATTGGTAAGTCTCCTGAACTAGACATTTGACTAAATTAATATGAATAAAAAATATTTTAAATAATTCATTTAAAACTATGTGAGCATAGTTTATAGGATAGAAAATATGTATCAAAATCTCAAGGTGATAGAAAGCAAATATAGGAAACACTAGCCTAGACGATGTTTGAGGTCCCTTCCAGTTCCAACATCCATTAACCTTAATCCTATAACTTTCTTTGGTTTTACATGGGATAATCCTCTCTAAAACCCATCTCACAGTTAGTTCTATGTAACTTTCTGTGGTATTGTGCAACATATCTATATAAAAATCCGTGTAAATGTCAAAGGAATGAATGAGCAAGTGAGACCTTCTTGATCTCATTTTAAAAACTTGTCTTCATAATTTAGATTGCAGAGGCACAGCTGACTACAGAACTCTCTCCTTTGGAAGTATCCAAGCGCTTTTGTGGGGCTTATATCTCAAAGTGCATAACTCATGAATCTCCCCTCCTTAGTACTGAAACCTTGTGTAGATTTGAGGGCTTGCTTTAGGGGGAAATGTCAGTGTCAAGACAATTGTGGGCGTTATGTGGAAAGTGCTTATTTACTTTGCTCTCCGGGAAACAATGCTATGTTGCTATGACAACTGCTACATGACTTTCTTTTCAAATATATGTGTGTAAGCTCACACGCACAAATATACGCATGCACATGCACACACGCACCCAAGCACAGATTGCTCCATGCATTTTCATATACATGCAGCCTATCCAAAGAGTGCTTGTGTTCCCAGGCACATAGGATTCACAGAAATAACTAGACAACAGGAAAATCATCGGAAAATAATTTTATTTTGTCCTCCTTATTAAAAATGAATTGAATCCATAAAGGACCCCAGGATGAATCCTCTTAAAGTAGGTATTAGGCATTTAAATGTAAGGGTTCGGAAAATAAAGGTTGAACAAAATAATAAATTTAATATGCATAATGACGTTGGAATCCTATCTTCAAAATAGTGTGTTAAATCTTACCTTAAGAAAAAAAATTAAAATCAGAGAACGATTTAAGGGACATCAAAAGTCATCTTTTTGCATTTTTCATTTGATTTGTAACATGCTGTGATCCAAACATGTACACCTTGTAGAATCTTTATATTTTTTTCTATGTCCTCAAATTACCTGTAGTCTTATTAGTTCATAATTTATTTATTGATTTGCTTTTATATGAAAATAGATTGATATGAAAAGGAAATTTTATATTACTTCAGTAAATGAAAGACCCAATATTACTTGTCACAAAGATAAAGTAACTGCAAAAGGAAATGCATAAATTCTTTCATCTATGTACCATCAAACACAATTTTTTATAGAACTTAGTGAATTTTTAATATGCTGGAAAAGACTTCAATCAATTCTATAGCATTCTCAACAAGTGTCTACTTGATCATTATCTCCACAGACATGGAACTCATCATATTCAAGGAAAATTATTCTTCAAATAAAATGTTATACTTAAGAGTATGGTTCACACCTCAAATTATACATCAGAGTTGCTCTCTTCAAGTATGTAAATATCACTTTCAGTGAGAGTTTTTCTGACTTTTCTATTTGTGGCTTTTTAAAAGTTTCTGCTGTGGCCATGCTAGCTCCTAAGGAAAAAAAAATCTATAAGGAGATAGTCCATGCCCTCAAAGCATTCATGTCTTGGTGGAGATAAAAGCAAATCATATTTTTATGATTATAAGTAGAGTATAGAGCTGGTGCAAAAGAAGGTAGTCCCATGGTCTGCTGCTATGGTTTCCTGAATCGTAGAGCTCACCTTAAGTTTTCTTGGGAAGGTGAGGGGCATGGGGAGGTCTAATCTTCTTAGGAAATGTTCGACCTAGACATGTATGTAGATTTGGGATAAGACAGCCATTAGATATTTATTTAAGCTCTGGGGTATTAGCTGGAGATGAGAATATTGAGAGAACACAGATATTTACAGGGAGGTAAGATAGAGCAAAAAAAAGTGAATTTTAGCAACATGGTTTTACTACTAAAATTTCTGGTCAATCGTTTTCAAACAGAAATGATGGTTTGGTGGAGAATTCAAATCAAGTGAAAGTAAAAAAAGATGTTCATTAATCTGGTATTGAGTGGCTCTCTGGTAACCAAGGGGAGCAGTTTCAGAGGAATAATGGTGGAGGACAGCTGAAAAACAGGTGAGGGGGCCTGACTCAAAAAATGGAATTAGAGTGCTCCTTCTAAAGCCTGAAATTTTACGGCAGAAAGAGGAGTAGAGGCTAGAAAGTATGACAATAAATAGTTTCTCCTCCTAAAAAGAGCCATGGCCCAGAGGACAAGGCAATATTCCACAGGTGTCTCACCAGAAGCATACTATATGGAAGGAATATTTCCAATAAAGCTGCATTCCTATTTCCATTTGAATTTCATTATTTTCTCTTCTCTCTGTCCCAAATCCTACAGACTTGAGGAGCACTATCCAAAGAGAGTCATGGAAATTCTGGGAGATAAATTGGGAAATGGAATGTGAAATAAAATCTCACTTTTATGTAACGCAGCTTTTTCCCAGAAATGTTTGAGCATGTGGTCCTTTTCTTATGACAACCCTGCCAACTAATGGTCTGGGAAACGTTTTTTTTTTTTTTTTTTTTTCAAAACGTTAGTCTACATATAACAATAAATGATACCTTATGTAAATAGCAATTTGGCATGCGAAAGATGACAAAATGCTACTTAAATATTTATTCTCTTCCCTTATGTTTATTTTAATACATTTCGGTTGGAGAAGGTAAACACTTCCCATTATAGCAGTAGTGCTCAGAGCATTTACTATCTTATCTGGGTGTATACGATTGATTGCGTCATATACTATCCTGCACTTGAGATTCACATGCTAATTTGGCCACCATATTGTGTTGCTATTTGTTTACTAGCTTGTATGTGTTGTTACGGTTTAGTATCTTGTGACATTACTATTCTGTGGTGTATATTTGGGGGATTGTAGTAGGGGATACCGAGTGCCTACTATATAACCAAGTCTATGCTAATCACTTTTCACATCACAATTTATTTATTCTAAGAACACTAGGAATTATGTGCTATTATTATCCTTGTTTTGTGACTGAAGAACCTCAGAAGTTAAATCATCTGTGCAATGCCAATTAAGGACACTAGGTTCAGAGAGACCTGATCCACGACTATGGTTCTTTACCACTTCATAGATGCTCATCCTGAGAGCAGCTGAAAAGTTGTTCAATAAATACTAATTCCCAGAATAACTGATTTGCTCCAACACGGTCATTTTTTGCTCATTTTTAGCCTCATAAGAAAGTCAATTGGCTCAGACTTCTAACTGATACTTTACCGAGGCCTGAGCATTATTACAAAATCATTTAGAAACTGTAGTTACAAAGAAATCTTTGTTAAATGGGCTTCACAGTTGTCAAGAAATGACTTTGGATACAGTACACAGTTTTTATGGTTTTCTTAACTCTTTCACATTACATAAATTCAATTTCACATTTACAAAGTATTCCAGGCAATACTTTCTAACACGAGTATTACAAATATGGGCTTGTTAAAACCACTTGCCCTTCCGTTTTCTACTTCCCCCTAAAGAAAGCCATAACCTGTGGGAATGACTGCCTGTTGAGTTATATGGCTGTGGAATTCCACAATAATCCTGTTATTCTTACCCCACAAGATATTTCTATGCAGTACACTGTACCTGTATATTATTCTTACAATGCAAAATCCTATTAAAGTCAATGATGCATGTATCCATTTCATTTCAATGTGACTTTGTATAATAAAAATAAAATATAGTGAGGAGAATACATAATGAGTTCCCTGCCAAAACTATTCAAATTACAATTAAATAACTGAGGAAGTGAGAAATTACCTTAGTATAAAATATATACCCACAAATAGATTACTGTTGATTTGGGGTGTGCCCCAGATTATATACAATTGCTAAAGACTTTCTTAGTCTACAAAGCATCAAAATACCCACAGGGGTGATTAATAACGTTCTTCTTCTTGATAGAAAATGTCAAAACACACGACCAGTTGCTCTTTTGGCACCTTGACAATTACTATGCACCCCTATGTGACGAAATCTATAGAACGTGTGCATGAGCTGCATTTATTTTTTTAATAAAACAGATTCTCCTTTACCTTGCAACCAACAACGTAGTAATTAAATGAGTATGGTTTTTAGTGGTTTCAGAATATTTTCCTCTTACTCCCAACTAATTTTTTTCTCTGATCACATAGGATGGAAAATATTTTAAGATTAAAAATCATTTTTTTCTGAACTTTCAGTTATTCCCAATGAATGTGTTCAATTGAAAAGAGATATAGAATAGAAGAGCAGGGAGATACGATTTAATATGTGAAACAAAACAAATATTATAGACCATTTATAATGCAGTATTACAAACTGTTATGTGTTTGTCTAATTTTTGAAATGAGGTTTGTTCCTCCTTTAATTATTAGAGGAAAAAAGTCTATCAAGTACCAGTTACATATCCCATCCCATGATGTTCCATTAAGGAAATGCACATTCCAGGTCAATATATTCCCAATCCAAGCTTCCCACATTAAATTGCGTTCAATAATTCCATGGCATTTTGTCATCCATTGATTATCTACTCAAGTATCACATCATTTGCAAGAATTCGATCTTCGGGGCCAGAAAGGTTTGTATCATAATCCCCTTTCAGTCATCTTCATGCTGTCCGGTCTTGTGTAGCTTAGTACCTCTGAGCTTTATCTCCTCATATGCACAAAAGTCGATAATGTTTACCTCGCAAGCTGTTGGTTAAGATACTGGTTAAAAGAGATGCAACTAAGGTAATTGTGCCAGAGCAGGACCTCAATAGATATCAGCTGGCTTTCCAGTCTACGATTTGCAAATATTAGATAGACCTTCTGTCATATAACACTTCCTCAGTGAAATAGTAAACATGTTGACTTTTAGGACCAGGTACATACATAAATGCATTTAATAATATATCCGTATAACATATATGAGTATATCTCTATTTATGTCTTATCAACTCTCATGCTGGACATCTTGGCTTCAGTTACTTCATCAGTCTTAGACAGTGTTGACTACAGAGCTCTTTGGCCCTTGGAATTTCTTCAGTGAGAAGAGTATCTCTTGTTGTTCACAATAAGCACCTTGCAACCATACCTGAATTGATACTAATGACATGACTCTGGGCTTGTAGGGTTTGGTTACCAGAGGAACCATCCACATGATGACAGAGTTGGTCTTTTCAGCACCCCCACTGTTGACCTCTGGAGAGTAGAGAGGAGCTAGAGGTTGAGTTCACTTATCAACGGGAAATGCTTTAATCAGTCCTGCTAATGTCATGGAACATCCATAAAAACCCTGACTAATTGGGCTATAGGGCTTCCAGGTTTGTGAACACATCCAAATTTTCAACAGGTGGCTTACCCCAAGGTCCATGGAGATGGAAGTTTCTGTACTTGGTCCCTTCTGCACTAACCTATGTATCTCTTCAACTGACTGTTGTTCTGTATCCTTTGTAAAATCATGTCTAATAAGCCAGTAACAGTAAGTAAAGCATTTCCCAGAGTTCTGTAAGCCACTTTATAAAACTATTGAATCTGGGACGGGGTCACGAGAATGTTCAATTTATGGCTGGTTGGTCAGAAGCACAGATGACAACCTGGGACTTGTGATTGATATCTTAAATCAGGGGCAGTCTTGTGAGACCAAGCCCTTAATCTGGGGGTCTGTACTAACCCCAGAACGTAGGGCATCTTATTAGTGTCTGCCAAGAACTGGAAAATTGCTTGGTGTGGAAAAATCCACACATTTGGTATCAAAGTAAAGTGTGAGTGAAGAAGAAATAGGTTTTTCTTTTTCTTTTTCTCCTTCTGGATAGTCTTTTTCTTCCTTCCTTTCTCTCTATTCTGGCCTATGCTGTTTCTTCATCACACCAAAATCTTAGTAGTCTTTTTTTTTTCTTTTTTTTTCTTAGTAGTCTTTTAAAATGTAGATGACATACTACTACTTACATGAAACCTTAAGGAATCTCCCACCAGGAGGTAACATTTCCTCCCTTTGAACTCAGAAACAAGTCAGTAGGTCAGATCTTAGATTTGTAAATACATCGGATTGTGATCCCTTTCTTCTTGTGATTTACAATCTAGATGGAACTGGATGTGTCTGGGGAGTGAGTGAAGTAGATATGTTTGTATGTGGTGGAACAAGATGTCTTCTGCATCTAAAGCCCACCCATATATTCACAGGGTAAATACCCTATAACTATTGAGATGCAGAGATTTTACCTGCAATAGCCAAACACCCTTAAAGAGAACAAAGTTGGCCTCACATGTCCCTATTTCAAATCTTACTGCAAAGCTAAAGTAATCAAGACAGCACAGCGCTAGAATAAAGATAAGCATAGATCAATGCAATAGAAGTGAGAATCCAGAAATAAACCTTTGTATTTATGGTCAATTGATTTTCAACAATGATGCTAAGACCATCTAATGTACAGAAAATAAATAATCCTTTCAACAGAGAGTGCTAGGACAACTAGCTATCCGCATATAAAAAAATGAAGTTCTCATACCATATACAAAATGTAATTTAAAATGGATCATAGACATAAAGATAAAAGCTAACACTATAAAATTATTAAAAGAAAATATAAGGATGAATTTTTGTGATCTTGGTTAGGTAAAGCCTTCTTATATATGACAGCAAAACTACAAGTGACAAAAGAAAAAAATATGGACTTCACCATAATTTAAAACTTTTGTGCTTCAAAAACACCGTGAATAAAGTGAAAAGGAGACCCACAAAACATGAGAGGGTATTTGCAAATCATACATGTGATAAGAGTTTTGTGTTTAAATTATATTTAAAGAGCTTTTACAACAACAACAACAACAACAAAACAATATAAAAATAAGCAAAGGCTGTAAATAGACATTTCTCCAAAGAAGACATACAAGTGCCAACAAGTACAAGAAAAGATGTTGAACATCATTATTCATCAGGAAAACGCAAACCAAAGCCACAAGATACCACTTCACACCCTCTAGGATGGCTATAAACAAAATGATGGAAATTAATAAACGTTGCAAAGGATGTAGAGGAATTTGGAACCATCACATATTGCTCGTGGGAATGTAAAACGGTGCGGCTACTGTGGGAAAGTGTTTGACGGTTCTTCCATAAACCAAACAGAATTCTCCTGTGACTCAGCCACATATAGGCAGATAACAAAAATAAATAAATAAATAAATAAATAAATAAATAAATAAATAATAAAAGAAAAGAAAACTGTTGTTCAAATAAAAACTTGCATATAAATGTTTATAGCAGCACTATTCACCATTAGCTGAAAGGTATAAACAACCTAAATATCCATAAACTGATGACTGGATCAACAAAAAGTGGTGGAGCCACACAATGGAGTATTATTCACCCACAAACAGTGATGAAGAACTGATAAATGTTACACATGGATGAACATTGAAAATATTATGCCAGTTAAGAGAAGCCAATCACAGAAAGCCATCTATTGTATGATTTTATTTGTAAATCTATAAAGACAAAAAAAATTAGTGGTTTTCAAGGCCGAGGGATGGAGAGGTCTTTAGGGGTAATATGGAGCATAATGATTAAGACAAAACTTCGCAGTCTAAGGGAATAGATCCCTTAAGAGTCCTTACTTCAGGCACCAGGTGCAAATTTGGAGGCTTCAGTCACCACCCTGAGGTTTGATAGTTTGCTAAAATGAATCATAGAATTTGGAAACACTATACTTATGATTAGGGCTGCATTATAATGAAGGTGATATAAATTAGTGTCAACCAAAGGAAGAGTGGCAAACGCTCTGAATGTGAAGGCCTCCATCATCCTCTCCTTGGCTTCCTGGATAGCATTACCTCCTTCTGGCTATGGTAGGCTACAAGAGTCTGATCAAGCAGGGAAACTCACCAAGGCCCTTGGTGCCCTAAAGGTTTAAATAAGGCTTGATCACATACTGCCTGTATGGCTGACCTTCCAGAGCCTCCTGAAGGTTCACACCAGTACCTTTAGTCTCTAGGTCCTCTGAAGATTGGAACAGATGTGGCTTATCCCAAATCCCACATTAATAGCCTTTCCAGTGGTCAAAGTTCCCAAACAGGTGCTTCTGCCCTGTGGGACACTTTGGGAACTTACACATCACCTCCCAGTAGCTGAGGGCAATGACCAGACCTCTTTTTGGGTAAAGTTAACTCTTCACCATATAGGGAATGACTGCTTATGGGTATAGGGATTTCTCTTTGAGGTGATGGAATGTACTTAAATCAATTTTAGCAATGGTTGCACAACTCAGTGAATATACTAAAAACCATGGAATTCTACACAGAATGGGTGAATTGTATGTTATAGGAACTATATCTTAATGAAGCTGTTAAAAAAAGATTAAGAAATTTTGGTTGGAGTGGTCTTATCTAATTTGCTGACTGTGCTGCATTTTTAAAGTTTTTATTACTCCAGTTTGCATTTTAAGTATTAAGACTTCTATGTTCATCAGAAACCATCTGTAAATGCTTTCTTTTTGCAACTCCCAGGCTCAAAATATAATTCCATTTCTTTACACGTACACAGGAAAAGAATTGTCAACAATTTTTCCTAATGTCCTCCTTTATCTAAGAACAGAGCAAGAACTCATGTAGTCGTGAAGCCTAAAAACAAACAAACTAGTAAAAACATTCATATTCCTTATGTTAAGAAATTTGTTCAAAGGTGATCTTGAGAGGTAACAAAGCAAACTGATAGATGAGAAACTCTGCGGCAAAAGAAATTGTCAATGAGCTCTAAACTGAGGAAGAGAAAGTTGAATTTCAAGTCCAATCATACCACAGTAGCTATTGCTAGAAGAACATAACCTGCTTGTTGGGGGAAAAATGGGAAAAAAGGGAGGAGGGGGTGGGTGACAAGGAGGAGCCTTACGTGGTCTAAAATAGCCTTCCCCAGACCAGGCTATCTACAGCTTCTTCTAGGGAACTAGAGATAAATACAAAGTCTAAGAAACAGAAACCTTCCCTTTGTGACTTGCACAAATCTGACAACAACGGAAATGAACTCTTGGTGAAATTTCCTGAGGATAAGAAAGGAGAGAACAACATCTAAATAGTATGCACCCTATGCCCTAAACAGCAGTGGAGAGACAGGGTGCCCAGAGCTCCGGGTTAGTAGACTGATGTGGATGTCGCACGGCTGCGGTTTGGATCTTAGGCGTTTCACTTTCAGTGTGCCTGACAAATTCACAATTTCTAAGCCTCAGTTTCAACATCTGCAAATAAGAAACAATAAAAGCACACATCTCAGATGCTTCAGTAGGATAAAACGAAGTGAGATAATATATGAAATGCATTTATGAGCTTATCGATTATATACATATGGTATATGTCTGTCTATCTATCATCTATATCTATCTATTATCTATCTATCTATCATCTATCTATCTATCATCTATCTATCATCTAGATGCCCTCATTTACTATCCTTTTAGTAGCAATCACTCATGTGATTGTGATCATGATCATGTGATCATACCCTTCACTAAAGGGTATGGTAGGCATAATACTTTGGAGAAAGAATTACACCACTCTGTGAAGACAAAGGAAATAACTTAATACCTTTTACGAAACTTTCTAGATTTTAATATTCTTATTAAACTAAGATGTCATAATCAAAATCAAGCAGAAATTAAGATGTCCATAATGACCATAATTTTTCCATTTCAAATGACACTTACAGGTTCTTAACATGAAACAAGGAAAGTAAGAGAAAGGGATGTTTTTTATAGTTCTTCATCTGTATTTTTCTGTAAAGTTTTTTTTTTTTTTTTTTTTTTTTTTTTTTTTTTTAGTGATCACAGAATTTGGATTCGGTACATGCATACTGGATTAAGTCACTGTGGCATTTAGTAAATAAAGAAAGCCAATCACACCAGAAATGTTTAGAGATTTTTTTGTATATTTGACTCTTGGATAATTCATTATAACAAAGACTAGTGAATGAGGTTTTAATTATCTTCAGAAGAAAAATTTAATCAAGATAAAAGCTCCATAAAGTGTACTAATTTGACAGCTGATGACATAACCAATTATTCAGAACCACATCTAGTGTTTTAGGTAAAATACTTTTATCATGAAACAAAAGGTGATGTTGCGGTCTAGCTCTAAACATACAGTATATTTCAACAGTATACTAGAAAAAAAAAGCTAAAATTAGTCAACGTTAGTTCTAATTTCATGACGTTAAATTTTAAAATGCCTTAGAATTGTTAAAAATGGTTGATAAAGCATTTGTTTTTTTTTAAAAAAATTAATTTTTTTTATTTATTTATGATAGAGAGAGAGAGAGAGAGAGAGAGGCAGAGACACAGGCAGAGGGAGAAGCAGGCTCCACGCACCGGGAGCCCGACGTGGGATTCGATCCCGGGTCTCCAGGATCGCGCCCTGGGCCAAAGGCAGGCGCCAAACCGCTGCGCCACCCAGGGATCCCTCCTCTTTATTTTTTTTTAAGATTTTATTTATTTATTAGAGAGAGAGAGAGAGAGAGGCCCAGGCAGAGGGAGAAGCAGGCTCCATGGAGGGAGCCCCGACGTGGGACTCCATCCTGGGTCTGAAGGCAGCACTAAACCATTGGGGCACTGGAGCTGCCCACAATTCCTCTTTAAAATAGTTCCTGGGTAATTCTCTTTTGAAAAAGGAAATAAAAAAGGTAAGGGAAAGGAAGGGAAGGGAAGAGAAGGGAAGGGAAGGGAAGAAGAAAGGAAGAAGGAAGGAAGGAAGGAACCAGTTTTTATAAAGATGTTTTAATAGAATTAAATGAAACTACTTGGGGGGGGCTTGAACGAATGAGGGCTTTCTGAAGTTTATTATATATATATGCCTAACAGTTGTTAACACCTGTGCACGTGTGTATACATGCCAGGTTGAGTCAGAAAATGCTCTCCAAAGTAGAAGCACAGTGGAGAGATACCACTAAATCCCAAATAGTGTTCGAGTATAATGTCCTTGATAGAAGCTACGTCTAATTTTCAATTTGTCAGCACTGCAGACTAAGTAGTCAGCCAAAAACAAAGACCACGCATGCTCAGCAAATATGCAACAAAGGACAGAAGAAATGAGGCAGAGAAGGAAAATATTTTAGTGAGTTATGTTACTCAACCAGAACCACAGCTCTTTTAGGGGTTTTCAATTTTAGCTTTGATTGCAAAGCCCCAATTATTTTCCCTAAAGCCCCATGAGCTCTAATTCAACAAAGCAAATTGAGTTATGGCATCACGGAATTTAACTATGAGGAAGAATGTTGCTCAGTGCCAATGTTGTGGTAACTTTGGAAATTGCTAGGGAATTACTATTTGATAAAAGGAGCCTGTTTCAGATGAGGATGTGAATGGATTTAGATTATTACCTATACGGAATTTACAGGTAAAATATATCCTTTATTTTCTCCTTTAGTATATAGTTGGTACCAAACTAAATTTTTTAATCCATGACATCTTACTAAATTCTTTGGCTTTTACAAGTTAAGGGAGAGGAAAGGACTATCCATCGCCCTGATTCCTACAGTAAGCATGTGCTGAAATCTTAGCACTCAGACCCAGAGCTAGAGGACATTTATGGTGTCCAACGCTCACATGCATGTGCAAGCATATGTGCACCCACACCCGTGCACGTACAGAAACACACACACAAATTCCTGAGAAACATATGTTACTATTAATTTCATTTTTCCAAGAGGAGAACAGAGTTAGTAGTATAGTTAAATTTGCTTAAGGTTATATACTTGGAAGATATAAAAATGGGATTCAGAACCCTCCAAAGACTCAGCCACTCTAGCTGGCTATGGGAAGAAGAGCATTAACAGCTATTTAAGGCCAAAGCATCAGATATACTACTTTGGGACCCTAAGGAGCAAGATAAACAAGAGCAATTTTGAGAGTGACCAAAGTGGCAGGGTGAGCGGGAGCTAGTATGCCCTGGTTTATGGACACCTTCCTGCTTGCTTCTCAGCACACTCTCTCGGGGGTAGAAAGGGATGAGCAACGCCTGGCTCCTTCCTCTAGCTCGGGGTCTCAGCGCCAAGATTGGAGCAGATGTTACTCTAGAAATTAAGGGCAGACAGACAGATAGTCCTTTCCCCTTCCTTAACGTGTAGAGGCCAGACTTCCCCGAACCTCCAGACTCATCCTCCCCTACAAGCCTCAACTATACCTCCTCCAAACATACATGACCATCCCCTCACCACTTGCCTTGCCTTATTCTAACTCACTTTACTTGCTGGGAGAAAAGTGCCCAAACTGCCATTATAGAAGGAAGCATATTAGCAAGAAGTATCATTTATGTTGGGATTCACTTTCATTAATACAACCGAAGAGAAATAAGCCAAAAACATGTGCCTGTTTGTCAGTAAAACCTACCTCCTACTTCGGTCTCCCTTTCTCTTCATGCGCATATAGAAGGTCCAGTATAGAATCAACTGCATTATGCACACCCTTCTGCCCACCCAGACACCTCCATCGACCTCTATGATCTTGGCCGACTCTTATAACTAAGTATAATACCTGGTGTAGCTGAAATAATAGAAGCTTGTTTTTATTTTTAAATTTGGTTTAAGACCCCTCCAAAGCAAGCAAAGTTAGAAATATATATGTCTGTCTATATTTTTAGTAAAATATGATTTTTAGTGAATATGTCCGTCTATATTTTTTTGTAAAATATGATCAGCATATTTTTATGATTTTATTGACAAAAATGCTGGCTGTGAAGGCCATTGTCCCTGCATTCAATCCCCTCCCTTCTGAACAGAGTAAGAGGACGGCAGATGGTGCCAGGTTGTGTGAAATATTTTCCCTTTATGGCATCCTCATTCTCTTTCATTCTCATCCTCTTTGGCAGCCTTCTCCAGCAGCTGTGTTGGCAAAGGTGACATAGCCGATCAAATACCGGGAGCTGATGAGCTCTCAGAACTTCCCTGTTAGGGTACTTAACACTGGCTTTGTACTCACTTACCTGTCTCTGAAGTCTATGAATGAATCTCCCTCCTTCCCTAATCAAAGCCCCTGGGAAAGTTCTAATCTGGAAGGTGTTGTGTTTTCTTTTGTTTTTGTTTTTGTTTTTGTTTTGTTTTTGTTTTTGTCGTACAAATTGGTTCACAGAACGCGGGGCTATTTTCCTTAATCACTGGGGGCAAAAAATAGGGACTCAGGCAAATGCCTGAGGATAGGAGATAAAATGTCATTGCAAATGAAGGTTTTATTTATCAGAGACTACGAAAAAAGTCTAATAAATTATTTATTACATTTGTTATAAGTGGTGAGCAGGGATACGGCTCTAGCCTGTTTCTTTCACCTCTTCTACATTGTTCATTTTTTTTGTCGACCTTTTGGCAGAGTTTCTGAGCATTTCCCCAGATCTGTTATTTGGAAGAGGTCACTTCTAAAATACATACTGTGCGTGTGTATATATTTGTGTGCCTGGGTAATCTTTCCCAAATGGTGAATGTATTTTAAGATAAATTTTTGTTATGCAGACGTCAAGTCAAATATGGGTGTTTGGGGATCCCTGGGTGGCGCAGCGGTTTAGCGCCTGCCTTTGGCCCAGGGCGCGATCCTGGAGACCCGGGATCGAATCCCACATCAGGCATCCCGGTGCATGGAGCCTGCTTCTCCCTCTGCCTATGTCTCTGCCTCTCTCTCTCTCTCACTGTGTGCCTATCATAAATAAATAAAATAAAAAAAATTAAAAAAAATATGGGTGTTTGGCAGCAAGAAATATACTATCCCTTAAGCCTTCTTCCTCCACACCCTAACCCTGTGTATCCCCCATACCAACGGAGGTCAGTGATGAGGTAAATAGAGGAGTTCTTCTCTTAAGTATTGAAGTTATTGCCTGAGAGGTGTGAAGTAATAGTAAGGGAAAGGCCCATTTGTCTTGAGTATAAGTTACTTAAAAAAATTTCAGAAAACCCTCTGAATTCCGTAGGGTTACAAAACAGAATATTTCATTGGTTCCCAGGATTAATCAATAATCAGCCAACAGATCTACTCTTAGAATGGAGGTAGGATTCTGGAGGGAGAGGTGGTGGAGCGGTAGAAGCCTCGGGCACTGTAGGAAGACAAGAGACGAAAGACCCAAGAATAGGAGGATTCCCAGATGTCCAAAGGAAAGTAGAGTACTTAGACAGAAGGTGGACTCCGTGGGTACTACCTGCTTCGCATTCCTTATGTGTTCACAATATTTACCAGAAAAAAAAAAAAGCTCTGGGGATGGATTCTTCTGTGTGTTTCTAGGACAACTAAGGGTCACATCCATTTTTTAAAATTAAGTCAACCAGAGTCACGAGCTGAGGAGAATGGTATATGGACTCTAAATCTGAAAATCAGTTCACTAGTTCAACAACAGACTCCTTATTATCATCACAGTTTGTAAGAAAGCACAATTAACTTAAAATTTCTTCAACCACTGCATCAATATTATGACTCAGAAATTTCTAGTGAACAAATGATAATGGATGAGAATTAATTGCACTTTACTCAGTGTTTCACATTTGAAATGTATCAAAAATAATGAATATACCACTTGGTGCCCTAATGGTCTTATTTAATTTGAGGTAAGACCAGCTTATTAATGAGGATATTACTTATGTTCCCTAAACCATTACTTTTTGTTGTTGATTTATTTTTGTTTGTTTAGTTTTATTTCCATGATGCCTAGGGTGAAACAGAACTCTTTTTTCCCCTGAGAATTTAAACCTTTGGTGTCTTTCCACGGCTGTGATTATACAACTTCTATAATTGGTTTATTTACATTAGAGACATAAGAATAAGGATGTATGAAATACAGCTATTATTACTTTTTTATTTACCTTATTTAGACAGTTGGGAATAAGATTTTAAGGCATTAAGTAAATCCGTGGGTAGATTGTGGAATTGCAGGAAGACCTGATATTTAATATCCTATCGTTTTAACATTCTGTTTTTCTTAGCTCCTAAGTAGCTCAGGAATTAATCATACTAACTGGCCCTTTTTTATATTCCCTGGAATGGGTAATTGACTGGTCCAAAACTCTGGCTGCCAACAAAGAGACTATTATTTATCAAAACATTTGTTGTAGCTTAAATAAGGGGTTATGCACTTCCGTTTAATCCTTAAATATATTGCTTGTGAAAATTTTTTTTCACCTCATTAATTAAAAACAACATATTTATTTGAGAGAGAGAGAGGGAGGGAGGGACGGCAAGCAGGAGTGGGTCGGGAGGGGGCAGGGCGCAGAGGGAGATGGAGAAGCAGACTCTCTGGTAAGCAGGGAGCCTGATGGGGCTCCATCCCAGGACACTGGGATCACCACCTGAGCCAAAGGCAGATGCTTAACAGAGTCACTCAGGTGCCCCTTCACCTATTTTATAGCTAAATATGAGCGTGGAAATAAGTGAGAGCCTTTCCTAAGGTCGTACCCTGATTTGCCTCCAAGGACCATGCTCTTGCTTTCTTTGCTATAAATTAAAGATGACACCATGAAAGAGATTAGTATCAAACAATTTTGGATGTAAATTTGAGGAGATAAAACACTAATTTATTTATTATTTTCCTGGATTAAAATCATAAAGAAGGCATTGCTCACTTGAAGGCATTGCTACAGAAGCAATGCTTGCCCAGGGGCCTCATAAGTGCTTACTCGTTAGCCATCAAATCATGTGAAGATTTGCTCTGAAATTGAGATACTGATTCAAAAAACCAAAAAAACAAAACAAAACAAAACAAAAAAAACCACAAATATACAGCTCAGAAATCTCTGTGGTAAACACCAATAATCCTGTTTTTCTCTCATTTTTAAGTCCTTTCTTTCACAGCTCGATTCTCACTGTCCTCCAGATCCAAGAAATACTAACGAAGAGCCTTCACACAATTATGCATCCCTCAACTTAGAACGTGGTCCAGTTTGGGAAGAGTTTGATCACAGGCCAAAAGCAGAGTGCCAGGTGGGGATTCAGCTGCTTGGGCAGTTTTCCAGAGAAGCTTACACCTGGATTACCATATGTTTCCATGTAGCCAATAAGTTATTGTCCTGAAAAATAAATGCACGCGTACAAAGAAGAGTTGTGGTCGAAAGGCAGAGTTTTACAGACACCGAGATAGGGGGATTATGATCAACGTATGGCGAATGGAAGTGGAGGCAACTGTTTATGAAGGTGGTTAAGTGTTGGTGCACGTGGTCTAACACTGATACGATTTTAAAGTAGTGTGTTAAAAAGGGAGTGAGTCCAAAGTGATAAGAAGAAGAAAGCATTCTGTTGGCTTATCCAAGGGTATGCTGTGGGAGTCTAGGGCTGCACTGACTTCTAGTTCTCTACATTCCTATAGTGCAAACCGAGTGTGTGTGTGCGCGTGTGTGTGTGTGCGCGCGTGTCTCTGTGTGTGTCCTTTTAAATAACAACCAGTCTGTGTTCTTCTCTAATGAGGTAACACTTTCTCTCTGAGGCAAGAGGAATGCTGTTTAAAGAAGCTACTTGGTGCAGTATATTGTTTACTAAAGATACCCCTCCACCCTTCCGGCCATGTCTTCGAGTGACATGAAAGAGGACATACAATTGCCCAATACTATAACAAGCATCAGGGAATTGGTGGCAGGTACCTAGTGTGAGAGAAAAATGAGCAAGAGTCAAGAGAAAAGCTTGCTAACATGGCTTGTGAGTTAGTTTTGGATGACAGGGTAGCCAAAAGAGCCAAAAACTAGAACATTTTAGGTAGTTGCCTAGTTATTGAACACTCTGGGTGACATTAAACTGTAACACTAACTTCACACTCGCCATCTTGTACAACCCTGTATGAGTGCGTGTGCACACGCACGTGCACAGCACACATCACCATCAGCGGCGTTATTGAAGTTTTAGTAGACGTTAAACTGTACACCAAACTGTTCTCAATAAATGCTCTGTGAGTTGTTATAAAAACATGAAAGTTTTGACCTGTGCATTTGAGAAGTCACCAGAAGGCTAGAAAGGAGTAGCAGGGGATGAGGCTTGACTAAATATAAGAATTTAGCCAAAAACTGGAAACTAGAGCAGAAGGTGACCATTTAACAATCCTGGAGATGTTCCAACCATAGGATAGATGAAGATTTAAGCTGGTTTTACTTAAAGCTTAATAAGATAAAATGAACACTGCAAGCTGGATGACTTCAAGCGTTCCAGGCAGCTAGAATTTGCTTTTAATACAAATTTGCTTATAATCCCACTTAGAGATCAAAATGATTCTACTTTCCAACAAATAAGTATATAAATAAAAATAAAGCATCAACCCACTTAAGCTTCATTTTTTACTTTTACAGAACATGTAACAACATTTTTCTTTGAAGGAGTAAGTAGTACTATGTTGGGAGATGCAAGGCATTTAGACTTAGGGCTTAAAACCAGCTCTTTTGAGTCCCTATATCCATTTTGGACAAATCAGTTAAACTCCTCGAACTTTGATGTCTTCATTTCTAAAATGTAAATATAATGAGAACTATGCTGCAAGAATGTGTGAATATCAAATTAAAATGAAATAAATTTATATAAAAATGAGTTCGCACATTGCACAGCGGAGATAGTTATTCATATTTGCTAATTGACTTGGGCCACGTAGGTATTTATCTGATAAGAATCATAAAATAAAATCAAAAAGAGGAGAATCTTCGTGTGTGTGTGTGTGTGTGTGTGCATGCACGCGCATATCTATCTTATCCCCCTCCTGCTGCTGCAGAGAAATGAATGAGGTGCTCTCGTAGTCAAATAAAAGGCAACCTCTTCACACACAATCAGAAAATATGCTGGAAAACATGTTTCAACCCAGCAATGTTTCATCATTAATAAGTAATGGAATTACTCATATCTATTCAGCATGCTAAATGGCATTGATTACTGAAGTGCTCATATTACCAGAAAAATAATATTCCCATTAAAGGGGCCGGGTGGGGTGGAAAAAGGATGAGAAGAAAGAGTTGTCAACGATGGCTCTGCATTAGCATCACACAATTCAGGACACACACAATTCAGAGGCTCCCCCAGGATCTTTTCCACAGTCTAGGGCAGCTTTGCTCAAGTTTGTTCCTCCATCTACCTGCATTAGACGAGGCTCAACCTCAATATTTAATCAGAATGGGGTGGAGTGGGATGATGGAGTGGTCTAGGACTTCGTTTCCCATTAAGAGGGTTTACTACGAAGCTAGGGAAATTTAGCCTAGCACTCTTCACTTGCTTGGCCTTGAACATGTTCACGTGACCATATATATATATATTTTTTAATCCTCCAAAGTAAACAACGTAACTACAAATGTGAAGGGTGCTTTCTCTTTGCAGCGTGACTTCCTTCTGGCGGGTGTTAAAGGAAAAGGCCACTATTCCTTGGTACTTGGGGTAAGAACCCAAACCACTGGCACCGACACAGTTTACCATGTATAACACAATGGCTTGACTATTCAGACATTTTCACGAACATGACTTTGCTCTTTAGTGATGTGACTTTTCTATTCCATGAAGCTCTTGCCCAGGGAGATAAAAATTGTAAATTGCTTTGTTGTTAGTTTCGAGATCATCCTTAAACCCCCCAAATGCCCCAGAACTATAAAAGTGAACATCAAACTGTTCAACTTGGGATGCACGGTTCAATTTCCAAGATTCTTTAACTTAGGCTTCCATTATCTCACCTTGCTGCGTTCCTTCATCTTAAACTACTGTGCATGATGTTTATTCATTAGTAAACCACATATTGCAACATTTACCTTAAACTAGATTCCAAAATCACATCTAGACACAGATTTCTTCCTGAGATTTAGTAACAGATTATTTTGATGGTGTTTTCATGGAGTTTGCATCTGACATAGGAATCTGGTCAAGGGGAAACTGAGTTTGGAAAGCTTTTAGTTTGGGTTGAATAGGCTACATTTTTTTTGGGGGGGGTGATTTTTCAGTTGCTTCTCTACTTGGTTTAATTATTGCTTGTTTAATTATTGCTCCTCATATTGGAGTGGCTTCTCTGAACTGTCTTTCTGTCCCTCTACTAACTCAGCCAGGGTTTGGACAAGAGAGTGCAAATCTAGAGGCGCCATCACTATATGAACATGCCAGGCAGCCCGCTGAGTTATATGGCTAATGGAGGAGAAGCAAGGTTGAAATATGCTGATGCAGAAGGTAGTCTGTGAAAACATTGTCCCACCATCAGATATGTCCAATAAAAAACAAAGAATTCAGTTTTCATCAGCATCCAGTCAAAAAACGAAAGTTCTCTCCTGTCAGAAGTAGTCTAATCACACATCCTATAGATTTCCATACGTATCACGCAGTTTGAACTTTAAAATATTGAAGATTAGTTACTGCACAGGAAAAATTAAAATTTCCTGAAAGTTTAAAACTTATATATGAACACCTGTGCGGCTCCATCTGTTAAGTGTCTGACTCTTGGTTTTGGCTCAGATCATGATCTCAAGGTCATGGCATCAGAGTCTTAAGGTCAAGTCCTGTGTCGAACCCTGTGTGGGGCTCCATGGTCAACAGGGAACCTGTTTGGGATTCTCTCCCTCTCGGGACAACTGGGGGGCTCAGTGGTGGAGCATCTGCCTTCGGCCCAGGGTACGACCCCGGGATCCCGGGATGGAGTCCCACATTGGGGTCCCCACATGGAGCCTGCTTCTCCCTCTGCCTGTGTCTCTGCCTCTCTCTGTGTGTCTCTCATGAATAAATAAACTAAATCTTTAAAAAAACAAAAAGATTCTCTCCCTCTCTGTCTGCCCCTCAATCCCACTCACACTCTTTTTCCCTCGAAAATAAATAAATAAATCTTTAAAAAATAATAAGATAAAGTTTTATATATCAAAGCAACTTGATAGTATCCCCCAATTTGACAAAGATCATAATTATTTATATGATGTTGCTGATGATAGCTATAAAACATAAAGAACCTATCTAAATTATCAATAATTTAAAAAGTATTTTATTAGCCATTCTAGAGGAAAGACTAATTTTTCTTTTTGAATAGAAGTCACCTGTAAAAATCATTATCAAAAAAGAGGCAAAGAGTAGGTAGGAAAAAAAAAAACAATTGTGGAGGGAGAAATCGCATAAACATGTGCCAGATAGCTATTTTATATAAGTATTATGTTCTTTTTGTTCTTTTTTTTTATGGATTTTTGTGATGTTTGTAGTTTGTGTCATTTTATTTCCTTTTAATCTGTATTTTGCTGTAACAAGTTACTCATTCTATATCACTTTTGTAATCAATTCTTTACTTATCGGCTCTTAAGTCTTTTTTGTAGACATATGGATTTACTAATTGCAGTTCAGGGTTGAATAAAGAACTTAATGAGAGAAAGAAGGGGTTGATTTGAGTTTTGTTACCAGTTTGCTGTGTAATATTAGGTAAACTACTTAATCTCTCGGAGTTCGGATTTTCTATACCTGAAACAAGGGATTATTTCCCTCGTTTCACTGTGTTGGTTAGAAATCACAAGTAGAAGAAAAGGGGGAATTGTACTTTTTTAGTAATTGCAGTAATTTAGTAATTGCAGTAATTTAGTAATGATATTTCTTTTGCTCGCATTTCTCCTCATAGAGACATGAGCATCTCAAATGGAGCTCCCCCCCCCCCCAGCCCCCCACACCCCCAGGCTCCTGGTAACAACAGGTATTTATCTTCCCGGTTGGGATTGAGGTTAGTGCGAACTAGAGATAAGTGAGCTGAGGCCCATGTCTCATTGTCTGAAGAATACTTTAAAGAGATCACAGAATGTCTGCACTTTGTGTCCATACATAGGAATCAGTTTAATTTTTATAGAAATGGGTAATTTTGTTAGAAATTACTTCCCTTGAATACTTACTATTCACAATAAATAGGCTCTTTTGCATGACCTGATTACTTAGTTAATCCTTTCACATAATATTACAAGGACACTGGCCCAAAGGTTCCCTCAACTGGGTTATGCTGATTTTGGTTATTAGGAAAACAATTGCAGAGGAAATCTCTGCTATCAACCCCACCAGGGAGTGGAGAGAAATGTGACTGTCTCCTGCTTTGGGGCTGAGTTGGGGCCCTATACCACATTCTAGGATAGGATTTCCGAAGAGGCATAGAACCAGATCCAGACTTCCTCTGGAAGTCGGGAAAAACAAAACAAAGCAAAACAAAGCAACAGAAAAACAAAATCGAAAACAAGAAGCAGGCCAGGTCTGCATGGAGAACGAAGTGTTTTGGTCTCACACTGTGGTTTCTGGACCAAAGCCAGTTCATATATGCTCTGAGTTGGCCATCACATCTTATTAACTTCACAATATTGAAAAACAGAGACAAACAGAAACAGGCAGAGTTGTGTTTTGGTCAATATTTTTAACACTGTGAGATTTTACATGCAAATCTGGATTTCTGTAATACCCTGAAACATCAGTGTCCGTCACCGTTGACCGTCCCTCATCTACGGCTCTAATCTGGGAGAAGAGTACCTGTTGCTCCTTTCAAGTAGCCCCTTATAAGCTTCCCCTTACCCTTGGGTTCTTCTCGCATTTTAGGAAATCCAAAGCACTTCTTCCCATATGATGCTGTGATTCCATTTACACGCTCCCTGTGGAATTCATTCCGGAAATACTAATTGCTTGTGGAGGATGTATCACACACTGTTCTGGGAAGGCTCTGAGGATAAAGCCATACTCAGGCAGAGGAGGTTCTAGCCCTGGAGGAACTTAGCATTCAGTAAAAAGAGCGATCCTAAGCACTTAAATAGGTAGTCAGGCATCCGCTGGGCTGTGCTTTATTAGTATTGTTTTTCCCAGTCTCATGAAAGTCCAGGAATACAGGGCGTCACTGAGAGGTCTGACATGGAGGATCCGACAGGCTTCATTCTGAAGTAGGACAGAGGAAGGGGGCTTGTTTATTATTTATGGAGGAGGGTGTCTGGGCTGGCATCGGTAGTCCCCATCCACCTGATGATCTAAATTCCCTGAGGAGCTTTTCAGAAATGCAAGTGAGGAGGAAAGGAGCTAGAAGGGGAGACAGACTTCTCAGAGGGCGTGAGTGATGGGGACAAGAGCCTTGCGGTAGGAAAGGGCAGGGCTAATTCTGCCGACTCCAGGCTGTTTATATAGGCACTGGTGCTCACTCCTTTCATCTGTAAGAGTGATCTGCCATAGCAAGGCTTGGAATAAAAACAGGCACTTCCCAGATGATTGATACCATGTTTTATGGGATTGTCTATCTTCTGCAACAAAAACAACTAATTTACATTTCATTCAGCTGTTAGGAATCTAATTTAGACATAAGTCAAAATAAACACACTTTTCTGAAACTTTCATAAAAACATATGCCTACTTGGATATTTTCATCCCTCTACCGACTTTTCTAGAATAGTAACATATGGTGGGATTATCACAAAAAAATCACTGGAACAGAAGATTCCCTTTAAGAGTCTTTTACATGCTCTTTGGTATAACAAGCAGACAGTCCCTGAATGAAGTGTCAAAGGCTTCGATTGCATGGACAAGTATGTCAGTGATAATAATTCCTGTTCTTGCTGTGATTTTTTCAATGCCTATAAACCTGGCATGAAGACGATTAATACTGAAGCCACTAAAATACATTTCCCGAATTACACTGTTAGTAGCTGTTTTTAAAATTATTTTTTAAATACTATTACCATGGTAATTCTTATAAGCAGTAGGTAGCTGTGGAAATAAATACGATGCATGACCCATAAACACACACACAATTCTGGCTTAACTCTTGTGTCTAAATCTCTGAACCCACTTTTTTCCCTTTCTCTTTCCCCTCCTCCTCTTTTTCTTGTTACCTTCTTGTTCTCTTCCTCCTCCCCTTCCACTTCCCCTTCCTTCACCCTTTTGTATTCCTCTTCCTCCTCATTTTCTTTTTCTTCATACAAAGTAAAAATGGCAAATAAGACACTAAGCACCGTATTGGCTTCAAACACTTTTTGTCATTTACATCATCAGAAAAAACTGAAAGATATTTAGAAAGGAAGTGACTTTCTAGTTGTTTATTCATGCCATTTGATTTTCAATTTGTGTTCTTATCATCTCACAAAGCGTGATTGGAGAGGTGCACAAGTTTCTGGTTTATAAAACCTGTAGACCTATTACATATATTTTTATCTGTAGGGTTTGTTGAACCAAAAGTATTAAGAACAGTAGCTAAGCAAAAAGGGACATACGACTTGTGCTGAAAGTACTAGAAAGAGAATCAACAAATTTAGATCTTATCCAGTGGGTCTCAATCTTCACTGATAGTTAGAATTGCCTAGAAAACTTTGGAAGAATAGAATCATATGGGGCTCCCTTCCCCAAGGAAATTCTGATTCAATTGGTCTTAGTGGGTTTTGTCTCTGGCACTTTTTAAGTTTCACAGATGGAGTTTCAGCTCTGCTTCCAACTCCTATTGTGACCTTGGACCAAATGCCTCTATTTTCTTAGATCATATCTTCTCATTTATAGTTGAAGGACATTTGAATTGATATGAATTCTCAAAGGTGCCTACTAGAATCATTTGGAAAATATTTAAACATAGAATCTCTAGGATTTCGATCAGAGGATGTATATTCTGCCTATATTGGTGGGAGCCCAACTTTGAGTTTGATGTGTACTAATCACAAGTTCTTTAGTACAAAGTTCTAACCAACTGAAATAAGCTATAAAGCAAATGACTGAAATCCAGGTAACAAATGATGGATGAAAAGTGGCTTGTGTTGAGCGATGTAATCACTTTATATAATTGAATCTACCTATGGCGGATAAACATTCTCTCTGACTGGCATGGCTGTCATTTAATTCTAAATCATTTCATGAAAGTCTTCTGCGTTCCAACATTTCACACAGTAGGTACTGGTTATTGTCAATAATTTAAACATGAATTTGGTAATGAGACTATTTCTTAGCTACATTTTCCTTTTTGATTTGTGGCCAGGGCTCAGACCACGGGAATGGGGGGAATCAATGTTTGGAGCATCAGGTATGTCCAGGCCAGAGCCCACTGTATTGTCCGGCATGCTCTCATCACATTAGTCCCTTAAATTGTGAGGCATCACATTGTGAGACATATAAAATGCATAGCAAACACATGGTGATCAATCTCAGAATGACTTTGGAAGGGAGTTAAAAACACAGGTTATACAGTTTAATTCCTAAGCTAGATACATATGATATGGAAAAACAAAAACAAAAACAAAAAACAAAACAAAACAAAACAAAAAACCCAAGAGGCATAGAAAGGACATAACTAAACACTTGCTGTAGACTAGTAAAATGGGAAAGAGATGACACCTGTGTCATGGTGGAGCAGGACAGAAAGACTAGCTCCAATCCTAGAACCAAATCCTTGATTGATTTATTTGGGGTTAACCCATTCAAGGTAATGTGCTAGGGACCAAAGATTACTCCAGGGAAGACGATGGACTCTCCTCACATGCACAAGCCAATGGAAGAAACCATATCCATGACCCTTGAACAATGTGACAGTCAGAGGCATCAACCCCGTGCAGTCAAAAATGCAACTTCTGTTTCTCCCCAGACTTAACTACCAATAGCCCACTATTGACTGGAAGCTGTACAGGTCACACGAGCAGTTGATCGATGTATACTTTATATGAAATATGTGCTATACATTGTATTCCTATAATAACTTAGAGAAAAGGAAATGTTATTAAGAAAATCATAAAGAAAAGACATTTACAGTACTATACATACATTTATTGAGAAAAATCAACGTGTCAGTGGACCCACGCAGATCTGTTGTTCCAGGGTCATCTATACTCCACATCATGTATGCGAGTGTGTTTATTATGTGCTACCATAGAAATATATACCAAGACATTACAGATCAGATCAGAAAACTGCCAAAACTATTGGATCAAACTATTGATCCAACTATTGATTTTTTTGGATCGTTTAAAAAAATATGGCTGTATTAGAGTATTCATTTCTCTGGAATATGGAGTGACCACAAACAAGTCATTTTTAATCATTTTACTGTTAGGAGAATCAAGGAATTAACCATGGTGGCTATAGTATTAAATTCTTATTAAATAATACTTATTATCATGCCACCTTATAAAGCTCAGCCCACATGTCAAAACTGTGTGTCAAGCCCTGTGCTGGTCACTGGAGATTTACCGGAGACTCCCACATATCCACAACTTCTAATCTCAGGTTGGTTACAGATTGGTGCCTATGGCAGGTTCTGGAACATTTAGAAGGTACATGTGAAGTCATATGACTGTTGAGTTTAAACACTCTAAAATAGTACGAGATTGTTCGTGTTGGATTAACTGGAGTGCCCAATATGGCTCTTGCCATGACCGTAACTCATAAGACAAATGGAGGGACACTTGGGTGTCCACAAAGGTCAGCTCCTGGGATATAAACATGGGAAAGTGACGAATAACTGTGTCTAGACCTGAGGAGTGCTGGGGGGACAGGGGAGGAGGGCACTGCAGGACCAGTGTAAGCCTGTTTGCTTTCTTTTCTTCCTTTATTAATGATCTGGTAGTTCTGAATAAACAGCGTAGCAATCAAATTTACAGATGGTGCAACACAGCGATCAATCTGAAAGCATTTGAACCAATACAACCAGCAATTGGAAGTTCAGTGGAAATGAGATAATTAGAAAACTATGGAGTTAAGACAGACCTGAGGGTGTTAAAATCTGATATACAATTAGGTTACAGAGAGAACTGCCCATGGGTAGAAGAATGCCCAGAAGCAACTTGACATCAAAGGGAAAGCGTTGGATTTTATTATCTGTGTGAGTTTGGGATTCAGTGTTAATTTCTTTAATTTCTTCTTTAAAAAGGATAGTTTGCAGCTTATTCTTTATTACTGAAACGTACACATATGTACCTGAATTAGGAAAGTAACATACTCAATTGAAGAAAAAAAACAAATCACAAATACGGTGACTAGGAGAAGAGTATATATATATATATATATATATATATATATTTTTTTTTTTTTAAGGAGAAGAGTATTAAAGAAACCTTGATAGTAAAAAATTAAAAATTGAGCAATCTTTGACTTCATCTAAAAAATAAGTGCTTGATAGTCTTTTTAACCTACAAAAGAAAGATCTGCTTGACAATAAACTCATGATTGGCTTAAATTATCAATGTTTTGCCAGAGTTGATGTCATTCTAGCCCAAAGCAAATACATTTGATGTGCTTGTTAATCGGCATGGACAAATCAAAGTGAATACCTAATTTCTGGTAGGACAGTGAAATATTTTAATTACCTGAAGCCCTCTCAAAGAACCTCCAAGCTCCCTGAAAGCATTTAGAGAAGGGGTTAAGAGATGTCCAGATTCAGATAGCCTGAAGTTTTAATCCATTAGGTGCCACTAACTGTTTTATTTATGCTGGATAAGTAATCTTGAGATTAATATCTCATCGATAAAATGGTGATGAAAATCCCAGCTACCTCAAAAGGTTTTTGTGACTGTTCTTTGAGATAATGTGTATAAAGCCCTTAGCAAAGGACTCGACACATTAATGAGTTCTTGATTATCATATTATAATTATTAGTATTGATATTTTAGCCCCCCTATAATTAGGACCATTTTTAGTTCATTTACAAACACCTTGGTACCCAAATTCCATTCTTATTCTTCATAACCTCCATCAGTCACAGCTACACACATTGGAGGTGTGTGCGTATCATAAATGTGCATTTGTGTCCTGTGTATGTATGTTCCTCTTGAGGTGCGTACCTCACTTCTTCACCTTTCCTCGAGTTTGGGTGTATCTGTTTCACATTGTCCATGAGGAGTGAGGTCCTATTCTGCCTTTATTCCAATATTTTCATGTAGAAGTTCCTTAAATAAGAAACTGATTACCCTAGCTATGGGCTGACAAAATCCTGGGCATTTAGGGAAAGAACTTCTAACCGTTTTGTTTCAGATAATTGAGACACCAAACTAAATTGAGAATTGTCTCCTTGCTCCTCTTCCTAACTCCAGTCCTCTCCTGCTCTTTGTTCTGCTTCTCCTTCTTTTTCTTCTCCTCTTCCTCTTCCTCTCTTCTTCCTTCTTCCTCTTTCTCCTCCTCCTTCCTTTAAGACTTTATTACTAATTTCTTAGATTCTACACTCAAGCCTCAGTTTGCAAGGAGTGGGTGGCTCATCCTTTCCCTCTGGCATTTAAAGAGACTGTAAATGTACGTGGACGCGTGTCTAAATCCTATTCTTTTTTATTCATCTATTGTACCCAAATCATTACATTTGGGTATACAGAAGGTATACTGTACCTTACAGAAATTTTTGATATTTCAGATAATAGTCACTTTTATTTTTTTTAGAGTCTCTTGTCTATTTTTGATGTTCTAAGGCCATCTGTGAGGTCCACCTAATATTTGTTTTGAGATACTGATTAGGATTACAATAAAACGTATAGATCATTTTGGAGAAAACTCCCATCTTTATGAGAAAATTGTTTACGTCCATAACACTTTTTTCATTTTTCTTGTGTTTATACCTTTTATTAAAAAGTTTAATTTTCTGGGTAAAAATATAGTCATTTCCTATAGATTTATTCCTAGATTCTAACTATTTTTGTTGGTACATCAAATGACATATTTTCAAAATTGTATTTTTGCTGCTAAATAAAAGATGAAAATGATTATTTTATATCGATGTTTCCAATAATCTTTCTGAACTCTCTCAGTAGTTACAAATTACCAGATGTAAAAAGAGACGATTTTCAGGTAAAGAAAATCCCATGAGAAATGAACCAAATGAGAAAACGTGTGTGTGTGTGTGTGTGTGTGTGTGTGTGTGTTTGTCTGTAGTGTGTGTAATAAGTGATGAAGTTTTTTTCTTCCTTCCCAATCTGTAAATCGCTTTCCTTTGTCTTATCTTGTTGCTTAGGACTTTCAGTAAAATACTGAACAGAAGCAGTGAAGTGGGCATCCTGGATTAGTTACAACTTATGAAGAAAATGTTTCTAAATCTACTAAGATAATAATTTATTATCTCATTAAGAAGTCAATATAGTAAATCACACTAGCATATTGTCTTAGAATGAATTCATGTTTGAATTTGTTTTGGAATAAACACTAATCAATCATAATATATTAGAATTCCAGTACATCAATAGACTTGTTTCTGACATGTGTAAGGGATCTTGTATTTATATTTCTAAGTGAGGTTATTATATAATTTTCCTTTGCTCCTATTGTCTTTAACATGGTCTTAGTGTTAAGATGATGGCATTTTAGCATTAAAAATATTAAATATCAAAAAATATTAAATATTGCTAAAGCAAAATTTGTACTTTGGGTACAGCATTAGATGCTCAATACGGCCCTTCTGTTTTTATCTGGTTTCTAGAGGTAAAAAAAAAAAAAAAAAAAAAAAAGATGGGGCTGACAAAACCTACTGCTCAGGGCATTTACAAGGATTAAATAAAATAGCATATGTGAAAGTGCCTAAGGCAGTGTTTGACACTTTAGAGGATTCATTAAATGCTAGCTCACTTGCCCTTTCCCCCTTGGCTGTGTGTTTTTGAAAAAAGGCAGAGAAAGCAGGCAATGCAATGCTTTTTTTATGGAAGCCAGCTTAAAACAGTCATCAACACCGAAGTCAGTGAATATGTTTGGTTTCCATTCGGAGTGTTAGTCTGGGAAATACACAGAGAGCTCATTTACATAATCACTCTCCAGGCTAGGAACCTGTCCCTGAGGGGTTATCATTATTTAAATCTAAGTCAGGTTATTATCCTTCTTCATGCTGAGCTGCTTGGCTGTGCTTTCTTCCCTCTCCCTTGGCGGCTGCAGCTACTCTAAACAGGAGCTTGACCAGCAGCCCTAACACAAGGAGACGAGGGAAAAAAGGCAGCGCGTCCAAGTGGAAAGAGCATGAAGTTCAGATCTGAGCTCGCTGCCCACCAGCTGCAGAACCTCGGGGAAATGACTTCACTGTTCCTGAACTGGGGACTGTTGGGTCTCTGAGAAGTTACCTGGTGTATAGATCACAGGCATCACTCTAACCCAAGGTAACCCCTTTCATGGAAATAGCCTCTCCCTTCCCTATGCCTTTGTGCATCAGAAGGAGATAACAACAAACAAACAAACAAAAAAAAAAAAAAACAAAAAAGGAGATAACACATCTCAGAAAAGAAACAAATACGGATCAGGGCAAAGGGAATTTGCAGTGGGGGAAAAATGAATGAATGAATGAATGAAGATGTATTTAAACAGAAGAAAATTTTCCCTGTGAAAATGACTGCTCAGGGGAAGAGAGTAAACACAATAGTCTACAGTCAAGGGACACAGCAAAAGGGAACCTTAGATTTAATACTAGGTGCTGGGGCAGGGGATGTGTCAAACCCGCTCGGTTAGGAGAGAGAGGGAGTACACTTGGCCAGGAGGAGAATAGAGATGGAGACGCCAAGTAGAGAAGAGGATGATAAAACACGAAATATTTTCAGTGTCTGTCAAGCGAGGGCTGTGTGATGGAGACGATGAAAAGCGAAGAGATTGCACATGGGTTACCTCTCGGACTGTCTTCTTTAAGGCCAAGTACTTAGCTGACTGGATGCTCACGAAGACCCCATGCAACACGTAAGGTGTGTGTCTGTTTACTGCGGAGGGAACCATGCGTCAGACACATTAAGCATTTTGCCCAAGATGCCCTAGCTAAAGGCACCTACTGAGGCAGATTCAAACCCAAGCCCAGCTAATTGCAACCATTCCGTCACTGGCTGTACCCCGCATGTTCCTCTTGAAGGGCCAACCATGTTGGGTCTTCTACTTTCTAAGACTATAATGAGGTGCACAGTATTGCGTATGGAATTTGCCTGTGAGCCAGGGAAGGGCTTCTGAAGGAGGTTTTTTTTTTTTTTTAAAGCACACAGAGAATCTGGAAAGGTGGTAATGGTAAGTGGACTTTAAACTCATTGATAATGGGGCAGCCTTTGAGGAGACTCCTTAGAGAAAAGATGAAAACCAAGTTTGCTATAGAACGTGTCAAGCCTTTGACATGCTTGCCAGGGTCAAGTGGGACACCTGGGGGCTCAGTGGTTGAGCGTTTACCTTCAGCCCAGGGCGTGACCCCGGGGTCCTGGGTTGGAGTCCCAGGTCTGGTTCCCAGCAATGGAGCCTGCTTCTCCCTCTGCCTGTGTCTCTGCCTCTCTCTGTGTCTCTCATGAATAAATAAAAGAAAAAAAATAGAAAGTGTCATGCTTTCTTGATCATCACACATTTCATGCCTTTCCACAGTCCACAGAGTGTTCCAAAGAATGAGCCCTGTATGATATACCACGGTGCCGGGGGCCAGAAAGGCGCTACAGTGTACATATTCCCTGTCCTCCAGAGGCATCGTCTCTAGCACAGCAGGTGGAAGCCAGGTATGGCCACTTAACAATACATTGATTAAATAAAATCAAACATCCCCTTCCTTAGTCTCACTTCGCCACATTGATCAATATGATCCAGCTATAGATATAGATAGACTATGTCTGTCATCATCACAGGTTCTGTTGGAAGCCTGCATTAAAAGCTCTTAGCTCTAACCTGGGTCAGGCTCAAGATACTAAATTTATCGCCACCACTGCCCCTAATGCTTCCAGCTAATTGTCTATCAACATGTTCTAGGTGGTTTAATCCTCAAAATAACTACATGAGGAGAGCATGTTGGGTAAACACAGCAAGGTTCAGAGTTGTATATTCTATGTGCGTACAGCTGCCACGCGATGCTACATTAGTTTCATATGTTCGAACGTTATGCTATGTCCACACGTGTAGCCACCATACGTGGCCCCCCAGACATGGCCGTGATATATCGTTGCCTCTATTCCCTATGCTGTGACTTCTACTCCCGTGACTTACTCATTCCATAACTGGAAGCCTGGATCTCCCATTTCCCCTCCCTCATTTTGTCTATCCCTCTGCCCCTCACCCCTCTGGCAACCGTCAGCTTGTTCTCTGTATTTATGGTCTGATTCTACTTTTTGTTTATTCTTTTTTTTTTTAAGATTCCACTAATGAGTGAAATCATATGGTGTTTGTCTTCCTCAGTCTGACTCATTTTACTTAGCATAACACCCTTAGGTCCGTCCGTCCCAAATGGCATGAGCTCATCCTTTCTTAGAGTCACATAATATTCCTGTGTGTGTGTGTGTGTGTGTGTGTGTGTGTGAGTGTGTACTACATCTTCCTTATCCATTCATCTATTCATGGAAGTTAGGTGGCTCCCACCTCTTGGCTATTGCAAATAATGCTGCAATAAACGTAGCGTGGTAAAGTAATTTATCCACGGACTCGTAAGTGATAGAGCCTGGATTCAAGCACAGTACGTCTGCCTTTACAGCGGAGGCTTTCAACCTCTGGGTAATACTTCTCACACCTAAAATGTACCATAGCACACGGAATAGTGGATTCTGCGCAAGTTATATAAGTACCACAGAAAGCTGGCATTGCCCAGGGAAATCTTCACCAAAGAAGGCATAGCAAGGAAAGGTTTTAAGTTGTAAATGGAAAATGCTTGGGTGGACAAGATGAGGAAAGGCGATATAAGCAGAGAGAAAAGACAGTAACAAGGTGGCTTGGGTTACCTTCATGAGATTGTCTTATTTTATAAATTTTGTCTTATTTTATAGAGATTTTCCCAAAATATATGTGTGGGGCATCTACTCCGTGCTTGGTATTGTGCCAGACTTTGTGGATATAAACTTAAGAATTTTTCATACTCTTGGGAAATTCTGACTTTATAGAGAACACACCTTGGCCAAGCAAATAAATTAGGACAAGAGGATAGCAAGTCCTATTTCATATTAGAATTTGTACATTCGGTGTGGTAGCCATAGACTCTAATAGATTCAGTATTAACAAAATGAGGAGGTCAACAACCTCCACTTTTTATCCAAAGGAAGAATAGTTTTATCTGCATCTCTGAATGGATGCAATGAAATGGCACTGATGGATTCAGTGGCTCAATGGATTCCATGGAAGACCGGAGTATAATCGCTAAGGGTCTGCGTGGGAAGGAATAAACTTACTTTAAACACCTTGTCTGCCATTTACTGTACAATTTTCAGGAAATGGAAATCTTTCCAAATACTTCCCTAATCTGAGGAATAAATATTATAAATAAATAAATAAATAAATAAATAAATAAATAAATAAATATTCTAATTTGAATGCTATTGTGAATATTCCATACTCTTGTGTATAATATGCTTAGTCTAGCATCTGGCTCATGGTATATCATTTTTACAGGGAAGACATGCATTTGATTATTTCTCATTATCATAATATTCCTGCAGGCGACAAAGAAGTGTGTCTCATTTTTACAGGACATCTCTTTTTTTCTTTTCCTTACCATAATATGTCTTTCCTCAAATCCTTTTTTTTAAATTTTTTTTAAATTTATTTTATGATAGTCACAGAGAGAGAGAGAGGCAGAGACACAGGCAGAGGGAGAAGCAGGCTCCACGCACCGGGAGCCCGACGTGGGATTCGATCCCGGGTCTCCAGGATCGCGCCCTGGGCCAAAGGCAGGCGCCAAACCGCTGCGCCACCCAGGGATCCCTCTTTCCTCGAATCCTTATGGTGTTCCTGATTATGATTGCAATTACACCATTTGCCCATCTATTTTAACATTTCAACCCGCTATGCAATGGCATGGAAGGGAGGCATATAACAGTCACTTAGTAGTCAAGGATAACCCTGTGCACAGCTGTTCACAACTCTGCCCTCGCAACTGGGCTGCAGAGTTATCAACTCCTCCATTCACGTTTTATGGTAAAATGGTAAGCAAAGCAAGAAATTTACTTCTCATGCATTTTGCATTTTGTGTGAGGAAAGAAATGCAAATGCAGTTTTGTAAAACTAAAGCGCCCCGTTCTAGTTCGTCAGAAAAACCCTATTCCCCAAATCCCATCGGTTTTGTGCCCGTTGTGCATGGCTCCACACTGAGCATCCCAAACCAGGCTACACAGCGCATTGCCGTGGAGGACACCGCTGAGTTCCCTCAGTCCTCTCCAGAACGTTCGCCTCGTCCTCCTGGTGACCTGAAGCCTGTCCTGACAGTTTCATAACAGAATTATTTTCACTACGGCTTCGAGAGCAGAGCTCCAAGTGCACTCAAAAGAAACCCTGACTATTCAAAATCAGTGGCCAAAACTAAATGTAGTTTCTTTCTCAAGGCCTGATACATTTTTTTCTGAGAAGCTACACCCTAACTATGTATTCCACACTTAGGTTTCTTGGCATTAAATTTTTATGAGCTTAATTTTCATCAGTTTCCCAAATCCAAGCAGCAATTTCGGTAATAGTATATGTACTTCATAAACAAGTGCATATGCATAATGTTGTTCAGTCAGGAAAATCAAAAAGTTTTAGATTCTCTGCAGTCTTTTTTGAAAAAGAGCTTTTCCTAGAATGATATAATATTAAGAATCTTGCGATTTATATATATATTTTTATTACAGTGCCCACTGATATTAATTCAGCTTTAAATGATTAAAAAAAACCTAATTATGAGACCAGAATGTAGTCGCTGAAGTTTACTGAAATTAAAGTATATTTACAAATATAGGCTAGAAGAGTGCCCCTGGGTGGCTCAGTCAGTTAAGGGTCTGACTCTTGGTTCTGACCCAGGTCATGATCTCAGGGTCATGGGCTTGAGCCCCATGTGGGCTCCATGCTCAGGGCAGGGTGAGCTTGGGTTTCTTTCACCAAGGCTGGAGGTAGCAAAAATAGCACTGTTTCTTTGTGACGTATGTACTGTTTTCCTAGGAAGTTTTTACATTCCTTTTTATAATGCACATTCTGAATAGCATCATGAAATAAGACACACGGAGTTTTGCTTCAGGTTTCTACCAGAGAACATGAGGATGCAGAAAAACAGAATTCTCAGAAATTGAGTGGTCCACTTTGTCTCCCTTTCCTTGGTCCCATAGTTCTTCCCCTTGGACTTAGGAAGTCATTCCCCAGGAGGCAGTTGTCTACCCCGCAGGAGGATGAACAGCTCTCCTGGTCTGCCCAGGGCTGCGGGGTCTCCCAGAAAGTAAGATTTTCGTTGTTAAAACTAGCAAATTTCCTGGCAACCGGTAAGTTGGCCTTATACCATCTAATGGTTTAGGAACATGAATTCGTCTCTCCATTCAGTGTCTGTTGTGAACATCTTTGTGACAGTTACTGGTTAGTGAAGAGACGCACAGGTAATCCCCATGATGGATTTCTTTGAAAGAAAGACGTATTTTGAACACATGAGAGAGGGAGAGAGCGCGCAAACTGATGAGACGTTGAGGACCGCTTTCCTCGCCGGGTGATGGCCGTGCCAGGGTCCCCAGCGGGCCCGCCGTGCCCTGTGCAGTGTGCCCTGGGGGTCCTCCCCGACCCCCAAGGGGGGCGCAAAGAAGAGAGTGAGGGACTGATGAACTACTAAATAATGATGATACCGCTCTCTGGTGTCCTTGGACAGCCACAGGTGAAAGATCTGATGAGAATTCACTGGGATGTAAATGACAAGGAAATTTCCTTATCTTGGTGATAGACAATATCTTAAGGTCAAAACCAGAATTATTACTAAAAGCATTATATATAAAACTTTATTCAGCCGTCTTGAGTGGTATTCCTAATATCCACGTATGTCCTAACAGAACATCTACACACTGACAAAATCATGATTTTTTTTCTGACCGGAAAAACAGATATTATGGTATTTCTCTAACACCAAGGAGGGGAGGAAGGCAGGGGTGAGGGAACAATGAAGGAAGTAAGGAATTTATTGTGAGGATACAGTGTGAGAATTTTGAGAATTAAACAGATAATATGTGAGTGAATGTATTTGCCAAAGGAGGATTATTAGCACACTTTCAAAATTCACTTTTTAGATTCTAGAACAGTCTACATTTACCGTGAAGTTGTGAGGACGGTACAGAGTTCACAGCCAATTTCTCCATTTAGTAACACTTTACATTATTACGTCTATTTGTTATAATTAATGAACGAATACTGATATGCCGTCATGATCCAAAGGCCACATTTTATTATTTTATTTTATTATTTTATTTTATTTTATATTATATTATATTATATTATATTATATTATATTATATTATATTATATTTTATTATTTTTTAAAAGATTTTATTTATTTACTCATGAGAGACACAGAGGGGGGGTGCAGAGAAACAGGCAGAGGGAGAAGCAGGCTCCATGCAGGGAGCCCAAAGTAGGACTCGATCCCAGGACCCCAGGATCATACCCTGGACTGAAGGCGACGCTAAACCGCTGGGCCACTGGGGCTGCCCCAAAGGCCACATTTTATTAATATTTTTCTTAATTGCTGTCTGACGTCCCTTTCCTGTTCCACGATCCCATCCAAGATGTTGTATCACATTTAGTTGCCGTATCTTCTTAGGCTTTTGGGGCTATTACAGTTCCTTAGACTTACCTTGAGAGTTTGAGGAATATTCTTGTAAATTTTGTTTAATCCTTCCTAATGGGGATTTGCCTAAAATTTTTCTCATGATTAGATTGGGGGACAGATTTTTGGGAGGAAGACTGCAGGGGTAAGCTTCCATATTCATCGTGTCCCATCACCGAAACCTATCATCAAAATGACTTATCATTGTTGCTTTGGACCCGGTCATTCAGCGGAGGTAACGCTTGTCAGGATTTTCCCTTTCCCCCACTTTTTTCCTAGAAAGGAAGTCACTATAAGCAGCCCACACAGAAAGAGTGAGGAGTTAATGCTCCACCACTTTGGGGGACGACTACCTACACAAGGTATTTGGAATCCTTCTGCAAGGGAGATGTTTCTACCTCACTTTTCTCATTTATCTATTCAACTATTTTCAGGTCAGTATGGACTCAATGGGTATTTTTATTTTATAATGTAGCTGATAATCTAAAATTTATTTTATTGCTCAGTTTTTTTTTCCCAGCTTTGGTTACCTGGAGTAGTTTAAACAGCCCTATATCCTCTGACCTGCCTAGGCCAGTGATTGTGTGTGTGGGTATGTCTGTGTGTGTAATTCCTTATTTTCTGGCACTACGAGATACCACAAGCTATTGAGATATCGTGAATTATAATTAAAAATATCTATTTGGTCTTAGTCTGTTCCTGGCACAGAGATCCTAAAACCCTTGGGATTTCCTAAGTGATGAGAATGATAAAGATATCTTCTGTTATGTTAATGAGGTGACATTTGGACCCCGCCTAAGGACAGGGGCTGATTACCAGGGTAACCAACCTCATGATTAGAGGGCTGAAACTTTCAATCCTCATCTGGGGAAGAGAGGGTCTGGAGCTTGAATCAATTGTCAATACCAGTGATTTATTCCGTCATGCCAATGTAATGAAGCCTCTATAAGCCCCCAAAGAATGGGGTTTGGAGAGCTTCTGGGTTGCTCGATGCTTGGAGGTGCATGCTAAGAGGGTGTCTGGAAGCCTCCACCTCCCAGCCCTACGTTTATTCATCTCTTCAATCTGGCTGTTCCTGAGTTACGTCTTTTAATAGTGATCTGGCAATCTAGTAAGTAAAATATTTCTCTGGGTTCTCAGAGCTGCTCTAGCAAAGGAACTGGCCCTGAAGAAAGGGAATCTTTGATCGATAGCCTGTGGAAAAAAAAAAAAAAAACTAGAGTCTTGAGTGCCAACCTAGACTTTAGACTGGTGGCGGTGTTGGTCGGATTTGGGGTTGGGGAGGGCAGGGCCCTCTTATCTGACTCAGCCTTTTACCAAGGGGACCGAATGCCAACCTGAAGAAAAGAGCCACAAAGAGAGGTGAATAAATGTTGATTGGGAATCAAAGAATTGCGACGTGGAGCTCACAGTCTCCAGTAGTAAGCAGAATAGTGTCCCGTCCACAGGGGGAGAGCGAGGGGTCTTTATGAGAAAGAAGAATGGAGGATGGGGCAATTACAGGACTAGGATAAAGGAGGAAGAGGCTGTCCATAGGTAGGAACAGGCTAAGCTACTTTTGGCTGCACGTTGGTCAACTGTCTGATGGGTGTTAACAGCGAAACTATGCCTCGTAGGCATTAGCTCTGGCGTCCTCAGAGAGTCCACAACCAGGAGTCTTAGGATCAGGAAGCCCGTTCACCTGTTGACTTTAGGAATCGCTGTTGGTAACAACTGCAGCTTGTGGCCCAGCTCAAGGGTCTTTTCTGCCCAGGTCGAGAGTTCACTGGCCATTTGTTTTACAAAGAAAAATGTAGCTCTTCTTCACATGGAGTCTCTCATGTCTGCGTGTTTTATATCATTTCACAAGTTGTACAACACCCAGCTGGCACGAGGAAAACCCAGCACATCTGGTCTCACAAGTTATTGTGAGTCTGGTAGGTGCGCGGGAGGGAAGGCAAAACACAGATGTGTAGGTTTTCTGGGATAGTCATTGGGGAGACTTTCTGGCCCGGGCCTAGAAGCAGGCCCTGTTCCAAGTTTGGCTCTGGTTCATCTGAGAACGCTTCTGTCGGGCCTTGCTCACGGCCGCCGTGTGACAAGGTGTCCAGCTCTGTCGGCTGACGGAACGGGACAGTGACCCGTACATACGCACCTCTCTGTAAGCGTTTTATGTGCAAGCAGGTGTATTTCTGTTAAGCTACACAGGGATTCATACTGAGGTTCCCAACTCTAACCCACCACTAGGCCATAGATCCTTCTGGTCTCCTGCCCTTGCTCATCTGTAAACCATCACTCAGAGAAACTTGGCTGGTACCATCCATTAACTTGGTCGTCCAACCTCGGTACATGCTATAGGTGCATCCAAATCGTTCACGCACGTCCCTGGGGCGCAGCCCTTCACTAGCCGGGCCAGTGCTGTGTACACTTCTTTAACTTTAGTCTTACAGATGCAAGAAGAAGAATGATTTCCAGAGCAGCTTCTTATCTGACCCTTTATTAAGGCTGTTTCATACGTTTATAATACAATCCTATTGTTTTTGTCATATACTACATCCCACCATGAATTCCTTCAGCCTTCTCAATATTTTTAATTTACCCATATTAATTAGCTTACGACTACCATTAATTTTTAATGTTCCCTTTGCCTGTGCCGTAAAGTTGTTTTGGTTTTTGACAAATGCCCAGAGTCATGGATCCATCACTACCGTATGACACAGAATAGGTTCGTTGCCCTAGAAATTATCCGTGCTTCGTCTCTCCCACCCTGCCTTCCCTCTGCTTGGAGCCCTGGCAGCCGGTACCTTTTCATTGTGTCTATAAATGTGCCTTTCCCAGGATGTCATATAATTAGAATCAGCTTATACAGCCTTTTCAGACCGGCTTCCCTTACTTAGTAACGTGCATTTAAGTTCATCCATGTCTTTGCCTCGCATGAAGCTCATTTCTTTTCATCACCGAATAGCGTTCCATTGCATGGAGGCACCAACCTCTGTTTATCTACTCAGTTATTAAAGGACATGTTGGTTGCTTCAGGTTCTTGGTGACTGCACATAAAGCTGCTATAAAACTTTGCGTGCAAGTTTCTGTATGTAGATAAGTTTTCAAATTAGTGACACACTAACTAGAAGAGCAACTGTTGGACGGCATGCTAAGACTATATTTAGTTTTGTAAGGAGCTGCCAAACAGTGTTCCCAAGTGTCTGCTGCGTTTTACATCCCCCTGGCAGTGAATGACATTTCCTGTTACTCTATTTTCTCACTAAAAGTCGAAACGATGTATTTGTGGGATTTTAGTAATTCTGACAGGTGGTGGTAGTATCTCGTTGGTGTTTATTCCTGGAGGACATTTCAAGATAGCAGAGTAGGAAGACATTCTCTTGGGCACAGCGCATCGAGAGCTTTTTACAGAACATTTTGCTCTGAACAGGACCTGATGACTCGGTGAACAATCCCTCGTAACAGAGCACTAAAGGACACATCGACATGGGTAGAGGAGGCGAAGTCTCTCCAGAAACTCCACTCCTGGTTCAGTGTCCCTCACTGGATGAACGAATAAAGAAGATGTGAGATACATATGTCCATATATCCACATATATGTATATGGAATACTATTTAGCCATAAAAATGAATGTGTTTTTTTTTTGTTTACCTTTTTTAAAAAAAGATTTTTTATTCATTTATTTGAGAGACAGTGAACGAGAGAGAGCACAAGAGAGGAGGGGGGCAGAGGGAAAAGCAGACTGTCCACTGAACAGGGAGCCCAATGTGGGATTCGATCCTGGGACTCCAGGATCATGACCCGAGCTCAAGGTGGAGGCCTAACTGACTGAGACACCCAGGTGACCCCAAAACAATGAGCTCTTGCCATTTGTGACGACATGGACACATCTTGAGGGTATTGCAGTAAGTAAAATAAGTCAGACAGAGAAAGATAAATATGTATAATTTCATTTATATGTGGAATCTAAAAAAAACAAAACAAACAAAACAAAACTCAGATATAGAGAACACACCTGAAACTTATATGTCAAGTATCCCTCAACAAAACAATTTGAAATTTCTAAAGGAAAATGATGTTGACCATGTTTTCATGTGTTTATGTGCCACGGGTATATTCTTTGGTGAGAGTCTTGTTTAGATCCATTGCCCATTTTTAAATTAGGTTGTTTGTTTTCATGTTATTGGAATTTCAAGAGTTCTACCTATATTCTACATATATTTTGGATAAAAGAAATCTTTATCCAGTATGTGTCTTGCCAGTCTTTTCTCCTTGTCTAGGTTTGTCTTTTCATTGTCTGAACCATGTTTTTACAGAGGTGGGCTTTTTAATTTTAATCAAGTCCAAGTTGTTATTCTTTCTTTCTTATATCAGGCTTTTGATGTTGCACCAAAAACCTTATCACCTAACTTAGGTTCACCTAGGTTTTTTGCCTATGTCTTTTCTAGAAGTTTTATAGTTTTGGATTTTACACTTATGTCTATAATCCATTTTCAGTTAGATTTTGTGAAAAGTGTAAGGACTGTGTTTAGGTTTATCTTTTAGGATATAGACCATGTTACAGCACCACTTGTTGAAAAGACTGTCGTTTCTTCCCTTAATTACTTTTCTTCCTTTGTCAAAAGTGGGTGGCTACACTATATAGGCCAATTTCTGGGCTTTTTATTCTGATACATTAATCTCTGTTTATTTTCCCTCATCAATTCCACACTTTCCTGAATATTGTAGCCTTATAATAAGTTTTGAAATTAGAAAGTGGGAGTCTTTCAATCTTGTTTTTCTTTTGTAAGATTGTTTTAGCTTATCTAGTCCCTTGAATTTCTATATGAATTTAAGAATAATTTCATTATTTAAATTCTATTAGTCAACATATAGTACATACTTAGTTTGAGATGTAGTGTCCAATAATTAATCAGTTGTGTAATGCCCAGTGCTCATCACAGCACATGCCCTCCTTAATGCCCAACACCCAATTTACACATCCCCCACCCACCTCCCCTCCAGCAACCCTCAGTTTGTTTTCTATAGTCTCTTCAATAAATGGTGCTGGAAAAATTGGACGGCCATACGTAGAAAAATGAAACTGGATCATTTTCCTACACCATACACACTGTGTGTTAATTTCTATAAAGAAGTTAAAGAGGATTCTAACAAGAATCGTGTTGAATTTGTGGATCAGTTTGAAAAATATTGCCATCCTAACAATATTAAGGTTTTTTTTTTAAGTTTTTATTTACTTATTCAAGAGAGAGAGGCACAGATAGAGAGAGAGAGAGAGGGAGAGACACAGGTAGAGGGAGAAGCAGGCTCCTTGCAGGGAGCCCGAGGTGGGACTTGATCCCTGGACCCCAGGATCATGACCTGGGCCAAAAGCAGACACTCAACCACTGAGCCACCCAGAGATCCCCCCACCTTTAAAAAAATTATTTATTCATTCATCCTTCATGCCTCACAGAGAGAGGCAGTGTTGAGGACTTTTGTACTGACATTCAAAGGGGCATCAGTTTGTAGTTTTATTTATTACTATGTCTTTGATTTTGGCATCGGCTTGATTTTTAACATCAAAGAGGCATCTGGAAAGTGTCACCTCTCTTCTATTTTGTAAAGGATTGATGTTAATTATGTTTTAAGTGTTTGGCAGAATTCAGTAGAGAGGACATCTGGGCCTAGGCTTTTCTTTGTGGGTAGTTTTTTGATAACTGATTACATCTCTTATTCTGTAGGTTTATTTAGATTGTCTATTTTTTCTTGTGTTTCTTTTTGGCAGTATCTTTGTAGGAATTTGATCATTTTATCTGAGTTGTCTAATTCATTAACACATACTTGTTCATAGTATTCGTTTATAATCCTTTTTATCTCTGTATGATCTGTAGTAATTCTATTGGTCATGCTAGTATTTTTTTATCATTTTTTTTGTTAATCTAGCTAAAGATTTGTCGATTTTGTTAATATTTACAAAGAACACACTTTTGGTTTAAATAGGGACTATTTAATTAATTATTTAATTAATTTCTGCTTTAACTTGTATTAGGAACTTGCTTCTGTTCACTTAAGCTGCTCTTCTTTCTCTAGTTTATTAAAGGTCAAAAGCCCAGATTGCTGATTTTGGTTCTTCCTCTTTTTATTTCTAATATATATATTTATACTATATATTCTCTGAACACTTTTATTACCTTACATGAATCTTCACAAGTTGTATTTTAGCTTTCATTCTGTTTAACATACTTTTTGAACTCATTTGAGACATCTTTTTTGACCCATGTGTTATGTAGAAATGTTTGATCTCCAAATACATGTGAATTTTCCAGCATATTTGTTAATGGTTTTTAGCTCAATTCCATTGTAGTCTAATAATATATTGTGTATGAATTACATTGTTTGAAATTTTGAAAGGATGTTTTATGGCTTCGAATGTAATCTATTGTGAAGAATTATTCCAAATGAACTTGAGAGGACTGTACTGTGCTCTTGTTGAATGGAATACTCCACAATATTAATTAAATAAAGCTTGTGGATAGAGTTGTTAAGGTCATTTGTACCAATATACAATTTCCCTCTTCTTGATCTATCCATTTTTGGATGAGGAATGTAGAAGTCTTCAATGATAACAGTGAATTTATCTATCTCTCCTTTCAGTTCCATCAGTTTTTGCCTCATGTATGCATACACATTTAGGGTAACTTCATCTGACATTAGTATAGCTATGTGAGCTTTCTTGTGATTTCTTAGCATGGTACTTCTCTTTTACTTTCTAATATACCAAAGTCTGTATATTTACAGTGGATTTCATGTAGATAACAAATAGCTGAGTCATTTTTTTAAACCCAATCTGACAATCTTTGTCTTTTAAAATATGCATTTAGACCATTCATTTTTAAGATGCTTGTTAATATACTCATTACTGTAGGTGCTAGAAACTTAAATTTCTTCTAGCATCTTTACGTCTCTGCTCTTGAACTTTGGCTTCCCAAACTATTCCTTCTTGGAGAGAGCTGTGTCTTATAACTTTTTTGGCTGTAATCCACCATTGTTATACTGGAGCCAGTTGTTTGGGTTGTAAGGCATGGGTAAGTGAGACGTTATATAATTTGATGTCTAAATCCTTGTGAACTTGTGTCCCTGCAATATGAACTTTACAAGTATTCTGTAGCTTTGTCTACCCCTGAATGAAACAGGAAGTCTGGAGTGGCTTGGAGTTAGAGAAATGCCCCTCTCTTAGGTACAATAAGGCTCCAATCTTTTCTCATGGAAAATGGGCTTTTGTTATGGAGAATCTTTGGACATATTCCACAGTGAATACTGTTCCCCATCTTTCCAAGGAGAGCTCCTTCTTGGTTCTTCCCTTTGAGTACCTGTTGTGGTGCCTGGAGGTAAAACTCACAAAGGTGTGACTGGATGCCCTCCTAAAGCTGCAGCACCCAGGAGTCCCTTACTTTCCTCCAGCAATTCTTCAAAATTAACACTTTAGAGTTTTACCAATTATGGCTTCAGAATTTCTGTTGCAAGTAAGCAGATTCATTTAATGTGCCTGTATGGGTTGACAGCTTGCCCTGAGACCTGTCCATTTAAGGGCCCAAGAAGAGTAGCTGAATTTAAGGTTTTTTTTTTTTTTTAATTTTATTTTAAATCTTAACTCTTATTATAAGGTTAGGAGTGACAAATTTTGAATATTTACATGATGGAGCTGAAACTGTAAACTATCAAATTAGTGAAATCTTTAGTTATAAAAAAAGCTAAATGTCTTAGGTTGTATTTGACCTGAAGCAAAGCCTGAGAAAAGGAGCCATGCTTAAGTAATTTATGCAGAGGTTGTTTCCAGAAAGCTCTGGCATGGCAGCTAAAAACAGGAGACAGGGATGGGGAGGAAAACCAAATGGAGTATGTTAATGAACAGATTTTTATTAGAACCAAGTGGATCTCATCATGCAGGACACAGTCAAGTCCTGTTGAGATTCTTGGTATGTTATGTAAAACCTACAGGCAAGAAGCTTGGTAGTTATGAATGAACTCTCAAATGTTGGGATTGAAATGTGCTTTCAGGGCATTAAATCCTCTGCACTTTAGGATTCCACCACTGGAAATCTTGAAGAAAGAACAGAAGGCAATCGTAGTAAGATGCCATTGGCCAAGAAATAAGCTGGGGGAGACACTTACGACCTTTGCTACATCAAGTTTCATAGAGATATATTCTAATGTTCATCTCACACAGATAGTAAATGAGAATGGTCAGGGTTAAAGCTGAAATTTCTGTGTTCTCTCTGTTCTCTTTATCCACATTACGAAATAATGTTATTTCTAAGAAAATATAGTACTCCCACAGTTCCACAAAAATTCATTTTTTTAAAAGAAGATTTTATTTATTTATTCATGAGAGACACACACAGAGAGGTGGAGACAGAGGCAGAGGGAGAAGCAGGCTCCCTGCGGGGAGCCCCATGCTGGACTCGATCCCAGGACCCCAGTATCATGACCTGATCCAAAGGCAGACACTCAACCACTGACTACCTAGGTGCCCCCCACAAAAGTTCTTTTTATTAACATATGTTCTGTTCAGAACTCACCAAGTTTTCAAAAGATGCGAGTCCTGCTGGTCTGATAGCCTGACCCTGAAACAAGTAGCCAGAAGCCAACTATAAGGAAATGTCTAGCTTATGTGGCACTGATAGTGGGCTTATCATTCAGAAAGACATCCAACTTTGAGGATCAAGCATTACTGGAGAATAATGATGTTTATTTCTATCTGTTGCCTTATTTCTGTCCTTGAAAAGTGCCCTTTTCCCAAAAATATAGCTTAGAAACCATTTACATTTGTAAGCTTCACTGATTTTCCATCTAAAGTTGTAAGAATTCACTTGTAGTTTCTCTAAGAACTTCTATTAAAAAAAAAACTTTCTATTTAAATTATCTCAAAATATATTCATTTGAATTGTAGAGAATTTAGTTTAATTCAGATAGTGCTTTAGGTATGGAGGACATGTGTGGAAAGATTTAGTATTAAAAATGTCCAGACGGTCACTGAAGTACAGAAATCTATTGTTCTCTCTTCATTTTAATAATTATACACTCACTTCATTTTTAATAATTATACACTCACTAAAATTCATGTAAAATCTTTGTGTCTCCATTTTACTCATTTCTACTTTTATTCCAATTCTGGACCAAGGTTTTCTTTCCTGATTAAGGACTATAAATGGAAAGATTCTCCTTGATCTTGTTTAGTGTAAAAGTAGAGTAAGTATAGAAGACCGTTCACATGCATGTGCTCAAAATCAGATTCTATCCTAATCATGGCTCTTTTATATTAGCGAAGCATTTTTCTAAGTTACTCATTTAACTAACATGGGACTTTGGACAAGTTACTTAACCCATCCGGATATTGCTATATTTATGTACAAAGTAGGGGAACTTACCACATATGTAACACACTGGATGCTCAACAAAGTTTGCTGCCATTAAAGAATTCTGTAGGCCTGAATGTGTTTTCCAATCAGCACTTCATTTTATAATGTTCACTTATTCCACTCTCAAAAACAATCACCAATAGGACCCATAATTTCACACAATCTCTAGAAACAACCTTTGCTATTGTTTCAAAAAGTGCTTGTTGCCATATACAGATTTGATTATTAGAAAGAAGGTATATTAAAACTGTGTGCATGTTCTCCAAATACACCTGACTCTTGTTAAATGTTCCTAGACCCCTAAATATAATTCAATCATTTGTGGGGTTGAAAACATTGATATATTTATTTAAATACCTAACGTGGTATTTCTTTCAGCTTTTGTCAGTAGTAGCTGAAAATAGTTTTCAATAAAACAAATTAAAACCATTGAATTCTCCAAAAATGTCCCCCAAACAAAATAAACCAGTCAAGAAATTCATCCATTTGTGCCGACTTCATCACTTTGACTTCCTATTGAATTGTTTCCAAGTTGGGCTCATTGCTAATTTAGAATTTTGCAGAATGTTCATTAAGTTTCCAGCTGGCTGAAATTGTGAGTTTGCTTTGCATGAATTTGGGTGAGAAAAGAAACCTAAGTAATATTTGTTAAATTCATGAAATTTTCATGAGCGTAAATAAAAGCCCTTATTTTTGCTTGATAAGTATTTTACTTCTTGGCCCCATGGTTCCTTGATATGAAAATCATTGGTACAATCATTACTAGAACTTTCTTTTTGGTTGGAACAAATTATTAGGTGATTTAGATAACCATAAAATCAAAATAATCATTTCTCGCTGAATTTTGCTTACAGGCAATTTTAGGCAATTTTGCTTCAAGAGATATGCATGCACACTTTAATTTGAGAATCCTGAATCAATCAGAAAATTATAGTTAAATTCACGGTTTATGAGACCTTGGGGATTTTTTTCTCCTTCTCTATTCACTAACATTTCCTTGGCATGGTAGGTCAGTGCTTTTACTTACAGGAGCCACCCCCCCCCTTTATCCGTGGTTTCACTTTCTGTAGTTCAGTTACCCTTGGTCATCCACAGACAGAAAAGGATGATCCTCCTCTGACCTATTGGCAGAAGGCCAATGTCACAATGCCTACATCATTCACCTCACTTCATCTCATCATGGTAGATATTTTATCATCTTACATAATCACAAGAAGAGGGACTAGTACAGAATAAGGTATTTTGAGAGGGAGACTCACATTCACATAAATTTTATTAAAGTTTATGGCTATAATTGTTCTATTATATTATTAGTTATTTTTAACATTCCTGTACTTAATTAATAAATGAAACTTTATTATAGGTATGTACATATAGGAAAAAAGCACAGTATATATAAAGCTCTGGTCTACAAGCAATTTCAGGCATCCACTGGGGGTCTTGGAATACATGTCCTCCTATGGATAAGGGGCAACTACTGTAAATTATTTATTGGGTTCCACAAATCAGATGGGAGCTTTTAACTACATCTATTTTTTTAACCTATACTGTCTCTCTATAAGATCCTCACTAGTACGAAGGTCCATGAAAAATATATAATACAGAAAAACCTATGTCTTCAGCTTTTTTGCTCCTTAGCAACTGTACTGAACAGGAATCTGACCAAAAATCAGGAAGAAAATAAACAAGCATGTAGGAAGCCAACTTCTAGGACACAGAGGCATGACCCATTTAATGGTTGTTTATTTTCTTTGCAGTCTTATTTTAATTCTGCAATGATATTAACCAGCCTACATTCGTTTTCAAGTATTCTAATGAGACTTGGTGCAGGATGGCCAAATGGAAATTACCTTCACTGTCTGTCCCTCACCAACTGAGTTTCATGTCCCTCCTCTTTGCTCTTATACCATCTTCTGCTAGCTTTTTAAATAGTACTTATTGTACTGATTTATGCCTCCCTCCCTCCCTTCTGTCCTTTCCTTCCTTCCTCTCTTCCTCCCTGCCACCTTGTCTCCCTTCTTCCTTCCTTCCTTCCTTCCTTCCTTCCTTCCTTCCTTCCTTCCTTCCTTCCTTCTCTCTACCTTCATTCCTTCCTTTCTCTCCCCACTGCTCACCAATGAGCTCCTCTGACACGCGATTGGTCTTCCTTTCTATGCGTGCAGTAGGTATCCAATTTCTACCAACTTTGTAGTTTAAGACCATTTTTGTCAGTGCATTTCAAAAAAGCAATCCTTAATATCTTCCTTGTGATTAGAACTATTTACAAGTAGACAAAATTAATGCTAATTAAATGTGCAAAAGAACTTCCATTCTGTTAATCGAGTTTAACTGTATTTATATTTGAAACTTGAGGGAAAACTATTGCTTTCCTGAAGTGCTTCATTCTTTTTCTTTTTTAAACTATATCTATCTATTTAGAAGAGAAAAAATAAAAACATGGAATCACATTTTATAAACAGGCTAATGAAAACTCTAAGCTAGGAATAGTGATGATAATAAGCATCAAAACATTGTTAATAGTAACATAAACATCAATCACCGCAGCTATGCTTAAATTGTATACCCTCCGCCCCTAGAGGTGCACGGCTTCCACTACGGCCAACGTCTCCCACCAGAGTGGGACACCGGTGACAACTGATGAGCCTACGACAGACCCATCAAGACCCAGAGTCCGTTCTTTACACTATGATTCTCAGTGCTGCGTATTGTATGGGTTTAGGCAAATTTATAATGATATGTACTCACCAGGACAGTAGCATACGGACCAGTTACACTGCCCTGACATGACACTTCCTATGAGATCTTTATATATGATTTTAAAAAAGATATACGGTTGTAAACTATGCAAATCATTAAGTATATATTACTGTGCATGAGTAAGTAAGCCGCATCACGTCAGCTCTACGGTTGTTGGTTATGGCATATCCTGATTCAGTATAGTCCACACACACACACACACACACACACAGAAGGCAGAAGGCATTTCTCATGTAGTAGCCCGGTGAAGCCGAGGCCTGGTAAAATAACGGACCTCCTGACGTATGCTTTAAATTAAAAGCAGCAATAGCCTATTTATTTTTTTTTAATTTTTTTATCTTATTTTATTTATGATAGTCAGAGAGAGAGAGAGAGAGAGAGAGGCAGAGACACAGGCAGAGGGAGAAGCAGGCTCCATGCAGGGAGCCCGACGTGGGATTCGATCCCGGGTCTCCAGGATCGCGCCCTGGGCCAAAGGCAGGCACCAAACCGCTGCGCCACCTAGGGATCCCAGCAATAGCCTATTTAATAACAAAAGCAAATATTCCTTTTCTTCACATTCTATTTAGTTGCCATTGTTAATAAATGAACCTTATAAATGACAACATTTAAGAGAATCTCACTGGGGAGATTCTCACTGTGCTGGAATTAGGTTTTTAAATAGCACGGCAGTTGCAAAGGAGACCAGCCCGACAGGCCATTTCTATCCTCATTTGCCTGGACTCTCAGGTCTGAGGGACCTTTCCCAGTTTCTAAGTCAACACAAATCAAACATAATCACACTAGTTTGTCCTTTATGTTTCACTGCCCAAGTATCACACTTATTACCCAATGTCCTTTGGGCTAAAGTTAGAGGCTCTTTATCTTGGCATCTAAGGCAGCCTGGTGATACACCTGACGTCAGCGCCCAGACTAATCACAGCGGTACACAGAGGGAAGGTCAGTCGGCTTCTAAAGGCTAATTGTTCTGCCAAGGGTCTTCATTCACAAGGTTCTTAGAGGCCACGCGTATGTAGTGGTTAGTGCAAGAGGCAGACACACATTCCCTAATGGAATATCCCAAACAAGGCATCGCTAGGGGGAAAGGAGCCTAGAGGAGGTCAGATATAAAAGCTTCTGGTGGGAGGGAGGAAGACTAGGTTCTTAGATTGCAAGACAAGACGTAAAAGCAAATTGAAAATGAGTACGAATCTCCGTCTGCGTCTGCTCCCTCCCTCGGCCACCCTCTCACGTGGCAAGACCTCTGCTCCGCCACGGAGTCCCCTGCAGATCAATGTCCTCAGGCTCCTTGTTCCCCAGCGGAGCGGTGTGTGTGCCTCCTACCAGCTTGCTGAAAGCCACAACCACAACCACAACCACAACCGCAACCGCAACCACAAGAACAACCTGCACATGAAGAACTATTTCTATATTACAACATTTCCATTGATTTTTCAGGCCCAATACATACTTGTTTCACTTTTCCCTTTGTTTCCTTTAAGTTGCCTAGTTGTTTTACATCGAGACATGAAAGTCACTCTGGCCTGTCCAGATTTCCCCGTGGCCCTGGTTTCCCACTGCCTCTCCATAGCAGGAGCTTCCTGGAACACAACCTGATGGCGCATTTACAGAACCCACTGTGGAAACACATTCTCTGGTGTTTCGTGGCCTTGCAGGAGTGAGGGAAATTCCTCAAGTGTTGGAAGTCTGCAGAGGGCCTTTGACTTGGCCACGTGGGCAGAGGCCAGGGGCAGGGCCCAGACACTTCAGCCCTGGGGGTGCCGTGGCAGCCCTGAGGATGCACTCACCCCTCAGAGCCTTCTGTGTCCTTTGGGGACCGATTTCCAAAAACCTAGGTTTGCTTGTGGTGTGCCCATCCAAATACCACCATTCGCCAAGTCTGTCAGAGAAAGACAAATACCAGATGATTTCACTCATCTGTGAAATTTAAGAAACAAAACAAAGGAACGGGGCGGGGAAGAGGCAAACCGGGAAACTGAGTCTTGCCTCTCGAGGACAAACTGAGGGTCACTGGAGGGAAGGTGGGCAGGGGATGGGGGAAACCGGTGATGAGTGTCAAGGAGGGCACTTGCGATGAGCCCTGGGTACTGCCCGGAAGTGATGAATCACTAAATTCTACTCCTGAAACTAATATTATGCTGTATGTTAACTGAAATTTAAATAAAAATTTGGGGAAAAAAAGAAATAAATGCAACATAAAGTAAAACAACAGTATTCCCTCTGCCCCCGCCCTCCCCCATGGGTCTGTCTTTGGGTGCCTCGCATGCCTGCAAAGAATAATTCTCATTCTCAATTTCTGTGAGTTATTTGCAGTATGCAGTCCATTAGGGCACTTGGTACACTTGGGCTCAAGTGGGGGGGAAATTGCTTGACCATGTGAAGCAGGAGGTAACACGGCAAAGGAAGAAAACACAAGAGTAACTGACATGAGCCCAGGGCCAGCACCTTGTCAGGCGCTGCACTAATTCTACGTCACCTATCTAATCATATCTTTGATTCATCTCTGTGCCGTAGGTGTCTCATTTTGGAGACGAGAAAACTAGGCCATGCAGAAATGAAGTCGTACGCTCTCGGGTGACACAACCAGGGCCGTGTATGCTAACGTTGGGACTAAGAACGACGATAGCGGTGCAACTCCCGTCTTACGTCTGTTGACATCAGGCTACAAATACTGGTGTGTAGTACTTTTTAGTTTATTTTTTAAAAAATAGGAGTATGGAGAGAGAATAGACTTCAGAACCACAAAGAAAGAGCCAGAATCAATAATCTGTTTCCTGGGGGGGGGGGGGTTGGGCATACATCTACATATACAGTATCTGATTATGTCTTTGGAAGGAATAAGTCAGGCCTGTAGGAGTCTCGAAGAGCAGTCTATCAAGACAGTTCTTCTTTTTCAAGTGAGCTCCCTTAACAACACTGGTGGTCACCAGCTAGAAGTATGGTAATACATGGAATTCAGAACGCTGAGAAATTTGATCACGTGTTTTACAGAAAACTTAAAAATATATGTATGTTAAAATTTATACTGCATTTAATGTTATTAAGTGTTATGTGCGTATATTCGGATTATATAGTTTAATTTGGCTCTTGCGGGTTAAAGAAAGTCAGGGCTGTACTTATTTTCCTTGAACTTCATTACTGAAAGCTAATGATCTTCTATTCTATTTTATTACACCCTGCAGTTTTTTGAGAAACCCATAATTTCCAAGTAGCACCACTAATTAACTAGATGCTGCTGTTTGCATACAAATAATAGTTACTGTAATTCTGTTCATCTCCATATAAAAAACAGAGCACATTGCAATGATCAATGCCCTTTCAGTTTGGTAGACTGATTTTCTACAACCCCCCTGGCGTAACATATTAAATAAGGCGCATAAGAGCTTGTTTTTGAACATGTGTAAAGGAGTACTAGCCAGGAAACGGGCTCGGGGTATTACGGGGCGTCTAGATTTGATGTCATTAAAGTCTGAGCTCTACATTTTTGGGGATGAAGGGCAGGTATGGTGAAAAGACAGCCCTCCTGAGGGGTGCTTGTGGACCTCATCAACACAGAGCTGGTATTAACTGGCACCACTTCCCGCCTGCATAAATGCTGTGGGTCTTGTGTAAATAAGAAGAGGAGGCTTTTAAAATTCTGATTTCAACTCATGACTTAGAATTTAATGAAACCGTTCGAGTTCAGCACTTTAATCTCACAAATTGGTTTATCACAGCCTAGTGGCCACTTCTTGTTTTATAATAAGCACAACAAAAAATATCTCTGAACACTTAGAAAATTAAACCAAGGGAAGTATATGCAATTCTGAGCTCATTAGAAGCAATTCATATTTTCATCTGTCTCATTAGAGAGGTTTTTATGAACTGAAAAATGTACTTTTGTATCTGTGTTTTTTAAATTTTCAGGCCAACTGGTAGGAGCAAAGTTTTCTCATTATTCCCAGACAATATACATATATACACGTATATTTTTAAAGCACAACTTGAATGAGGAGAAAAGCAAAGCAACAAAGAAATGCAGGGCAGTGAGGGTATGATGACACAAACCAGCGCTTCCCAGGATTGAGACAATTTTCAGTGAATCCTTCTGCATTGTGACTCAGATTTAATTCTACGTTTTGAGGACTTTGTATCTGAAAGAAGGACAACTGACACTGTACAAAATAACGAGTTCAAAAATCGAAAAAAAATGTATATAGGATCTGTTAATGCCCATCGCTTCAGTCTAATACGAAACGTCTTGCCGCATCGAATACAGCATTTGGGCCTTGACGGTGGGTACTTTTGTCAAAGTCAAAGTAACTGTTTTTGTTTGTATCAATCCAGTCAGGCGCAAGGTAAGAATGAATGAATTTGGGTCTGACTTTAGGAAACATTTCTATATAATGCCTGGCTCTTACTCATCCTTCTAATGTGAATATCATCTCTCTTTTGGGGCTATTTTTAGAGCTTTGATTCTAATGCTAATAAGCAATCTACTCTAAGCCTGCACACAGTTTAAAGGTTCTGCCTTAATATTCTTCATCACAGGTTTGTTAGGGCCAGAATATCACTGTAAAAATTCAGCATTTGATAAAACAGTTTAATGCTTATTGATTTCAAATTCTCCCTTTTACATGTTTGAATTGAGTATATTGAGCGAGAGTCCCCTATTACTTACATTACTTCTGGGCTGCAATAGTTCTCTTTGGACACTGCGGTGGGAGAGGAGTTATAACTCATGTTTGTATGACCTTAACAGGACAGTGAACCGGCTCTGATTTGACGTTCCACTAATTGCAGTTCACTTCCTCTTTCTCGGGCTTGACTTTCCAACTAAAAGATGGCAGGGAAGGAGGTGAGAAGGGAAGCGTTTTCCATCACCCGTTTATGTCAATACGCTGGACACTACCTGGTTTTGACCCCACATTACCCATTCCCCTATACATGGTTACCGTGCCCTGTTTTTTATTTTGGGAATCTACTCCCCCCCCCCTTGTGAATCGTTGCCAAATTTTGTGCTCTCCTCAAATAAAAGGTGAGTATATAACAGAGGCTAAACGTTCAATGTCTCTTTTCCAGAACTCTGAATCTTGAGAAGAATAGATTTTTTTTTTAAATGTAACAGAATTGTCACCATTCTACCATTTACTTTTCTGCTACCTGGATTCTTCTAATAATTACCTTGGTTCCTGACCAGGTCCTTCAGCCATCCCATCCCTTGATACACATTCCCTTTTAGCCAGAGGACGTTTCTGCTACTGGTACCCAGGGAATCCGAGGGCATGCCAGACATTACAAATTAATACTGTAGTAGGGTGGGCGTTTGTTTAATCCATTATGACTGGTGTCCTTATAGGAGATGAACACACAAGAGATAAACAGCCCCACGACCTAGAGGCAGAAACTAATGTGATGCAGCTGCAAGTCAAGGAAGGCCACAGGTTCTTCGCAAACACCAGAAATTCAGAGAAAGGTGTTGAACAGACAGACTCTCCTTACGGCCTTTCAGAGGAAGCATGGCCTTAATGACATCCTAATTTAGGACCTTGAGCTTCCAGAACTGTGACATAATACATTACGTTTAGGTCAGTAATGTTTTCAGCCACCTAGTTTGCGGCGCTTTGTTATGCAACCCTAGGAAACTAATACAACCTGTTTCCATTTGTTAAGTCATGTGCTTATTTTATTGATAAATTGTTATGCTTTCTACTTCACTTCTATAATAGAAGCACAGGGCATTGTGGGTATCAAAATGAATAATGCAGGGGAATCCTGTCCTCAAGGATTCCCCATTAATATTCTTGTCCCCAGTGCCAAGAACTGATTAAAGTACTAATTGATAAGTGCAATAGGGGAGTAAAGTGGAGGATCCTGGCCTGTTAGAAAATACCTGACTTACTGGATGCTCTCTCACTTGGGCATATGACAGGATCCACAAATATTTGTTAATGAGTCAATTACTGAAAAAAAAATGAATAAGGCAATTAATGAAAGACCAAGAAAAGTAAATATCAACCCTGGTATAGGAAGGGATTTCAGAGCTGATGTCAGAAAAAAAAAAAAAAAGTTAAGAGAGGGTGATTTGGAGAGATCCAGACAAAGAAGCAGCATGTGAAGAGGAGAAATAATATTCCAGAGAAAGTAGCATATCCAAGATTCATGAAATGTGAAAATACACAATCCTTCTGAGTAACTAACTGTAAATAACTCAGCATGACTGGAGCACAGGATGGAGAGTGTGCGGTAAAGGGTGGACGGGGAGGGGAGGATACTCCTAAGGAGAAAAATGAGAAGAACACGTTAAAGAGATTTATACGTCTTGCCAAGGACTAGAGGTTCCTGTCCTGAGGCCATGGGAGTCACTAGATATTTTAAATAGTGGAGAGCAGTGGCATGTTTGCCTCGTGAACAATTCCATTCTTCCAAAGAGTCTTTGTTAACGATCTTGAGTGGGCTTCTGCCCGCCTGGAATATTAATGGGGTTGGACGGGCCATCCCCCATTACAGCCGGGGCCTCTGCTTCTTGCTAGCAGTAGCCTCTTTGTGCTTATAGAGGCAACATTTTGAAATTTCAGAGCACAGCATAGCTTTCTCGCTAACTGTCTAAATAGGAGCCTGGATGTTATCCATCTGTACCATTACTCAAATTTCATCTCACTCCTTGGCCCTGGAGTCTTGTCCTTTTTAGATTAAGTCTCTGGAATCCTGGTCTGTTCTATTGTTCATTAAAAGGGATAAAAAGCGTGAAATGGAAGCTAGATAATCTGGAGATGGCAGATGCTTTGGCCCACGGAATATCACAATACATCAAACACGCAGTCGTCTGCTCTTCAAACGCCAACATAAATCAACCCATCTCTGTAACTATTTACGAACTAAGTTAGTGAACCCATATAAACTGAGCGCCTACTGTGTGCTTACCTCCTGACACTCTGTAAAACTGGCAGGAGCCTGGGGAGTTGGTGGTATGTGAAGCTAATGTGGGTGTCAGTTGGAAGCCTGCCCGGAATGGGAAGCCGGCTGTTGCTCTAAGATGTCACCTGGGACCATATCATCAATCTACCCACCTTTCCCGAATGGCTCTGATGTCGATCAGTCTGGTTTCCCTGAGTATTAAAGTAATGGGCTCCTGGCTCTATTTCAGCTCTGTCAAAATAGCTGCCGAGCCTTTCTATTGCCTTCCTACAAGGATTTAATCTACTCCAAGTTCCCTGACACATTATAAGGAGGAAATCTGTTTTCTCTGTCACTTTTCCTTTCTCGGGCTGGGTCTGCACCAGAACATCTTTGCTTTGGATAAGACAGTGCACACTTGCTATGAAAGCCGGCGTCTCCTGCGTGCTCGGAGTTGTCTAACTTAATCGCCTTGTTTCTCCACACCCCCGAGGCTTTCTGCATGCCGCTCCCTCTGGAAGGGAGACCTTGTGTATGGTCTTGCACAACTTACTTTCACCTCCTCTGTGAAGCATTTGACCCCTCAAGGCGAGAAAACGTCTGGGTGTGGACCTGCCAAAGTCTTTTAATGCCTAGAAGACTCTGGTGCTGTCTTTTATTTATTACCATCTGTTTCTCCTATTGTCCTTAATGGCAGAGATTGCACCTCGGTGGTGAGATATTTATTAATAGCAACAGTAACAACCAAAACATCTGCCGACTGTAATCTCTGGACCGGACACGGAACTAAATGCTTTTGGATAGCAGGCCATAGCTCCCCCATAGCGACCTTGAAGTTGCTCTGCTTGTTTCATTTGCTGGCTGGTTTTTAATTCTGGTTTGCTTGTTTTAAAAAAAAAAATTCTTTTTACGACGACATAGAGAAGTTTAGGGATGTGTGCAGGCCTATGTGGCCAGTATGTGTTTAGAGTCTAGATTAAATTCCAAATTCCAAAGGCTTCTCTCTTTACCTTTAAATTCTAACCTGTTCCCCGGTTACAAAGTTCATTTGCTAAGCAGCTCCGACTGTGTGAGTCAGTCCTCATGGCAACCCATTTTACAGAAACAGAAACAGAGGCTGAAAGAGGTTAAGCTGTTTCACTAAAGTCGTGCAATGGAAAAGCAGGTGCAAAAATTACACTCCCCCCTGTTTCCATAAATACTGGCGTGTCTTCCCGTGTGCCTTTCCAAACAAGAGAATCTAGCACAAAGACTGATAAAGGTTAAATATTTGCTACACTAGTTTAGTGGCTTACTTATTTAAAATCCATTTTAAAATGAAGATTAGACGATTCTTCTTGGGAAAGAAACACCGATATCTCACAGATTGCTGTTTATTTCTCTGGGTGTGTGTGTGTGCGTGCGTGAGCAGGGAATTTCTTCGAAAAGTCCAGTCAAAGCCTTGACCTCTTCAACAAATTCTGTCTTCCTGGATGCAGTCACAGTGTAAGGATAGATTAGGAACCAGAGGTGTGATAAGTAAGTATTCCTGAAAGGCTAAGAGGAGAGTGTCCGCCCCCTTTGCGTAGGGTCACATCCAGATAGGAAGCGCAAGGAGGCTCTGATCACACGCTTCCCGACTACACGTGGCACAGGTACCAAGCACATAACCAAGATGAGGTGTGCAGATAAATGGAGCCAGACACCTGGATCAGGTGAGCAGTGAAACTTCACATACTTCTAGAATTCCAGTGACAGGCCCTGGTACACTTCCTTACAGGTCAGCCCACCGATTTGAGTTCTCTATTACTCCATGCAGAAAGCATCCCAGTTGGCTTGCTTATAGAGCTGAGATTCACACTGGCTCGGGCACATGCTAGTGAGGGCGTTGGGCATAAATTCACTAAATCACAGCAGCTTTTCAGCAAAGGGACTACATTGCTACCTGAATTGGTCAAAGTGAGCGTGATACCTGATAACATACAGTCAACACTTAAGAATCTATGGCCATGTAACCAATTCATTGGTTGATATGAACTAAGTTACTTAACTACGCCTTCCTTTACCTTCTTGCACATGAGAAAACAATAAGCCCAACATCACTGGGCATGTACGATGTCTCGGGCATTGTGCTGGGGTCTTACATTTGTCGACTCATTCAATCCTAGTTACAGCTCTCAGAGATGAGCTCCACCACCACCACCAGCGTTTTACAGATGAGGAAATGGTGGCTCAGAGGTGCTACGTTGCTGAGAACCCACGGGACACTTACTCATTCTCTGTTAACTGTTGACTGTGAAAATAGCATTTGGCACAATTAAAGGGAAATACTTGGAAAATACTTCATTGGAAAAAAAAAAGTATTCCAGGGAATACTAGCCTTTCAGAATATGCAGCCAATGGAAGGTTCGTATTATAATTAATAAATGAACGAGCTTCTGGTAAAGAGTTAAAATTAACTGAGAAAGTTTATTTCCAAGTGAGAGTTGCTATGATCCTACAGAAAGGAGTTTTGACTCTGGAGGAAGTCCCATGCCTCTCATTTTTAAGCTAAAAGCTACAGGAAACTCATCTATTGACTCTCAGTTTCCATATTCCCTGTGAAATGGGAATAGAGATTGAATCCCAGTTCAACCCTCCCGAGGAGACATTGAGCATATGAGACAGAGAGAAGGTCCAGGGACCTATAAGCACTCACTGGGTAAACGTTACTATTATTGTAATCATTATGTTAATAGCGCCTGGGTTTAAGCTTCTAGTTACTGCCCATTCTGCAAGATGTGTATTTCTGATTACAATGAAAGTAAAATAAACTTGCAGTCATTGATGAAACAATCATTGGCTATACTTTGTTCTTGCAGAAGCAAAGAATTTGAGAGGATTTTTGAAAAAAAATTTTACCTGGAAGAAAGAAAAAAAAAAGCATTATTTTATCCATGAAAGAGATAGCAAACTACATAGAAAAAAAATGTAAACGATTTTCTCTGAAGAGTACTTTTGAGATGTCAATTGGATTTATTTTTTCAGCAAACATTTTTATGGCAAAATGCCTTTTACCTTTCAATTTCCTCAGTGGTAGTGTTGCTGCCAGAGTACGTGTTGATCTTTGTTTAGTTTTATTGAAAGCATACATTGTACACACCATTTTCTAAATGAGGGAGCATCGGAGAATAATAGAAACCTCATAGGTCCTACAGAGCTGCCTCGTTCTCAGATACATTCGGACAGGTTGCACAACATTCTTTAAAAATATAAAATCGTTATCCTTGTTGAAATCACCTGAGTTTCTCTTACATGCTTCTTATTTTTTTTTTTTCCATTTTTCTTTGGCTTTTAAAGAATCTTACTAATCGCCGTGTTTTCAGAATCTAGCAGAGTTCTAGTCATATTGTAGATGCTTGATAAATGTCTTCCATTAAATTGAACAAAAGACTAGTACTGAGATCGTTTTCTTCAAACTCTGTATCATGACTCAGAGGGGTCATATGGCCTGAAGGAGCCCACAGGTTCTGCACCGAGTGCCAGCCCAGGCTCTACTTTTCCTCTCCTACTGCCAAGCGTGGCGTGACCATTTGTCACCTCGAATTATACAGTCTATTTTGGTCACGACTTCTTGAAAGTAAGTTTTTCAAGAATGCAATAATTGCCTTCCATTCTCCAAACTGAACACTCAAAACTTAAATTTCCCCACGTATTCATGAAGGAACTGGTTCATAAGGACAAATTGCATTCTTTCAAGGCATAGCCTTTTTGTAGGATTTCTGTTACTTTTGGGGGTGCCATAGTCATTCCTTACTAGTAGTTTGCTTGGGTGGAGAGTGACTGGGTGGCTTGGCAGCCTCCAACCTTCTCCGCTGCCCTCCCTGAATAGCTGTGTGGTAACAGCTAATGGATCAGTGGCTTCAGCATAAGAAACAGATTTCCAGAAGGCTGCTGGGCACTGAGGAAGACTGGGGAACTTCAAATACAAAATTACCAGCTTTTGGGCTCACTTAGTTACCTTCATTGATTCCCTGTCTCTGCTCACCTCTCAGAGCATCTCCTCGTTCTATGGTTTCTACTCCCATCTAGAAGCTAACGACTTGCATATTTCTCCTCTTACCTCTGACTTGCTTGTCATACATACAGAAGATCCCATATATTATAAGTACATATATATTTGTGTGTATATATATAAGTTTATACACACACACACACACACACACACATATATATCATTGATCTCCAAACTCTGCATTTACCAAACAGGACTCTACATCAAATACGGTCAAAATGGTTAAAAATATTCTTTTTATTTTATATGGAAAAAAACATTCTGAAGGGCACCAACATAGAATAAAACTCTAAGTCTTTGAATTATTCCAGATGGCTCTTTGCCGCGTGATTCCTATGCCTCTTTGGCTCAGACTCCCATTGGTTCTGCCTCCTAAGTGCATCTCAGGGCTATGAGTTTTGGTGTCCACTCAAACATACACAGTGTTATGTGAGCCATAGTAATAAATCTGTGAAGGATGCGTTTTTATTCCCTTTTCGATGAGAAAACTGAAGTGTGTCTGGGCTCCTTCAGCTAGTAAGGGTAGACTCCATTTGTTCCCAAGGCTGGCTGAGCCCACAGCTGATATAATTCATTGTGCTTCATTACCGCCATTTTCTGACTGGGAAGACAAAATCCTAAAATTCCCAGTTCTATTCCTATGTCATTCTCACTCGTTTCATAGGGTGGTCTGGGCTGTATCTAGCAATTGTTAGAGAATGAACATTTTGAAAGGTAACCTAAGGAGCCACCTTGAACTTACCTCCTGCTCTGCTCCCCTGGAGGTGACTACAGTCTGTCCCAAGGAAATTAAGAGATACATTCCTCCCACTTAAGTGACCGAGGCATCCCCTAGAAGGAAGCGGGTCTGCTTAACATATTTCAGGGACTGCTGAATTATTTGTGCTCTACTACAAGGTCGCCATAATTCCTCACTAGCTATCAATTGTTTGACAATGGGGTGTCATCAATCAGCCTGTAACTTTCATTGCCAAGTGCATTCTATTTTTATATACCCATGAACTCACACATTTAGCAGTTGACAGGAAGAAGTCTTTCTCTATAGGATAAGCAATGAATTGTGTGTCTCATCTGAAATACATTATTTTACAACATATTATTCAGAAATATCCTTTGCCACAGACAAAAAAGACTTTGAAAAAAATTGTAATATATTCCTCCTTAAAAACTATTTTTTTTTTTCTAAGCAGGTTTGCTACAGAGAGCAGATTGGGAAAAGTGCCTTCTATTCTGCGATTTTATAAAATATGTCTCAGCAAATAGTCATAAATCTGTCAGATATTGCAACCCGGTTTGGTATTATATACTAGGAAAATGAACTCAATAGCAATATAATCTTACTTTCCAATATAACTGAACTCGGGGAAAATATCTCAGGAAGAATGCAGGCATAGTGAGCAAATAAAATCTAAGTACCACAGATATAAAGAAGTTTATAATAGCATATACAACTTTGGATATTGGTGTTTTTCTTTTATTAATTCTAACACAAACCTTCAATCATATACTTTTTTTTTAATTTGGTTTAGCTTTTCTTTTCCTTTTTGCTGAGAACTTTTATCTATTTTTTTTCTCGTATTTATTTAGGCTCATCTTTCCATTTGGAATATTCTGGGGTCCTACCGAAATATTAGCCTGTTTATGCAAGCACCATTTTCTCAGGGTTGATTCACTGGTATCCATATTACAGAGATTTATTGATTCTCTTTCTCACATATCAGATAGTGTGTTTCTATTCACCAATTGGGAATTTTAATAGAAAGGTGTACAGAGTTGTCTTAAATTATTCCTCGAAATGTTTGAGGGTTTCAACTCTTTAGCTGCCTTTCTTCAATGAGAAGACAGGCAAATGTATCTCGCCAATTCCATCGGACCAATCGTCAAATCTTTAAAAGAGCATTCTCGCTTTGTTGTAGAGAGTATGTGCTGACTTTGAGTTTGTCTCACTCGGATCTTTGGAGGATGCTCACCAAGTGATTCACCGAAAGGAAATGGAGTTGATTGCTCCTTTTGGGAAGAACTCTGGCATTCACTGATACTATAATATCACCTCCCAAGTATTTATTGAGTAGTGTTAGTATGTCAGTGACAGCAGATTGAGGAAAGGAGTATAACATAGTCATAGCCTCAGTAAGGAGGACTCTGGTTAAATTATATGTTAGTTAATCAGAGAAAAAATTAGCTTCTTATTAATCTAGAATACAGAGTGGTAAACTCTTTAATTTGATTAATGAGCTTTCCAGTCTTATCACATTTATTTTATTGTATTTTAATTTTTTTCATCACATTTCTATTTTGATTTTTCTCCCCCAAACTCTCCAACTGAAACTTCCTTCACTTTCACGAGAAAGTCCAGCTGCCCTCCTAACCCACAACTTCATGCAGAGTGTACTCTGTGCACAGATCATTGCTATTCTTCCATCTATCTCCTACTATGCCCACTTTCTTGAGGTCAGAGATCAAATATGGTCTCCATGAAGCCTTGAGTGGATGCCCTATTTTCAATCCTATAACATCTCGTTTAATTGTCTGAGTTTCCCAAAGTCCCAGGAAGGAATGATGGTTTCCTTGCTCAGGGCTGAATCCTACAGTGCATGTTAGAGATCTTACCAAGGGGTAGAATTTTAGGTGGAGGAGAGGACACAATGAAAGTCATGGAATAGGAGAGTTATAAGAAGGGTGGAGGAATAATAAGGATTTTTAGATTTATGGAGAAAAAAATTAATAAATGAGGCAAAAATTACCTTGCATTTATAGTGTCTCTTAAATGCCAGTATAAGCACTTTGAATTTAATTAAACCTACTGGCAAAGGGATACCACTGGACACTGTAAGATTGGACACTGTGCTTCGAAATCATAAAACTAAGACCATAAACAGGTTGCATTTTAACATATGCATGTATATACAGTGGGAAAACCCCCAAAACTATGTTTGAAACGAAATACCTACAGTAATAGTTACATTGATGTTAATTCTTAGGAAGGAGAGGATATAGGCATCAACGAAGTACCTGTGACAGGTGCTTTGTGCTATACCACCTTTTTGGGCAACTCACAGTGTTTCTTTTTTTAATATGGGAAAAAGAGGCTTAGGGAAGTGATGAACACTAATTTTCGACAACTACAAGGGCAGGGTTCCTTTATTTCTTACCTTCAAATATGTAGAACACATCCTAGAGGTAGATACAATATTTTTATAGATTTGGCTTGACAACCGTGTGTATGTCATGCAATCCTCAACAATCCTCAGGTAAGGTAATATTGTAATATATGTCTTTGTCAGCTCAGGCTTCCATAACACAATACCATAGATTGAGTGGCTTAAATAACAAAAAATTTATTTTCTCACAGTTTCCAGTGACTTGAAGTCTGAGATCCAAGTTTGGGAGCGAGGTCAGCTGCTGGTGAGGCTCTTTTTCTGGGCTGGAAGACGGATGTGCCCTCTTGCTGTGTCCTCTCATGTCCTTGCCCCCATGCATGTAGCCTCACCCTCATGGTCTCCTCTAACCCCAGTTACCTCCTGAAGGCTTCATCCCAAATACTATCACACTGAGGGTTAGGGATCCAATATATAAATCGGAGGGATGAGGTGGGGTGGGACACACACATTCCATCCAGAACGATATATGAAACTGTAAGAGATTTATCTGAACACACTATAGGGGGTTAGGTAGCATAGTCCCAAAATTAATTTTGAGACCTCAGTATGTGTTCTTAATCGGATATAAAGTTGTAAAGATGAAATTACTTAACATGAGGTCCAACTGGAATAGGATGGGTCCTTAATCCAAAAAACCTAGTGTCCTTATAAGAAGAGTAGAAGAAACAGAAAGACACCCACACAGAGAACATCCTGCGGCAATAGAGATAGAGATTGGGATGATGCCTCTATAAACCAAGAACTGCTGGCGAACAACAGAAGCTAAGAGAAAGGCCTGAAACAGTTTCTTCCCTAGAGCATCCGGAAGGAGCATAGCTCTGACAGTGCCCGGATTTCAGACCCCGAGCTTTCAGGATGGTGAAAAACTAAATTATCTTAGTTTTAAGCCTTTCAGTTTTCAGTGATTTGTTACAGCAGCCGTAGGAAACACACACAGACACAGTCCTAGGAAGCCGGTGGAGCTCTTACGTTTGACCCTTTAATGTATGTCAATATATTGGCACGACATATAATAAAAATATAAGGATCATGTGCCTATAAAATCAACAGGGACAATGTCCAGTTCTATCTTTCACTATTTCTGCTCATTACTTTTCTACCTTTACACTGTTTATAAAGTTTATATGCAATAGATGCCATTTGAACTATCTTCTTACTTATGATGGTGATAGGGTCCAAAAATAAAACCATATTGTGTCTAAGATGGAGAATTTGGTTAAATCACTTAAAATAGAAGATTAAGCACATTTCTTCCCTGAGAATCTCTAACTACTGGCTATTTTAATATTAAGTACCTTCCTTTAACAAGTGCTAAGTGCCACAAGTATTTTCAACAGCATGAGGATTCTTAAAATTAGAAAAGTAAAGAGCAGCAAAATCAACAACTTTATTTATATGTTCTAAATTCCAAACACTTGCTAGTATCTTGACATAGTTTCTTTTGGATATGCGTGGGAAGAGGAAATAAGAGACTTCTAGAGTCTTATTAATTCTTTTGCCTTACCAAGATTGTTTCATATGTAAGGACATAATAATGGTATTGAAAATCATAACTTCTTGTCTATATGTTTACATTTCATAGGAAAGCAATGTAATGAAATGTTCAGATTTAAATTAAGAAGCTCAAGTTTAATCTTGGCCACCCCTCCAAAAAAGAGTAATGAATCTGGCTGGGTGGTGGGGTGAAGGGTAGAAGGGCACTTTGCACTCAATTTTTTTCTATAAAACAAAAAAACTGTTCAACAAATAAATGCTTAATTCATTTCTTAAAGCAGTAATGAATCTTAGGATATCCAGGCCCCAATTCACAGTAACGAAGTCTTTTCTGAGTGAGGAACAAGAATGAGTAGAATGCAGCAAAAGTCATCTTTCGGCTGTGTGGGTTATTCTTTCTTGCAGCTATGTTGAAAACCCCTGTATGGGATCATCCTTACAGAAGAATATTGATAGGTCTCAGGTCTGAACAAGTTGAAGGCATGTGAAAGATGGAACTTCTGTTTTTATTTGGTCTTTGTAAAACACGGCTCTGCTACGCTGCCTGCACAGTACCCGGCTTACGAATGATATATTTAGCAAATCAGTGGATACATGTGCGTGTGTTCTTCATTCAGTGGAAATTACTTTGGAGGATTATTTATCCCGGGAAACCATTTACCTTATTGTCATGCTTTAATAGGTGGATAAAGTCTTACCACTATGGTGAGATTTCCAAGAGGTGAAAGGTTGATATAGTAAAAGCCCTATCAATATTCACTTGACTAAGGAGGCTTCGGATTAAAAAAAAAAGAATTTTCTTTTTCAAAATGGTTGCTTTGGAATCATCAGAAGGTACCACTTCCTTGAGGAGCAGGGCTTATACTACACCAGCGACTAGATGAGGACTGATACAGATGTCAGAATGATAGGAAGAATATTTATATGGCTTGCTAAAGGTATGATTGTCTACCAGATAAACACAGACACCTGCTGGGAAAAGAATATTAAACTAGTAAGAAAGTTTGCTTAGGAATATAACATTTTTACATGTGAAAATAATTAGATTGTGTAACAATGAGATTTCACTCAGAAATACAAAATTCAAAAACCTCAAAGTATAAGTTTAGTAATAAGCTTAATTAAAATTAATGGTCTGGTTTTAAAAAATAAAATAAGACTTTATGGAGCAATATAAAAGGTCGATTTTATTAATTGGAGAGACTGCATAATTCTAAATGTGAAATAATATGTTGTAATCATGCCAATTCTTCCCAGATTAATCTAAAAACTGATACAATTCTCCAGTAAATGGTATTGTGATTTTTTTTTCCTTTTGAGTCTTTTCAAAGTGATTTAACCGTTTTTCTAAAAGATAAAATTATGGACACAGGTAACTAATTGTTTTAAAACTGTAACTACGAAGATTTGGGGTTAAAGAATGAGTTCTGTGGTGTGTGTGTGTGTGTGTGTGTGTGTGTGTGTGTGTGAATTCCCACAGATACACAATATCCACAGGCCAAGTCAGATTATTGCAGTAAAATCTCATTTTTAATCGATTATTATCTTTATGATTTTTCTCATTTGTTTGTATATTGCACAAGTTTTGTTAGACGCCTAGAAAAACATATGTACCAAAAGCTAATACAGAAACTATGGTGTTCAGAGAAAAAGGGGACCATAAACTTTCTAAAGTTGACGTCTGAGCTTTTGAGCTTATGATTACGGGGATGGTTACCTTTGATGCTCTCTTTTCTCTGGTTTGCTTCATCAAATACTTAAGACATTTTTTAAAAAAAATCTGGAATAACTGGACTGGAAACCGGTAGTTTTGCAGTCCCTCCCAAATAGTGCCCTTACTTTGTCATCCTGGCCTCAATCTTATCTACAACAAGAGCAGTATGAATCTTCAAGTTCACATGTGTTTGCAATCCTCTTGAATGATGTCATTTACCTTCTTTAAAGTTGAATTTCATTATAAGTCAGATAGGGTGACATTGACATTTAGATTTATTTTATTATAGCACAAATATCTATTTGAACTATATCTCAAAGTTCCTACAAAAACGAAGCATAAAACATACAGTAATGTGCGCGCAGGTGTTATCTTTTTTCTCTCTTCTAAATACCAAAGAAGGGGAGGAGGGCGGGAGGTGGGGGTGAATGGGTGACGGGCACTGAGGGGGCACTTGACGGGGTGAGCACTGGGTGTTATTCTGTATGTTGGTAAATTGAACACCAATAAAAATTAATTTATTAAAAAATACCAAAGAACCAGCTAAGTATCACTGGAAAGAAAGTAACAGTGTAATTCACAGTGGAAAAAAACAAGCTAAATTATCAAAATTTTAATGCATTATTGATCTCTCTGGGCATTTTTACAACTGTCTATAGAAGGAAAATTGCCAGTGACAGCAGCAAGATACTAACAATTATACATGTGATTATAGAACCTAGTGTTCTTTAAGTCAAAAATTTAAATGCAACTGACTTTTTGTTGGGGGGGAGCGGGATTTGGGAAGATAAGTTATCCACCTCAAAATCATGATACATAGGCGAAGAAAACTGACCTTGAAATTTCCAGTGTTTGTTGTAGGGAAACACTCATCCACATGCGGAGTACTCCTTTAAAATAAATTCCGAGGTAACCAAATGGATCAAAAATATGTTCTTAAAAAAATGTTCTTAAAGAATAGAATCCCTCCACATTCTAACAATGGAGAATATTTATTTTCTTTCTTCTTTTTTTTAAATTTAAAATATTTTTTGATTTTTTTTCTTCTTTTTTTTTAAATGAAGAGTTTACTAAGCTATTAGGGGTTAAATCTTCAGGGAAACTTTGGAAGGAGAGTCAAGTTGTCAAGTTTCCACTTGCATATACAAATCAAGCTCCTCCGCATTGGCATAGGTAAAGTGAGGTTTGGGAAAGAAGGTATGGAAAGGTGAAATGAAGGTCTTGGTTCTTGGAAGATACGAGGGACATTAAGAAGAGAAGCACACAAATCAAGGGAAATATCCAATTGGAGGATTTTTATTAAGTGGCTGTTTTGCAAAGCCTCCTCTTCACTTTCCAATGAAATGTGCAGTTAACTTGAGATTCCTCATCAATATTGTACAACGGGAATTATTTTTGGTGGAAACTCTTTCTCTAGATGGGTGCAAATGAGAATGATAGCTCTCACCTGTATCCAGAAATGTCCTGTTACCCTCATAATTGAAATTATGTCTCAAATCTGCCTCCTTTGCTTAATTTCATAGTTCACTATTTTAGTTCAGCTTTTTTTGAGTATTATTTTCTTGGTTTACTGATCTCTCTCCATATTTAGAAATTAACATGCATTTCTCTTTTTTTTCTTCAAGTATTTTAAAATTTAAATTCTAGTTAGTGGGTATCTGGGAGGCTCAGTGGTTGAGCATCTGCCTTCGGCTCAGAGCTTGGTCCCGGAGTCCTGGGATCGAGTCCTGCGTCGGGTTCTCTGCATGGAGCCTGCTTCTCCCTCTGCCTGTGTCTCTGCCTCTCTCTGTCTCTCTGTCTCTCTGTCTCTCTCTCTGTGTGTGTCTCTCATGAACAAATACATATAATTTTTAATAAGTAAATTCTAGTTAGTTAACATATATGGTAAAGTTGGTTTCAGGTATAGAATTTAGCGATTCATCATTTACATACAACACCCGGTGCTCATCATGACAAGTGCCTTCCTTAATCCCCATCACTCATTTATCCCATTTCCCACCCACCTCCCCTACAGCAACCCCCAGTTTGTTCTCTATCACTAAGAGTCTCTTATAGTTCGTTTCTCCCTCTCTCACTCTTTTATTTCTTTCCCCTATGTTCATCTGTTTTGTTTCTTAAATTACACATATGAGTGAGATCATATGGTATTTGTCTTTCTTCGACTTGTTTTGCTTAGCATATCCTCTAGTTTTATCCACATCACTGCAAATGGCAAGATTTCTTTGATTTTGATGGCTGAGTAATATTCCATCATATATGTATCACACCTTCTTTATCCATTCATCAGTGGAGGACATTTGGCCTCATTCCATAGTTCGTCCATTTGTTGACAATGCTGCTATAAATATCAGAGTGCATGTGACCCTTTTAATCTCTTTCTAAACAATTTTTTACAGGTGATACCAAGTTAATTTTGATTGAGAATGTAATTTATACTTGTGTCAATTTCTCATAAAATTATTTTCCTGTACCTAATTGAACGATGAACAATATCACTTACAATTTTTTTAAGCAACCATTCAATAATCTCCACCCTTCCTCTAAATATCTCAATATACTGGAGAAATTCTGTTGTCTCTACTTGTCTTTTTAAGCTGCATTTGTTCTCTTTTGAATTATTTGGTTTGTCTATTTTGCTATAGGAATGTTTATCTTGTTTCCATTGACTTAAAAGAGCTTATTACACATGAAGTTCATTAATGTCAGTTTGCCGTGGTGTATACATACATACATCTATACAAATCTCTTTAACAATTATCAACTTTCCTATATACTTTCTGACTTCAGTGTCTTGCTTAGAATTGTCTTTTTTTTTTAAACCATGATCGTATAAATATTTTTCCATTATTATCAGGATTCATTTTTATTTTAAAATATCTTATCTCTACTGCACACTTTGTATATCATGTGAAATAACACTTTATTTTTATTTTTTTTTAAAGATTTTATTTATTCATTAGAGACACAGAGGGAGAGACAGGCAGAGACACAGGCAGAGGGAGCAGCAGGCTCCATGCAGGGAGCCCGATGTAGGACTCGATCCCGGGTCTCCAGGATCACGCCCTGGGTGGGAGGCAGGCGCCCAACCACTGAGCCACCCGGGCTGCCCCATAACACTCTATCTTTATACTCCATTCAAATAACTGGCAAGTTTCCACACACCATTTATTGAATTAGTCCCTTCTTCAAAGGTTCAAAAATACTGAACATCATCTTTATTACTAGGCTAGTATGATAATCATTATACTACAGAAATCCACTAATGTCTTCTTTGTGTTGCATACTCTAATTTTCCAAGTATCTGTTTCTTTCTTCCTTTGTCAATGCCACAAGGTGAACATATAATACCCATATTTTAAGTTTCAAATGCTTCATGGCAAGCTCCTACAGAATTGTACATTCCATTGTTTGTGTTTCTAAACTGATTTTAGAATACCTCAAGTTCCACTTACAATTTTGGTTATAATATTTAAGGTTATACTAGACAGTTCACGTTTTCCTCCAAATGATTTCAAAATTGTCTATCTTCTTAATGAGAAATAAGAGATCTATTTACTCAGTGTTTTTCTGATGTCTGACCTGCAAGAGAGCCTCTTAGCTGAACTATGGTTTTCTATTCAACTTCCAGAGTGAACTTTCTAAAACACAAATACTGTCATGTACCTTCTCAACTTAAAACTTTTCATTGGTGGAGGATCCCTGGGTGGCCCAGAGGTGTAGCACCTGCCTTTGGCCCAGGGCGTGATCCTGGAGACCCGGGATCGAGTCCCACGTCGGACTCCCTGCAGGGAGCCTGCTTCTCCCTCTGCCTGTGTCTCTGCCTGTCTCTGTGTCTCTCATGAATAAATTAAAAAAAAACCTTAAAAAACCAAACTTTTCATTGGTTCTCCACTGAAGATAGGTTATGATTTGGTCTCCAGATTATGACATTTGGGACTTTGCTTTTCTCTCCATCTTGATCACCCAGAATTAGTTTAATAGAGCTCACTTAGAACATGGAAGTGCATACAAAGTGCATATTCTTATTTTTAAAATACTTTTATTTATTTATTTGAGAAAGAGTGAGAGAGAGCACACCAGCAGGGAAGGGGGCAGAGAGAGGAGAGGCAGACTCTCCATAGAGCAGGGAGTCCAATGCTAGGCTCCATCCCAGGACCCTGAGATTACAACCTTAGCTGAAGGTAGATGTCTAACCAACAGAGCCACCCAGGTACCCCCAAAGTGCATATTTTTCATCACTACGCAATATTCATTTGCCTTCAGAAAATGAGGAATACACAGGACTTTTGTCCTCCATTCTTTGAGGTAATAGAGGACCATGGTTTTTGATCTTATGTGTGCATTACTCTACTGCTCTCATTTCATGGAGTGTCTTCCAAAGTAAACGATAAGCCAGACACACTTCTGTGGGTTGGTTAAAATGACTGTTTCTCATTCACATAGCCGTAGACTGAAAATGTCAATATATCAGCTGAAATAGTTGTTTTTCCTTTGATTTTTCTTTCTCATTTAGGTAAAACTAAAACAATTAGGTTGCCATTGTTGGGAGGAGAGAATACTAAATCCTGAGATGCTTTGGATGTCTCTCTTATTCCTTTGAAGGGGAAAGCCACTGGAAGAACAAGAAGAGGTAGTAGCTCTTTCCTTGACCCAGAGGTTTGCAGAGGTTGCTATTTATATGAGCAACAACAAAAAAAAAATGGGTTGCTGAGAGCTATAGCCTTGGTGTGCCAAGTGTCTCGGGACACGTTTGGCCCAGTCTAGTACTGAGGGCACGCTACCATCCTCTCTTGGGAATTCATCATGGTCTGCACAGGGATGTGGGCCAGCAAATAGACAAGCATCATCTATCAGAGTGTGCAGGGCCATCATTCAATTGTGACCCCATGTAATAGCAAACAATGTTGACAGTAATTAACTGAACTGACTTGGGTTTTCTCTGTAACCTGCTGTTGGAATAGAATGAAGTCTAACTTTGAACTGAGCGAATCTTGAGGGTTTGGGGACAGTTTGAAGGAGAGAAATCTCAAGAGAAGGAAACTGGATTTCCTTCTAATAAGGCTGTAGGGGTTCCACTAATTAGAAAAATAAGAGTTATGACTTTATGTGTTGAAGAGATGAAACAATTGATACATTGTATTAACATTCATTTTATTAAAATGAACATACTGCATGTTTATTATTAAATTTTGATATTTTTGTTGCCAACTAGTGGATTTCTATCATCCTCTTTGACAGATGAGGAAACGGGGACTCAGAAAGGTCAGGGATCAAATGGAGAGTGTAAGTAAACAGAGTCACTGTGAAACCAAAGCTTCAGTTCTTCGTGCTATAACTCTCAACCTTAATGTTATTAAACTCCTGATCTTCAGGTATCAAAAAGAATACCCACTTCTAATGTCCATAGCTTTTAACAATAATACATAGCATCTAACAAATAGATGCTATTTTTAGCACGGAGTGCTTCCTCTGTACACCAGCCACCTTGCTCTTATTATACTCTATCCTTATAAAAATATTGCTTGGTATATTTACCTTAATGCTGTAAATCAAGACACCATGAGTTCCAAATACAAGCTCTGTAGTCTTGCATACATTGAACACAGGCACAAAGCTCATAGTCATCCTGCTATGCTGTGGTACATCCCAATGCTAGATCCGTAAATATGTTTTTAACTTTTTAAAAATAAAGAGGTCATGGCAAAGGGGAAACTCCAGAAGCAGCAATAAGGAAACTAATATTTCAAAGAGCATTTGGAAATTGTGTTTATTCCATTTTATGTTTTAAAATTTCTTGGTTCTGTTGCCTCTGGTTTGATATAATGAAAGTCAAATATAAGAGAAATGGAACTCACAAAATAACATGTACCAGTGACTAAAACCTGGGCCACCATGTTTTTTTTTTTTTTGTAATTATTTTTGTATAAAGTCATAGCTCAAACTAATAGAAGACAATTTGCTTGCTAAGAGTCACACAGTTTTTCAATATGAAATGCAGCATTTGAACTCAAAACTGACTCCTAAGCCAGCATTCTTTCCGCTTTTCTGTTTGTTCTGCCCTGACATCAGGGAAAGTTTATGGCTGTGGCAAATGTTCTTACTTGTCTCTCCACTTACAAAGGGAAATTGTCTTGGTTTCAAACTCATCCAAAGGAAAAAAGGTAGGAATGGCATCATCACCAGGCATCCGACCTCCCCATCATGAGGAGGTTTGTTCACAATGAACGTCCGATACTTGACATCCATCTGCCATAGGGAAGCCCCACATTAATAAAAAAAGGGAAGCTCTGTTACCTGCCTAGAGGCTTAAGTGGTTAATATAGAAGTCATTATTTTATGAGAAAGAAATGTTCTATTCAACTGGTTCATCAAATTTATATATCTAAAGGACACATTGTGTTGGCACCCAAGGGCAAAGTAAAATGGTTCTGGAAAAGTGTAAAAATGCCACTGCAATTTTTAAGAGATAAATCAAGAAAATGGTTCTACTACTTGTTAAATTTTAGAACTGGTTTTCAAATTGGAGGATAATTCAGAATATCTAGGATAATATAGCAGAGAAGTGAATATAACCCTTGTGCCCTTCCACTCTATTTACCAGCATTAGAGTTTCCCATAATCAGAAAGTCATTGGTTCTACCAAGAGTTTGCAAACAAAGAAAGCCCCGTGTAGCTCAGCACTGGAAGTCAACACAAAATATAAAATTTTAACCCAGAAGTCGTAACCGGATCAACCAAGGATGCCCAAGTAGATCTTTTCCTGACCTACTTTGTTGACGACTCAATACTTTACAAATGCATTTTTTGCTGATCTTTAAAATCAAGATCTCATAATATGAATTGGAAGTGTCGACTTATTTTTTCTACTTTTTCAAATCTAGCCCCAAATCCAGAGTCAGCTAACTGGGGAGGATGCTAAGAGCATCACAGTAGGCTAAGAGCATCACAGTATGCTTCTTTTGGTTTTGTTTTGTTTTTTTTTCTGTCTCTTTTTTTAACTTCTTTTTTTTTTCCACCTTGTTTTTCTCTTCAACACTTTCTCCCATCCCTACTTTTAAGCAGCTGACTACCCCTTAGCTAGAGTTAACAGGCGGGACAGGGATCAACACATTCTCCTATAGTGAGTTATGATCTATATTGTAAACTTCTTCACTTGACACACATCCCAACACTGGTTCTTTCTGGGGAGAATTGCGTTGAGGGCTCCTTAGCATTCCTCTAGGCTCTGTGCAGAACGGCTGCTGCCCTTGCTTGGCTGGATGTTCCTCAGTACCGCAGACGGACCCCCCTGCTCAGGCACTGGCTTATCCATCAGTCTGCCTGAGCTCAGTCCATTTCAAAGTGAGACACATCTGGCTCCTGCAACAACCACCTGTAGTGAAGCAAGGTCCATCGTGGATCTCGCCCTCAATGGACCCCACGACTCCTCATTCTACTATTGCTACTACTAGGACTAAGCCTCACCCTTGGCATTTTTTTCCATGGAGGTTTGAGATGGCACAACTTGCATCCCAAATTCTACTTCTCTAAGCTGGTCTCAAAAGACTCCCTTACTTGACCCGGAACAGGAGGGAACACACTGATGATTCTCCCCAGGGAAATGTACTCTCTAATCTCTATCCTTCATTCATATAAAGAATAGCACATAGTACTTCCTGAGTGATTCTTCTTTAGCAGACGCTGTTTTAACTAAGCACACCACATAGAAGGACCCATTTAATACAATAACCTTGGGAACTAAGTATGGTCGTTGCACCCATTCCGACAATGTGAAAACTGAGGCTTTGCAAATTTGAATACACACAGGAAGGCTCCTGAGTTAATATAGTAGCAGAGTGGGTGATGGACTCTATTGCTATCTAACTGCAAGGTTTCATTCATAATCACTTTACTGTACTGCTTCTTGCCTCCCATCTTGTAATTGCCATTATGTTACATTCTAGGAAATACAACCAAATAGTGAGATATATAGAGATATAGAAATACAACTGTATAGTGACATTCAACTTTTTAAAAAGACATTCTTCCAAGAGTGTTTAGGATATTTTCATTTAGTCGGCATGAGTTGAGGTTATTATTATTATTCCCGATTGAAAACTGAAAAACTAAAGTTCAGACAGACACAACAGCTTGCGGATGTCCAGACAGTTATGCTCAGGTAGGTCCAAGGCTAGGAGCCCGGCATTCTGATTGCATGGCTCCTCACAACTAGACTGTCTTCCTCTAGAATGCTGGGATTCACTAATTTAGGACAGTAGATACGACTAACTCTTCTATCGTACCTGAGAAAATTTAAGAGTCTATTAAGATGGAGTGAATATATCAGTTTTATTTCAACCTTTAGTTCAATTATATGAGAGTTGGTTATATGAGAAATGCAGATCTTTATTGGACCACTGAGGGCAAGGTGAAAAGTATATATCAGTGTATCATCTCTCTATACATATATATGTCTACATGATTAAATGGTTTAATAAGTTTTATAATAATCATTATTGTAACACATGGCATTATCCTATATCATATGATAAAACATTATGTTGGAGTGTTTCATATTACTGCAGCTAACTCTTCCAGAACAACAGGACACCGTATCAATGGGTGAATCAGAATTGCACCGATTGTTCAGCGAATGCTTGCATCTTGCACAATAACTGATATCAGGTAACTTAGACATGCTCGCTTTGCTGCCATAGTAACTTTGGAAAGTATAGGTCTTTTTTTTTTATAAATTTATTCCTTATTGGTGTTCAATTTGCCAACATACAGAATGACACCCAGTGCTCATCCCGTCAAGTGCCCCCCTCAGTGCCTGTCACCCATTCACCCCCACCCCCTGCCCTCCTCGCCTTCCACCACCCCTATTTGGTTTCCCAGAGTTAGGAGTCGGAAAGTATAGGTCTAATACAGAATATGCCCTTGTGTAGATCCTGTTGGCTGCCCACTCAACAACAACCATTTCCCCGCTTATTTCTTGCCCACAGAAACTGATGTGAATCACGAACTATTAGAAAAACATTCTAGAAAGGTAAGGTATGACTCATGATTGGTATAATATGCTAATCTCAGCTTCCTTTACCTTTTTTTCTTGCAGATAAGTGCAGCCTAATTATATAGTTTGGGTCCATATGAAAACAGGTAATGTCTCCTAGGAGGATTTCTCAGACAGCTCTTTTTTTTTTTCATCTTGACAACAAAAACACATGTACAAGAAAAGATCACCTATGGAGCTTCTTCTCCTTTCTTCCTGCTTTGAACGTATTTGTCTGAGAAGGCAGTGTTGTAAGTAAGGCGGTCGCTTTGTGATCTCTGGGCGAGAGTCTAAGCATAGCAGTCACATCTGAGCATGGTGCACTAACGTGAGAGGAGGATTCAGGGTGTTACTGGTACGGGTGTGACGATGGTCACCTGAGATCCTGGATACGAAGTAGCTTGACGCACAGTAGGTCCTTAATCTGTGACAAATTCTCCTCCGCTTAAGCAACTGCTCAACTACTTTTAAGATAATTATCCGAACTCTTTCCCCAGATCTTTCTATATAATAGAAATGGTTTATATAAATAGATAGAAACGGAAATATTTTGGTTCGTGAGTAGAAGAAAATTCCTCTGTCCCCATCAAACTTCCTTATTAGCTCTTGAGTTACTTCCAGAGACTTCTGTGTGATGTTAAAACAAAGGATTCTGTTCTGAAAAGCAAACGTTAATTGACCTTAACACTACAATTTCTTGAATTTATAAATGCGTCTTTCAGAGAATGTAAAGGTGCCTCACATAGTATAAAGCAACTTATGCTATCTAAATTTTACTCACGGAAGGGGGTCATGGGGGTTAATCTTTTATTATGGCTCAATTTTTTTATGATTAAAAGGACAAATAATGCTATGTTGCATGGCACAGACATGAGCACAGACTCCTAGCCCTTTGCTATGTTAACCTTGTTGTGATTAAGAAGATAGTCAAGGGGCAACTGGGTGGCTCAGTTGGTTAAGCACCCGACTCTTGGTTTCAGCTCAGGTCATGATCTCAGGGTTGTGAGGTCGAGTTCCACATTGGGCTCCATGCTCAGTGGAGAGTCTGCTTGAGATTCTCTCTCAACCTTTCCCTTTGCCCCACCCCCAACGTTTTTTTTTCTCTCTCTCTCAAATTAATAAAAATAAATCTCTAACGAAGAAGATAGTCAAGTGTACGAAACGCTGTAGCAAATAGTTCAGTCTAATTAAATAGATGAAAATAAATGTGAAAATCCTGAATCATCTTAGAAAAGACAAAATAAAACCACAGGTTGTTATAAGGTAGGTATCAAAAGAGATATGCATAACTACTTATTGTGTATTAGAACAGGAATAGTCTCCCATTCTTAGTTAATTCCTTGTTTTTAATCACTTTTTAAAATATTTTATTTTCTGTTTTGATTTTTTTTGAGTGATTCTTCTATATTTTTGTCTTTCAACTCTCTCTTCTTTCTATTGTCAGAATATCTGTCAGTAGTCACTTATATCCCTTGCTAATCTGGTGTCACATATTCAAAGTACTCACAATAGTTTTGACTGTAAAACAGGAAAAAACAGGTTGTGGGAGAGGCTGGAGCATTCTCAGAGGAGGGAAGTGCATTGGCAGTGTTGGATTCTAAGAGGCCTATTTCTCTTTGCTGAGTCTTGCAAATGCGTTGAACCAGTGTTGTCCGCATAGCTCATCTATATTCTTATCTCTGTTCCATGGCAAACACTGAGACACATTCTAAGGCTATATCATCTACTCTCCTTATCAAAATTATACTGTAGCTGAACACATTGAAAAAACTTGCCCCAAGGTCCACAGCTACCCTGTAGGCAAGAGAAAAGTAGAGAACACTGCAGCCAGTTGCAAGGGAGCAGAGGATTGGGAAATGGGAGACCTGTGCTCCTCAATCCTTCCAGCCTCTCACTAATTAACCTCTCACTAATTAGAAATGCCATTTTTAATTACCATCATTTTCCTCTTTAAATGTGGTGAAAGCTAACTCTGTAAGGCTCTGGGGTTCCATAATGTTACAACAGCTGTAAATTACCTACGTGATTAATATGGCCTCTTCTGATGGCCCCGGAGGCCCACTCTCCCTGGGGAGTGACAGTGTCAAACACTGAGCTCAGCATCATGGGATGGAGCACATGTTTTCAAAATCTAACCTAATAAAATCATCTGAAATGATTAGAGGTTTGTTCTGAATCTGGTACCCAGATGGTTCCTAGGGAAAGGATGGGTCTCCCCTGGCACAGAGAGCAATCTAGACCTTCCTCAGATGCTTTGTTTTGTGATGAGATGTGCGCCACCCTCCTTTGTGCTGAGTACAAACCAGCCCACTTGGTGCTAAACTGTTCTCCAGGTAGGTAACAGCGGCGTGCCCTGCATGGCGCACCTTGTGTCTGCCTTTCCCAGCTCACCTTGCCCCATTTGCCCCCCTTCTTCACACTGGTCTTCTAGATTGGGAATCCCCAATCCCCTCACCCTCAGGGGCCTTTTGCCCGCTCTGTTCTCTCAGATGGAAAGCTCCACCTTCACAACTTAGCCTGGTAACTCTTACCTAACCTTCTAAGTTCATGTCAGTTATGTCTTCTATCACCCCTACAGCTTGATCAATCCTCTCTTTGATTGTGCTTTCAAATCTAGCCTTACCAGGGTCACATGTTGCTAGCTATTTATTTGGCTATTTGATTAATTTTTGTTTTCCCAATATAACCATAGGCTCTACAATGACAGAAACCAGAACAGTTCTGATCCACCATTTGTACCTGCACACCGATGCTCATTTGATGTACAGTTAAGGCTGTACGTATTATTGAATGAATTAGTGAATTAGTACCTGGGGTACTTGCTTGGTTGTCGCAGTCTTCTCCTTGGACTAGAATTTAAGGAGACAAAGGTATTTACCTCTTGGCTATCCACTGATCAGAGTTTGTCTTTTTCATATAAATGTTTTCCAGAGTTTTAATTTCTCTATGATTCTTGAGACTATTGAGAACTATGTACATTATTTTTCTTATTCTCTTCGCATCTTAGAGTTCAAATAATTTAAGAAATCAATGTTTTTTTTCCTTGAATTTAATTGGTTATAATGTAATGACTCAAGCATAGGCCATGGTTTCATAGTTAGATTTAGATAAAACATCTTCCTTCTCCTTTTAGTCCTTGAGATCCCAGTTTCCTTATTATTAAAGGGGAAAATGATATTTTAAAATCATTTGTCTTATGAGAAAAATACAATAAGCAAGTGACAACAGGATCAACATTCAGTAAAAGTGACTGATACATAATATGTTCAGAAAATCTCATTCCCTGGAAAAAAAGAAAAGTAAGAAATAAATGAATAATCTCTATCTACCATTATGGTAAGGAGAATAACCACCTCCACCTATGTCTGTGTCCTATTCCTTGGAAACTGTGAATACATGTGTTATATGGCAAGGTGGTAATTAGGTTGCTAATCAGCTGACAGTGAAATTTAAAAAAAAAATGGTTCTGGATTCTCTGATTGGCTGTAATTGCACTGGTTCTTTAAATGTGGAAGATGAAGTGCCAGAGTGATATAATGGGAGCCATCGTTGACTTTGAAGATAGAAAGGGGACCAGAAGCCAAGGTAGGTGGGCATCCTTTAGAAGGTGGAAAAGACTAGAAAAAGGTATTTTCCTCTATAACTTCTAGAAAAAAACACAACCTGTGGACATCTTGATTTCAGTCTGAAACCCATTTCATCCTTATCATCGCCAAAGCCATAGGATAACAAATTTGTGTTGCTTTAAACCATCAAGCTGTGCTTTCTCCTTACAGTGGTAACAGCAAAGGGATGCGATCATCATCTTCATTAGTAGCAACACTACAGCCTCTCCCCTCAAATATGCCTGTAGGTGTGGTTTTTATAAATTCATATTTATAATCACAAACACATGAATGGAAAAACATACATATCCAAAGAAAAGAAATACTTCATTTGTAAAGCAAAATATGCTTTGTGTTAGGAACAAGCTTGACTGAACTTACTCTCTCTTCTTGTACTGTGTCCTCCGGAAGCCAAATCCTACGTAACTGTCATCAACCTGTTAATTGTGGCACTAACTATACAGGATAGGGATCACTCCCTATTATCAGTCTCCTTTCTTTTACCAGAGAGACTTCTTTTCCCCACCTTAGAGGTGAATCTCAGCTGCAAAAACCTGCTCTTCATACTGGAGAGATCACGGTCAGCAGAACGGAGCCCCCATTGGCTGGGCACATCTCCTTCCAGGTGTCAGTAAATTCTGTACTTGGTTCTTAGGTGCAAAGTTATATGTGTCATCAGTGAATTAATAGACTGGAGAGAATTACATAGAACTGATACTGGCTGGATGTCAGTCTCATATTAAAAAAGGCAAAAAAATAATAATAAAGGGACTTTACACTACTCAGTTTTATTGAATAATTTCATTCTTCCCTCAGTTACCTGCAGATGGAGAATTTTAGACACAATTCAAGATTTGAAGGGCACAGAAGCTGGAATACACTACATGATCAATAAGTATTTTTTAAACTAACATTCCTGGAGTCTTTTATATAGTTAAAGCTGAATTAGGACAAAAGAAATAATGAGCATCTTCCACTTCCATTTTATTTCTACATTTTCTCATATTTATGGCTTTTATTATAAAAATGATTAAATTCAGATGTTAGATATCAGTTTACAAAATGTAATTTAACATTTCTCTATATGACTATGTATTATTAGTTAAATATACCTTCCTAAATAATTTCCCCTGTATAAATTAGTCCTCAAGCAGAATTATTCTCTATTTCCTGACTCCACTTTAATAGGACTCAGTGTCAATGTTCTCGCCGCATGAAACTGCCTCACCCAAACTACATGATAGCAATCACTAAAAGGAAAAGAAAAAAAAATAGGACTTCATAATCTTATCACCCTAATAAATATTTTTTCCACAATTTCTTGTTTTACGGGCACATGTTCCCAAAATAGTTAATGCAGTTATAACCAAGGAAAAGTTTGAAATTCTGTACTTTCCAATTTTGTTACAGATTTCAAACATAAAAAAGCTGAATGAATTTTTATAATGAATACGTTTGTGCCTATCAACTGAATTATATTATTAACATGTTGTTATGCTTGTTTTATAACAGATCTATTCGGCTACCCAGCACAGGTTCAAATCTGTATCTTTATTTTTCTCTTCTCATGTTGTGGTAAGTGTTTTTCCATGTGGCTGTAATTTCTTCTTAACTATCATTTATAATGTTAGTGTAGCTAGTGGCTCTTTTTTTATGAGGAAAGTGAAATTTTCTTCTAAAATTTTATCCTAAATGATGTATCGCATTTATAGATGATTACATTTATGAATAGAATTTACTTCCCAAGTATACTTAGTAAACACTCAGCAAGAACCAATTATGTGCCAGTCATTGTTAGGTGCCGTGACTGTGAAGATGAACAAAACACCTCTTTTTTTTTTTTTTGCCACAAGGAGGTCACTACTGGTAGGAAGGACTTCCATTTAAGTTTAGTTTGTGCAATGCAATAGAATAATTACAACAGTAAAGGTATGTGCAAGGTTCAAATATAGTACAGAAGAGGAAATAACTAACCTTGTCCAGTCTGACTGGAGAAGACTTCACAGAAAACTTAATATCTTAATTTTGGAGAATGCAGCTGCAAAGAAGTCTGGTTCCCACCCAAACAGTGGCCTGCATGTACACTCCCCGCTACCGTCTTTCTTGTTTGAAGAACTAGAGTCGATTCAGTTAGCCACAGCCAAGTTCTTTAGGAGAGGCAGGCAGGTGCAGCTATAGCCTCAGCTTTAGCTGGTGAATTAGAATCCGTGTGGGCCACTCAGGATGGAGCCATTTCCATCATGAATGACAGATTGAGGCCTTCACAGGTAACAGGATTCTGGATAATGACACATGATGGGAGAAGTAGCTAAGGGGCTTCCAGGAAAGGTTTTCCTTGATCCTTAAATGTGGGCGTAAGGGGAGGAATAGTTCTTCACTTGTGGCATATGGCACCTGGAACTGAGACTTTCACCTTGGGATCTTAAAACGAAACAAAACAACTGTGCGATCCTCAGTGCGTTCTCTCCAGTGAAGGAGTGGGAACTTGGGTCCTTGAGGACGTCCATTGAATCAATATAACCAACTCTGGATCCTGACGACGTTCTTATTATACTCAGTGATACATCTCTTTGTTGTTCAATACATTTATAGTTGACTTATTTTCACATCGCATCTAATAAATAAGCTACTTAGAAAGACAGTTTAGCACGGAGAGAAGATGGGCGGTGGCATCCTAGGCAGAAAGACCCCCAAAACAAAAATATGGAAGTGTTTATAGAAGTGTTTAATGACTCTAAGTGTGTAGTTTCTAAAATAAAAGGAGGGTAGAGAGAGGAGGGGGAGCAGCTTGAGAGAGAATAGTTATACCAGTGCATAGCAGGATGAAACTTGTTTTCTCATTTCTATGATCAAAGGTAAAGTACATGTGGCTTGGGGCTTTTGAAATAGCCTACTATCTTGAAAATGACACAATTATTGCCCTCATGATTTTTCTTTAGCCTGAAAGTTTCAGTGTTATTATAGCTCTGGTGTTAGATCATAAAATTTTAAATTAGTGACTCAGTAATTTCTTCTTCAGAGGAGAGTACGTTCTTATCATATTAGGCTTACAAAATCTGCATAAACTCTACCTATATAATCCATCAGGGTGACATGATCACTGAGTACTATTTTTCCCAGAAAAAAAATACTACAGGATAATTGAGAGCAACAGTCGATAATGCAAATATCATCACAAAGAGGTAAGAGTAGGTTATGAATCAAGCCCCAGGTCTTCTACTTATTTCTATGATTTTAGTCAAGTTACTTGAACTTTATTTAATTTCTTCATCTGATAGAGTGAAGGATAAAAAAAAAAGAGTTTGTGAAAAAAATGTCATATCTTCCACATGTCAAAACCGAGGTAGAGGTTTGTTTTAAAAAAAAATCTTGTTAAAAAAAAAAGAGTTTGTGAAAAAAATGGCACACATAAGTTAGGTGGCATAATCCATTATGTCCCATTCTTTTTTCTTAATGAAAACTATAGGGAGACCTGGGTGGCTCGGTCCACTAAGTGTCTGCCTTTGGTTCAGATCATGATCTTCGGGTCCAGGGATCAAGTCTGGCTTTGAGCTTCCTTCTCAGCGGGGAGTCTGCTTCGCCTTCCCCTTTGCCCCTGATGTCTCTCTCTCTCTCACTCACTCTCTGGCAAATAAATAAATAAAATCTTAAAAAAATAATAAAATTACAAATCCACGTAAAGACATTCCCTTTGGAATAACAACATCAAAAACAACAAAACAACACACACACACACACACACACAAATACAAAAACAAAAAACAAAAAAAAAAAAAAACCAAGAAACAATGAAGCCTGTAGCCAGGAGTCTGAATATAACAAACAGTGGATCTTGCCTGGTTGAGGTTAAATATTTCTGCCCTTCAGTAATGGTAAATATCTTTGTGTAAATTCATGTCTAACGAATGGTAGGATCTGAGGTATTGGGCAGGTCAGCAACCACCGTCTGACCAAAAATGATGCATAACTGCTGCCAACACAGGCAGATCTGAGTTGGAACTCAGAATCTAATTTTTAGAAGCAAAATAATGTGTTTTGCCAAACAAATCTCTACCTCGGTTTTGACATGTGGAAGATATGACATAGATCTATAGATTTTGAATATGAATATATATGGACAGCACTGTGTTCAAGTAGATGTTCATTTGAACAGCGGCTTTGATCAGGCTTGATCTCTGAGCTGGCAGGGCAGTCCCTGAAATTCAATTCTTTCCTTATTCTCCATAGAAATGTCATGCCTCATGGATGCTGGAGACTAATTTGAGTAGGCAGGTTGGAGAAGACCAATCATACCAAGCAGGAATGGGACATTTTCTCTGTTCTCTCCTAGAATTTTCCCTTTTTAAAGAAGGATGCTATTTTTATCTTCATTGTTTCAGATGAAGAAATAAAACAGAATTCAGGTGACTTGGCTATGGTAATATAATTAGTTATCGCCGAAGGAACCATTGTAAGAGGTAGAAAGGAAAGAAAAGGAGAGAGAGAATGAGAATCTGAATAAATGATAAAAGCCCCTTTGTGGAGTTGCCTTGAAGACACAGTCCGCACCCAGCCGACCACATTCTGAATGCACTTCTTCTGCGAAGAAGGAAAATACATGCATAACCCAGGTAGACTCTGCAAGCCCAGCTTCAGGAAGGCGGGAAGGAAGAGTTTCCACCACCGCAGGGTACGCGTGCTGCAGCCATGGCTACCTGCACACCCAGTAGCTTGGATCCAAATGCAGATTACCGAGCATGGTTATACTCACAGAATCCCTTAGGACAAGAGACAGCATAAAAACAGTTGGCATTTTTCATACCCAGGATGGGAGGAATGTCAGAGAAATGGAAGATAGGAGGGGTCTCTGGTTCCCCTCTTAGTGTCTTCCAAGTTGTGGTAATATATACACCAGCCCACAGAAACCAGGACCGCCCTGGTGTGCTCTCTGTTGGTAAGAAACTTGAAACTTGAGAGGACTAACCGAATAGGATAATTTTCTCTCTCCCCTTTCTCTCTTATTAGTTACCTATAGAAAAGCTCTGTTCAAAAGCAACAGAACACAACTCCTACCTCCCTTTCAAGTAGCTTTGCTAAATACCTCTTGGGATGAGATTGTCTGATCCAACGGGAGAATTGCTGTGTTTTTCAACCTTTGGGAAAATACCCTCTCTACTCAACTTGACATATCAACCTGGCTTCAAGCCTTTCAAAATGTCTGTGAACATAACAAGAGAGCTATGTATGTGTGTGTGCGTGTTTCTGTGTATATGTGGGGGTAGGGGATCCACTTTTCAATGCCCACATAGTACTTCTAGGAGTATATCTTGGCATTAGCCTGAAACTTAAAATAAATGCTTCTACATTCTCCGAGGGATGTAGTAAATATAAGAAGATCACCATTTTTTTTATCAGATACTTTTGCATGGAAATGGTATTTTCCTTAGGAACTGATTCCAGTGTTTGCATTTTGCCTGAATGCTTTTCTCTATATCTTCAAGCAACTAAATCACCAGCCGGATGCTGCCTGTAGAAACCCGTTTATTGTTATTCAATGCTCTGCCTTTTTCCATAGAGGATTTGAGGTGGCCTTTGGGTTACTTAAAATAGGAAAATAACTCCATACCAAGTGAATTGTTGTCTTTGTGGAAGATACTGAAGTTATACTATTATCTAAATATTCAACAATATTTGTTCCAAAAGAACTTTCGTAAATGCCGACAGCGTGCCAGACATTGCACAAGATAGTAATGCTTAGTAAATACTGAGAATCTTAGGACCAGTACCAAGTTAAATACTATTTATTACCTTGAATACTCATGAAAATATTTAAGCTGAATACATGTATTCCTTTTTGCAAAGGAGAGTAATCCTCAAAACAGACATTTGAAGTAAGCACATGAATATCTATTTTGCAAACAGGTAAATTTGTTTGTCTCAGGTCAAGTAAATGATAAAATCAAATGTGGACTCAGGTTTTATGAACCAGGGCCTATGCTCTAGAATAATATGCAATACTGCCTAATAAGATGCCCTTGCCAGGCATTGTCAGAACAGTTTGAGGAAACATCTTGGGTATACACAATGCTCCTAAGGTCTTTTAAGAATAGAAACAATGAATGAAGCAAGTTCCAACACTCAAGACAGCCACAGGCAAATAGGATACACATGGTGCTCAACAATCATTTAAATCAATGAAGGTGTGATGGAAGTAAGTTATCCTTTAAGGGTATGGTGTGTGTCGTAGATACAGAATTTCTACTCTTCTGTTTTAGTTTTTCTTAAAAGTGTGTTTTGTGCAACATGAGTTTCTTTTCTTTCTTTTTATTTTTTCTTTTTATTTATTTATTTATTTTTTGCAACACGAGTTTCAACAGAAGACTGCTTAGGTCAGTCCCCTAGAAGCAAATCCTGAGATGGAGATTTCTAAGGAAGAGATTTACTGAGGCAATGGTCTCAGCAAAATCCTGTACAGAAAGGGCCCTGAGGGAAACAGGATAAGGGCAGGGGGCAGAGCAAAGCAAGGCTGTGGTTTCGCCTGGAGTCTCAGCCTAATGTCACAGGGAGCTCTGGAGTGTGAAGGGCACCACAAAGTCTACATAACTTGGGCAAGAAAGTGGGACTTCGGTATCTCCCCCATATTAGTTAGCCACTAACTGTAGTTGTAAGCAGTGGTATTCAGATAAAGGTTTAGTAACTGACTCTCAAGCAAAGAGTGCTGATTTATAGACTTTGATGTTTTTCATGATACAGATATTACCCTGTCACTTATCTCTAGCTACCAACACTCGAGATCACTGGATACCGAACTGGGAAGAGCACAGGTGGCTCTCACAACTGATATGACATGGACCCAGCACACTGGGAGTCAGTTTCTAGCCATTTATTTATTTTATGTTTTAAAATATTTTAATTATTCATGAGAGACATAGGGGGGAGAGAGAGAGAGAGAGAGAGAGAGAGAGAGAGAGAGAGAGAGAAAGAGAGGCAGAGACACAGGCAGAGGGAGAAACAGGCTCCATGCGGGAAACCTGTTGTGGGACTCCATCCCAGGACCTCGGGATCACGCCCTGAGCTGAAGGCAGACACCCTACCTCTAAGCCACCCAGGCATCCAGTTCCAAGGCATTTCTGGGAGAGGAGCTCTTTAGAAGCATGTAATTGTGACTATTTGCAGTCACTGCTCCCAGAATCTGGGAGACGGGATGCCAGCCCACTAGAGAAGGTCCGGAAAACACCAACAGTGTGTACAAAAAGCATCCAGAGTTGTAATTGCTAAAATGGCTCTGTTGACAAATATGTTTGTGAAACATGACATTAAATAAAGATAAATTTGTTTCTCTACTGAAGAACACCTCAGGGCCTTTAATATACTATGATTTGATGTGACATTTCAAGAGGATGATGTGTTTTATAGGGTTTTCAGACTTGAATTGTTTTTGATCCATTTTAGCTATAATGTCTGGCGTCTCATAGAGAAAACAGACACACGCACTTTTAAAGGAGTGATTGTTTCTTGTACCACCTGCATCAGAAACCACCTATGCTGTTATGTAACCTTCAGTCTCCAGATTCCACTCTAAAAATGTTGAATCAGAACCACTGAGGCACTGGCCCAGATATCTGTAGACTTAACAAGTATACACTTCACATGTCTGAGATATATCTGTTTTTTTTTAAAACATAAATCATGTCTTAAGTATTTTTTTTTCATTTTAATCTCAAAGCACACACCACCTCATCATAAACTGTATACCCTCTGAAGCTTTTACTGAATTGTGATTTGGTGCCCTATAACCCACTTCCAGTAGTGATATGAATGAGCTCTAGAAAAATCTGCTTTGTAATTTACTGGAGAGTTGTTGCCAAACACATTAACTTGTACACTACTCTGTATGCTCCCTGAAGAAACATTACTTGAGAAAAACCATTGAGATAAGTGGCAGGAAGAGTTTTGCTCTGATGATAGAAATTACAGGTTCCTAACACAATGGGGGAAAAATGGTTTCTTGTGATATCGATTACTATGAAGCTCAGAAACAAATTTTGGATTATCTCTAGTAACTCAACAAATTGCCGTAGTCATCCTATATGTTCGCATTTTAACCTTCCTTACCTCAGCATCAATGGTAAAAAACAACAACTAACATTTATCAAACTCAGACTAAGTTACCATGCTCTGCGTTAATCATGTTAAATGCAATAACTCAATTAATCTTCTAATACTCTATGAAGTTCATGCTCTCGTTCATATCTTACTAATTAGGAAACTGAAGTTTAAGGAAGTTAAAACACCAGCCTGGGTTATAAAGTTAGTAAGAAGTAAAAGAAGGATTTGAACCCAGGAAGTTCAAAGCTGGAGCCCTTGCTATATTTCTTCCCATTTGAAATGATTTGTATATTTTTAAGAAAAGAAAAATTTTAATATTTTGATTAGCTATAATAAAGTTTTGTGGAAAAGGATATACTAAGGAAAACACATAGGGAGAAAAGCATACTATTATACAAATAAACGTACACAAATAATGAAATAATGTAATTATTTGAATATTTGGGGATCTATGACACAAGCAAAAATAATTAAATTTCTTTCCTCTTTTACTAACCTCATGTTTTGGGTGGAATGTCAGAATGTAAAGTAATCAATAAATGTTCCACCTTGTGTCCTTGAAATAAAGATATATAACTAGTGATCATAGTTTTCAGTCATCATTCAATTGATATTTATATGTCAGCTAGATTGCTGAGTCTTCCATAAGATACATATGCAGTGTCCATTATTGATGTACTTTCAAAATGGTAGATTCAAAATTTAATACATTCTAATTGGTCATATATTCTCTCTGGAGAGGCAGTAGTAATAACTTCTTATAATTTTATCTTGTAAGATTGAAGGGGTTAGGTTAGTTTACCAAGATCATGCCTATGAAAGGCAGAGTATTTTTATAGTTAAAAGCTCATGATTTCCACATCTCACCATATCCCTGAAATATATTTTAAGCTGAAAAATAATAAACTAAGGACCCATTTTTTTTTTTACTTTCATAAAATTCTGAAAATCCAGAACTTAAGTTGGGGAAAAACTAATGCCAGTAGAATTAATTGTAGACTTCAATGGAGATTTTTTTAACAGAAATATTTAAGGGAAGCTCTCAAGAACAACAATTACATAAAAAATACAATCAACACAGCCCACAAAATAGGATGAGACTTTTCTCTTTTTCCTCATTAGTAGTTTTCATTTGTTTGACCCCATACCCTTAATTGCAATAAACTCAGTTGCACATGCAGAATGGAGTGGAAAAAATGTTAAGTTCTCTAAAATAAAATCTTTCGGGACATAATAATTACTACAAATTTTATTTGGTTGTTTGAAATGGTAATTATTATAATTTATGATAATGCATTCAGCAAATCGCCTGCTGATTGGAATAGCTAAAGAAAAATAAATGCATTTTTCACAAAACAATTTTTATTCAATCAGAATAAATACCTGTTTTTTTAAAAAGCAAAAAAAAATACAATGGATTAGAGTGAGGGCAGAGAGTGTAGCAATAGTTTTTTGAGTGTGTCCACTCCTAGCGTATTCTTTGTTCAGGAGTGTCCTTCCTCATTGTGTTAAACCTGCAGGATTCAGCTATTGTAGGCATCCAGTGTGTTGCCATATGCAGTATTTATTCACTCTCAATTTCTTCATGCATCTCCACCTCCACTTCTGAGTTCTCATGGTTGGCAAGGAGGAAACTCCATCTTATGTTCAAAGGATGAAAAAGAAATCCAGTTTTGTCCAACCAGATCATCATATTTCCCTGGCTAAATCAATCAGGTCAGATAAGAGCATATAGGCAGATTAGCATCAATATACCCTAAATTAAGAAGAATGAGTTTTTATTTTTGTTAGAACTATAGGAAGCATAGATATAAATCTGAGTTCTTTGAGACCATCTCTCGAAACCTGGCAATGATACCAACACAGGACAAAGCAGAAATAAGGGTCTATGAAGTAATGTCCCTAGTAATATCATTTGGGCATCTGGATAAGTTATGTCTGAAGGGCCTTTGGATAATCACTCATTTTTTTTAAATTTTAATCATGTAATGTCAATATAAGTAGGTGATCCCACACATATAATTAATTCATTCCACAAAGAGGTGTTGAGGAAATCTTTAATTCATTAATATGAATACCATTAACTCAAAAGGAGAAGGTAGTTTTCAAGGGGAGGACAGGTTTGAGATTTAGATGGAATGGTTTAGATATAACAATAATTACAAGGATACAAGTCTAGAACTCTGAAGAAGGGATAAGGGTGAAGACATGAGTTTGGAAATAATCTACATGGCATGAAAGATGAAGCCCAAGAACTAATGAAATCACTCAGAAAAAAAAAATGGGAGAGAAATCTGGACAAAGGAAACTAGCAATGAAAAAAAAAAAAAGAACCATGAGGACAAATCTGTCATTCTGACTTGCTTCAGAGGAGGGCGAACAGGTATCTGGGAGTCCATTTAGCTTTGTATTTTTGACTAACCAGACAGAGGGAGAATTTCCAATCAGTAATTAAAAATAGTAGGAGGTTCCTCAAAGAGTTAAAAATAGACCTGCCCTATGACCCAGCAATTGCACTGTTGGGGATTTACCCCAAAGATTCAGATGCAATGAAACGCCGGGACACCTGCACCCCGATGTTTCTAGCAGCCATGTCCACAATAGCCAAACTGTGGAAGGAGCCTCGGTGCCCATCGAAAGATGATGGATAAAGAAGATGTGGTCTATGTATACAATGGAATATTCCTCAGCCATTAGAAACGACAAATACCCACCATTTGCTTCGACGTGGATGGAACTGGAGGGTATTATGCTGAGTGAAGTAAGTCAATCGGAGAAGGACAGTGTATGTTCTCGTTCATTTGGGGAATATGAATAATAGTGAAAGGGAATATAAGGGAATGGAGAAGAAATATGTGGGAAATATCAGAAAGGGACACAGAACATAAAGACTCCTAACTCTGGGAAACGAACTAGGGGTGGTGGAGGGGGAGGAGGGCGGGGGGTGGGGGTGAATGGGTGACGGGCACTGAGGGGGACACCTGACGGGATGAGTACTGGGTGTTATTCTGTATGTTGGTAAATTGAACACCAATAAAACTTAATTTATTAAAAAACATTAAAAATAAAAACATATGGCAAAAATAAGAACATTCAGATTGTTTTAACTTCGAAACAAAAAAAAAATAGTAGAAGAAGATATAGTGTTTTGCTTCTTAGGCCAGACAGAAATCAAGATTTGCAAACAATATAAACAAGGCAGGGTTTGGGCAGCGTACTTCTCCCAGCTATTGCGACTTTCCAGGATGGTGTTCTACCAACAGATGGAGTAGAACTGGTGAAGCCCAAATAGTTTATATGAGAGGAGGTTTGCATCAGTCATCTTTGTAGTTCAATGTTGGGTTATGGCATCAAAGCCTCCTCTTCAAGGAAAAATGGTAGGGACTCTGCCTTTAATGGTAGTACGTGCAGAGGCTAAGACATTGACAAAGACAACCAGGTGAATGCTGCATGAGATGTTGGATCCATCAATGACCTTTGAGTATGCAAGTGGGGATCTGAAATGACATGGCAAGTCTTCTGGATAACCAAAAATCTCACTACTCTTTAGCCAAAGAGAGAAACATGGACTTGTGAGTCTATTTCTAAAGCTATGAACAGGAACAAAGCATAACAATTTTATTGCTGGTTTCTTCTTCTTCTTCTTTTTCTTCTTCTTCTTCTTCTTCTTCTTCTTCTTCTTCTTCTTCTTCTTCTTTCTTTCTTTCTTTCTTCTTTTATGACTCAGGTTTTGCTTTGGGACTTGGCTGTTGCAGATCCAACAAAGAACATGAAGGCATACCCCTGACATGTAGATACCTTATGTAAAGTAAGCAAACCACTGAAGAGGAGAGCACAGAGATTTTACAGACATCGTTTCCCAAATGTGCTGGAAGAAAGACGGTGACAGCTAGAACTATTAGCCCCACGTTTGTCTCTCCAACCAGACTCTGATAGTATATTGGATTCAAGCAGATGAGGAACAATTCCTAGTCAGAGTGTGGACAGTCTTGATTTGAATTTCAGGAGAATGTCTTAAAGGTTAAGAACATTATGTGGAAAAGGCTTGAGTTCCTATGCCAGTCTGGCAATTACAGTATTCCTTGACTTACAGTGGGGTTATGTCTTCATAAATCCATCATTAGTTGAAAATATCGTAAGTTGAAAATGCATTTAATATAACCAACTTACTGAACATCATGGCTTAGCCTAGCCTACCTTAAACGTGCTCAGAGCACTTGCATTAGCCTAGAGTTGGGCAAAGTGATCTCACCCAAAGCCTATTTTATGATAAAGTGTTGACCATCTGATGTAATTTATTGAATACTGAACTGAAAGTGAAAAACAGAATGGTTGTATGAGTACAGAACAGCTGTGACTATATCGGCTGTTTATCCTTGTGATCACATGGCTGACTGGGAGCTGTGGCTACTGCCGCTGCCCAGCATCATGAGAGAGTATCTTACCACATATGAGTGGCAAGGAAAATATCAAAGTTCAAAGTACACTTTCTACTAATGCATATTGCTTTCTCACCATCATAAGGCTGAAAAATCTCAAGTGGGGGCCATTGCAAGTTGGAGACCATCTATAGATGTGTGATCTCAACAAAGTATTTAATGCTCTGAGCTTCAGTTTCCCCATTTTTGTAAGGGGTGATTATAATGCTGCCCACATTATAGAGTTCTAGCAAGGCATTCTTAACATCATTCAGGTGAAGCACCCATATTATTTGGGTTATAATTCTTATCACAGAATATAGATTGAATAATGTACAGCGATCTTATTACTGGTACCTAGTCCTCTTTATAACATAGGAGTGTGATACAGAATTATTTTCACTGTGCACCTCAAGCACAAAATCAACTTGCCACAATAGCTGTTAACTGACTTGTGTGATTACAGGTGAGATAATCAGGAAAACAACGTAAGCAACAGAGGATGCAATATGAAGCAGGTTGAAGGAGGAAGGAAAGAATGAAATACATTTGGGTGAGGAAATGAGCCTTCACTTGGGTCGCTTGCACAGAATGAGAGCACCTAGAGCATGGGGGCCTGCAGTCACCGAGTCTGCTGCTGCGCACCTGCGAAGGCACAATCGGATGGGGGGGACTTCGGAAGCTGGAGATCTGATGTCCTGGCCCAAGGATACTGGGAACACAGCACATACATTCCTGCCAGGCTGCGTGGCGTGGAGCTTGGTAGATTGTAATTCTATATGATGAAGTAGGTTAATACTATATTTAGTTTGAATAAGAGAAGGGAGAACAAAGCATGTTATTCATTTTGCAGAAGGCCTTTGCCTTGAAAATTAGAAATAGGAGGTTGCTGTGGGTTGAATAGCATTCTGTCAAAAATTCATGACCACCTGCAAACTCAAAATGTGACCTTACCTGGAAATAGGGTCTTTCGCAGATGTAATTAGTTAACAGGTGAGGTCATACTGAAGCAGGGCGGGCCCTAAATCCAATCACTGGTGTCCTTATTAAAAAAAAAAAAGTCAAGTAGAGAGATACACACGTGGAAGGACTGGAGTGGTTCCTCTCTCTACAAGCCAAGGAAGACTGAGGATTTCCAGGAGCCACCAAAATCTAGGAAGAGGCAAGAAAAGAATCCTCCTTAAAGCCTTCACCAGAAGCATGACTCTGCCAACACCGTGATTTTGAATTTCTAGCCTCCATAGCTGCCAGAGAATAAATTTCTGTTGTTTTAAACTACCACATTTGCGGTAGGGTTTTTCTTGGCAGTCTCAGGAAAATAAAAGAGAGGCTAAGAACTTTCTTTTTGTAGAAGGTGGGAAGAAGAATATATATCTATATATCTATATCTATATCTATATCTATATCTATATCTATAAATATAATTTCTACAGCAAAATATTTCTCCAGGATATATAAAAAGAAAGTATCAAATATATAATTTTATCATATAAATGTAGCTACCCATAATATTTTGATCCATATCCTCCCAAATGTTTTCTGTGCATTTATCAAAATACATGATTTAAAAACAGATCTAAATTGCTACTTATCAATCCACTTGATATTTATTTCATATTTTTCTATTGGTAAATATTTAAGGGTTTTTTTTTTCTAATGCTTAGAAATTAACTCTCTTTACCCTCCCGCACTCTTCTTTGTATTCATTTAGCAATTTATTCTTAAAATTACATGTGTTATCACTTAACCATTAAGCAGTCTTGTGAATTTGATATGATTATTTTCATTTTAAATATAAGGAAACCAAAGTTCAGAAAGAGTAGACAACTGGCTTTAAATCAGCCATCTAATTCTAGATCAAGAAGGACAGATTCTAGGTATTACTAATCTGATATACAGTTTATAATATGACTCTGAAGGAGTGCAGAAGAAAGTATATTAGCTCAAATTCTGAAAATGTTCCCAAGCAGGGCTACCTGGGTGGCTCAGTCGGTGAAGCGTCTGCCTTCTGCTCAGGTCATGGTCCTGGGGTCCTGGGACCTGGTCCTGCATCAGACTCCCTACTTCTCCCTCTCCTTCTGCCCCCACATCCCACCCACCCAGCTCACTCTCGCTCTTTCACTATCCCAAATAAACAAAATCTTTTAAAAAATCTTATCAAGCAAGTTACAGGTATCTGAACAATATTTGTTGAATAAATAGGTAAGTTAAAACATTTTCTCCTTTATTATCCATACTGTAAAGTTCTGAACATAATGCCGTGAATGTTTGTCACACTTATTGAGCACTAAGTACATTAGAAGTTGACTTCTCATTTGTCAGAACTTGGTATTGTCAATCATGTTCTTTTATGCTAGTCCCAAGTGTGGCTGGAGAAACACAACTGTAATGAAATATAATTTGCCCGTGTTTTCTCTCTATTGAATTTTTTTCTGAACGCGTACATTTGATGAGAGGACTTTTGAAATGTGTGATTTTTATGCTACAGAATGGCTGATAACGATTTTCTATCTTATTCCTTCTATGGACTTGAGAGTCGCTGTGTCTATAAAATGTATCCGATATACTTAAAATCTAGGATAAAACGTGCAACTCTGTGTTTCTAAAGTCCTTTAGATATTGCACTTTTCCACTGCTTCATCAAATACACCTGCCAATCATCCAAGTAGCCATCAATTAAGAATGAGACTTGTGTGACATAACAGAAAATAATTTACAGGGGCTCAATAAAATGGAAGATTATTGTATTTTCTTTGGGCTCTGAAATTAAGTAGATGTTGATTCAATGGCTCAGGGCCATCACCTTGTGACCACCGCATATCTATGCTATAGCACTGAAGACGGAAAAGGCTATGGGGCAAAAAGCTGTAAGCCAACTGAGTGTGATCCTTTAAAGAACTTTATTAGCTCTTACCTTATGACTTCCTCACTCTTGCTAGAAGTAGGCCATATAATCCCCCTTAACTGAAAGGAAAACTAGGGAATGTTCCAGCTAGTGACTTTGCTCCCCTAAATAAAATCTGGCTTCAGTTGATAGAGTTGAAAGAGAGACTGGATAATGGGTAGGTAGCTCACAGTTTCTGCATCATGATTCATCATGCAGATATGTACTGAGTGTACCACTGTGCAACACAAAAAAAGTGCTGTGTAGGAAGGGAAGTTTTGAGCTCACTGATACTCTAATCTTGTATTTGTATCTAAGTTCAGGAAATAGAATGGGATAATAAGATGCCTTCTGCTTTTCCTGCTATATCCATTTGAAAGGTGAATCACCCAGTTTCAGATAATTTTTTGAGGATGGTACTGCTTACTTCTTCAGATCTCTCGATACTAAAAGAGTATTATTAATCATATAATTTTAAAATTGTTGCATCAGCAAAATGCCTAATGGGTTGTATGGTAGATTCATTAGCAATTTCCACTTTTTATTGATTATCTTTCAGAATCTAGCCATGCCAGTGCAACTGACTCATAGGTAATAAGTGGTTGGAGACAAATGGAAAACAATGCACCCAGGTGCCCATTAAATATAATTACTGACCATTCATAAATCACTGACTAAGAAAATCTTGGTGCTCTGTAGAGCATGTATATTGCAATACTCTCATTCTACATGCAAAGAAAGTGAGGCAGAACAGAGAAGTGACATTACCAAGGTCAAACAACCCTTCCATAGCAAAAACATAAAATAATTTCCAGTCTCTTCAACGAGGTCTATTTCTACCACATTAAAACCAGTTACTTTATCTCTAAATCCTCTTCTCTTTTTCTATATTTATTTCTATTAGTGAGATCATTTTCATGCCCCCAGTTGGAGAACTGTTGATTAATACTCTCAAAGACTCTATTTTTTCAGACACAGATTACAAAATATTTCTAACATAATCTCAAGGTTAAATACAGATATAGATGTAGGGGGTAAATATGGTTTATTTTTAGAAGAGTTTTCTCTTTTTATTTAAGCTATGGAATGTCAAAATTTATTGATACAGTTAACAGTTGGCAGATTTACCGTTACTGCTATGTGTTTATGTGTGTACTTTTCTGAGAAACAGGAATTTTCAACATACAAATTTAGGATTATTGCACTTACTCCACTTCCAACCCTACCCACAGTATAAGTGATGTATTCACACACACACGCATACACAGGCACGCAAACACACGGCTGTCCCTAAATATGGAGGTCTCAGTATGTAACAGAGTACTCAAGGGAATGAATCTTATACTATTTGGGAATAACCATAAAATATTTAAATTTCTGTTTCTCATATGAGAGAGTACAACATCTAATTTAATAAGGAAACTATTCAAAACACATCAAAACTCTAAACCCAAAAAAATGTTCAGGAAAATAAAAACATAAGATGTGCCCACCATGATTAAAAACTAATTGAATTGCACAATTATAAACAATGTTTCAATATAATTGATGTGTTGAATGAACTCCATGTTATTCCAGAGAAAATTCACTCATTATTTATCAAATAGCAGGCAAGAATTTATTAAAAGCAAAAACAGGCACATAAAATGCTACATCACTTGACTTTTAAATCTCTTTGACTTCAAACTTACTTTAAAATTGAATTATCAAAAGCAAGTGCCTTGATTTAAGGGTTGGCTAAAAATAAAATAGACTTTTAAAGTCTGTCACAATAGTTTTGTTTTGTTTTGTTTTTGTTTTTTGTTTTTGTTTTTGTTTTTGTTTTGTTTTGTCACACTGACAGAGATAGTCCAGTTAGTTATGTTTTTGGAGTTTAATTTTTTTTCCTGAGAAGAAAACACACTCATATCTAAATAACTCAAATCAATGCACTACAGTTTGAAATCATTTAATATTTTTATAGCATCAAATACATTTATGTATGTCATATCTCATGCAATTTCACATGCAAGTTATAATCTGGAAGTGCATGAAGAATGGTGAGGGATGAATCCAAATCCTTAGAAGAGTGTCTCAACAAGCTTATTTTGGACTCTGATATTTAATCAACAGACAAATACACTTTAAGCATGTGCCATTCTCAGTGAAGCTCTCAAGACAGAGTAGTAGGATTTTAGAATTAGGATTATAGATACCTGGCACATATGTCGATTATCTTTTATCAATTAATGCTAATTAATGTAAATATGACCTCCCTAAAGCAGCCACTTGATTTGCTATCTGGTACTGTAGAGAAGAACACCTTCACTATTTACGGAATACATTCAAAAACACATTTTCAAAGGGACAGTATGGAACACGTTTTTTAACTGGAGGAATGTCTATATAAGTTGTTCAGATAAATTTAATAATATGATTTACATGAACTACATTTAAAATGTAATCGCTATGTGTTTAAAATCAGTGAATTCATATCACTGCAGGAATAGTGTCCCAAACTATGAGTTAATAAGGCAACTGTGTCATTCACTCTGCAAGCTCTCACTACTAATAGCTTTTAAAAAGATACATACCTTGAAATTATGACAAGTACAAAAATGGTGTTAAAATCTTACTGCACTGTAATGTTGAATGCTGATATATTTTCAGAAGATTAAAACAACAGCAAAATACCAAGAATATTGACATGAGATGAATGCATCCACTGGAAGAAAGAACTGCCACTAAACAAGCATCTACCATATATCAGGCATTGAAATAAGTATTAGCATGTTTTCATTTTCAGAGTTAAATAACATATCCAGAGAAAAATTAATTTTGGTCAAATTATTTAATTTCACCCTGAGTCACACAGCGAGGAAACGATGGACCCAAAGTTTGAACCTAACTCTCCTATAGTAATGCCCACTCTTCCTTTCCATAAGGTTCAGGATTTGCTTTACTGTATTAGAAGGATAATACATTAAACCTGACACGGACGGAATATTAACTTTATTTATATATGGAGATTATATTAATTTTATCAGCGTTTGGTTATTACTCTTATGGTTATATTGAGGCACTATACAAAACAGATTTGGGAAAGGGGGAGTTTTGCCCCATATCATATATTCTCCAATACGCAATTGAAAGATGTTACTCTTTCAGTGTTTGGCTTCTTCTTCTTCTTTTAAAAAAAAAAAGAATATATTTTATTTATTTATTTGAGAGAGAGTTAGCTAGAAAGAGCATGATAGTAGGGAGAGGAAGAAGCAAGCTCCTCACTGAACAGGGAGCCTCAGGTGGGGCTGGATCCCAGGACCCTGGGATCATGACCTAAGCTGAAGATAGATGCTTACCTGCCTAAGCCTCCCAGGTGCCTCTGGGTTTCTTAATGAAATATATAAACTTGAAGATAAAATTTGACAGAGACTCCTAACTCCGATGACTTTATCAGATTACACTACAAATAACCAAGCTCTTAAAAAACTCCTTAGAATATTTAAAAATCTGTTCTTATTTGGATATTTGTCATGATCTAAAATAACAACCCTAAATTTATATTTCTTTCCTATTTTAATATCTATGCTGGTCAAACTTACTAAGATAAAGGGCTAGTAAATTAATCTAACATTCCTTAAGCAGTTAGAATAACATAGATTTGGAGTACATCCCAGAGAAGAGGCAAAAATAGCAATGATCACAGTATTTCCGGCAACAGTATAGATTTTTGTGATAAAATATGACCTAAAAGATATTTCCTCTTCCTAGATCAATTATATTATTTAATGTAATAGAGATTTCCTTGCATCATCCTTACTTTCCCACATTTAGCCTTTCACACATATGTATTGCATCCAGATATTTCTGTTTTGCTCATGAATGGTGTCCCTCATTTATACTTGTAAGAGTAAATATGATAAATATAAAAAGGCTAACATATCATGGAATTCATTTCACTTTGATGGCTTGCTTTTCTCAAGATTCAATCCATGTCCTAAATTCTAGTAGAGCTCCCACGTAACCAACATTCTTGGAGGGAAGGATGATTGAAATGAGATGATAAGAAAAGCAGACACAGATATAGAGAATAGAGCTTTAGGTATGAGGGAGAAATACTCTCTCCCTTTTTCCTTCTCACACTGCCCCTAAATTTTCAGTGTAGCATCTTTGGATTTTTCAGACTGTTTCTCTCTTGGTGTTAGTCTATGCAATCAGGTGTGTGTCTATGGCTGTCTTGTGCTCATCAAGGATCTTGGCCTGGAATTGCATAACAATAAGAGGATTATGAGGACCTTGCTTAAGATCTCACTGAGACACATTTTTCTAGGTATGTTTACCCTTAGGCTTATTTTCTAGAAAAAGTTTTATCACTGAAATAAGAGACTGTACAGGCTGTATTTCCTAGGGGTAGGATAAATGAACAAAACAACAAAAAAGAAGCCTTTGATTAAATAGTTCCTGTTCTAATATACATTCAGATTGTCTCGGGCAATTTTGTCAAACAATGCTTCCATAAACATATTTACAAATATAACCTTATGTGCTAATGTGCTGGTGTAAGTTTTTCTATTTGTGGGTTCCTAGAAATGGAATTGTCCAGTAAAGGAGTAAATAGGTTTTAACATTTTCATATCTCTGAGCTGACTTTTTTTTTCTTTTCTACCAATATACATTCCTGGTTCAATATCTGAGCAACTCTTGAAATTATTTTGCCAAATCTAGACATATTGTGAGAAACAGCAAAGGCCATGAACTTTTTGAGAACTCGAACAGCATAAGCCTCTAGTGCAGCATATAGTTTTGATCTCTGTAAGTTTAATCTTATATAAAAATGAATTCAAATTATTATATTCACACTCATCCTTTATCTTTGATTGAAAGCATACATAAAGGAGATAGAAATTGAGGTCATGATTATGCACAAGACAATTCTGGGTCTGTTGTTGGGGATGGAAATCATAATTCCTTGTTTACTATTGTTTCTAAGAAATTTCCTGAAATATTACCCTGCGAATATGAGGCATCTAGCATGATAATATGTTATAACAAAGAGGTTTTGCTCAAATGAAACCTAGAGCATAGCTGTTGAATAAAACTGACCTTTCTTTTGTCTTCCTTTTGATTCCAACGAAAATAAATTAAATTCAAGAAATGTTTACAACATTTGCTACATGTGGGCTTTCTATTATTTATTTGTTCATAGAATTAATCCTTTATGCATACAACACGAGTGATTATCCCATGTCTAGCATCGAAATAGACACTGAGAATACTGAGGTGAGAAAGAGATCATCTCTGTCTCTAAGAAGCATATAGTCCATTTCTTGAACAAAGTAGCTCCACCAGAATGCGAAAAGAAAAAAGGACAAAGAAACAGAATAAATTTGATGGGACAAGAGATAAGGGGTTTCTACTATGCCTCCCAAAGCATGAGGCAAAACTTTACAGAGGAAGAGACGCTTAAGTTTGTTGTAAAGGGTAAACTGGAATTCTCCAGGCAGATAAAGATAGAAAATCACTGTATTGAGAGAATATATTCTATAGAAAAGAATCAGGAAGTGAGAGACAATTGAATTCTTGGGGAACTCTGGATAAATACATAGAAATGACTTAATATCTAGAACTAAGTCATTGCTTACTAAATATTTGCTACTTCTATTATCATCATCATCATTGCTTTATTGTATTAGTAGTAATATTTATTCTTCTCCAAAACTCTGATTCAAAACCATTTTATAACCCTTTCAAAAGTGATAAAGTTAAGGCACAGACTCTGGACTCATTCAAATTTTTCCAATAGCTTGTTAGTGGAGGAGCATAGCAAGAACTCTTGGTATCTTAACGTGGCTCACTTTTGGGGCTCATACACAAAAGTTGTTGGTGATGGAATGGATTATGAAATATGATATAAACTAGACTAGGGATGTTGTCCCGTAGATAATAGTGAGTTTCTGAAAGGTATTTATGCACAGCGGTGTGTGATGTGATTTATGTTGCCATGGGAGAGAATCCACTGAAGCAGGGGAAGAAAAAGGGAGGTCATTTTGGGAACTATGACTGTAATCCAAGGGAGAATTTATAAGTCTGAACTAAGACATATAAGACAACTAAAACAAGAACTATGACACATAAGAAAGGTGTATTTCTATTTTTATTGTAGTGGTCTGGAACTGAATCCTCAATATCTCTGAGGTGTGCCTGTATTTTGAAAGTGAAAAAAAAAAAGAGTGCATTTTAGAGATATGTAGACATTCAACCGGTGAAAATTAAGATTATATGTACAAAGTGGGAACTGGTAACTGCACTGGAGAAAATGAAACTGGAAAATGTCTTATCTTGTAAACAAACAGGAATGTTTATTCCTAGAGTACTTCATGTTTAATTTAAAATTCGTTCTCTATCACTTCCATTCCTTAATATCAAGAAACTCATTGATTCTTAGGGTTAATATAAATACTGAGATAGTGAAATGTCAAAATTAAAAGAAAAAATTTCAAGTTTTATTAGTGTTTTCATATGAAAATACATATTTAATCCAAATGAAATCTGCCATCAAATTATAAACATGAAAATCAATTAAAATAAATAATTGTATAGAGATTTCTTTTAGCTCTAATCAAAATTATTTGTCTCTAGCTCTTTTGACATGATCCAATACACTCCTAGGTGACAGCTGAAGATTTGCAGACCAAGGAGAAGTCATGTTGGTCTTCAATTTGTTCCCTATAAAGGGTCTTATTCTTATGCTCTAATAAAAGCCCTGTTGACAATTCAGGTTCTCATAAAGAACCACGTAGAATTATACAGTTTGGACTCTAAATTGCTTTAAGTCTTACAATTTCCATAAATCCTTGTACCAAATCTTCTGAGATCTGTTTCAACCAGTTGCTTTCAACCACAGTTACAATAAATTGAATTTTTCATGTCTACAAATAAGTGGCTTAAATTCCCATGGAAACAAGTACTAATTCTAGTTCTATATTGCAATGATTTTCCTTTAATGTTCTCTTGATGTTTAAAATACACATTAAAACAGTTGCATTATCATTTCTTATCAATCCACATTGGTATTCTAAGACCAAATACATTTTTAAAAATCCAACAAAAAATAATATGGAATATCTGATCATTTAATGTGAGAAATCCATTCTTTCCCTCAAGAAAATCTACATTCTCCATTTTTAATGAACTCAATTTGTTAAAAACATTGTTTAGAATTTTATATTATACATGTTTATATATAACATTTCATATTATATATATAATGTATGTATATATATATATATATATATATACAATTAAATTCAAACTTTTTTAAACAGAATAGGTAATGGTGTGAATTAAAATAAAAACCAGATTTTTAGTTGTTTCTTAATAAGCCCTAAGAAAAACACACACTGTGTCCTACAAAAACTATACATATAATAAAAATATGATTTTAAGGCAATTCATCAAATGTTTAAAAATGATAAATCTTTTTTTCCCAAAAAAGTAAAGAAGACAGGTTGGCTTGTATAAACTTTGATTTATGAGAGTATAGATGATTTACATTTAAAGAAATTATCTTGAATGGGTGTTATTAAACCATAGCACTAATCACAGTGCACTATTATCAGTGATTTACTCATCTGTCTCTCCCACCAGAATATAATTGCATTATTATTATCAAGGACAGGAATTTGCCCTCTTCAACTTTGGATCATCGGTGATGTGTCAAGACTTCTGAGATTGCCTTAGATTCAGAAGCTATCACATCAGAGGTGACCAGTATCAATGCTGGTAGACAACAAGCACTAAATCTATAGCATAGTAAACACTCAACATCTTTATTGAATGAATGTGTAAAACTTAATAAAAGTAAAGAAAAAAACACCCTAGTGAACCCTCTTTTATACCATATAGTTCATATGGTAGTTAACTTGTGTATGATGAAAAGTAATAAAGGCATATAGGTAAAAGAATAAATGAATGGTTTGATGTCCCAAGCTCTTAATTAGCTGATTGTTAACATAAAATAATATAATCAACAACAAATACTATATGTAACAAATAGTAAGCACTCAATAAATGTATACATATTTACATGGATTATTTTATATAATCAACTACCCTAAAAATATGGGACCAGAATTTTATTTTAAAACACTTATTAACACCACAAATATTTACTAAAGAACAATAACTAGTATCAACACAAGTCTAATTATTAAAACAAAAAGCAATAGATAATCAGAAGTAGAGGAAATATTTTAAGATGATATGAAGAGATCACATGTATAAGATTTTTTGGGTAGAGATCCAGAGTACAAGCTGTACAAACAGGGATAAGACTGAACCTCAATTTCCCTAACAGTTGCCAGGCAGTCAGTTTTGTATCCTAATTCTGGGAAACTGAGGCTTACAAAGGCTAAGAACAGCTACTGTGGTAGACACAGTGATGTACTTCCCAGATCCTATGTCCATGAGTCTTGTTACCACAGGGACCGGGAATGCTGTCACTAGATATTCTTTTGCTGTTAGGGACTTCAGAGACCACCTTAGATTCAGAAGCTATCACAACAAACGTGAGTGGTATCAATGCTTGAGTATAGAGGCCTGGTCATCTTGGCTCAACTCGGCCAAGGATGGTTATAACTCTAGACCTCTCTGTGCGGTCAACCAAGACCATAATTGTGCTTCCATCAAAGTTTGAATTCTGCCTTTGATTACTGCTTTCGTCTCCCCACTTCCATGAGTGTCGAATCTTAGAGCACTCCTTAAATAATCATCCCGAAGGCTGAAGTCAACAGAATCTGCTTCTTGGGGAACCAAATCTGTGGCAGTTGTTATCAGATACAGTCTGATAAAGAAAATGATACACCAAGGTTTGGAGTCTCATCATTTGCCACATTTTTGGCAATAAGAATCTTACAGAAATCTTTGGCAATGGGTATATGGAGCACAGCTGGCCTGTGGAATGAGATCTGATTGTTGAAACTTTTATTGACAATGAATTGAGATAATATACATTTGATAGGAAATGTATTAGCTGATGCAAAGTATCTGTGGTTTGCAAATATGAGGGAAATAGTAACTCTGAGGTCAGTGGGTACTGGATGGCCGCTACTGGCACAGCACATCAGAACTCAGCAGCGGATACACTGGGACTGATAACAGAAGGAAAAATTATGCTCCAAAGAGCTTGAAGATTTATACGTGCAGTACACAGAACATAAATGGGATAGGATTCTGAGTCCACTTGACTAAGGACAAAAGTTCTTAATGTTGAGTAGGAGGAACTTTATCAACCTGAGAACATGATCTTGACATACAGAACTTAGCATAATGGCAAAAAATTTGAGAATGTCTGGACTTGCTACTGGGATGGAGCCTGGAAAAAATGGAAACTGCAGTAAACTACTTGAAATGAGGTTGACAGGGAAGACTTTCTATAAAAGATGATTTAAAAAAACAGATTAGAATGCTCAGAAAAGTGAGTGTGGTGAAGATATACATGTGATGATTATGTGCAACAGGAAGGCTTGGAAAATACATTTCCTAGGGCCACTAGGATGGTATAGGTCGTGAGGCAGCAAACTCTCCATCTCTCCTCTATTTGCCAGAACTGATGATAGGAGAGGCCATAACAAAATTAGGGTCATTGATATCAATGAGGATAATAGGATCCCCCTGAAAGTCCAGGTAATCCCATCATACAGGTGGGTACAATTATAATTCACACCAAGGTCCAAAGGTCTAAAGGGGCAAAGCCGATCTAGAGAGTTGTAAATATATTTAATAGAATACAGGATCTCGAGTGGCTTAGATGGTTACTGATTCCCGTAGAACTTCCTTAAATGAGCCTTTGACAACGTATCTGAGTTAAGTGCATGCTGGAAGAGCACTGTGAGAACGGTGAGACACAGGTCCACGCTGATAAGGACTCTCAGAGACACAGAGATTTTAAGCCAGATACACACAGGAATTAGGGAATAAATAAAGTTCTTTTGGCCAATGTTCTGCTCACAATCTACTAGGACCCCAGGCATCTATATTGGTCATGTTTTTGATGCTTAAATGATTAATTGTAATAAATACCTTGTAAATCAGTACAACTTCTACACTTGGTCCTTGTCCTGTGGGTAGTAGCTAACATACTGGGGAAGACCAAACGGAAGTTTAGAAACAAATGTGTTCCCACAAGACAGCAAATACAAAGCTGCATTGTATTTTGAGAGATTTAAAAAAAAATATTCTGCCATTTTTAAGGATCTAAAGGTTTTAGGGGTGGAGGTGTTCTTAATAGTTCCATTAATTGACCAGTCTGGACTGTGAGACAAAATACCCTAAAGAAACAGAATGTGCTACCTTATACTCAACCCAGCAGTGATTTTGGTAAGTGACTTAGTGCCAAATGTGGGGTGTTCACTAAAACAGGTACACAATGCATAGCTTGATGTAGTGAATGCCTTTTCTCAATACCTATTGGAAAAGAAAATCAGATAATTTTCATTCTCATGAAATGGTTAATAATAGACATTTACATCTTTGCCCCAGACTCACCTTCAGAGTATAGGGTGAAGAGACCTGAACTATTGGTCTCTCTCACATCCATCTAACATGTCACTGATATGTCTATTAAACTTGATAAGAAAGAAGTGGCTAGCCAGCTGGAAACCTTATTAAATTATACCCACTACATGGGATTGGAAATTAACCCATAATATTTAAGAGGCCCTGTAGCACCAGTTAAAATCCAGAAGGCCAGAAGTCAGGAGCCTGCTAGCATGTCCCATCCAAAATAAGAGTGCTTTATCTTGTTCTTCATACCACAAAGAAAGAATGAAAAAATACATGTAAAAAATTTGGAGCTTCTGGGGGTAGCATATTCCATATTTGTATGTACTTATCCAACGTATACACTAAAGAACACAAAAGAATTTCAGCTTTGCGTGAGACAGAGCAGGAAAGAACACTAAAAATATCTAAGGTATGGTGCAAGTTACTTTGCCACTCTTACTAGATGACCCACCAAACCCTATAATATTAGAGGTATTAGTGGTGGGAAAAGATATGGTGTGTAATTTATGGCAAGTTCCAGTGAAAGAACCACAACAGAAGTTTGTGGTTTGGAATTAAAGTGATGCCACGTGAATCTGAGAACTGAACACATTTTACAATGACTCCCAGCAAGAATGCTGAGTCCTGGTAGAACTGCATATCTGACGATGGGATATCACAGTGACTATGCGGCAATCTGCCTTCCCTTAGTGGGGTTCTGTGAAATATCAAGTAATAAGGTTGGGGGGACCTCACAACAAGCCCCTGGAAGACAGATCAAGTGCAGGTAGGACTGGGAGGAGCAAAGAATCTGTACCCATAGCAAGCTGTCAGGTAGTTCCGACTCCTGAGTCACCTCCTACCATCGTATCAGTTCACACCCATGGCGGCCTGAGAATCCCTTATGACTGGTTCACAGAAGGAAGAAAAACCCCAAACTTGGTTAATGAATTGGTCAACTTGCTGTGTGGTTAGAAGCCATTAAGCCATAAATGAAAACCACAATCCTAAGGGCAGAGCTTTGACCAGTGTACCTTGTCACCTGCTTTATGTTAAAAGAGAAGGGGTTAGGCTGCCTGGGGGGGTCATTCGCCTCTCGATTCCAGCTCAGGGCATGATTTCAGGATTGTGAGATGGAGTCACATGTTGGGTGCAGCACTGGTGGAGGCTGATTAAGATTCTCTCTCTCCCTCTGCTTCTCTACCCCCCACACTTCCTGCTCTAAAACCAAAACCAAACCAACCAACCAACCAACCAAACAAACAAAAAAAACACAAAGAGAAGGGGTTTAAAATTAGAAAGTATATAGACTCACAAGCAATGACAAAAATCTTGGTTGTGGTTGTTAGGTTCCTGGAAGAAGAAATACTGCAAGTATGAGACAAGGAGAAATGGAGTCCAATCATACGAATGGAGTGAGCACAAAGTGTGAAGAACTTCACCGTGCACGTGAATCATCTTCAAAAGGGCATCCACCATAGGAAGGAGAATTAAAACGCCAAATATATAAATATAAACTCAGCCCTCTAAAATTAACCAGTGTCTTGTACATTGACCCAATGCTGGCAAGATGGATTCATGAATGCCGTAGCCTCAGTGGAAGCAAAGGAGGTGAGCCGAGAGTCAAAGCCTTCACCTCGTTTACACCTTTCAGAGCTGCCCACACAATGACTGGCTGAAACGTGATGTAAAGGTCTTCCCATGAGGGAGCCTGGGTGGCTCAGTGGGTGAGCGTCTGTCCGCCTTTGGGTCACCAAGCACCCAGGCATCCCCATGAACAATTGTAATGGCATCTTGCATGCTGACTCCTCCTTGCAGTCTGTCCTTCCTTCCTTCCTTCTTTCCTTCCTTCCTTCCTTCCTTCCTCCTCCTTCCTCCCTCCCTCCCTCCCTCTCCCCCACCCCCTCTCTTTCTCTCTTTCAAGATTTATTTATTTCAGGGGCACCAGGGTGGCTCAGTTGTTATGTCGGCCTTCAGCTCAGGTCATGATCCCATGCCCCCCCTCCCCTGTTGTGTATTCTCTCTCTCTCTCTTTCTCTTAAATCAATCAATCAATCAATCATCAATCAATCTTTAACAACAATTTATTAATTTGAAAGAGAGAGAACATGAGCACGAGTAGGGGAAGCAGGTGAGGGAGAGGAAGAAGCAGACTTCCTACTGAGGGTGGAGCCCAACGTGGGGCTGGATTCCAGGACCCTGGGATCATGACCTGAGATGACATCAGGTGCTTAACTGATCTGGGCCATCCAGGTGACCCTCACAGTCACTTCTTAAGGAGACCCAATCTTCACTTGGATTTTGTTGTGTGGTTGTAACTATTAAATGATATGATGTATGCAAGACATTTACCCTACAGCCACTGGCTAAATCAACAGTTCAAAAACCATCAAATTAAAATACAGTTTCAATAAATAAACATTACTTTCATTTGCCCTTTATCCCAAGTTGCAATGTGAGAAATGTGTGTGTGTGTGTGTGTGTGTGTGTGTGTCGCGCGCGCGCACCTGTGCATGTGGGTGTATGTGGTCTTTACTTGAAACCTTTGGTGTGTGCAGGTTATGGTTTTCATACTGGACTTACTTATTTTTACATGGTATCCTCCAGGAAAGTCACCTTTAAAACCCCAATTAAAAAGATGTAACTATTCAACAAGTTGGAAAAGCAAAGTTGTGTGAGACAGAAATTGACTGATATTCTTTTTTCTTGTCTCAAATTGTGACAGAGATGGGGGTCTAAACAGGTTTCAGAGACTTGACTTTGCTTTTTCCTACTCCTACTAGTGTCACTGTGGTAAATTCAGGACACCTGACATTGGAAATGTTATACAGATTGATGTTTTTGCTTTATAATTTCAGGATAGCTCCGTGTTTATATTAGAACCAAAACAGCATGTTCATTTTACTATGCTACACTGAGTAATTACAACATCTCTTACAAAGTTAAGCTGTTTATTTCCTTTTTTTTTTCTCTATGTAGAGAACTATTCGCATCTTGCACTTGGAGAATGTAAAATAAGTTCAGTCTTGATGGTCTTGCAAAGTTTTTTATTCCAATAACATATCATTAATGATATGATATATAATGATAATAATATGTTATAATTATATATGTAATATTATATATATTTCTAGATTCCTCCAAGTTTAAAGTCAGCCCTTCTTTTTTTATTCCTTACTTCTTTTTTTCCGTTTGTCCTTGTGTCTTTCCTTTCTTCTTTTATAGTTTTTAATTGAACATCTATTATCAGATATTTTATTCAATTCTGGAGCTATACGAGTTTATGGATATTTGAGACAAGGGTACAATGTTGTAGATTTTCCTTCTTTTGCTTTTCTCTTCATTTTTCTTTTCTTTTCTTTTCTTTTCTTTTCTTTTCTTTTCTTTTCTTTTCTTTTCTTTTCTTTCTTTTTTCTTTCTTTTCCTTCCTTCCTTCCTTTCTTTCTTTCTTTCTTTCTTTCTTTCTTTCTTTCTTTCTTTCTTTCTTTCTTTCTTCTTTCTTTTTCAAGCGAGTCACATGATAAAGATAGGTATCCTAGTGCTCCTGGACTCCTGCCCCATGACATACCTTGGGAAGCAAATGCAATGTAGCCAAAGAAAAAGGAAGATAGTCCTAGAAATTTAGGTCTAAAACATCCATTTTAAGCATCTGCTGAGCTTAAAGGAAGTAAAGACCCCCTGCAGTGATGTGATTATTCATTTTATGTATCTACTTAGAGGGTTTTTTTTTTTGGATAAGATAAACATTTAAATCAGTGAACTTTGGGTACAGCACATTACTCTCTCTAATGAGAGCACCCTAGTATAAACTCATCCAAAAACCTGAATGGAACAAAAATATTGACCTCCCAGAGCAAGAGAAAATTCTCTAGAAGAACGATTTGGACTTCATCTACACAAGTGGGTCTCCTGGGTCTCCAGCCTGCTAGGCCATGCAGATGCCGACTTGCCAGCCTCCCTTGTGATGTGATGCAATTCCTTATGATAACGCCCTTGTATATTCACACACGTACACATCCTACAGGTTCTGTTCCTCTGGAGAACTCTGACTAACACAAATGACAGCAGGTAGAAGGGCCACTTTCCTTCTTTTGCGTCTCCTGTATGTGCCAGCAGTGGAGAGGTCACTACAGCTAGTAAGTGAGGAAGTAAGGGAGAAAGAGAGGTCTGCTTTGCTACAATCCTTTGTCTAACAGGAATAGTCATACCAAACCCAATCCTGGTTAGGGAGGTGGGAGAAATTTTCACCTTAACAGAGGAAAAATGTTAATCGATATAGGACTGAAAGACTTCTGAATCCAGACTTTTAGAGCAAAAATTGAGCATAGGACATTTTATTATCTAAAGTGAACAGAGAAGTGATGCAGGCTGCGGGAGTTATCATGCAATAACAGAGGGAAAATTTAATTTCCTATACTGAATACATTTTAAAAGGATAGTAGGATACAAAAAATAAAGTTATATTTCGATTACTTTCCACAAGTTTACTGGTTTAATATATCTGTTAGAGACGTTTAGAAGACTGAATCAATTTTACATCGATGAGGAGCTAGAGAGAGTAGAGCTAAATATTATTTCATCGGTTGCTTGAAGTGAACACAGATATCATTAATAGAGAAGTTTCCACAAAAAGGATGAGCTCACGCTTGTAGATGCTGATGTTTGTAGACGTTGATCAAGACTAAGATGTCGATTACCATAAGACAAACATAAATCTGGTATTTCCAATTTATACTTTTTCAAGCTGAAGTTTGGATACATATTCCTTTCATCTTTTCATTATTGATTCAGAAACATTTTTCCTATTATTCTATTTTCTGCCTCAGGAAAGTGCTCCTATCTACTGATGAATCAGAGCTGAGAGGCCTCAAGTAAACATCACACTAAAGGCGATTTTTATGTTGTTGTTATTTTTTTTCTGGTGCAACTTCCTTAGGAGAAGGTTTGGTAAGAAGAGAGAGAAAATAACTTGAAAAAGAGTAAAAATATAGAAAGAACTTATAAAATACAAAATAAATAATGAGGAGAGGTAGACCAATCCCTTATCAATAGCATTAAGAACAACAATGGGAAAGTCACATAAAACTAAGCTTTAATTTTATACATTTTTTTTAATTTCTCTGGTTGCTTAACCTTAATTTTCCCTCTGTTCTCAGTTCTTTTGAGCTATGAAAACAGAAATAGGATAATAGTACTCATTTCACAGTGCATATGTGTACCAAGTCATCATGTTGTACATTTTAAATATGTACAATTTTATTTGCCGATTATATCTCAATAAAATTGGGGAAAAAACGGAAAACAGCAATTTAAGAGAATTCCATTTTAACTCTGTACAAAAGTGTGTGTATCTGTGGGAGCAACTAATAATTACATTATTTTTACTGTAACTATCTCAATTACTTTTTTCTAGAGAATTATTTTTTGTCCATATTTTCAAATTTATCAATACGAAGGTTTGCATGTAAATCGCTCTTTTTACATCTAACATCTTTCTTGAGATATAATTTATATGCAATAAAATATACACACATAAGGCATATAATAAGTTTTCTCTTGTGTATACACTTAACCATCATCAAATCCAGATACGAACATTTCCATCATTCCGAAGTTTGCTAGTGGCCCCAACATCTCTCCCCCCTACTTCTGCTCACTCATCTTCCAGGTCATCCCTCTCACTCATTTATTTTCTGTCGTGATAGATTACTTTGCATTTTCTTTTCTTTCTTTCTTTCTTTCTTTCTTTCTTTCTTTCTTTCTTTCTTTCTACTTTGCATTTTCTAAAATTAGATATAATTTTTTTTTTATTTACGATAGTCATACAGAGAGAGAGGCAGAGACACAGGCGGAGGGAAAAGCAGGCTCCATGCACCGGGAGCCTGACGTGGGATTCGATCCCGGGTCTCCAGGATCGCGCCCTGGGCCAAAGGCAGGCGCCAAACCGCTGCGCCACCCAGGGATCCCCTAAAATTAGATATAAACAGAGCAATTCTGTATATACACCTATTGATCTGGCTTCTCTTACATGTCATAATTATTTTGAGATTCATGCATATTGAAGCATGGATCAATAGTCCATCTTAAAAATTTGTGCTAAGTATTGAATACATACACCAGAGGTTTTCCCTCCATTCACCTGTCAATGCACATTTGGGCTTTTCTCAGTTTCTGGCTATTATAAATGAAGCTGCTGTAATTATTCTTGTACTAGTCTTTATATAGCTATCTTCTCTCATTTCTTTTTTTTTCTTCTCTCATTTCTTTTAGGTAAATATCTAGGAGTGGAATGACTGAATCATATGGTAGGTATATGTGTTACTTTTTAAGAAACTGCCAAAATATTTTCTAAGGGATTCTACTTTATATCTATGGTAGGGTATGACAGTTCTAGTTTCTCTATAACCTCGCCAACACTTGGTGCAGTCTTTCTGGATTTTTCTGTTGTTGTTTTTTTTTTTTTATTTTAGTGTTTTGATAGGTCTATCTCATTATGATTTTAAGATTTTAAGGTGTAGTTTTTTTATTGATGAATGATGTTGAGAATCTTTCCTGTGCTTGTGTGCTATCCATATATCTTTTGAAAAATGTTCACATATTTTGGCCATTTTTACTTTATTTCAATTATTACTGCATTTTGAAATTCCTTAGGTTGTGAATATAAATCCTTTATCAGATTTTTGTCTTGCGAATTTTTCTCCCAGTCTGTAATTTGCCTTTTTCTTCTCCTTACAGTGTTTTTTTTTTTTAAGATCATTAGGTTTTAGTTTTTATGGAATCCATTTTATCAATTTGTTCATTAGTGGACCACGTTTGGCTGGTATCAAGTCTAACAAATCTTGGTCTATCTCAAGGTTACCAGTTTTCATCCATGTTTTTTTCTAGAAATTTTATAGTTTTAGGATTTACATATAAATCTATGAACTGTTTTGAGTTAATTTCTGCATATAATGCAAGATGTCACATAAAATCCATATATATACATATGAAAAATGGGATATATGCATGTGCGTAAATATATGTGTACATGTGTACACACACACACAAGTTCCATTTTTTCAGGACAAATTGTTGCAAAACTATCCTTTCCTTACTGAAATGCATTTTTACAAATAATCAGTTGTTCATATGTATTCAAGGTACTATTCTTAGACTCTATTTTATTCTTAAATTTACTAGTGAAGCATGACTTGGTATTCTCAAATAATTAAATATCCTCCTCACGTTCCGAGAAATGAAACAAGTCCTTGCAAGTTTTAAAATATTGGGACTGAAATAATTATAGGATTAGAAAAAGTTATTGACACAGATTGAAGTTTCTCATTGTCCAGTCTTCTCCCTGACCTCGATACATTTGAAAGCATTTGCTACCTGTAAGATTTAAGGTAAATACAGCATGTATGTATTTGCATTTATGACTCTGAGTGTATGTACTTATTTATATTCTCATATATTTTTATTTACTTGGTGATACATATAGTCAAGCCCATGTTTGGTGTGGGAGGGAAAATACACCTAATTTGGATTAAGATGGAACTCATCAGAAATTCAGTTTTTAAACACTGCTTTTCTAGTTTATGGAGTATTCAAAAGCAGGCTATGCTGGGAGAAACAATTCTTAAAGAGATTTGCTGGATGGATGCAGTTTGAAGCAGTAAAAAATTTATCTAAGGAAAGTCAGGTCATTTAAGGATCATGTTCTCTTCATAGTATATTCTGATTAATGACTTTTAATGAATTTGGCACTAACTTTGAGCCAATGGCTCTTATTGCAAGATATTATAGATACATCTACATGAAATTCAGCACTGTTTATTATAAACGTGTTATTGAAGTTACTGTTCATAATTGCACATTGTCCTACTTAGGAGAAATCACTTTCAGATCTGAATGTCCAGGATAGCAGGCAACTTGTTTCTTTTAATTCTTATGCATAAGGCGAATCTTCTTATTGATCATTATAGTTTCTACCACCTGCACAGGCTGTTAGACATCTTAGAAGGGAAAAAATGCAGCCCACAAAAGACAAGCAGAGACATTTTATAACATTGATTTTAATTTAAAAACTCACTCTAATGAATCTTATAATAGATAAGCAGGGTACTGCCCAGAGCCACTCCCTCAGTGTGGGAGCACTCAGTCTCTCAGGGTTCTGGGATCATGGATGACTGAAACGTTTTGTCTGAATTCCTTCCAGGAATTCCTTGTGGTTATACGGAGCCACTTTACCCAAGCCCATGCCTCCTTTCTAAAGGCAAATCAAGTCAAATGATTCATCAATACAAGAATATAAAAGCCTGGAAAACTTTTCTCAATTTTTCACAACTCTGAGGGATCATTTCAGATTCAAAACTCCCTATAGATTCAGACGAGGCCCTTTTTTAGCAACTGCATCCCAATCCAACTTTTATCTCTCTACAATCCTCTTTTCTTTATTCCACTACAGATATTGATGCTAAAACCAATCACCAATAAAATGCCTGCATAGAAATGCTTATCAGACCCTGCTTCTTATATTGGTTCCAGGAAGCAAAGTCTAGAGTGAGATTTTGAAGATGGTGAATAGGCTGGCTGGCTGGCAGTGAGGACGCTTAATCACTGCTGGTGAGCAGCAGCACGGTCTCTGGAATGTGGAAGCTGTGAGATCCTTGAAAACATTTACCGAAGTTAAATTGAGTTGGGATGTCAGTACAATGGAATGTAACGACAAGTGCCCTGATTCATGCTTTTTAGAGGTAGAAGGAAAGCAGTGCTTGTAATGACTATGAATTTGAATGAAAGCTTTGGGGCAATCGATTAACTGATGGAAGGCAATGAGAAAAAAAATGATGAAAAATCTAGAGAAAGATAAAGGATAAGTGTAAAATCCAAAGATCTTTATTGGCAACATACATTCTTCTTTCCTGCATCCAGAATCTCAGAAAAGCTGAGAATCAGAGCTCAGATCTTGCTCATGAGATCAGGACAGCTCCTGAGAAGGGTTGAATTCTCACCCTAGCAGGTCACTACGTCAAAGTCAGAGTCCTGATTAGAGGGAACTGATGCCCTGAGACTTGGGAAGGGGGTGTGCAACTCCATGCGATCGACGTCCTTCAAAGATCTTAACCAGTTGCCCGGAGCCCTCTGGATCCACAGATGTCACTGAGCCCTACTGAGGAGGAGCCCTACCCTCCTGTCTTTCATTCTACCTTACAAGGTGCTATGTTCTCCTTTATGATCAACCCCTGCTGTCTTTCCTGGCCACCAAGGAAACATAGACTGAAATCTCACAATAGCCTAGGTAGGAGTGCTCTGTTCCACAGGACCTGTGAGATCTTCATCTTCTAACATGTGCTGCTCCAGACTGGAAGATACGTCTATCTATCTATCATCTATCTATCTATCTATCTATCTATCTATCTATCTATCTATCTATCTATCTATCTATCATCTATCTATCTATCTATATGTTGTGCTAGATACTGAGGGTTCCAGCCAAAGAAAAGTGAACATATAATATGGGAAGAAGGGTTTCCCCATGATACAAGATAAAAACAAAAGATGGTACTAACATATTCTCAGGATGATTCTTGGTATCTTACAGAAGAGATTTTCCAGAAATGCTGTGACAGACAATTAAACACACACACACACACACACACACACACACACACACACACACTCGCAAGCAGGCAAGCAAGCAAATAAACCCTGAGAGATGCAGATGCCAAAGAGCATCTATCTACATAAGGCGAGGAATTCCATCAGATAACTGAACTACAGCCTTGGAGGCACTAAACCAAAGAGATGGGGAATGGACAGAGAGTTGTTGGCCTCACTGAGAAGCTCAAAGATAAACTGCTCTGCAGCCAAGGATGATAAAAGCACTTGCTGTTACAGAACTAGCGTGGCTTATGCCAGAGGAGGATAGAGTCCTGCAAAAACTAGTCATCTTCTCTCAGCCACTTGTCAGTAGTCAGGTTGCAAAATCCTCCTAAGGGGCAGGAAGGCCCAGTGACAGCCAGAAGGAGCAGATCCACAGTGTTAGGGATGTGTTTAATAGAATTCTACAGTTCTAGGAGGAAAGTACATACACACATAAAAAGGGCACTGCTTAATCTATACAATCAAAATAAATCAAGTTTGGATAACAAGGAAGCGAAGGACCATAATCCCCCCCCAAAAGGCATGATCCCTTCATCTACTTCCAAAGGGGAGGGCAGGGTTCCAGAGGAAGGATTCCACAACATTATAAGGGGCATAAGAACAGTTCCCCCAGTCTTACTCAAGAGAACTACGTTCATTTCCTAGGAAAATCATACCTCAGGGAAAGAGAGGTAACCAAACATTTGGAGGACCCAAAACCTCATCATATCCATGCAGTGGGCCTATGGGGCCAAGTAATACAGGGAGTCTAGGCCTAGTGCAGTGGACTAAAAATTCGTATGCTGAAATCCTAATCTCCAGTGTGATGGTATTAGAAGGTGGGCCTCTGCGAGGTAATTGACTCGCGAAGGTAGAGCTTTCACAAATGGGATTCGTTCCCTTGTAAAAAGGACCCCTGAGAGCTCTCTTAACCCTCCTTCTGGTATGTGAGGCGCAATAAGAAAATCACTATTTGCAATCTGATAGGGGGCTCTCATCAGAACCCAAACATTCTGGCACTCTTATCTTAGACTAACAGGCTCCAAGCCCTAAGAAATAAATTTCTATGATTTATAAGCCACCCAGTCCATGGTATTTTGTTATAGGGACCTGAACTAAGATACCCAGTTATGACTTAAAGCAGATGCACTGTTGCCAGAGAACAGCGATCATAGACCTAGTTTCAAACTAGAATGGACATAGTTGGTGTTTGGCACATTAAGAAGAGATATTACAGAAAAGAAAAAAAAAGTTGAAACCTCTCAACTCCAAGGCCAGATGGAAAATTATCAATAACATTGCAATCTTGGGAGATGGGCAAAGGTTAATGATGACCTGAAGAGCTGAAGGGAAGACACTGGCAGTCCACGGAATATCACCATTTAATTCCTCCACTCCAAAGGGTTTCCGTTGCACTGTCTCTATAAAACAGTATACCATCCTCAACCAACTACTATTTTTTTTATCCTCCTTCTTCTCTCTTGTCCTCTTCTCCTTCTCATCCTTCTTATTATTCTTATAAATCTCTTTATCTAACTTCTCTGATATATACTATTTTTCCTGTTCTTGTTCCTCTGTAGCCTCTTCTCAGTATCTCCCACCTGGAGCACGTACACCATAGCCTCAGATATTCATTTTATCTTTCCCCACCAGTTCTGTTTTCTCTATCCTTTTTTTTTTTTTACTATCCCCTACTCTGACTTACTGATCATAATGTCTTAGCCTCTAACTGCTTTCTGTCACATTTTCATCTCTTTCCAAGCTCCAAAAGCTCATGTGATATGATGAAAGCCTTTTCAATTTCCCCCAAAAACTCTGGAGCCCAGACCTTTCCCTGTTCTATATGTTATATGACCTGATGACTGCCCCTTTGTTTCTCAATATCTTATTCTGTATGTCCAGGCTTCCTACCCCAGCCAGATGCTTTATATTCTCTTGCTCCCCTTCACCCCTCCATCATTACCACTACTTGATATCTTTTTCTGAAAACATTATTTTCTTGACCTCATATTTTTCTGTTTCATTTATCAGTCTCAACTTTTAAGAAGAGGACCTGGGAAAAGATATAGATACTGATACTGTGTTTCACAGGTGGAATTTCAAGACTACAGTTGTAAGGATGGATTTGAAACAACTCAGCAAAGCGAGTCAGAATGCAAACAATGTGATGGTATGCATTATCACACTGTGCAGCCCTGAGATTGCAAAACTCTTTCCAGACATGTTTGCTCAGCACACGGCATGTCCCCTAGAAGACTTGCATGGAAAAATATCATCTTAGTATAGCCCAAATATGATAGAAAAAAATATGAATTGATCTGATAAGCTCTCCCCTATTATTTCCCTTTCCCATTGCTCAATGTTTCATGTCATAGGATACTAAAATTGGTACTCCCTTAGGACATGGATGCTAACCACTTAGCAGCCTCTCAGGAGACCAAGTCTCATGTACTATGGTTTTTCAGTGAACTTAAGTGCTGTTTGTGTACAGAGAGCTGAGAGAGACAGAGACAGAGAGACAAACAAAAAAAAGACAAAGAACAGATAGATGAAGAAATCTGAAAAGATGTCCAAGGTAATATATCTAATGCGCCCATCAAAATTGATTCTCTCTAGATTCTTCTCTATATGTAAAATATTTGTGCAACAATAAAAGAAATGTATGATGGAAGAAAATTGTGGAAAGAGAGCTCTAGTGTTCATCATATTTTAGAAGTATCATTGAACCTACTTTTATAAGTAAACATGGCTAAATTAAAGAAGCCCATCACACATTAACACACACACTCATACAACAAACAATTAAGAGTAGAAAGAAGGAAAAAAATAAACCAAGTGGTTATTTCAATACCAACTTGTGCCCATAAACCCTGATAGAAAGTAAATATCTGGCTTGTGGTGAAATGTTGTCCACAGAAGCATGATATAATCTGCAGACATTTAGAAGATAACCAACTTGCATTAAAACTATGGCCAAGGAAAATATTTTTAGGAATCTAACAACCCAGGGTAGCAAAACATTGTATATTATAATTACATGGATTTATGAGGCAATGGACATACTAGCTTAAATTTGATATGGGCGAAGGCAGCTCTGTGGGGACCATCTTGGGGGGTAACACAGCCTGCCAAAATGACTTTTGGCCAGAAACCTTGGTAGAATCAGAAGACCAAGTAAAAATAAGAATGAATTAGGATATGAATGAATATTTAAATCCAAGAATATAAGTTTGGGGACTTCTGAGATTCCAGAGGACCATTTTTTGGTTTTCTGCTTTGTTTTGTTTTAACTCAGTCACTAATCTATAGAAATAAATCAATGGTAGTAGAGTTTCTAACTTGAGATTGAATTGGGACAGTGACAACTATGACTAAATAGTGCTATAAACAAACTCTTTTTTTTTCTTTTTTTTTAACCTTAATATCATTAATATGGTGAAGCTACCAGTTTAGGAGATAGAGAAAGGAGTCATTGACACATAATAAGAACTTATTCTTAGGGTCATTGAAAGATGGAAACATGTCAGTGTGATCATCTAATGTCATTGTTCAATTATGGTCATTGTAGTCATTCCAATACCTACAGTTTACATTTAGAGCAAAAAAAATATATTTTCCTGATTTGTTAAAATCTGTAACAAAGTCCTACAGAACTATAAAAGTGAATGTGCATGTAGTCTATATTTTAATTCATATAGATGTATTTTCTATTAAATATTATGATGTAAATAAAAAGGCAAGTTATATATCTTAGAAATGTAAAGAATCCCAAAAAAGTATACTTTTTCTTATCTCCCCAAATATATGCATTTCTTCATGTATTTTTACTAGTGGTGCCAACTTCTATACAATTTTAAGCTAAGGAGCTTGGTTGTCAAGACCTTGAGGAAAGAGTAGCATCTTCTTTTGCTTATCATGTTGTTCCCAAATTCAACATTAGCCAATAATAATGTGTCTGAATAAATAAATAGAGCATCACAGCTGGTAAATAAATGGCACATTATGGTGCTGAATATATGCCTGTAATATACAATAGTATTAAAAACCTGAGAGAAGTTACCTGGAATTATATACATAACTCATATATGTTCTACTGTGGGACATCTTTTTGTAGATGAAATAATGTAGGTACATGCGGGTGAGTTTGAATCATTATATATTTCTATTTAAGACCTTGTTGTATTGAGGAAAGCTAGCAATTAGATTAGTAACACATCATAAGATTTCTGTGCTTACACAACAAACAACCTTTCATTAAAATCCTATTTTATTCATATTACTCTATTATAAAAATCAGCTAGAAAAGACAGCTATCATTTTTAATAAAAAAATACTAGCATCACTGGTGTGGCAATAGTTTCAGTGCTATTTAAGGCTTTTCAGATTTATATACAAGGTTTTTGCTTAACTTCAGTTTCTATGACTTGTACAAGCATTAAGTTAGATTGAATCTCATATTATGATGCTGGTGATGAATCCACAGACAAAAATACACTGATGTGAATAAAAATCACTTTAAGTAAGATAACATTCACCTCTACCTTTAGTTTCTCATTTGAAAAGAATTCTTGCTTTAATTTAGAAATTATTTTTAGTACCAAAATATACAAAGTAACCTTGGAAATAACTGGAAAACGTTTCATCTAACTTCTAAATATTTACTGTTCATTAACTATAAATTATGTTGCATGCCTTCAATGGATATCTGACAAGTATCACAAGAAGGGGATAACTTTTGGTCTTATTGCCAGTAAAAGAACAATTTGGGGAATATCTAGTTGCATGTAGCTAAGCAAAGCATATGAATATATTTATATAAAGGTTTAGAATAATGATTAAAACCCATAAGGCTCAAGTGAATACTTTTAGAAGTAACATCTTGGAAGTAAAAAAGTTCAGCCTGAGAGTTGCTAGCAATCATTACATTTCCTCTATTCCCATAACCTCCATAACTGAGAGGATAAAATTTACCATTCATAATAGATCTAAAAATAAAATATATCCTGGAAAAATTCAATAATATATGTGAAAATCCTTTCTAAAAATATTACAGAGCATTAATCACTGAGAGGTATAAAAGACAAATAAATGGAGAAAAAAATCCTAGTTAATGATTATGAAAATGCCATGTTGTTAAAAATGGCAAATCCGTAAATTAAGTTAAATTGATTTTTGTAATTCCTAAAAAAAAAAAAAATCCTTTGAGGATTTATTTGCTATTGCAGAATATTTTTGTGTGTGTATGACTGTATAAAGAGGTAAGGATAGAGCAAATTGGACTAAAAAAGAACATAAAGGCTAAATTTTACATTGGTATATCAAAATATATGATAAAGATTAATAATTATAAATAATATAATACTGTATAAATAATGTAAAAGTATATTAATGCAGTAGAATGTAAGTCAAAAAATATTCAGGTATACCTGGATATATAATAAAGGTGATACTGCGAATCAATGAAGAAAGGGTGGGTTATTCAATAAGTTAGAAAATTTTCAGAAAACTTGGAAAACAAACAGATCTGTTGACTAATACTACATATCATAATTCATTTCAGATAGCTTTAAGGATTAAATGAAAAAAAGTAAAAGTATGGATAAACGGACAAATAAATGTTCTCTCACTGTAAATAATGCAGTAATCTTCAGTTTGATTATAACCTTTCTGAAAAATCAAGAAATTATTATAATGTTATTCATGTGTCTGCAAAGCAATTATGTATACATCTGAAATAGAACAAAATTCAACTTAAATGAATCTGAAATAGAATAAAAGTCAACTTAAATGATAAATTGGGAAAATAACATTTAAATAAATGACACATATAAATAAAAATTCTCATAAAAGAATAATTAACAATGTTTCTAATTCTGAAAATGTCTTCATAGTTAAAAAAATAGAGCAGTATGCACCAAGATATTAAATGGTAGCTATTTTTGTCCTTCCCAAAACAGTTTTTTTCTATTTCTCTGAAGCCAGGAAATGTTTTCCACTTTTAAGGACCTATATAATTAGATTAAAATGTTGGACTATATGGGTTTTCTATTGCTGCCATAACAAATAACCACAAATCCAGTGCCTTAACACAACACGGATTCATTATGCAGCAGTGCAGAGAAGTCTGAAATGGACTGAAACCAAGGTGTCAATAGATCTGCCTTCCTTCTAAAGTGTCTTGGGGAGAATCTGGTTCCTTTCCTCTCTTGGCTTCTAAAGGCCACCTGCATTTTTGGTCAATGGGAATTGGAAGAAATCTTCAAAGTCAGAAGCCTATTATCTTCAAATTTCTAGCTGCTGTTTCTCTTCTGCATCCCACTTCCATTTTAAAACACACCTTATGTTGAGTTCACCCTAATAATTCAGGACAATCTCTCTATCTCAAAGTCCTTATCCTTTTTTTTAAGGTTTTATTTATTTATTCTTGAGAGAGAGAAAGAGAGAGAGAGAGAGAGAGAGAGAGAGAGAGAGGCAGAGACACAAGTAGAGGGAGAAGCAGGCTCCCCGCAGGGAGCCCGACGTGGGCCTGGATCCTGGGTCTCCAGGGATCAGGCCCTGGACTGAAGGCAGCACCAAACCCGCTGAGCCACCCGGGTTGCCCCCTTACCCCTAATCATATCTTCAAAGTCCTGTTTGCCGTATAAGGTGACATAAGCAAAGGCACCTAGAATTAGGGCATGGAAATATTTGGGGAGCCATTATTCTGCTTCTCATAGTCTGTTACATTTGTTAGCATGCTTAAGGGTGATTTGAACATTTTTTCCATGTATATTTTTTTCATTTTTTCATTTTCTGAAAGGAATGCACAAGTATTTGATTATATAACTAAAAAAGAAGAAAAAGAAAAAAAAGGAGGGGTAGGAAGAACTATAAGTGAAGAAAATGCCCTAGATTGGGCGTCTAGAGATCCACGTTCATAACACTGCCTATTCTGGTAACTGGTATTTCTGTGGACAAGTCACTTCAAAGCTTTGCTATTTAATTTCTTAACGTGAAATAAGGGAGTTTAAACTTTAAAGACTTACAACTTTCAGCTGAGGACAGAAAACTTGGACCGGGACTCTATGACTTTATGAGATTGTTCCAACTGGAATGGCAGTGTAGGCAGAAAAGCAAGTTAATGTTCTCCAACAGAACACTAAAGGCACTTCTAAAGTTGTTGCGAAGTCTGTTGGGTGTTATTTGGAATGCTTTCTCTGTGTTTTCCACGTTCAGTTGTATCGTGGATAATTAAAATCCACATATAATACAAAATTCATTTACTCAGATGACACTTACACAGCAACTAGTTTATGTTAGACATGGTGTTAGGGGATTGCCTCTATGGCATAAGTAATATGAATAAAGCAAACGTATACTGTTGAAAAAGAAGCACAAAGATGAAACACACATATTTCTGTCCCACAAGAAGCTTAAACTTTAGTTGGGCAGAGGGAATAATCACTTCCCAAAAGGCAGACGTTGTCTTTTTGGGCTCTCTATCCCCTGGTCCCTCTAACACTCCGTCCCCATTGCCTTCCTCTGTGGTTGATGGTTAAAAGGAAGTTACATGATCCTTCCTCACCTGATTTAGCCCTATATAGCCAACGATGCATTTAACACATCCACTTGGATGTGTAAAAGGAAGTCATAACTCAACATGCTCCAGATTAATTCATTCAATTATATTTTTTTTTTATTTTTCTGAAACACTAGTTCTCTTCTTGGAATTCTAATTTCAGTTAATGGCCCCATGATCAATCCTTATGTAGCCCGCACCCTACGAGTCATTCTTGATATTTACTTTCCCTTACCCACTCTATCAGGGTACCAGCGGGAAACAGATGGAATACTCATTAGAATAATCCTGAAATATTTTAATTACGGGAGTGTTTATGAATGGCGGATAGTGTGCAAGATTACCATAAGAAACAGTACAGTATCCTGGGGCTCTTTACCACCTCTACAATGAAAGAACCACAGGAATCCAGAAGCAAAGGACCCTGTAGATAGTTACCTTGAGAGAATTAGAAGTCTGAGTTGAGAATCCACATTGACTCTGCAGGGAGGTAGTCAGGGGAAGAAATATCTCTACCTTACTGTCTTATATCCCGTTTTCCTTTTGATGCCCCCTGTTAGCTGTACCCAACCAAAAGCCAAAGACCAGCTCTTACACAACAATGATAATTTATTTTTTTATTTTAAAAGTTGTTTCCTCAATAGTCTCCTCTTATTATTCTGACCCCTGCAACTAAATCACAATGAGCTTCTCAAAATGCATGTATAATTGCTCCCCCTCCCTTATTTAAAAGACATCCATATTTTTCCAGTAGCATTAGGATAAAGATCAGAATCCTTAACATGCCTCCTCCCTGGAAAATTCATGTATTACCTCGTTGCCTACTTAACTCTTCATTTTCCTTCAGATCTCCATTCTGTCCTCACTACTTCTTCTAGGTAGTCCCACTTTTTCTGACGAATTGCTTTTTTAGTCATTTTCATAGCACGATCTATTTCTACCTAAAATATTTATTATTCTCATAATGCAACATGCTTTTAAAGACACTTGGTTTCTCCCATAATACTAAGGCACTTCAGTGCCTGTATAGGACCTGGCATATAGTATAAACAGTAAATTTATCTAGAATGCATACATTAACTAACAATTTCATTAAGTTATTTTCCCCACAAACACATGATGAAGTTCACACATGTGAGATGCCTACATGAACACTGTGAAATTTTGACACATCTCCCCCAAATAGCCTATCCTCTCTTCACCTGTTATTTCCCCAAAGTCCAAGACAAAATTGGATGCCCTGCCAAAATGAGTAAACAAGACTGGTTTAGACTGAATAAGTATGAATCTATAGTGAGAGTGATGAGTAGAGATTAGGGATGATGGAAAAAAGAGCTCCTGCAGGTGACAGGTGGGCTTGAGGAGTATATTAGTTGCCTATTGCTATACTAAAATTATATATATATATATATTTAACTTAGTGGCTTAAAATGACATCAATGTATTATCTTAAAATTCAGATGTCTGGAATGGGTCTAATGGAACTAAAACCAAGGTACTGATTAAGCTGCATTTCTTTCAGGTGCCTCTAAGAGAAAAGTCTTTTTTTCTTTTCTTTTCTTTTCTTTTTTTTTAGGTGTGTGTGGGGGGGAGGTTGGCTTCTGGAGGCTAACAATATTCCTTGGCTCAAGGCTGCCTTCCATCTTCAAAGTTGGTAATAGCATCATTCTGGCCTTTACTTGTGTGGTTATATCTCCTTTTCTGATTTTGAATCACTTACCTTCCTCTTTCACTTATAAGGAACTTTATAATATATTGGGCCCACCAGGATAAATCTCTGGACCATGAGGTCTCTTCCAATAACCTGCTTGAGAGGGCTGAGGTACTCCAAGAGCTGATTATCATAGTTTATTACTTTTATTTCACAAATTAGGATGAGTATTTATGAAGTGATATTAAACCATAAGGAAAGTGAAGAATGCACTAAATAAAGACAAGATTAGGAAGTCCATGATACAGTTTTATGCTGGACCTTTCAAAATAGATACAGAGGTACAGATTGGACATGAATGTGGAAAGAGACCACACTGGAAGGCAGAGGGAAAAGGAAAAAAAATCTGAACAAGACATACACATGGCAAAGAAAAGAGAATGGCCAGTAAAAGGCATGAGTCTATTCTGTACAGTATTCAGTTAGTAAAGAGACATATGGTTAAAAACCCATGTGAGTATCAGTTAGGTGATGGAGGGCCCTAGGTATCAGTAGTTAAGACTCTCATCTCCTTAAATAACAGCTGCAGTCATTTTGTAAGTTGTTCTAAGTGTTCGGTGGCTCATAAATGACTACAAAGTAAGCTGGTTATGGTGTAGAGTAAGGTGGAGGATAGACATGTGGTGGAGAGGTTGGAATTAGAGACTTCAGGAACCAGTTATTAAGCTTTTTCCAAAGCCAAGTACTAAACCGCCATCACTTGTTTCTTTTTTCTTTTGCCTCTTGGTTTTAGATGTTTTCATTAGTTCTGCTGATAAATATTTTCCTACTTCTACCTTAGTGTATATGTATATATATTGTATATATGTGTATATATGTGAATGCATATTATATATAATATGCATTCACATAATGAATAACGTTCCTTTTTAACTTTCTACTCAGATATGAGTAGGTAGTAAATGGGAAAACAAGAACTAATTGGCCTAGCATATCAAAATACAGTGTGATCAATTCCTTACTGATTGGAAATCAGTTATACTTTTCTTATGGTGTAGATGTACTTGGCAGTTTGATGAGTGTGATTCAGAGCTCTAGGACAGTGAAAACAGTAAAACTAGATAAAAGAGAAATAGTCTACCCATAAGGTTAAACCTTGAACTATATCAGAAAGAATAGCAAATACTGACTGATAAGGGTACAGCAAAAATGATGCTTTTATTTATCACTTCTGGCAATAAAAATATTTGGTAACAATTGCAACATGTATGAAGAGTCAAAAAATCTATATCCATTTTGTTTCTGCCATTCTTTTTTTGAGAAACACCTTGAATATTACAATATTATAGAAAACGTGGAAAATGATTTATGGATAAAGATGATCATCATAGTCCTAGTTATAATAGTCAAAATGTGAAATATGACATATATTTGATAATCATTAAATCATTAACTGAAATATGGTCAATGTACCTTATAGACTAAAAAAAATCAATAAAAATATTTATAACTAATTGGAATAACATAGTTTCTATCAGAGAACATTGAAAGAAAAAACAATACATATTCAATGGTAAATATAGCATGGTTCCACATGCGTCAAAATAAGACACACACAATTCATCTGACAAAGAATATATACCTAGTTTTATCAGTTATGATTGGATACGGAGATTATAAAATGGCAATTCTGGTTTTTCCTTTTCTGCATTGATTTTGTGAATAATATATTTGTAAAGACTAACAAAATATGTAATGTTCATAACAATAAATGGTCTCTAATGATTATAGATTTCTAAATAACTGGTGATGGAGGACATACAAATAATTAACTCTCTTAGTCCATTTAGGCAGCTATAACAAAACACCAGAGGCTGAGCAGCTTAAAAGCAAAAGACATTTACTTCTTATAACTCAGGAGTCTGTGAAGTCCAAGCTCAAGGCACCATCATGGTTGGCTGATGGTCCTCTTAGAGTGGCACACCGTCTACGCCTTGAAGTATTCTTGCATCATGGAAGGGGCATGGGATCTCTGTGCAGCCTCTTTTGTAAAGGCACCGATTTAAGAGGTTTCTACCCTCATAATCTAATCACCCCCACAGCCCCCTATTTCCTATATTATCAACTTTAGGGGTTAGGATCTCAACCTATGAATTTGGGGCAAATAAACATTCAGACCACAGTATATGGTCTGAGTATTGTTATTTAACAGAAAAGTATTGCTTCATTATTTACAAGCACTTTTAAAAATCACTACATTAACACAGCGATTTGAAAAATACATTGAAGAAAAGGCATTGGAATCCATTCACTTACATCTACATATTTCACTTGTGGAATACTAAATGTAAATTAATTAATTAATTAATTAATTAACTTGAAAGAGAGAATGCATGTGAGTGCATGGTGGGGAGGGGGCCGATGGAGAGGGAGAGAGAAGCCCCAGGAGATTCCACAGTGAGCACAGAGCCCCAAGCTGGGCTCCATTCCATGAGCGTAAGATCATGACCTGAGTCAAAACCAAGAGTCACTAAGTGCTTAACCAACTATGCTACCCAGGCATCACTAAATTCTTTTTTAATTTTGCAGTATTTTCTGTTTTTTTTCCTGAGATTCTATAGAATCATAATAATTACTAATAATGGTTATAAAGTAATAAAATTATGAGAAAATTCTTAGATGACATTGTTTCAAATAATAAATGATAGCATTTTATATTTTCCTTTTAAGAGTCATGCAATTTTGTAGATAATAGTTTCAATTTTCTCTTCCATTGTGTTCAAAACACTTTCCTCTCCATGCGGGTTTAGATGAAAATATTTTATAGAGTGCAAAATATCGAAGAATAAGTTAAGCTTGTGTAAAACTCTTTCCAATGAATAAGGGTATTTTTATTTCATTTGAGAATTCTTGAAGATAAAAGACATTGTGTTGCCATCAGAACTGTTATTATCTACAAAGACTCCATTGTGGAAATGGATTAAAAAGAAATATATATATATATATATGACTGAATGTATTGGAGATGTCTATTATAGTTTAAAGGAATATTGACATCCTATAAAGAAAGAAAATCCAAAAAGATCTGAGTCACAATATTCAACTTGGTGTTCAAGAATAGAACCGAATACAAGTACTTGCTTCCACATTTTGAATGTTTTTAAGCTTTATCTTTCTATTTCTTAAATGTTATCTCTGGAAGTGGGTTATATTTCATTGCAAGGGAAAAAAGTTATAGATTAAATTCACAAATAATATAAGGTAAAAAAAAAGGAGATGTAAGTTAGTTTTATGCTCCTATTTACTTGCACTATCACACAGTTTCTTTTTTTTTTAAGATTTTATTTATTTATTCATGAGAGACACAGAAAGAGAGGCAGAGACACAGGCAGGTGGAGGAGAAGCGGGCTCCTTGCATGGAGCCCGGAGCTCAGTCCGGGGTCACTCCCTGAGCCAAAGGCAAAAGCTCAACCGCTGAGCCACCCAGGCGTCCCTATCACAGTTTCAAGAAGATCCTTACCTCTGTCTTTTAGCTTCTGACATGGAAGTAGCTATTTTCTAAAGAGGGGGATCTAGAAATGACACAATGGGTCTCCCTCTCCTTCTAACAATTTCTATGCCTCATCTTATCAAATTGTGTGTGTGTGTGTGTGTGTGTGTGTAATTGAACTTTCTTGATATAAAGGCAAAGATCTCAAATAATTTAATATATTCTGGAAGACTCCCACTGAGAAACTAAAAACAAGGCCTATCCTGTTATGCAATTTGAAGATTAGCTCTTATTTCTCCTCACAAATGGAGATAGTCCACATCTCTGTTTCCATGTAGCAAAACCCCAATATCCTGCTTACAGTTTAAAATACTAAAACATTATCTCTAACTGTTAACCTCAAGGGTCTATTTTTCACTTAAAGAAAATAATAATACCATATTGACCTTTTTCAAACATTAAAAAATATGTAACACAATAGTGGTAACTGTTAACAAAAAAGTTAAATGATTATGCAGCCAATTAGGAGAATCAACAGTCTTTTGAGGGTCCTCATTGTCATTATTTTGCCCCTTCTTTTTTTTTGTGGTGAGGATATCTATTTACAGATTTGAAGACAGGTAGAAACACAACTGACCCTTAAACAACATGAGTGAACTGTCGGTGCACTTACAGATTTTTTTTTCATAATTTGTTTTTATTGAAGCCCAATTTGCCAACATATAGCATATCACCTAGTGCTCATCGCATCAAATGCCCCCCTCAGTGCCCATCACCCAGTCACTCCAACTCCCCTTCCACCTCCTCTTCCGCTACCCCTTGTTCGTTTCCCAGAGTTAGGAGTCTCTCAGGCTCTATCACTCTCACTGATATTTTCACTCATTTTCTCTCCTTTCCCCTTTATTGCCTTTCACTATTTCTTAATTTCCCCATATGAGTGAAACCATATGATGATTGTCCTTCGATTGACTTACTTCACTCATCATAATACCCTCCAGTTCCATCCACGTTGAAGCAAATGTTGGGTATTTGTCGTTTCTAATGGCTGAGGAATATTCCACTGGATACACAGACCACAGCTTCTTTATCCATCATCTGTCGATGGACACCGAGGCTCCTTCCACAGTTTGGCTATTGTGGACATGGCTGCTAGAAACATCGGGGTGCAGGTGTCCTGGCATCTCACTGCATCTGTATCTTTGGGGTAAATCCCCAGCAGTGCAATTGCTGGGTCATAGGGCAGGTCTATTTTAACTCTTTGAGGAACCTCCACACAGTTTCCCAGAGTGGCTGCACCAGTTCACATTCCCACCAACAGTGTAAGAGGGTTCCCTTTTCTCCACATCCTCTCCAACATCTGTTGTTTCCTGCCTTGTTAATTTTCCCCATTCTCACTGGTGTGAGGTGGGATCTCATTGTGGTTTTGATTTGTATTTCCCTGATGGCAAGTGATGCAGAGCATTTTCTCATGTGCATGTTGGCCATGTCTATGTCTTCCTCTGTGAGATTTCTCTTCATGTCTTCTGCCCATTTCCTGATTGGATTGTTTGTTTCTTTGCTGTTGAGTTCAATAAGTTCTTTATAGATCTTGGATACTAGCCCTTTATCTGATACGTCAATTGCAAATATCTTCTCCCATCCTGTAGGTTGTATTTTCAGTTTGTTGATTATTTCTTTTGCTGTGCAGAAACTTTTTATCTTGATTAAGTCTCAATAGTTCATTTTTGCTTTTTCTTTCCGTTGCCTTCATGGATGTATCTTGCAAGAAGTTGCTGTGGCCAAGTTCAAAAAAGGTGTTGCCTGTGTTCTCCTCTAGGATTTTGGCGGATTCTTGTCTCACATTTAGATCCTTCAACCATTTTGAGTTTATCTTTTTGTCTGGTGTAAGACAATAGTCTAGTTTCATTCTTCTGCATGTGTATTTTGCCCTTTTCCTGAAAACAAAACAATAATGCAGAAGAAAGTCTGCTGTGGTGGGGCATGATGGATGTGAGTACTTGCTGATCCCAGAATAATTATGTAGAATCAAAATGTCAATTTATACATGTCAATTAACTTCTAAATCAGCATTTTGCAAATTTTAATTTTTAGTTATATATATGTATTTTTTGTTCACTACAAGAAAAAAAATGGAGCTGATGTCTTGTAAAAGAAATCTAGTTATGGTATATTTGAGTCTAAAATTCAATTCTCTTGACTCCAACTCCAGCACTGTCCTACTTTTTTCTCAAATTTCACCAATTTCCTATTGTTTGGCTCTATTTTTTTTTTTTTTTTTTGACTATAGAAAGCCTTCACCAATTGACTGGGAACCTGACTAGGAGTGTTTTAGACTTCAAATGTGTGTCCCCTCCTTCTGTTCTAAAGGCCCAGTTGCAGAAAATTATCTCAGAGAACAATAAAAATGTTATATGTGTGGGTGGACATAGTTTGAATTCAAGAAGATTGATATAAAAGATTCATATTTATTTGCTTGAGATAATTACTATACAGAGAAAAGGTAGGAGGAAATAAGGGAAATTCATACCTTCAGGAACATGTGATCATTTAATTTTTTAAAAACGCAACCCCCCCCCAAATCTAGTAAAATATTTTAATCATTCACACAACAAAGATTAGGATACATGCTCAATATCTAAGAGGGAAAGGGGCATATAGAAATCAATTCTACTTTTTGACCATTAAATTCCTGGAAAATTGAATACTACTGAACAAATATTAGTGTAGGGTCAATTGTGTTTCAACTTTATATTCATGGGTGTAAAGAGAAGATTATCAAGATATAAAGGAATGAAAAATAATTGCTACCAGTACTTTAAGTACACTTAATATAGGATGGACTGATTTCCTCAATGGCCTATTCTCAAAAATATAAACTACACACACTTAGTTCTTAACTACTCTTGGTTTCTTTCTTGTGTTTATTAAGGATTTATTTATTTATTTAAGAGTGAGAGAGAGAGAGAGAGAAGGGGAGCAAGAGCAGGGGTGGGGAAGAGCAGAGAGAGAGGGACAAATAGATGCCCCACTGAGCAAGGAGCCTGACTTGGGGATCCATCCCAGGACTCTGGGATCATGACATGAGTTGAAGGCACACTCTTAACTGACTGAGCCACCCAGGTGCCCCAAATGTGCTTGGATTCTATCTCAAGCTCTCATTCTTATGATAGTAAAAATAACACCATGCCAATTTGGGGTAAGCTGCCTTGCCTTCCACAAGATTGATTATAATTGTTGGGAACAGCATAACTCATTCATTCTACCCCAGACATATATAAACAGAATATGGTACAACCACTCTCTTTGCCTAGAAGTTGGTTTAAGAAGGGGTATATGAATTATTTCTGGTTTGTGAGGCATGAGTGGGCAGGGGCTATTGGTAATGTTATTTTGTTGTTGGTTGGTTTCTTTTCATTCCTAAGGAGTCAAAAAAAAAAAAAAGGAATAACCCTCTCGCCTTTCTCTTGATTTTTGTTGTTTGTGACAGTGATGCATGGAACAGCTATATCTTACTTGATACTAGATTGGAGACAAAACTAATTCCCAGTAGAGAGAAGTGCTGAGAGAATCCCTAAGAAATCGGAACAATCACCCTACACCATAACTAGAGTCATGTTTGCCAATGGATTTCTTATTAAGTTAAAATCTATAAACTTTATTATGGAACATAGTTTGAGCCCTTACTTGACAGCAGGCACTAAATTTAGTTTATACATGAGGAAATGGACACTTAGAAAAATGATGTACTTGTCTGTCTCCTGAAAACCACGAAGTAAGTTCCAGAGATAAGATATCATTACACATATTTGTCCCATGAAATTTCAGCCACTCCTCTACATGGTGCCTTGTTTCTTAGCATATAAATTATCATGGAACTTATAGTTTCGGCTACATGGCCTCATAAAATTTACACCAGTCATTATCTCAGACTAGCAATCAATGCTAGTCCCACTTCTCAAATACTAAATGAGTCACAGTTTTGCAATATAGTTGGAAAATCATATTTTTGGAAACTGGATATACTAACACAGAACATTGAGAAAAAGATCTATAATGTCTAAGTGCCCCCTTCAAATAAAATGATTCCACTGGAATTTAGAAAGAGAGGAGTAAAAATGTAGCATACTTCATATTTACTTGGAGCTCTCAGTATTGAATCCTGTTTCATTGCCTGCCCTACCTTTTTACCCATTTGTCCTTAATCAGGATATTATAAAACCAAAGCCCTGATGTTTTTTTACTGATGATGCAGATAAAAATTACTAAAATAATGTGAGCAAGCATAAATTGTTTTTCTTTAGAACATTAGCTCTCTTTGAAGAGCAATTTCCATTTCAACTGGCTTCCATGTGTTATTCCAGAGTTTTTATAATTGTGTACAAGAAGCAAAAGAACATGCCAGTCTCAGCATCCATATCAATGATGAACGCATTTGACTCTGACAAAAAAGACTCTCTAAATTTGTAGTAATGGCCTTTCTTCCACTGATACTTCAAAACATATTTTTATAATAATTAAAATCTCCAAGTCAACACTAAGATATTAATAACCACATCCATTTATTTGGTCAACATAAATGTTACAGTCTTCTAATTTTTAAAATTTTCTTCCAACAATAATACATTGGTAGCCATAACTTCCTGATAAACTGTATGAATTCTTCTTGGAGGTTATAACTGTCAGAGAGACAAATAACTTTTCAAACTCAGTATACATAAGATTTATTATGCATATTTCTGCATCCCTTTTCCCTGAAAATATGTTTCTAAAAGAATCAATGGAGTCTAATACAGTAATGAGTATTATTAAAACACTCACCAGATGGTAAATGTAGGTGTTTCAAGGGAGTAAAATGGGGAAAAACTGGTTGGCAGGCTAAGTTCAATTAATTTGGGGATTTTCTTAATTGTTTGTTAGTACCTAGGAGCTGGTTGTTTGTTTATTTTCTATGAACATGCTAAAATTGTTCCAAACATGTAAGCATCCTAATTTTCCTGTAACTCTTTTATTGGGCTGTTTTTATTCTTTCATGCTTATATGTTAAAAAGCAACTCTGTTGGATCCATCTTCTAAAATCTATAATGTTATACCATGCACTGGGTTATCGTGATCATTCTCATCATCATAATCATCAACACCATCGTCATATTCTTCTTCTCCTCATCAGTAAAAAGCAACGATTATGAGAATTATGAAAGACTTCATGTGCGAGACTTGGGCTAAAAGCCTAATGGTCTTCTAATACATCAAGATCAACTATTAGGCTGCAGGACTGGATTCAAATCTGGATAGTCCTGATGTCAATCTCTGTGGGATTTGCTATTATAATTCATTTCTCCTGAAATTCATGATTCATGCTCATTGGCAAGTTTCTATATTTTCAAGCTATGGTTATTAAAATTCTAAATAATTTGCCTTTTCAGTATCACACAATGTGACCAAAAGTTTAATTTTCTGGGAGATATTCTTTGATTCTTTAAATTAAAATATGTTCCCATGTTTTATAGTCCTTATCACACCCTTTATCTATTTTATGCAGATTCTTCACACTGTTTTAATTACATGTCAAATATCAATCTCCCCCATTGGAATGTAAGTTCTATAAACAAAAGGGCTTTTGCTTCCAAATTCTACTACTTGGTTCACAGAAATAATTTCATTTAATGCACGACCAGATCTAATATTATTTTAATACATGATCAAGTTGCTATATTCTTGGTCTAAAAATAACCAAAAATGGCAACAACAATAACAAATTTTTGAGTCTAAATGACATTTAGTAAGCACTCAAAGTCTTTAAGGAACTGGACCAAATGTGGATATGTATTCCTCTATTTAATTCTCACAGTTAGGCATTTATAGATGAGGGTACTTAGGTGCAAGAACATTAAATGACTTACCTAATGGCAAACAGATATTACACAGAATGATGAAGAGATCATGAAAATGCTCACAGGAAAACATGTCGTCTTTGTTGTCAATCAATTTCAACAAGATGCACGATGATAAGTTGCTGTAAAGTATGTGGGAAGGTAGTTTCATGAACACTTAACTTGAGAACCACAGTGATTTTAAGGTGGGAAAAGTCAAGTCTACCTGTCTGTCTGTCTTTCTCTTTCTCTCTTGTTCTTTCTCTAAAATCAAATGTTTCTAATAAATAGTCTTGGCCTTAACAAAGTTCCCACCACAACACTAAGTTCACACCACTCAGGCTACGTCTTCAAATGAAAAGAAAAAAATCCTTTGTGTGGAGTAGGTGATTTGAGGATGACTGAGGACAGTACGTACTACATTTCTCCACTTTGGTTTGAGAGTCTCTTAGCCTGACATGTCTTCTGTCTCACACTAACCTTGATTTGGTTTAAAAGGGGTTTTCTCCCCTTGGCTAAAAGCTTTCAACTTCCTGACCTCGTTTCCTTCTTGATTTCAGTTTTAAAATTCCAGTGCTGCTCATTTTGCCCTTAGTTTATCCTAGGCAGCTTTGACTATTTCCACCATCTCCATAACCTTTTGTGCTGAGTCAATGTGTCAAGAATGTAATATATATCATTAATCAGAATCTGTAGATTCAAAGTGGGAAAAAATTAGCACATGAGAAAAACAAGGAGCAGGTAAAAATCCTGGAGCAGGTAAAAAAAAATCACACACACACACACACATACATATATACACACACATCTTTATATAAAATATGCATTTACAAATATATATCTATGTATTTATAAATATATTACATATGTATTTAAAATAATCTAAAGAGGAAAAATAGAAGAAAATTACTCTCTTTGTTCTGCTGATTTATTTTTATTGATAGGTTGCTGGCCAAGATGCTTTATGCTTTCCTGCTGTGATGACAATTTTTCCTTAGGTTCAAGCACTCTGGAGACCCAACTCTCAATAAGCAAAGATTTCAAGTTATCAGATAGAATAGACCCCCATAGTGGGTCAGTGCTTTTAACAAAAGTGCTTCCTGAAACAATACTAAACCTATAGTCCTGGCTCTGTCTACATAATTTAGAACTCTGCTCCTTTCTTTCTGGATTTTTACCTGCTCCAATATCATTGTCTTTCTCATGTGCTAATCTTTTCCCACTTTGAACCTACAGATTCTGGTTAATGATTGGCACTACCCTGTATGGAATAGTGCAGTTAGTCATCTTAGGACAGTTCTACCAAAAAAAAGTCTACTTAAGGTTGGCCCAATACTCTCTCATTGAAGACTGATTGAAATAACTCACTATGACCTTATTACCACTCTTTCTCTCTCTCCCTCTTTCTCATAAAAACTCCTCCCCTAATTCAAGCCTGGTACTGTCTCAGATAGACAGTGGTCAACTTAGAAGGCGTGTTGTTAAAAGCCAAAGCAGTTACTTCATTACATAATAAAGTGTATAAAACTTCAGAGATAAGCTTTCAAATTTTTCCTTAGACTTATCAACATTGGTATGAGGATAAACAAGTGTATATTATGTCATCAGGAAAGAAAAATGACTTAAAGTTCACTGAAAGTTATGTATTGCTTTTAGCAAACCCTAAACCCTCTCATTTGTGCCTCTGCTTTGAGGAGTATTAATACTTCTACAGTATTCAGCATTAATTAAAATGTATCAAAAAGTGAGTGCTTTTTCATTCCAAGAATCATATAAAAATGTTTGCCTATTTGGCAAATGTAGCAAAAACATAAATAAATTTGACAAAGGTCAGGTAAGACATCTACATGAAAACAAAATAAGTATTACTGAAGGAAATTAAAGAATGTAAATAGTAAACTATACCTTGCTAACAAAGTCAAACACTCAATATTCTTAACACATCAATTATCTTAAAATCGATCTATATATTCAACAAAAGCCTAAGTATCCAAAACCATTCTTTTTTTGGTAGAAATTGGCAATCTAACACTAGAATTTGTAGTAAGATGGAAAGAATAGAGAATAGCTACAATGGGTAGAATTCTAACGTTATTCTCCAGATTTCTACATTTTGATGTGCCTGCCCTGTACAATCTTCAGTCTTTGACTGGTAATGGTTTGAGGTAAGTATGACTGATTTCAAAATTTGAGTCTTTGATTGGTAATGGTTTGGGGTAAGTATGACAGATTTCAAAATGCGAGCTAGAGTATGTTACATGCCAAAATAAAGGGATTTTTCTGGATAAATGATGTTCCCACATCAGTTGATTTTGAATCAGTCAAAAGGGAGGTTATTCTGGGTAGGCCTGACCCAGTTGGGGGAGCCCTTTAATGAAGCTGGACGCTGAATCTGAAATCTGAAACATGTGACTATGTGAGAGCCTATGGAAGAGGCTGCGTGGCAAGAGCCTGATGAGGGAGGGCCTCCAGGAGCTGAAGGTGGGCTTTGGCCAGACAGCCAGCAAGAACACAGAGACTTCCGCCTTACAGATACAAGGGGTGAAGTTCTGCTACATCTGAGTGGATTTGGAAAGGGACCTTGAGCTCCAGAGGAGAGCACAGTTCCAGCCAACCACTTGATTTCAGCCTCGGGACTCCGCTGAGCCCAGTCATGCTGTGCTAAGAAAACTATGAGATAATAAATGAGTCTTTTAAGCCCTAAGGTTCTGATAATTTGTCATGCAACAATGTAAAACTAATACGACCAACACAATTTTGAAAAGTAAAGCAAAGTTGCAGAATATATATACTACCTGGTGTTAAGACTTAAAAAGCCACAATAATCTAGACAATTCCATATCGCTGAAAAGCCATACATAATGATCAACGAAATAGAATAAGAATGTCTGGGCTAGACTTAGAAATTATAAATCATTTTTTGGCAAAGATGCAAAGGTAATTTAATGAAAAATGATAATCTTTTCAACAAATGGTGCTGGAATAATTGGATATTTATGTGAAAAAATATGAACCTTGACCACTGATACCGTGCTGTAAATCTTCTAGAAGATAACACAGTAGAAAAATTATAATGACATTTGCTTAGGCACATATTTCATTTCAACCAAACACATGCACACCTTCACAAGAAAATAATCATAAATTGGACTTCAAAATTTAAAAGTGTAGCCCTTGGAGAGCCCAAGTGTCCATTGACAGGTGAATAAAGAAGATGTGGTATACACACATACACCTGGACATACACAAATGGAATATTACTCAGCCTTAGAAAAGAATGAAATCTTGCCATTTGCAACAACATGGATGGATCTAGAGAATATAAAGCTAAGCAAAGTCAATGAGTTAGAGAAAGACAAATACCACATGTTTCACTCATAAATGGAATTTAAGAAACAAAACAACAGGCGAGAGATAGAAAGATAGAGATAGAGAGAGAGAGAGAGAGACCGACCAAGAAACAGACTCTTAACTATAAAGAACAAACGGATGGTTACCAGAGGGCAGGTGGGTGGGCGATGGGTGAAATAGGTGATGAAATTAAGAGCACGCTTCTCAGGATGAGCACTGAGTAATGTGAAGAATTGCTGAATCCCTACCTGGTACACCTGAAACGAATGCAGCACTGTGTGCTAACTATACTGGATTCACTGTACATAGGGCTGACAAGTTGTGGGGAGCAATCACAACTTTCCAGTGACCATGTAAAATAATACACTTTGCACTTTCTTAAAAAAAAAAAAGACCTTGACATACTCCTACCATATAACTCAGCCGCTCCATTCCTAAATGACTGCTTGTGATAAATGCAGACATATGCCAACACTTTATAATATATATATATGCATTATAATATATTCCTGACTGCCTATTAATGTATCTTTTATGTGTTTTCCACTTCCTTTTGTCTGCCCAGGTGAGAAAGAACAAGGGAAATTTTCCTCACAATAAGAAATGCCCCCGGAAAAGTACAGATCCTTCGATTCCTAGACCCTTCATTAGCTTCCATAGAGATTGGATTTGGCTGCATAGAGAACACAGAGGCTTTGAAGAAGACATCTGATTCCTTTGTGAAGCAACTTTGAGGTCCAGGAATTTGTAGTGACTGAGCCAAGGTTACCTGTGTTAAAGGCATAATTGGCACAAAGCAGGTGTGTAGGCATCAGGTTATTTCAAGTTCCATACCTGATTGTTTTTCTCTTTCTTTCCCCTTACACTAAATTACTTTTTCTTTGTTTACGGGGATTTTCGACGTGGCGAGCCTGCCATATTAACAAATACTTCTACATAATGATACCTGAGGTACATATTTTAGAGAGTTTGAGAGACTGCATATGCAGCTGCATTTTTTGACATCTAAAAATGTTAAGCTCATTGTCATAAATTACATTGTATATATAATCTCATTTTTATTGACTCTTCCATCTTTAATTAAATTGTCCTTTTACTGTACCTTTCCTTCAGCTGGTATACTTAAGCCAACATGCCAATTTCATCCATTTTGTTTATATGTTTAAAGCTACCACATACATTTTGGTAAGTCAGCTCTATCTTTGTACTTTTCAAATTCAATTAAGTTGAAAGCTTTGTCTAGTTTGATAAGAGACAACTGCTGAAAGCTAATGCCTTACAGAAAAATGTTACAAGGACAAAATATGATTTAATAGAGAGGAGGAAAACATATATTTAATTTAACAGACAATCAAATGAGGTTTTTTTTTTCAAATACTCCATCAATAATATAGAAGATATTATTTAAAACCATATGTGGCTTCAAATGCCTCTGTTTTAACATACACTACAAACTGACCTTATTTCTTTATTTTACTAAAGATTAAGAAGGCACTTTTACTGCAGAAGCATGTTAATGTTCAGTAATTCTAAAAATGGTTTTAACTTTGTAACTATATATAATAGACTTAATTTGCGTTCACAGAAATGATAAAGTGAAGTTTGATTTTTACTGATTTGTATTCAAAATTAGGACAACATTCTTGGTGTGAAGCCTTCTCGGTATATGTATTTTCAAGTGCCTTATGTTTCTCCCACCTACACTGTGAGGTTTGCTTAAAGCCCGCTTAGCTAATATTTTAAGGCCAGAAATATGTATTAAACCTAAATCCATGTCAAACATTATGACACATCCTGCAGATAGGCTTACGACTATGGCCATAATCCCCTTCTCCCCGCAAGAATCCTGGCCTGAGAAGACCAACAGGTTCATGCTTAACCGTTACATGAGGACAATTACAAAGGGTGCTACAACAGATAGAAAAATCAAGGAACCTCTATCATAAGGAGTCGACGCATATGTATAGAAAAAGTTATGGTTGAGTAGTGACTTAAGGGTTAAATTGATGTGCTGACAGATATTTTAAGTTGAGGAACAGGCATAAGCAAAGTGTACAGATAGGCTTTATGGAAGCTGAGTATCGACCATAAGTGGAATAGAGCACAGGTAAGTATGTTTGAGCAGGTGAGTTTGGGAAGGTACGGAAGGACGTGGTTGGAAAAGGCAGTGAGGCTCATCAAGGCATCTTTGTACTTGAACTCATCTGTCACACTGCTGTGTGCCATAGGGGCCTGAAGTCAATTATTATGCTAAAACCTTTTCTGACTTGCCTATTGCCCGTTGTAGAGTGAAAGAGTTGCATTCTGTTTTGGGGAGCAGGAGGGTGATCCAGACAGCAGGGAAGGGCACGGAAATTAGTGCACATATATTAGTTTGGGGACAGGAGGTTAGCCATGAGCCATTGCTTTATTTAGTGGGTGCTCATAATAATCTCTTGTTGGAATGTATCCCCCCCTTCAAGAATATACACACACATAAGCACACACACACACACACGCACTATACTTTAGGAATCTCAAATCTTTGTTGAAAATGATTATTTCCTATTTAGGTAGATTATTTGATACTATTTCCCATCGGGAAATTTCAGCTCCAAACAGAAAATCACCTCTGTCAATCCAATGATGAATCTTTGCTAACTGTGGATGATGCTTGAAGGGAAACAAATAAATAACAAGGAATTATTGTAATTCATATTAACAAGCACTAGAACAAATAAAACATCTATCTTTTCCATTCTAAGTGGACCTTGCATCTATCTATCATCTATCTATCTATCAATCATCTATCATCTATCTATCATCTATCTATGTATTATCTACATGTTCATCAAAGCAATTTAATTCAATATTGTAGGGGTGCCTGGGTGGCTCAGTCAGTTAACTATCTGCCCTGGGCCCAGGTCATGATCTCAGGCACCCAGTTCCACACTGACCTCCCTGTTCCGTGGCGAGTCTCCCCCTTGTTTGTGTTCTCTCTCAAATAAATAAACAAAATTCAAAAAAATTCTATATTGTAGTGTTTTTTTAAAAATACAGTATCTTTCACAATAGTGAATGAGAACTATTATTTTTGTTCACTCATTTGATTTAGGTACTAAAACTCAGAGATAATACCTAAGTGATTTGGGATATAACATATCTCTAGTCTGTGCCATCTATAAAATAAAGAAAATGGACAAAACAATCTCTAAATCCCCTTTTATCTCTTAAAAATCCCTCTCCCTTATAATTACCTGTATGATTTTTTCAAACTTTTGAAAAGAGAGAATTTTAAGAAACTGTTTAATAATGATTCTTTGGAATTTATACTTTAATGGGCAGCCATATATATATCCCCTAAATTAGGTCTCAAAGGTCAAAAAGCAATCAATTATCTACTGTTTTCCTCCTTTAATTGGTAGCATATGTTTGAAAAAGCTTTAAACATCAATATTTGCATTCTGTCTCTAAAATATGAAAGGCTCCAAGAGGAAAAGGGAGATCTTTTGTAATATATAATGGATAGAAGTTCCCAAATTAAATATCTATCTTTAACTGCCTTGGTATCTCTAATTTCCTCATGAAGCTCTTATACTCTGCAGCATTTACCTTTTTATTTTATTTGCATAGGCATATCAAGATATCTGAATATTTTAATAGATATTTAAGAGGACCTCTGAAGACATTCACTGATATATTAATTTAAGGATCATGTAAATCATCAAAAATTTAAACTAAGTAAAGAAAAAGAAAATTGACAATTTTACAGAAAATCTATACATAATGACAGACAGTTGTCCTTCCTATTTTCTGTTCTAGTTCTTAGACCTTTAAGCCACATAAATGAGTGAGAATAACAGTTCTTTTTCATTGTCATTCATTTCTTTAAAGAAATCTGATTTAATGCTCTCAAGAAAACTTCAAGGCAGGACCCTTAGCCTTATTTCATCAAAGGAAATCTGAAGCTAAGAAAAGTGAAGTTACTTGCCCTAAGCTTCAAAACTAAGGGGCGGCAAAGGTTAGGGATTCAAATGAATTGGACATCCTGATTCACCCACTTGTTTGCCAGTGCAGGTAACTAGACAGTGTATCCTCCAGTGATGGGATACTTAACTCAAGCCATCATGTCATCCTACACCCTTCACATCACTGAGATTATACCCTGCCCACAGCATTCACAGTTTTGCCTCTGCAGTTCTGAGCTTTATATCACCTCTGGCATATGTTGACTTAGTATTGTAAGGGAACCTACTCATCCCAGTTTTCCTGGGACTCTCCTGCCTTTAGTGTTAAGCATCCTTTATTCTATATTTCCCCCTCAGTCCGAGGCAAAGCAGGATAGCTCCAGAGAACTCCATCAGTATTAGGAAGAAAAGATGGATCATCACCTTAGTGACCCTCAAACGTGATCACTGTCTTTTCGTTATAGACTCTTGCTTGGCCAACCCCAATGTACTAATCTCAAGTACAAAGTCATATGCTATAGATGCTGCTGCCCCAGTGAAAGTGGTCTATGAGCCTAACTATTTGGAGATGCCAGCTTCTGTCCTGAGGGATACTGGACCTTGGCTCTCGCAAAACCCAGAAATACCACTTTAACAATTTCGATTCTAGCATTCATATATCCTACTTGCTTTGTTTTATCCTAATTCTTAGCATGCATTTGTTGGCTTGGAGAATGCCAGATTTTATGTGCTCGCTGGAGAAACATGGGAGAAAGTTGTGTTTCTAAAACATCTGGAGAAACAAATATTTTCTCACTGTTTATTTTCAGTCCCCTTTTCCAATTCAATAACATTTGCTCTCTTACTGTAATAAGATGAGCTGGAGAATAATGAGAATGCAAGCTGGCTTTACCTTGAGAAATGCTTCAGGGGAAACAATTCTAACACTGAAGTTGAGAATTGTGAAGTTTATTAAATAATTTTGCTCTTGATGAAACCATCAATACCTGAGTGTTTTTAAAACATTGCTAACCATCACTCAATAAGGATAATAACTCAGAGAAACAAACCTCATCTTAAATTACTGCTGAGCAATTATTTGGAATAAATTATTTTAAAAACACTCTTGTAAATCATTTCAGTAAAGCAACGTATGATATTTACATTATATCCAAATCAAGATAAATAAGGAGCTATGAATAAAAATGTCCAATCCTCAATTTAAATATTGTCCCAATTGATAAAATGACATATGTTTCCCTAGAAAACTTCTAGTGTTTTCTACAAGACAGAAAATTACTATACATTTAATATTTTACTTCAGGAGGGGCCTTGAATTTAAGAAGGTCAGAGAGGGTTTTAACATAGAAATTTCACCCAGATATTTCATGCAAATGTTTCCAGAATAGGATTTATTTATTTTTTTTCTTTTTTTTTCCAGAATAAGATTTAATAATTGAATAATATAGAACAAAAAATTAGAAGACCCGTGTCCTCAATTCACCTTCAACATAGACTTGCCTGGTTATCTTCGCCAATTTCCTTTAATTCCCTGATTTTTACTGAAGTTAAGTTTTTGAAGAACTTAAGTGTCTTTAAACTCAATCAGTGACTATATAAGCATCTTTAAGCTCAACTGCTGATATTTTTTTTGATAATTTTTTTAAGGTGGCAAATAAAGAGACTCTATTCAACAATGGGGAAAGAAACCTGAAATTATTAGACATTCAAATATGTTATATTACCTTGGTGAGTAATTTATGCTCAGATAACACTCATCATTCTTTCATTCTTTTCAGTGCTAACTTGTAATTACTTAATTTCTGAATTATCGATGTAAATGTTTGTTTTTGATTTTATTTTTTAAGTCACATTCTTTTTAAAAAAAAAAAATCCTTTTTGGGCAGCCCCGGTGGCTCAGTGGTTTAGCGCCGCCTTTGGCCCAGGGCCTGATCCTGGAGACCTGGGATTGAGTCCCACATCGGGCTCTCTGCATGGAGCCTGCTTCTCCCTCTGCCTCTCTCTCTGTCTCTCATGAATAAATAAATAAAATCTTTAAAAAATCATTTTTATCTTTATGGTATTGATTCAAGTGGCAGATGTTATATAGTATCTATTGGATCACAGGCATTAAACTAAGAATAAGAAACAAGAAGAGAATATGACTTAGATCTTTTAGGAACTCAGACCTCAGTGGATAAGACAACGAGAATTTCCTGATTTTTCGCTTTAATGATACATATTGACACAAGTTCTAGAAAACTATAGAGTCAAGCAATGAATGGGCCCTTTCCTAACAAACCATTGAAACATTATATTGTCATTGGGAATTAAACAGCAGCTGCTTGATTACAAACAGCACCATTTGGTAGACTTCTATGAACATTAAACAAAGAATAAACCATTTGATTTCTTCATATTTCCAAACAAAGTTTGAATTTGTGCCTTAAGCTGTATTCTATGCCAATAAAATTAGCTGAGGATATCCTTTGATAAAAAGTTTCATGGAAGTTTTGTACCTTAAATACTCCTCCTCAGCTTGGGAAAAAATAACGAGTTCTTTGAGTAAACTATGGTATCAACATTCATTCAAAAAATACTTCATTCACCAATCTGCATCAGGTACTATAAATAAAGCAGTGAATATGACACGGTCCTTGATCTCAGGAAACTTAAAAGTCAAATCAAACTAGTTTAAATTGAAGTAAAAAAAAAAGCCCTCAAAAATTACTTGTTTTGTCCAAAATCACACAGCTGATAAGTGTGAGTGCTGGGTCTTGAATTTGTCTCATGACTCCCAAATTAGTGCCCTTTTTAAGGTCCCATGTCACTCTTGCTTAAGAATTTTAAAATCATAGTTTGGGAATCACATGGCATAAACTAGTCTTTCTGTGAGAAATTTGGAAAATGGGTAATGCTTATATATAACTTTTTTTTTTAACAAAGAGTATTTCCAATAGAAGTTCTAGGAATGCAAACTATCCTTTCCTGCACACGCTCTCTCAGCATTACTGCGACTTACTCATGTGCATCGAGCAAAGACCGCATGGAATGGAAGCCAAGTGACAGCTGGTATGCGATTTTTACAGTCATTTTCAACTCTAAATCCCCCTAAATAAGAATGTAAAATTAAATTACAATTAGAACCATATATTCCCTCCTAGGAGCACAGTCATATTGACTCTCAGGGGGTTGGGAGGGAAGCATGTCCTGCAGACATAACTTGGTTGAAATGATTATACATTTTTAATGATTAAATTTCCCCATTTGGGAGCCACAACCTGGCTTCTTTACAAGTATTCATTTGTTTACAATCTTTTCACACGACAGTTATTTCCTTTTATTTCTGGGTCTAAATGAAGATAAAATAACTCATTCTCATCTAGAATAACTACTGCTTTCAATCTTCTATATGTGCTGTAGCATAACTGTTCAATATTAAGCTTGGCATTTAAAGTATTTGGGATTGACTGAAAGTGTTCAGAAAGGATAAAAGCTTAGTGAACTAATTCAGGAAAAAATCATATTTATCGGAGCCAATTTCTGTAGCTTGACATTTTATGATTTACTTCTAAGCTGCTAAAATAGCTTAAGAAACCTTTTCCTCCTGGTCTCTATGATTTTTTTTCTCATATCCTGCCTAATCCTGCCTGAAATTTGTGCAATTAATATCGATGCAGGCATCAAATCCACTGACAATGATCGCCCAGGAATTATGCCTGATTAGGAAGAGTTTTATACTTAACATGTCTGTTAGCTTCATGATAACTGCACTGGAGAGATTCTGGAAACCAGAGATACTAGTGAATTTCTTGGATGCAATCAAATTTATACAGGAAGTTGTTCTCCTTCCATAGGGCACCTTCTAACTCTGAGATTTTTATTTTAGAGGTTCTTACCCAAATATCTTTATAAGAAAGAAATCAGGAAATGTTTATTCTTTGGTTTAGAGTTAGAAAAATAGAATTAAGAGCCTTGACCCAAAAATACCTGAATAATTTACCGAGTCCTCTTGAAAGAATCATATAAAAGAAATTGACAAGTGGTTTTCCAGAAGGAAACCAGAACTGGTCTGAGTAAGTAATGAAAAATCCCCCCAAAAGTATTTTATCCAACAAGAGCAACACAACAGGTTTCCACAGAAATAATGAATGTCAAATCATCTCATAAATTTTGCAATTCCTGCTACCTCTTAAAGATTATTCCATGTTCTGCCTATATGCTCATTTTATAGACTTTATAAAAATATACTTCATAAATGAATAAAGGAGGCAAAATTTTGATCCTTTCAGATATCTATATCTAAATCTACTCTGAATGATTTATAGTTCTGGTTCGTCTTACACATATTTATATGAGTTTATCACCTCAGATGTTATGCATTTCTATTTCTAACTTGAATATATTTAATTAGATAAAAAATGTAATTTTATTGATTTTTGACACTACCTCTTAATTTAAAGTGACCGTCACTATCATTTATTAAGCCCTTACTTGTCCCAATCATTTAGCAAAAAAAAATATTGGCTCTTAAAATAATTTCATCCTTCAAAACTAACATGTAGATAATTTTTCTAAATGTTTTAAAAATATTTCATTTATTTATTCATAGACACAAAGAGAGAGAGGCAGAGGCACACAGGCAGAGGGAGAAGCAGGCTCCATGCAGGGAGCCCGATGTGGGACTCGATTCCAGGACCCGGGGTCACGACCTGAACCAAAGGCAGATGCCCCACCACTGCGCCACCCAGATGCCCCTCACATGAAGATAATTTATTTTTTTTTATAGAGGAAGAAACTGAGGTTCAAGGAGAGGATTTAAGTAATGCCACAAAACTATTAATGGCAGAGCAGCAAGTCAGAGGCAAATCTAGTTGATTTCAAATCTATTATGTTTCAGACGTTTTCCCCATTAGATCGGATCCTAATAGGTCTAAGCCAGGAGGTTTGTATAAAATCGCACTATGTACAAGCTAGACTGTGTAGGTCCGTACACTTTGTATTCAGAATAACTTGTTTTGTAAAACAGAAATTGTCAATAACTTATAAGTTGCTGTGAGGATTGCATGAGATAATGAATATGAATATAACATTCTTAGCACAATGCGTGATACATTGGAAATCTGCATTAAATATCAGCTGATACTATTTTTTTCAGTTTTATTGAGGTCTGACACATAGTAATTACATATATTTAAGGGGTACAATTTGGTATTTTGATGTATGTATACATTGCGAAATGGTCACCGCAACCAAGCTAATTAACATATCCGTTGTAATAGTGTTTTTCGTGAAAGTGGAAGAGTATTTTGATCTTAGGACCAAGGTTTCTTGCCAATTATTTTCAGCTGCATTTTTTTTTTAAATTATCTGAAAATAATGTCAAACTTCCAAAGAAGTTATAAGAAAGAGAATAAGCACAAAAAACACGATGTCTTTCACTGACCATCAACATTTCAATGCATCTGTGCTCTCCCTCTTTTTCTTCATTTTTAATATCTATATTCCATTATGAGGAAAGTCTAAATTATCTCTACTGATATTCTTACTCATCACACAAATAATAACATACACTGCATCTAATATTTAAGGCTGCTTACTTATTCTTTGACAGGAACTCTCCTAAATATTTTACATGGATTAACCCATTTTTATCTCCACAACACTCTGATAAAGTGAGCTTTATCATTATATCATATTGGAGCTTTGACCAAACTCTCTCAACTAGTAAGTGAGCCCTATTTGACCTGAGGAACCATGAACTTGACCACAGTAAGATAGTGGCCCGGCTTCTGTTGCTCTTTCATGACTGTCAGCTGCCACTAAAAAGCAGTATCGACTTGCTACTAATTGTCCTTGAAACTGAATTTCAGCAATGCAACTATTATAAAGTATTCAAGGTTCTATCCCCTCTGAATTCATCATAGAACTGAAGTGTTATGATGGTTAAGGAAAAGAGAAAATTGGTATTAATAAAAATATCCAATACTGTGTGAATCATGCCCCAGCTTCCCTCTACAAAGCACAAAGCCTCACAGTCCCTGGACCTCTTATTCTCATGGTGGGCAAACTCTTAACACAAACTGGCTCTGAGAAACTTATTTAATGGAGGAATATATCTTGTTAAAATTAAGGCTATTTTGATTTTAAGAAAAATCAAACTCCGTACAAAGGAATTTTGTTGCATTACCATAACAGAGTCACACACTACAGGAAAGGATGATGCTTAAATGTCACATACAAGTCATTGACTAAATGACATCATTTCACCTTTTTTGGTTATGCTTGGAGTAGCTTCAGAATTATGCTGGCAGCCTCTAGTCAATAGATCAGAGATAATGTCACCAACAAAACAAAACAAATCATTCATGGTGTTTTATCCCTGATTTTCATCCCTGTCTAATCCAAACCGTGAGGTCTAAGAGGGAAAGTGATTTGTCCAAAACTTTAGGTTTGAGGGGGAAAGTCAGTAATTTTTTTAATAAGATAGTTCCTAACTTAGTTTAAAAGTACTTTTTTTTTTTAAAGGAGACCAGGGTCTTTAGTTTTCAGTGATTATTTAATTTCCAGTTAGCATGCAGTGTAGTATGAGTTTCAGGGGTCTACCATGGTGATTTAACACTCCCTTGTATCACCTGATGCTCACTGTAAGTGTACAGGGAGGTAAACGTCTTTCACTGGGAACAGATTGAAAGATTTCCTGCGGTGTTGGGTTGGTTCCTGTCATTACTAATGAAAACAGACCATATTCCCATTGATAGTGCCCGCAAAACCATCTTTTCCAGGTTTAATTTACAACAGCCGTGCGGTTTGCTGTTATGGTGTGTTTGTAACTCAAAGTCACAATCGTGGAGTCATGTTGGTTGATAAACCCTCCCCTTGAAGTCACTTTCTTTTAAAATTCCAGTGTCATTTTATATATATGATCATGTGACACAAGTTTGGCTAAATCTGTCTCCACATTTATGGTAGGTAGAATGGAAGAATAAGATTATGATTCATGAATTTATTTTCAAAGGTTGAAAATATGCACTAATTAATCTTTGAAGTTAAATAATTCCTGGAAGTAAAATTGTGGTCTAAATGTAATCACTTTGGAGGTCTGAAACACCTATTCCTTCTGCTTCCTTAAACTGATCTTGCCCTGAGATGAAACTGCAAATTATTCACAGTAGTTAAAAGAGTTTTAATACATTGAAGATATATCCTAACCTTTCCTTTGGACTAGCAATTTCTAAATATTCTGAATTGAGTACTCAAAATTAAAACACCCATTTCCTCTTCTGCTCAGATGAGAAGATAAAAATAAAAGATGAGCAAACCTGAGTAACTGATCCTGAATCTCGGCCCTCAAGATTGAAAAAGACTTACAAAAATATCATCTTAAATTTGTAACATTTCCTCATCTGTCTTGATTGATTAATACCTGACCTCAATATGGCAATGAAAAGTTCCCATCAGGAGTGTTTAGTCAAACAAAACACGAATGTCTAAAGCCTGCTCTTATCAGTAGTTTTTTTTCCTTTATGTAACATTCCAACTACTTGCAGAATCAAATCCAGAAGTGCACCCATAAATTTGTGAACACTGACCCAACCTTTACCTGATATATTTACAAAATAGTCAATGACTCACTTAGAGCTACTGAAATCAATTAGATCAATAATATGAATTTTAAACAATCTCTTAGCATGGATTTACATACAAATCACAAGTTACCAAGATATTTCAGCATCTTTCACGTCACTAGTATTCCTTCTTACAAGCCTAAAATATTTTAAAGCAATTCGTGTATATAAGCATCCACAGCTATTTCTCCCCCAAATCAATCATAATATCATCACAGATTCTGTTTTCTGTCAACTTTGAGGCACTTTCTATCTTCTCTCTAAAACACTTACATGTAATATAATTTTCTCGGCATCTATTGATAATGGATGTTTCCCAAAGTTGGCAAAAACCTAACTGGATTCCCATTAGCTTGAGTGGTCAAGGTTTATTCCAGAAAGACGTCTATTCTATTTGTTACAGTAAGCTAGATGGGAGTGCCAAGAATTTATTCACCAGCCACTTGATTATAGAGGGCTTTAGTATGCAATGCGGACTGTTAAAACGTTAATGCATTCAATTATACAGTCTTTCAAAAGACTTAAATAGAAACATTGGAAACATATTCTTCGGGTTTCTAGTCTCCAAATGCCATTGGTTTGCTACTGAAAATTAATTTAAATTGAAAATGAATGAAAGCTAGTTCCATAGTGATGCCAGACCCCAAGCCAAGGGATCTGAGTGAATTAAGTTATGACTTAGTAAAAAGAGTATCCAAGTTTAAACATGAGATATTCCATCTGGGTACCAAATTGAATTGGTTGGGCATCTATAATGCGACCCAAATAGTGCTGGACGCAACAAGGGTAAATAAGGTCATTACTAAAAGTCATTCGTTGCCCAAAGGCATTTCTGAATCTTTTGTTATGGTCCTTAAAAGTGGGTGCATGTATTCAGAAGGTTATGTACAGCTGTCTCCTTGGATACAGAAAGGAAACAGGATAAATCCAAATAGTGTCACCCATCCTGTAGATCACATACAGCTTACTAGGCAATTCTCAAACACACTGGTGACTTCTTCCCTCAAGTACTTCCTCCCCTCTACATGAGTTTTCTCTAACCACAGGGGCATGTTTTGCCTGTACAACGAGCAGGCTTCTAGTATCAGGGAGTCAGTGCTTCTAAGATGAAACTCAACCAATGGGAGGGCATGACTAACCCAGTTTTCTTGAAACTATTACAACGCGGTTCTACGCTGTCTATCAAAGTGCAACCACCAGCATCAACCCCAGTCATCCATCTTGTGTCCTGATCTTTAATTGATTGTTCTTTTACTGACTTCCTTCTCTTCCCCACCTCATTGTTTCAATTCTTCACCATACTCTAGGATAACCAAACAAATAAATTACTTGCACCCCCAAATCCTTGCAAGACATTTTATAAATATTATACACGTGAATTATATCTGTTTAATATACTTACACTTTCTATTTTACCAAACTAATGCATGCATGTATAAACATATATGCAATGTGCATACATATCATAAATAAGTAAATAATATATAAATTGTGGTACCTGATAAAAATGTTTTATTTATAGGCTACATAAAAACTTCAATTCAATTGACTTCTATATATGAAGGCAGAAACAAAGCATAAATTATTTACACTGAGGACTTTCCTTCAGACTTGGTCTTTAGGTGAAGAAGGAAATTCTACTTCTGTGATAACTTTCCATTATTATTCCTCTTGCCTCATACTGATAAAATGATGCAAGAGTGCCTTCTACAAAGAACCTTTTTTTTTTCCAAATAAGGTAACATTCAACTGTGTATCATACAAGGCAACGTTCACAGGTTTCAGGGATTAGAATATGAACACATTCTGTGGGGCCAACATCCAACTCACTACAACATTCAAACCTATCTTATGATATTTTAAGAATCAAACAAGACATATAATGTACCTGGCACACAGGGAGAGAGCAATGCATCCTGAAATTTGTATTTTCATCATCCTTTTCATTCAGAGACAGACGACAAGTCTATCCAAGAACATGTTTGACATGGAATTTCTTCCAATGAATTAGAGAATAAAATGTCCAATTTTGATTCATATACTATGAAAATATTTCAAAGTAAAAAAAATTATCTCAAGCTATGATCATGAATTGTGTATATGTGAGTGTGCATTGTCTGAGTGTGTTTGCACATGTGCATATGTGTATATTATATTCTAAGCATGTAGGACACATTCATTTCTATCACACTGGGCAGGATTTAACTTCATTATGCTAAAAAATAATGAGTGTTTATAACACTATCACAACAAATATCCAGGTATGCATTATATTAACAATCAAGGAGTTACTATACATCTGATGAGAACATTTTCTAATGTATTTTCAATCATTTCCACTTACATCTTTCCAGAGAAAATAGAATACCTTCTTACTCTCACAATATGCTGAAGAAAATAAACAAGTTTCACGTGACCTTATGTTCTTCATTGCCAGTGTACAAAAGCTATTTTTTAGCATATTCACACGCTAACATATATATATATATATATATACACACATATATATTTATCACATAAGCTTATAGCTTTCAAAGACTTCTAGAATAAAAAGCATTTTTATAGAAGGTGTTATATTAGGCTCTTTTTTTGCTTTAAAGAGAAAAGCAGTTTTGGGTATAATTTATATTAGAACTTAAAACTTAATGGAAATACTCAGGGTTGTATGTAAAGATATTCAGTGTGGCAATCACACCATTAAAACAATTAAGAGAACAAAATCTATATATAAAGATACTTGTACCAAACTGTGTGAATGCTATAAAAATAACTTCCTTTGGAAAATGAAGATAATTTTCTATACTTTAAAAAATTAGAATTTGTTTGACATTAGTATAATGAATTATTTAAAATTTTGTAAATAACTGAGAGATCCATTATTATTTCATTTAATTTCAAGGACACAATATTATCCATCCTGACACACTTAAATACACTGTCATATAACACTATCAATTTTGATTTGTTAGTAAGTATCACACTCAAGTTAGCCAATACTTCAGAGCCATGTATTTTCAACAGGGCAATTTATTTCAAAATACTTGTCAGTCTTAAAATACTAAAGTGAATTTATGTGTCATTTACATTATTATTTGACAAAAAGCAAGATTTGTTAGACTGGTTCTTGGTTTTATAAACCAGACAATGTTTGAATATTGCTCAGAGAAGAATTTAATATTTGGGGGGGGGTCTTGTGCCTAAATACACTACTTCTGGACTTAAAGATTTCATGGAAAAAAAATAAAGATTTCACAGAGTTAAAAATTCTAACTCTTAAGAATGATATTGAATTTTTAAAAAATATTTGTAGAAAAAAGAAATAAAGGCAAAATTAAGAAAAAAGAAAAATGGCAATCTCATTTTGTTTTCTTGATATATACTAATTAATATTAATTAGGAAGATGAGAATATAGTGGTAAGTACAGAATGGGAAAGAAGTAGAGTTTGTATCTTTTTCCCATTCTGCCTTGAAAGTGAGAGAAGAAACTATGGAAAGCCCATCCCTGGAGCCAGGAATTATATTCCTTAGGAGGGCTGATGGAGATAGAGGAGAGTATAATGGGGGGCTGTGCTGAGCTGACAAATAGACGCCTCTAAATCTCTTCTTTCAAGCATCCTTGTTGCTATAATAGGATCTGGGGATGAGACCAAGTGTTCTTAACGCTCAAATCTTTACATTTCAAACCTGCCATATTTCTACCAGTATAATGATATGAGTAAAAGGTCTAATATGTAAATTGGTCAATCATTTTTCTCTATAAAGCACCCTGCCATCCCAAGATTTTATTTATTTGTCCTCCAACCCATTGAAGTCTTGGCAGAGAACATGATGTCAAATTTAAAGCCTTCAAAGGGAAAATAGATAGGGGTCTCAGTGGCTGTTAGCAAACCTGCTGGTTCTTCTCAAGCAAATAAGACTCCATTTGAATAACTTCAAATTGTGCTGATAATGGTGTGAGAAAGCTATTTCACATCCAGCATATTAAAAAAAAAATCACAGCTTTTCCTCTCCTTTCTCTCTCCCATTGATTTATTCATTTTTCTCTATTAAAATATTATTAACTCGATTGTTTGATTCTCCTGAGTCTTCACCTTGTGTTCTTTGACAAAAATTAGTAAATTAGTACAAACAGTAAACAGGATACCAAATGGTAAATATTCTTTAACTTAGGAAACATATTAGAATAGTAGAACCTATTGTGAAATGTAGTTGCATTTATTTGATAAACACTTGTGGAAAGGAGAAAGGTTGATTAATTATTTGAGCTAATTGCAATAGGTTTTACAGTATTTCACCGCCTGCATTTAGGAAGCTTTCCTCTTTTTTATTATCCTATGATACATAGTTATTGATCGATCAAATAAGAAACACCAGGTCTAACATCTCCTATGTGAAATATTATTGTTTGATGTCTTGCTAGCATTGCAGATGGCTTCTATTTTGAGTTCTCTCTCTTGCCAGCTAAGCTGGGAGATATGGGAGGGGGGCAGAAGAAGGCATGGGTAAGACATTTACTCTCTATCTTGGCTTTCTTATGTATAATGGTGAAGTTACTATACAGCAAAAGATATTTTGAGAAGCAAAAAAAATTCAGTATTAAGATGAAAGCATAGATAACTAGGAGAAAATGGAATAGGCCATTGAAAAAAATTTCTGACAAGTGGATATAGTTTTAAATTTAGAAATAAAGAAGCAATCGCAAAGCGTCATATCAACAAAAAGCTATAAAAATATATTTCAAAAAAAGCTGCCAAAAGTGTTTCCAGCAAATGTGACAAACTGACAAAGTCTTTATTAATACAGAAAAGTTATACAAATCAATAAAAAATACCAATAAATTCAAGAAATAAAGTAAAAGGAAAAAAAAAGAAAGTAAAAGACCATTTACAAGATGAAATACTAAACAGGCCTCAAGTATATGGAAAAAAGATTTCTGTCTCAAAGGTAATCAAAGAAATGAAGACATTTTTAAGTTAAAATATGTCCCTATAAGACTGGCAAATATTTTATGCTTACACATATATAATATATATTGTGTAATATTATATTCTACATGTAAAATAATGTTATATAATAATATGATATATGTAATATATTGTTACATATAATAATTGTTTTAATGTACATCTAAAGACACACGTATATGACTAATAATAATACCCTCAACAGTAATAGAAAACCAAGATATATTTCTTAAAGTGTTTTTGCCAGTGACATCTTAGAGAATTAATCCTAAACACAAGTTTCTAACCATTAACATAATTTTTGCAGTATTATTAATATTGACTACAAAAGTGATAAACGACCGATTTATTCAATGAGAAAGGTATGGTTAAAGTAAACCAATACATAATATGTTGCTATCAAAATTACATTCTGGATACTATATAGCAAGAATGAAAATTATATGTGAATTAAATGCTATGAAAATTGAGATATAGCTACTATTAACATGTTTTTATCTCTAGTGTATTTTAATGTGTTTGTGTGTATAATTTAGGCACAAGATCTTAGAAACTTCCCCCAAATTCTTGCTTTCTTCTACGTACAAGCTATGTACAATCCATCAAGAAATCCTTTCCACTTTACCTTCAAATTCTATCCCGAATCTGACAGCTTGTGCCCCAGCCCCACTGCTACTTTTTTTTGTTTTCCTGTCTACTTGCTTCTGCAATGCTTCTTTTGGGTGGATTCTCACTCTCAGAGGTCCACCCACTCCCTGCTTTGGTAATCATGCCATTTACCACTACCCACAAGCATGCATATATCCCTTCCTTGGGCTCCTTTCCTTTCCTTTCTCACAAAATGGATGGCCAAGTACACAATTCAAAACTCTGACACTGAGAAGATTTCTTCCCACCAGCCATTGACTCATTCCTGAGGAAGGCCACGGGGGAGGAGCCGTGCATTTAGCCAAGCATTTAGCCGTGCATTTAGGCTTGCTGTATACCAACTTGGCCTTTTTTTCTACTGCATTAATTGTCCGTAGGTTCTTCCCTATGGTATAGTCACAAGCTCAAGGAGAGGAGGCTGTGGAGCAATGGTCGATGCTATGCATTCTAAGTCACTTATTCATGCAGTTTTCATTTACCCTCTGAACGTCCTCTGCCCAGACCCTGTAACATTTCCAACTTAGGAAGGATTGTTGCTGATGCCTCTAGTACTATGACTTATCGGAACTGAAAAAAACAAGTGCATGGTAGTGGTTTCTGGTTATAGGGCCATTCGATAACTTATAATCAAATATTCTATCTCCATGAGGACCTAATAGCATTCCAGAATCTGGTTTTTAAAGGCTGTATAGATTTACGCTACAGATAGCGTGGCCTGACACCAGGACACTAGGATTCTACATTGCAATCCCCTAAATGGGCTTGGCATGAATTCCGCATAGTGTTGTTTTCCTTATAGATGACATCTAATGTCATATAGTTTGCTATATCTTATGGTCCAAGTGGCAGAGTCATCAGTACAACCGCTGGGACCTAATATTAAGTCCTTTCCAATTCTAAACTGCATTTAAGGTATAGTAGTCTCTGTATCATTCAGTAGTTTGAAGCAATGTGTGGAATATGGTGCATACAGAACGGAAAATGAATAAACAGCCACGGTGCTTTCTTCCTCGTGAGAGACGTGAGACACAATTATTTGTATTTTACTTCAGAGGTGATAGCCTGGTTTGTTGTAGACCACCAGTCCCTTAGAAAATATACTCATATGATGAGCCCTTGAATCTTAAAGGTTTCATCTCCCATTGTCTGAAATGCACTTATCCTGCCAACTCTCTCTTAGGAACGCTGGGCTTTTTTATCTGATTAAATAGATATGAAAGATATTGTAAACAAATGTGAAGTTGTGTAGCAGATCCAAATAAAATGGGATCCCTTGTATTAGGGTTCTTATAGTCCTGGGGTAGTTTTCTTTTTTTCCACTTGGCCTTCCTCCACCATTGTGGTAGCTCTTATCCCACACACCAAGAAATTGATGTGCGTGTGCGTGTGCATGTGCGTGTGCGTGTGTGTGGTGGGGGACTGCCTCAGCAACCAAATATATCTATGTCAAAATGGTCACTGAGTAGTTCTATATATTCACCGTACTCACTGTGGACTCTTTTTTGATTTCCTGGTCACCATAAATTATATTCCAGGGGAAGGAAGATAGGCATAATAAAGCTTCAGGCCTTGGGTCATGAATGCAAAAATGGACTCGGCTTCATGCAGTTTTCAAAATGTCTATATAGTACCTTTTCCAAGTATTTAGTGATCTAAGTAAATATCACTGGTCCATTTGGAAAAGGACTGGGAAAATCATTACTTTTATACCATGTATTTTTTCCTAGATAAAGAATTCATCTCTCCTTCAATCAATAGGATGCGGGTCTAAAAGATCATCATTTTTATCAGGGAGGCTGTATGATTATTTGTCTTTAATTTATTTTGGTTATGGAGCTTGATCCATATCCTTGTTGGCTCCTCACCTACCTGGGTGACCCTATTTGTGACCTCGATGGTAATCTGTGCATTCGGGTTACTTGGCTGTCACTCCAACTTTTCTGCTTCTACAATAATATCTCCCTCCATGCTCCTAATAACTAAATGTCCCCATTTGGTTTCTATTATTTGAGGGGCCCTATGGTCCCTATTGGTGTAATGGAACCAGTTTCTGTGCCAATATATTCTACAATTAGCTCTGGCCCTCAGAAGTCAGGTATAGTAACTTCTCAGTATTGCTAGTGACCCTCTCACCAGCAAATTCCTTATCACTTAGTAACTACAATGCCTTCTATCTTTGTGTGAGTTATAATTAATAAATGAATCTTATAGATGACAAAGTATCTCTAAATGCTCATTCCTATAAGCCTTTTGGTCCCTTTTTCTAGTTTCTGCCATGGGAATACTGGCATTCCTCCTTTGCTTACTGTGGATCATCATTTTCTTCAAGATTATGAATCATCCTAGCAGAAAATTAGCACCTTCCAGGGTTCTTTACATAGTGGCAAACCCTACCTCATGGAAGAGTCCCCTTATATGATGAATGCTCCGTTGTCAAATTTTATGTTTCCCTCCCAACTCTACCCCCCAACACACAAAATCCAAGTGCACCGAGCTGAGACTCATATACCCTTTTAGCTTCTTTTGGCACATCTACTACTACTACTATTATTATTAAATATTATGTCCCTCTATGCAGTCTCTTTCCTTCCTTAGTAGGTCCAGGATTTTCCCTGTTAGCATATATTATGCCCTGACCTAGTTATTCGTCTGATACCTAGAAGGGGAGGTGGGAGCATATCTTGAGGAAGGCATGTGTCTTGCAAAGCAAGGCTCCGTATCACCTGCAAGCAAGTGTATGGGGTGGGTCCTAGTCTTTATTCAAGATAAGAAAGATAGTTCTACAGGCATAGAAAAAATAAGGAAATCTGGGATTCCAGATCTTTGAGTGAATCAACACAATGTTTCTATCTCAGATCTTATGGTCCTGGTTACTTTCTTTAGAAATTCTGACCTGGAGTATCAGACATATTGGTTTTAAAAATTCAGCATGATCAGAAAAAAAAATCAAGATTATCTAGGAGATCTGTTGTCATTAAAATTAAGTTTCAACTTGATCCTTTGCTTTTTCTAAGCTCAAACTATAGACATTCTGTTTCATATGCTGCTATAGAACAATTCTGACTTTTAATTTAGCTTTTAATTGATTTGATTTTTAATTTTTCACTTACTTTCATTGTCTTTCTACAATACATTGATAACTCCTAGCAAGAAGCATAAGATTCCATAATATTTATAAGATTCCTAGCAAGAAGCATGATTCCATGATATTTGTAATTATAAGATTCCAAGAAACTCTCAGATGCCTGAGATTTACATCTGCCAGAGTATTTCCTTCCATAATACCATCTCAATTCACCACTGGTGAGCATTTCACATTTGCACCTTGATAGGATGCCAGATGGTGTCAAGACACAGTCAGTCATGTGGTCTATTGTTAGCTGGATTACATGTAATCTAGCTCCAAAATCTCATTCTAAATATGTAAAGAATTTTATAGCTCAACAACGGAAGGACAAACAATTCAATTGAAAATGAGCAAAGAATTATAAACAGCAAATGAGCACGTTAAAAGATGCTCAACATCCTTAATTAATTGGAATTTATAAATCAAAACTGCAACGAGATCCCATTTTACACCTACTAGGATGGCCACATTCAACAATACAAAAAATGACAAGTGTTGGTGAGAATGTGAAGAAACTAGAATGGAAATAAAATCCCATTCTGGCAATTATTCCAATGATCTTTCCATTAGAGTCCACCACTCCCTAGAATCTGTTTGTAATGAAAATAACGCATAAGTAATGGTGAGGTAAAACAATGCAGCCATTATGAAGAACAGTTTGGCATGTCTTCAACAAGTCAAAAAGAATTATCATAGGAATGAGAAATGTCACACCTACAGGGATGCCTGGGTGGCTCAGTCAATTAACCTACAGGGATGCTTGGGTGGCTCAGTCAATTAAGTGTCTAGCTCTTGATTTTGCTCATGTGAGGATCTCAGGGTCCTGAAATCAAGCCCCACATCAGGCTCTGTGCCAGAGTCTGCTTGGGACTCTCCCTCCCTCTCTCTCTCTCTCTCTCTGTCCCTCCCCCTGTTCATGCACATGCGCTCTCTCTCTAATAAATAAGATCTTTTTAAAAATGTCATACGAACTCCCCAAAATTGAAAATGGGTTTTCAAGCAAAAACTTGAAATATGAACTTCAGACATATGAATGTCCATTGTTGTACTATTTATAATAGGCAAAAGGTAGAAACAACACAAATGTCCACGAATGCATTAGTAGATAAACAAAATGGTATATCCATACAATAGAATATTCTTTAGCTATGAAAAGGAACAAAGTATTCATACATGCTACAACATGAATGAATCTTGTAAACATTACATTAAATAAAGGCAGACATAGAAGGCTACATATTTTATGGTTCAACTTATGTGAAATATCCAGAAAAGAAAAAGTTATAAAGACAGAAAGCATAGTTGTAGTTGCTTAAGGCAGAAGGGAGTGGGAAATTAAACAGTTACTGCTTAATGACTAAAGGGTTTCTGTTTAAGATGACAAAAAATTCCTGGAACTAGAGAATGGTGATTTTACACAAATTGTGAGGGTACTAATGCCACTGAAGTATATAGTTAAAATGACTAAAATAGTGAGTTCTGCACATTAAAGGAAGCCATCAACAAAACAAAAAGGCAACATAGTGAATGGAAGAAGATATTTGCAAATGTAATATTGAATAAAGAATGAATATCCAAAATATATTGGAAAAAAAAAACACAACTCAACAGAAAACAAAACAAAACAAAAAAACAGAACACTCAAATCAAAACCTGGGCGGAGGACATTCTTTTAAAAGAAGACATACAACTGGCCAAAAAAACACATGAAAAGATGTTCAATATCACTAATCATCAGAGAAATGCAAATCAAAACTACAATGATATATCACCTCGCATCAGTCAGAACGGCTAGTGTCAAAAAGACAAGAGATGACAAGTGTTAGCAAGGGGATGGAGAATAGAGAATCTTTGTGTGCTGTTGGTGGGAATTAGTACAAGCACTGTGAAAATTAACATGGAGATTTCTCAAAAAGTTAAAAATAGAAATACCATATGATCCAGTAATTCTACTACTGGGTATTTACTAAAAAAAAAAAAAAAAAAAAAAAAAAAAAAAAAAAAAAAAAAAAAAAACACAAAAAAAAACACAAAAAAAACAAAAACAAAACAAAAAAACACAAAAAAACAAAAACACTAATCCAAAAAGATAAATGCACCCCTGTGCTAACTTCAGCCTTATGTACAATACCCAAGATTTGGAAACAACCCAAGTGTCCATCAAGAGCAGAATGGATAAAGACATGCGTGCACATGCACACACACACGGGCACGCAGTGGGACGTTACACAGCCATAAAAAACAATGAGATCTTTTCATTTGTGACAACACTGATGGAACTACAGGATGCTATGCTCAGTGAAATAAGTCAGAAAAAGACATCACATGATTTCACTTAATATGTGGAATCTACAAAATGAAGCAAACCAACAAAGAGAGAAACCTAAATACAGTGGTTGCCAGAGGGGAGGTGGGTGGGATATGGGCAAAACAGACAAAGAGGATGAAAAGATACAAACTTCTAGATATAAAATAAGTTAAGTCATAGAGATAAAATTACAGCATAGGAATATAGTCAATAATATTGTAATGATATTGTGTGGTGAGAGATGGTGACTACACTTGCTGTGGTGAGCATGAAGTTATAAAGAGAATTGTCAAGTAAATCTATTTTTTTACCTGAAACTTAGGATACTATATGCCAACTATATTTCAATTATTTACAGTAGTAAATACAGAAAAATAATAAGTTTTATTTTATGTACATGGAACCACAGTAAAGAATAAAATCTCATCCAAATTCTGCTTCATGGAACCAACGTATCACCAACATTTTTACATCATATTCCTTAGAAAACAGACTGTACCTTCAGGGCATTTCTTGGAAAGAGCTGTAGAGAAGAACTTTCAGGGAGTAAAAGAAGCAGGATTGGACAGAGAGAGAAGTTGAACTGTGGTGCAGATGCACAGGAAGCCTCTGCCAATCCAACAGGTAGCTCTGATAATGGCTCAATCCAAAAAAAAAAAAAAAGGCTCAATCCTTCAAATATTTCAAAATTAAGGCAATGGGTAAGACAATCATACTTGAATTCCTACCAGGTGTAGACTCTTCCCAGAGAGGGGACCCTAGCATTAAGTGAAGCTGTGAACTTTGGCGAAAGGCTGTTTCCTGAAGAGGGACTCAGCTATGAATCATTAATATCCGCCATTATCAGCAGCTGTAGAAATAGGAAAATAGGAGCCTCAACCTCAAAGAAGGAGAGTCTGATCGGTGACTACACCATAGTAGTCAGTATAGCACAAAGGCACAGATACCTTGTTCCTATATTCTGATTCATCAGCCTTAAACAAAATTGATAGTGGAATTCCATTCTGACAATGACCCCAGTGATCTTTCCATTAGAGTCCACCATTCCCAAGAATCTGTAAGGAAAACAACCACCTCTCCAATCTCTTTGGCCATGTTGGTAAATGGAAAGCTTTGAAACGGTGATGACAGATGCTTGGGTGGCTCAGTTGGTTCAGTGACTGCCTTTGGCTCAGGTCATGATCCCAGGTGTCCTGGGACTGAGCCCTGCATGGGGCTCCTTGCTGAGCGGGGAGTCTGCTTCTCCCTCTCCCTCTGCCCCTCCCCCTGCTCTTGCTCTCTAACACACACTCTCTCTCAAATAAATAAAATATTTTTAAAAACTGGAACGGTGATGCCTATCTATATATTTATCCTTGAACTACATGTCAACATTTTTTCCGATGGTCCTGATTATAAATTGCCTTTTGCAAGGTCCCCATCCCATCTCATCAAACTTTCCTATATCTAACAATCAATTAAATAATTGACTAATTGTAAATAATTTCTTTACTTCAACCAAGTCCCCTTGAATACTTTTATTTACTTAGGTCTCCCTAGTTCATGACGCTTTTTTCTCTTCCTTGTACCCTCTCAGGCTAGTGGAGCCAGAATGTAGGGAGTTGGAGTGCGCTGGAACTTAAGCTTCCTTAGGATCCTCTGTGGAAAGGTGCTGGAATGTGAAGGTTTCAGCGCTGTTTGCTGGATTTAAGAGATACTGAGGCACAATTTACTCTGGAAACCTCCCCTGTGGAATCAAACTAAAGCTACCCTCTGTGGGATTGTCAGTAGACTAAAAGAAGGGGGAAAGGAAATGGGAGAGAACCAAGCAATGAATCAACTGCACGTGGATCTCACTCAGGTTCCACAGCTGGAAATCTACCCTAAGACCCTACTGATGCACAATCATATCATACCTGCAACTAATAGCTGCCTTCACTTTCGCAAACAAGAATATGTCCCTGGGCAAGGGAACTCCACATACACTAAGGTTCTAGAGGAAGCAGTCTTCAATCCAATTATAAACTCACTGCAATTTGGTTAAAAGCACTTTAATGATTACTTAACGGTATAGCAACGGATGGTTTTGCTGATTTTGTCAAAAGCGTAAGAAGCATTTGATATGGTATGATTTTGGCTACACAAAGAGAATGGTTTTCTGGTGGTGGTGTGGCTTCCTATCTTTCACTTGGATTAATGACTTCTTGCTCAAAAGAGCAACATGGTTTATCTTTTCAAATACCCTAGTCAGGATGTTGAATGTCTCTCACATTGTCCTCAAGGGCACCTTCACAACAGTGTTTCGAAGGCAATTTCCCCAAGATGCTGGCCTTGAGGAAAGTGTGCTGACTGTGCGAGCCCCCCTAACGGGCAGCTGTGGCCTCGCACCGCTTCCAGAGGGAAACACCAAGGGGGTTAGGCGGTCAATCCGAAGAGTGGAGCATCACTCTGGGTTTATTTTCCTGAAGCCCAAACGGTGGAAATTCAACTTCTGGCTGTGTAAGGAAAATAAACAGAGACAATGGCATTTTCACTCTCCTAAGCAGTTTATCCAGATCAATATGGGAAAGATTGCTGCTTTGCTGTGGCTGATCTGAGCCTTAATTAAGGATTTTGCTCTCTAAGGTTGATGTGCCAGCCACCTTCATGAGTATTAGTATTGAGTTTCTCTTTCAAAAATATAGAGTTAAGATAATATCAGCATGGCAAACACAACTGAGGATGATTTTCTGAAAAAAAAATTCATAAGCTGGGTTTGTTTAAGTTTTTCTAAAATAGATTTAAGATCCAAGTAAAAATATCCCCATGGTTTTCTTTTACATCATGAATAGATCACATCATAATACAGCAAAGAAGACCCTATTTAATCTTGCTCCTTCTTTTTTTTTCTTATTTTCCCCTTTTGCCCGCTTTATAACATCTTTATATTTTCCCTGCTACTCTCACTCAGCCTTCAAATTCAGTTCAAGTATCACCTCCTCCAGGAAGCCTTCCTTTCATTTTGGCTTCCCTCTGAGATCATTATGATGGTTGTCTACTTTTATTTGTTCCATAGAAAACACAATATAGGATGCATTTTTTTGTCTCCTGAACTGTACTAATGGCTGGTTGAATAAAAAAACCTTTTTTTCTTTTTTGAATCCCTCTTAGAAAAATCTTTAAACAAAATAGTGCTAAATAAATGTCTAATTATTGAATTTTTAAATACATTTGAATATTCAAAAATTACTATTTTGAACCATTACATACTTTATGTTTTTAAGATTTTATTTAATTAATCAATCAATCAATCAATTTATTTATTTATTTATTTATTTATTTATTTATTTATTCATGAGAGACACAGAGAGAGAGGCAGAGACACAGGCAGAGGGAGAAGCAGGCTCCATGCAGGGAGCCCGACGTGGGACTCGATCCTGGGACCCCAGGATCACGCCCTGGGCCAATGGCAGGCACTAAACTGTTGAGCCACCCGGGGATGCCCCATTACATACTTTAAAAGGAAAATAATCATTCCAAAGAAAAATAATATGTCTGCTGTATGTTACTGTCTCTCGCAAATGCATAATTATTAAACGTGGTTTTCCAGTGAGAGGCCTGCTTGAGAAAGGTGTTTTCTGGAAATTTATCCCTTGGAACTAGTCTTTTGAAAGTGAATATACAGAATCATTTAGTTTTGACAGAACAGTATCCCCAGGAATAAAGGAAACCAATATTTCTAGAATCCTCTTATAGGGTTTTCATAATTATCAGTACTTGAAATTTTATCTCAGCCTTTACAAAGATTGCATTAGCATAAAATGTTGTGTTCTTTTGATTTAATATATTCTTTGAAGGGGAAATATTCACCAGAACTAAGAGTTGGGATAGGAAATTATTACCTGCCAGGTGACAAATAGTACTTTACACTGATGAGAAATGTATTTTTTTAAATGCAAATTACAGAATTTGAGTTGACACTCAACCTCTTTGGAAAAAAAATTGCAAAATCTCCAAATTGAATATCCACTATTAAAGTAATAGGTCTAGTAACAGTAATTGTAGCAAATTGCAATTCCAAAATTAATGTGTTCTTTTTTTTTTTTGAATGTTACCTGCCTTAATTCATTTTGTCAAATCATGTCTGTGCCATGATTCAGCACCATTAGGGTTCCTTAAACTAGAAAAACATGACTATACCTACTGCATATGATTATTTATTTGGAGCACTGGGCTGAGGATATGGGCAAATAAAATATTTATCCTGATTATAGTGAAGCGTTTTGTAGACTATAATTCAGTAGGTCTTTGTCTTGGAAGATTCTTCACTTCTTAGGCCCATAAGACCACAGAGAAATGACTCTGCTCTTTACTGTTATGCTGTTGTAGCATTACAGCATTCCAAATACAAACCAAACCCAAAGATGCTATTCCCGCTGATACTAAATTCTCTACAAATACACAATAAGAAATTTATGTATCAGGAATCCTTGCCCAGATTTGTGCAAAACTTAATCACCTCACAATTCTCCACTGAATGAACACATTCAAAGTAAGTAGAGACGCTGCTATTTATCAATAAATGTCACTCAAGTCATGGGTCCTTGACTGGTCGTCAGAAATACTCAATACCTAAGGAAATTGTCCTGGTAAGGAAGGAGTACTTTTGTGCCTACCACTAATTGAATTTGCTGAGAATGATACCTTTCTCTGTTTGAAACCCTTCAGTGGATGACCACTGACTATCCTGACTTCTTTCTATGGTCTATAAAATCCTGCAAAATCCTGCCTCCCATTCTGCCTTCCTTGTTCATAATCTTCATCACTTGCTCCCCTCCAACCTTCTTTTCTTCTTTCAAATGCACTAAGCTCTTTCTCAGCCTTGGACCTTTCAATGTACAGGTTTGTATTTCCCTCCAGAGGATGTACTAGCTCCTACTCTGCCTTCTTATTCTGATTTAAATGTCATCTCTTCAGAAAGTCCGCCGTGAGCATTTTTTTTCTAAGAATTCTTACCCCAATGTACCCCTGACTTTCTCTTTAGCCTCTTAATATTCCCTTCATATGAATGTCTTGATTTTTATTACCGTACTACTAATTTGTTAACATTTAAAATGCTTTTAAAACATTGAAGAATGATCCACTTCCATTAGAATATAAGCTCTCTAAGTCGGGAACTTATCAATCTTTTCTCCATTAAAGTCTCAAAGTATCTGGCCCTTAATATATATTTGATGTTTGAATAAATGGATATATTTTGCTCCTGAATCAACTTCTTGTGCTGTTTCATCTATCTATTGCTGTGGAACCAACCACTCAAAACGTAATGACTTAAACCCACAAGAACAAGTGATAATTTATCATGATTTCCATGGGTCAGGAATCTGGGGTTAGCTGGATGGTAAGTTTGGGATTTCTCTTGAGGGTACAATCAGATGACAGCAGGGACTGAGGTCACAGGAGAGCTGTACTGGCCCTGGAGAGTGTAATTCCAAGGTGGCTCATTCACAGGACTGGCAAGGTTGTCGCACTGGCCCCCAGCCAGAGCTTTAGCTTCCCTCCGCGTGGAACTTCTTGAGTGTCCTTGTAGCATAGTGACTGAATTCCTCCAGAGGGAGTAATTCCAAGAGATGTGGGCAGAAGGGGCTATGCCTTTCATGACCTAGCTTGGGAAATTATATACCATCACTACTATCATATTTTATTGGTCCGCAGGCCAGCTTTGATTCAGTATGTGAGGAGACTACATAAGAGCATGTGAAAACAAGAATGAGGAAATGAAGAACTTTTTGGAGGCTGATACTACATAGGCCTCAATTTATTTCTGGTTGCCAAAGCCCTAATTCTCCTCCAATCTTTTTTTCCCCCTAACATCCAGTACCTCCCTTCAGACCTTCTTCCCTATCTGTTCTTTACTCCTTATAATAGACAACTCTGATTCATTTTCTAGACCCTGCTGAACCATCTTCATTTTGCCAGAGTATCAGCCAGACCAAAAGGCAAAACTTTGATTCCCAGAATCCTTTGATTCTTCTGGGCATGAGCTCAGAAGTAACATCTTCCTACTCCTTTTTGACTTCTCTCTCTCTCCCTCTTTTCTCTTTCTCTCTCTCTCTTTTTCTTTCTCTCTCACAGACATGGCTCCCCTGACTAGATACTAATGGACTTGTCTGAGGTAGGCAGTTTCAGAGAGATTTTAAATTTAAGTAAGTGAGAAAAATTTGGGGCCAAAATTATGTAACTCCTCAAAAACTTACAAGGAATTACTCACATGTTCATGGCCTAATTATTATATAAGATTTATTTTCCTTAACACACTGATTCCTTTCCATCTGCCTTTCCTTGATCTCTAGCTGGTATTAAATACTCACTTGTAAGTTCCTTAATGGCAAACTTCCTTATTCTCTATCACTTTCTCAAGGAGTGAGACAGCTTATTTTAGCCAGGTTTAAAATTCATTTAAGATTCATGTATGCTGAGTTCTAGACAAAACACTAACCTTTCGGTGTTTGGCCTTAACTTTGTCAAACATAACTTCCTGCCTTAAAGAAAAAAAGTTTTAAATGTTAATTAAAAACACTCAAAGTGTCTTAGTCAAAAAATAGTCCTGAACTTAGACCTATTCTCGCCTACAAAATGATGAGCTACACTATGAAGCATATGGATTAAATGTCTCTGCAAATTTAATATGAATTCCAAAATTAGTCAGTATTTGGAAAACATATCTGTGTTTTGATGAATTGACTAGTAAAATGTTTGAGCATAATCTAATATAAATTGCAGTCATTTCTAATTCCTCATATAAAAATTGAAAGCATATGCCCAGATTATACTCATAATTTTCCAGATTTTTTTTCCAGGGGTTCAAAAGACTAATGGGAGCCAAAGGAAACTTAGACTCAGATTAGACAGTTGGTGTTAGTGACAATGACCCAGTGTTATTTTCAATCTGAACCATCTAAGTGAACACTGAATGCAAACAGAAGTACCATATTCTTAGTTTTTGGGACTGTAGAGATAATTGGAAATATAGAACATTTGGTCTTCCATGGGAACATGAATTCATAAATCACTATCATCTTCATTAATTTATAATTTACACTTACGTTCTTCCAAAGGGGGTTTGAATTGGCTCACAATAAAAGATATGTGCAATTGGGCTCAATGAAGCCAATAGAATAGTGCAAAAAATACCTGTTTTCCAAGTATTTGAATAATATTTTTTCAAGCATTGATTAAATAAAGATTGAGTATTATCTCACTCTGTATATGTAGCATAGTGGGGGTGGGTAGGATATATAAGAACAATGCTCTTGCTCATTCAATCCAGTGACAGTAAAAATACAGATTATATTTGTACAGCATGTAACTACTTTATATAATAAGATGCCATAGGTTTTATGGGAAGTAATAGAGTTTTAAATAACGATATTCACCCTGGCTGAGAAAGAGAAAATAAAACAAACACATTGCCCCAGAGCTTAGTATAATTTGACATCAGGCTCATTTTTCATCTGAAACAAATCATTAGAGCTCTGCAGTGATTGGTACCTCTTCTGTGAATAAATATCATTTTTCCAAAAGATGTTCAAGAGAGATTAGAAATCAATATAGATTCATTTTTATCTTATAATGGGAGATACTGGCCCTACATAGCTGTAAGATGCCAGGATAGAACCAAGGAGTCAGGGACCTTGTCCTCCTCTCTACCACCCTTGCTCTTTTATGTACATGTAAATTTCAAATCTTCTTCATTCTTCTGACAGGCACACTAAAGACACCTGAATTATTTACACCGTTCCTAATGTAAAATGGTATGCATTTAGCAACTGAGCCAAAATCTTTTTTGCAAAGAAACCTAGTTTTAAAATACCAGAGCAGTACAGGATTAGTGACTCTCGGCAGAAGTATACGAATTAATCTCACTCAAGGTATTTTAACCAGCACATGCAGTAGACGGATAAGAAATGAATTCATGATAGCTAATTCTTCCATGACTATCTTAAATTTCTTCTCCTCAAACCTATCCCCTAGTCTTCTTCTTCCTTTTAACTCTTTGAATTGTTCTTTGTTCCTTAAATGGCTGCAATCTGTAGAGTACAGGGAAGCCTCCATAAGCCACTGATTTACTCCACAGCATCTACAGAGCACAATGTTAATGAACCTTCGTTCTTGAACCTGTACCCTCAGTCTACTGCTTCTGTCCCTATCTCCACCGGATTACTTATTTTCCAATTTTCAGTCTGCTCTTAAAATTAACTCAGAAGATACTTTTCATTTTAGGAACACAAACTTGACTCATTTTAGAAGAGAACAAAATGTGACCTCTCCTACCCATGGGTTTGATCCCATCTTAAGGTCCTTACATTCTTACAATATTGCTATATTACAACAGTCAATATCACGGAACATTAGAGAAAAAAGTCACAGGTCATGTGACTTTCACATGTGGAATGAGATTAGGGAAAATAACAGCTCATTTATATTTTTCTTCTGAAAAAAAAAAACGACTACTTTGAATTACAACCCGAATTATGAATAAGGATAAAAATAATGTGTTTCATTCTGATTTGGGATGCAGTTGTAGCTTTCATAAACTGTTCTTTCTCTGTTAGAAACGATTTTGACTCTATCTGATGCAATGTCAGCCAAGGATAATCTTGAGATTTGCCCATCTCTTATTTACTATTTTAATTTTGCTCAAGACATTTTATATTTCTTGGCAAGTAAAGGATAATTTTGGGGGGAAAAGTATTATAGATTTCTATCTGTTAAAAAGGGAATGAAGCTTCATGTACAGAAATGCCATAGGACCTGCCCTTAAAATGAACACATTTGTAGCATGTTAAAGACTTTTTACATCAGCCTTTGGCTATGTGTTATTCTTATTATTTTAAATTCGCTTATTTTACTTTTTCTTCCTACTTGACTAGACACTTTTATATTATTACAAACACTTCAAAACTAACATTATAATAGGAAATTATAATTCTTTTTTTTTACAAGGAAATATGTTATTTTCATTTAAATTCCTAACATGGCTTCCCTCAAGCTGTTCTAAATCTTCACTAGCAATGTCAGTTGATGAATGCCGCTACTACCAACCCACAAAAGGATTTTTTAGAACTTAATTCATTTTGAGTTTTGTAAATTTTAATGTTTTATTCTAAATGATTTCAAAAGGATCTTTGTATTTCATATGTAATCCAAGATTTTTATTCATATTTCCAGTGATGTCCAAAAACACCTACTTCCCCACATGTGCCGTAAGTAAGCAAACCTCGAAGAGAAGATAAAGACTGAATCTTCCAATCTTCAACAGAATCTACTTAACAGTGACAGGAACCTATTATTGTCTATCCAAGTGCCTTCACTCAAGTAGCCAATAAATCTTCATTAAGTACTTACTGTAAGTGACACAATTTATGGGCTATCAATTAAAGTTGCTAGAGACAAAGGAACTGCCTTGATTTCCCCATGGTCATATCGATTCTAATTTTATGATGCCAGGGCATATCTTCTTGCCATATTCTTGCCTAAAAGCAGGTGACAGAAAATCACAGGAGAATAGAAGTACTAAAGGCCAATCCTTGGAGTTTTCTTACTCGATTCCTAACTTGTCCCCATTTCATATTCATTTCCACCAGGTATCCAGTACCTGCCTCCATAGCCTATTGCAATCCTATGACTCGGCACAGATTTGTCTTTTTTGTACTTTGTCTTTTTTGCCTTAGCACTCCTGCTTTAATGGATTTGAACTCATTAATTCTCTGATATTCTTGTTCCAGACACACTTGGTAGGATGTTCCATTCCATGTTTTTCCTCTTTGGCCTCAACTATTGTCTCCAGTTTACAAATGTATGTCAAGCCCTGTCGAAGGCAGACACTGCTGTAGGTGATCAGTTAGTGTGTTCCGATAGCCCAATTGGCTCAGAGAGCCTGGCAGATTCCTGTGTATTTTTATAGAATCGTATATACTTTGTCCAATTCAAATGCTGCCATTCTTCATTATTCAATGTGGAAATTCCCCAGGACATTGTTGAAGGTAAAGCTGTTAGCAAACTATCTTGTCCCTCTCATCTTCATGTTGGAGGGGTTCTATGGGGCTCCCTTACCCTTCTTCCAAAATCATTATTTCCTCACTACAGTGAAAACAATGACCCAGATCTATTTCTACCTCTATCACCTCCACCTCCATCAGTATCTATATCTACCTTTTTTGCAGTGGTGGGGCAGATCTGGGAACAAGTTACAACAACAGTAACGCTTGATGATAAAAATCTGACACAGAGGAAAATTCTAATAGTGGGAATCAGCACAACACTTTAGCATCAGGCTAGGCTTTTATTTACATGGGCCTCATTCAAGTCTATCTCTATCACTAACATTAGGAACTTTATCAACGGATCCCCGGAGCCTTGCTTTATCTTTAAACCAAGAAAAATAGTACCTATGTTACAAGGTTTTTGTGTGTGATGAATTATATAATGGTGTGAACCACAAAAGAATAGTCTATCACATGGTCGGTGCTTAACATATGTTGGGGTTTATAACTGTAAACATGATGATAATAGCAGCTAAAACTGAGAAACCCCTGTACCTCAGACATTCTTCTAAATTTATGATCCAGGGGCACCTGGGTGGCTTGGTTGGTTAAGCATCTGCCTTTGGCTCAGGTCATGATCCCAGAATCCCCAGGATCATTCTCCACATTGGGCTCCCTGCTCAGTGGACAGTCTGCTTCTCCCTCTCCCTCTGCCTCTCCCCCAGCTCATGCTCGCTCTCCCACTCCTGCCCACTCTCTGTCTCAAAGATATAAGTAAAATCTTTTAAAAAAAATGTGGGCAGCCCCGGTGGCCCTGTGGTTTAGCACCTGCCTTTGGTCCAGGGCGTCACCCCAGGGTCCTGGGATCCAGTCCTGCATCCGGCTCCCTGCATGGAGCCTGCTTCTGTCTCTTTTTGTGTCTCTGCGCCCCCCTCTCTCTCTGTGTCTGTGTGTGTCATGAATAAATAAATAAATTTATATATTTTCTCTTTAAAAAAATAAATAAATGTCATAATCCAGACAACAGTCCAAAGTGGTAGTTAGTATTATTCCTCCAAGAGAGACCCGGGGCAACAAAGGGTCGGCCATCTGCCCAACCCATGCAGCAGCATGAAGAATGGGCAGAGGGAGGATCCAAACAAAGCAGTCGGGTCCGGAACCCCTTTCTCTTCATCAAGGCTCCCTGCTCCCCTCATGCTTGAAAAGTCATCAGTGAGTAAGGAATAAGTCCAACGACAAATGTTCTTATCAAATTCCAAAATGTGAGAGAATTACACAGAAACACAGAGTCTTGCTGAATCAGAGTTATTTTTAGCAGGTTTAACCAACCAGCAGTGATGCTTATCACAGAAGTATCGACTTTTATGGAGACTGTGCACTATATTGTGTCCCACTGATTTAAATGAGATAGATTAGTTTCCATTTTAGCTCAATTAAGTGCAAAGAGCACCCCCGATCCTGGGTATCTCGTATGGAGTTGAGGCATACAGATTGCATAGACCGGAAGCTGATTGAAATTTATGGAAAGGAATTAGCAATAAAGTGATTTAATAAAAAGTTTATTGAAGATAACTAAAACTAATGAAGGTTTCTCAAAGATATGAGAAGTAATTAAATTAATAGAAAGAAATTGCATTTAATTGGGATGTAATTGGACACTACTAAAACTGGATAAAATCCAATGGAAAATGGATAGGTTCATGTCTGATTCTAGATTTATATTATTATTATTATTATTATTATTATTATTATTATTTTGCTTAAAGCAAACTATTGTCCTATAGAGGCACCCTCAACAATTTCCAGATCTGGATAAACATGTTTCCTAAACATTTATTTAGAAGAGGAAAGGGTAACTTTAAATTGACAAAAATTCTAGATCAGATTGAACACATCCCAAATATGTTAAGAGGCAAATTTCTATATGACTTGGGATAAATTAAAAAAAAATCTGAATGATTCATAGTTATAAACATTTCTCTTGAAAGTATTCCAACCCCTTATAAGGCAAAGCTCTTAAAGTAGGTCATGCTTAAAATTACAATATCTTCACCTACTTTTCATCTTTCTTCTCATTCTTTTTTTTTGCCACCAGAGATAAAATTTAATTTCCAGAATTCTAGAATTTTCCTTATCCCATAAAATCCGAATCTCTCCCTATAGGCTTAATTAAATTAACAGATATTTGATCAAAGCAAAGAAGTCTAAGATAATTAAATCTCACAGAGTCTCTAGTCTTATGGACTTAAAAGAGCATAAGCTGAGATGTCAGACATCATGTTTTGTATCTTGGGTCTGTTACAATATAGTTGCCTGATATTGGGCAGTTTATACCTTGCATGTCCTTATTTATAATCTAAGACATAAGGTATACTTTCTTCCAAGGCCAATAACGAAAAATATTCTGTGAAATCTTATATAAGACCTAACTTAATGCCTTGCAGGTAAAGGGACATGCTTTTAATATTTTCTCCTACCTATTTTCAGGAGATCTGAACTGGAACCAAATGTGTGTATCTGTCTTTCTTCCCTAGTGCCAGATATCTCTATTCAAATGCAAAGGGTACTAAGAATGCTTTATGATCACGTAAAGCCTCCTGACAAACGTGGGATATTTTCTCCATCTTAAGATATAGGTAGTATAGTAAGTCGAGCAGAGAAGAACTCTTCATGGAATCATGAAATGCATAATAGCCTAAGTATCAATATTAAGCTGGTGGCATAATGTGCATTTTTAGTTCTCAGATTATTTTCTTTTTATAAGCTGTTGTATTAATATAGATTCCATTGAAAGCAAAGCCTGAGACAGGACCTTGGATTCATATAGTTTATTTTTATTTTAGAGGTGATCACATGAACTCAGAGTGAGGTTATATGGAGAGTCACAAAAGGACAGAGGAAAAGCTAATAAAGTGTATGTTAATAAGCTGTTGGGTACTCTGAGCAACTCAATTCATTCTTGCTGGGTGTCCTCTGAAGAACTGTAGAGGGCTAATCATAATGTTTCCTTCAAATTAATCCATCAAAGCTTGGTTGAAACCAAAGCCTGAACACCACTGGTTGAGGGATGCCCCTGGGGGACTAAATTTCCTACACTCCTGCTCCAGAAGGGAGCAAGTTCCCCAAGCTTCAGAGGGAGATCTAAGGCAGCCAGGCAGAGACCTGGAGGGTCCTTAGGTGACTGATTAATAATAGCTCTCCTCCTGCTACAGGCCCCCTTTCCGATGTAAATTTAGGCAGCTGAGGGGGAGGAAAATAGCTTTTCCTAAATCGACTGAGTTTTTACTGCCTTTTGCTTGAAATAATCTTCATGGAAAAGGATTTGGTGGTAGATATTCTATCCCTCCTTCACTAGTGTGCAAAGAGATGAATCACCAAAAAATCAGAGGCTAAGTTCTTAAATAATATACGGTGACCCCCTTTAGATGTGACTACACTCTCCAGTTCACCACAAGTCACAAATGGCCCACCGCACTTTTTCAGGATACCTGCTGGGTCCTTGTTGCATTTGAGTTTGTAATCCCAAGCAGGATGTTAAAGGATACAGTACCTTGTGAGGGATGGCATGTACACTAAATGTGGAGAGAAACAGGGGGATAGAGATACGGATAGAGACAAAGACACAGGGAGATTCGGAGACCAACCAGGTGTTTTAGGGAAACTTTAGCCCAAAGTCCTAAAACAATCAATATATGTCTATGATACCATTGATAGCAGTCTCAGAGTAAGGAAAAGACCCTCTGCCTCCAAATCCACAGATTTAAATAGGGAACTACTACTTTTCCAGAAAAGCCTAATTCATTACAGAACACACCCATTGGACTCTTATTAAACAGGGAATTTTGCATTTCTCAACTAGATCATAAATCTTTTCCAAGTTGATGCATCCCCTTGCAAGTGTTGCTCATACTTATTTTAATTTTCATTACTCATTTGAATTCATCTCATGAGACATTTTGTCTCTCACTGCCCTCTGCTTATGAGATTGTTGTTGTCCCAAGTCTGATAGCTAGCTTGCAAAAGAGCCTGACTTTTTAGATTTTATAGTGGAAATACCTTACTTGGTACTTATTATGATATTAAAAAAACATTTAAAGCGATATCATTAAAACCAAATGACACAGAGGTTGTTTTTTTTTTTTAATATACAGCCTCCTCTAGGAGAAAATCTTGTAATTAGTTGTATATGAATATATATATATGTTTATATATAATTTATGCACTAATTCTGTAAAATTTAAATGGCACTGGTTTATTGTAAACAAAATGCAGAACAGAGTTCATCTCCCAGTTTACGTGAGTATGAAACACTCTACCACTGTGGTCACCTGAAGCCTTGCATATGTCATCTAAATATTTTTCCCCTCTTTCATCTTAAGACAATTGTAGAGAGTATCTTTGAGGACAGATACATAAGATAGCTTTTTTTTTTCAAGTGTTCTACATTTTCTTCTATATGATGCTAGAGCAAAAGTAAACACTAACAGATTCATCTAGGACTGTACTTTGTAAATCATATATATTCAATACTGAAAAGAACGCCTAATGCATTTATTCTGTAATGTGTTACTTTGCAAAATACAATACTTCGTTCTCTCTTTTAACTTCATCTTTCATACTTACTATCAGATGTTTTCTTCTGAGTCATAAGTTCAATTCTATTGGCATGTCTTTTTTATAAAATGCTTAGATTGGTGCTGCATAGGAAACTTGCATTATTTTTCAAACTTGGATATTTCCTCTAATTTACTGCCACTGGAACGAACTTCACAAATGAATGGATTTCAGTTCTATTAAAGGAGAAATTTATTTGTTGATATGTGTATTAGTCATTAGTGTGCTATACTGCCTAAGAGTCCTTGGAACACAACAGCTCTATCTATATTTTCTATAGATCTATATCTATCTATCATCTATCTATCTATCTATCTATCTATCATCATCTATTTATCTATCATCTACCTATCATCTATCTATTTATATCTGTCTATTATCTATTATCTATCTATCTATCTATCATCTATCTATCATCTATCATCATCTATCATCATCTACTATCATCTACTTATCATCTACCTCTATCTATCATATATCTATCTATCTATCTATCTATCTAATCTATCTATCTATCATCTATCTATCTATCATCTATCTATCATCTATCCATCTCCCTATATAGAGTCATAAGTTTTAATCATATAAAATAAGTAGAACTATAAATGCTACTGAGTACCTTGGCACATTCCAGTTCTCCATGGTAGTAGGACTCTATCCAGGGCCATCAGTACTTACAAAGAATTAGAACAGTAAGGCTGGTTTTGTTTAGTACATGGGATAAAATCTGGCACTGAATTCCCAGAATTGAGGTCTACTAATGTTAGTAGTAACACAAATTTAGAACTCTTTATGATATTATAGTAAGTTCAGCCTGTAAAAACATGTTTATATCTTAAAGCTATTGGTATTATATCCAAATCTTCCAGAATACACTTCCAGCACTCCTTTTCTCATAAAATTTTTATGAATTCCCAGATTAAATTCTATCCCTCTTCTCTACATGTCTACAACTTGCAAAAACAACACAACTTTTCCAGAAGCTCACTAAGACTACAGAATTTGTCTTATTTATAATCTGTGATAGGTACTAAACATATTCAATATATGAACTATAACATTACAGATATTAAAAGGAGCCAAAAATGGTAAAAAAAATTATCATTCAACTAAAAGCCCACCATAATATTTGTTGAAAACAGACATTGTCTCTTGGACTGTCGATTTCAATTTTATTTCTTCTACCTCATTATTTAAGAGCTCTAAATCTAATAATTTTGAATAGTTATACAAAATTAATGGTTTTGAGAAATTCTGATAAGATAAAAAAGGTAAAATTCTTAATGTAACATATATAAAGTTTCTCTCTGTCTCTCTCACACACTCACACACACATACACACACCTCACCACTATCACAATCACCACCTCAAATATTCATTGTGATAATGGGTTATTTCTCTTCAGTTTTTTATATGTAACCTACTGACTAACGTATAACTTTTGTTCTTTAGCGACAGTAGTCACATCCGTAGAACAGAGAAGGCAATAGTATTTATTCCATCAATTTTTTATGAGAAGCAAATAATCTAATTCACGTAATACATTTAAAAAGCTATTGTCATCATTTTAATTATTACATAGACTTTTATTATACGGAGGTTGGATATTTTTCCATCAAGTTTTCTACCTACCGTATGCTGCAAAGATTTTTTCATATCTTTAAATCATATAGACGTATAATGTTAACCTTTCTTTTCTTTTCGTTTTAAGATTCATTTATTTATTTCTGAGAGATCCAAAAAAGAGAGGCAGAGACACAGGCAGAGGGAGAAGCAGGCTCCATGCAGGGAGCCCGATGTAGGCCTCTATTCCAGGACCTCGGGATCACACCCTGAGCCACCCAGGCATCCCAATTTTAATCCTTCTTGATGGGTTTCTATATAGGTTCCAATTTTTGGATGTCATAATTGTTGCTACGATGAATAGTCTTAGAAATAAATGTCTCTAACTGTTTTGTATTTGTCTTTTAGGATGCTTTTTGAACTGATAGTAGTGCTAAATTACTAAAAATAAATGTGCCAATAACTTCCCCCTAAAAGTATGGAAACATACTTCTTCTTCTAGGTAATAAAATGTGATACCGTGTTTTGTAATTACAGTTACAAATCAGTATTTTTATGGAACTCATCATTTTAAAATTTTCTATATGATTTAAAAATATTTTAGGGACATTTGTGTCTGTATGAAAGAAAAAAGAAAGAGAAGGAGTAAGTGAATGAGATTATATTCAGTACTCAACTTTTTGAATGATTATAGCCATATTAGTCATTATAATAGCAATAGCAGTAGGGATGGTGTTTACTGCTGGTGGTAAAGTAATAGTAATAGGTAATAAGAGCTAACATTTACTCAGAGCTTGCCATGAAATAAAATCTTCACACATATTAATTCCTTTAATGCACAAAGAATCCTATGTGACAGGCACTATATTAATGCCAATTTTAAAAAAAAAGTAAACTTATTCTGAGATTTATTTAAGTAATTTCTTTAAAGTTAGGATTCTAACCCAGGGATTATGACTAAACCTCTCTAAAGAATGCATTCTATAGATTGTGTATCCATTAACCTTGTCTTTTATATGGAAAATGTATACTTCCTAACCATTCTGTTTAAAATTTTAGTGACTTTAATGTACAATAATATCTTTAATATTCTTTCAGTATTTTTTTAAATGCAAGATTTCAGTGTCACCCTGCATTAGAATTATTCCCCAGGCTAATCAGCTCTTTCAGGAAATATTTGTTTGTTTGCCTTTAGATTTTTAATACTTCTAAATTTGAATATATATATATGAGCAGGAAGTAGTTATTTTATTTATGGAGGTTATTGAATAACAGGGGAATTTACATTTTTTTTACTTTATTTCTAGATGGTCGACTTTATTCAGTTTTCCCCTGCTATTAATTCTATAGACTACATTAATATTCTTATTATGTCCCTCAAGAATGTGTAATGTTCCCTTTTTGCTTCTACTTGATTTTTGGGATCTACCCTTTTTTTTAAATTTTTTTTAATAAATTAATTTTTATTGGTGTTCAATTTACCAACATACAGAATAACACCCAGTGCTCATCCCGTCAAGTGTCCCCCTCCGTGCCCGTCACCCAGTTACCCCCACCCCCGCCCTCCTCCCCTTCCACCACCCCTAGTTCATTTCCCAGAGTTAGGAGTCTTTATGTTCTGTCTCCCTTTCTGATATCTCCCACACATTTCTTCTCCCTTCCCTTATATTCCCCTTCACTATTATTCATATTCCCCAAATGAATGAGAACATACACTGTTTGTCCTTCTCCGATTGACTTACTTCACTCAGCATAATACCCTCCAGTTCCATCCACGTCGAAGCAAATGGTGGGTATTTGTCGTTTCTAATGGCTGAGTAATATCTCATTGTATACATAAACCACATCTTCTTTATCCATTCATCTTTCGATGGGCACCGAGGCTCCTTCCACAGTTTGGCTATTGTGAACATGGCTGCTAGAAACATCGGGGTGCAGGTGTCCCGGCATTTCATTGCATCTGAATCTTTGGGGTAAATCCCTAACAGTGAAATTGCTGGGTCGTAGGGCAGGTCTATTTTTAATTCTTTGAGGAACCTCCACACAGTTTTCCAGAGTGGCTGCACCAGTTCACATTCCCACCAACAGTGTAAGAGGGTTCCCTTTTCTCCGCATCCTCTCCAATATTTGTTGTTTCCTGCCTTGTTAATTTTCCTCATTCTCACTGGTGTGAGGTGGTATCTCATTGTGGTTTTGATTTGTATTTCCCTGATGGCAAGTGATGCAGAGCAATTCATTCTATGAGGCCAGCATCACCTTAATTCCAAAACCAGACAAAGACCCCACCAAAAAAGGAGAATTACAGACCAATATCCCTGATGAACATGGATGCAAAAATTCTCAACAAGATACTAGCCAATAGGATCCAACAACACATTAAGAAAATTATTCACCATGACCAAGTAGGATTTATCCCCGGGACACAAGGCTGGTTTAACACTCGTAAAACAATCAATGTGATTCATCATATCAGCAAGAGAAAAACCAAGAACCATATGATCCTCTCATTAGATGCAGAGAAAGCATTTGACAAAATACAGCATCCATTCCTGATCAAAACTCTTCAGAGTGTAGGGATAGAGGGAACTTTCCTCGATATCTTAAAAGCCATCTATGAAAAGCCCACAGCAAATATCATTCTCAATGGGGAAGCACTGGGAGCCTTTCCCCTAAGATCAGGAACCAGACAGGGATGTCCACTCTCACCACTGCTATTCAACATAGTACTGGAAGTCCTAGCCTCAGCAATCAGACAACAAAAAGACATTAAAGGCATTCAAATTGGCAAAGAAGAAGTCAAACTCTCCCTCTTCACCGATGACATGATACTCTACATAGAAAACCCAAAAGCCTCCACCCCAAGGTTGCTAGAACTCATACAGCATTTTGGTAGCGTGGCAGGATACAAAGTCAATGCCCAGAAATCAGTGGCATTCCTATACACTAACAATGAGACTGAAGAAAGAGAAATTAAGGGGTCAATCCCATTTACAATTGCACCCAAAAGCATAAGATACCTAGGAATAAACCTAACCAAAGAGGTAAAGGATCTATACCCTAAAAACTATAGAACACTTCTGAAAGAAATTGAGGAAGACACAAAGAGATGGAAAAATATTCCATGCTCATGGATTGGCAGAATTAATATTGTGAAAATGTCAATGTTACCCAGGGCAATGTACACGTTCAATGCAATCCCTATCAAAATACCATGGACTTTCTTCAGAGACTTGGATCTACCCTTTTGATCTACATCTTCTGATCCTTGTTTATATTCTCCATGGAGCATATTATACTATTGGTATGTCCAATATTCCCTCAGTGTTCGCCAGGAGCAGTTATGCTTCCTCAATGGCCTTTAAAACCAGCATATGCAGCTCTTCTAAAAGGAGCTTCCGCTGTTAGTACCTCAACAGCCCTGTAGTCGGCAAGTAGAAAGTGCCAGGACACAACCTTCCATTAGTCACAAAAAGTAGTGAAAAAAATAACCCAGTTCCCAATCTCCTAGATGAGATAACAGCGATAACTGAAAGCCCTACTTGCCAAAAGAAATAACATACAAATAACACACTTCTTCTAGATTTTATACCTCTGCCTCACTGTTCAATTCTCCCATAGATGCTTCTTGCAGTTTCCCTCCCAACAAACTGAACTCAAATACTTCTCTTAAAATCTGCTTCTTGGTGAACCTAACTCCAGAAAAGCCTTCTTCTAAGCATGATGCTTTATCTTCTCTACTTTGTTTTGGGTGCATAATAGGTCTCCCCTCCAGTTTGCCATGATCACTTGGCCCCCAGCAGACAGTTTTCCCCCCTGAGATTGATTCAGCCTGACTCCATTGGTTGCTTCTTTGCAACAAAGCTGGTTAGCCACACATCTAAATTTCTGGCCTCTCTCACCATTTATGTATTTTGATGAAATGCCACATCAAGAACCTTGGGATCTGGCATCCCAAGCGCTGTTGAAGGAGCCAGTGGATGCATCCTAAATTGCAGGGAGTGAACTCTTTATGGGATGAACTTGGGGAAATGAGAAATAGGAGATGGAGAGGATCCTGAAAGATAAGTGGGGAATCAAACATAGGATCAAAAAATAATTTTACAAAGACTTGGGGATATTATTTCTAAGAGACTTACACCCCTGCCTGTTACTTAAGAACCAACCAAAGGAAAAGAGAAACGGGATTGTTGGCAACTATTTTGTGCCTGCTACAATATGAGATGTTGAATGGATTATAAACAAAGCATAAGTCAGGGGTTTGGAAATTTATTGTTACTGACGTTGGCCTAACCAAAGAAACACATTATTGAAGTATATAAGCTCTTCAGAAAGTGCTTCTTCCTGCTATTATTTTTAAAAGGATTAAAATTTTTATTATAAAAAAGACTAAATATGGAAATGAATTGAAGAACAATACAAACCATCCAAAGATAACTTCTTCTAATACTTTGGTATAGGTCATATATTTCCAGTAATTTTTTACTGTATGTACACATAAAGATGCATTCTACTGTTGAAGAGGAAAAAGTATCCTTCCACTCTTCTAGGCTCTTTGCTCTAATAATTAAATTTACATTGTAGGGGCCAAGGACAGGCTGCTCCAAAATGGTCCACTTTGGCATGAAGATTGGTTTGAATTAAAATCAACCAAAACCTAGCAGAGTCAGAAAAAGCTCTTTACTTCCCACTCAACTGCCTCAAAAGAACTTAAATAGAGGACCTGCTCCAGGATGAGAGCTAGCATCATAGGTAATTGCATTATAGTCTGAAGTAGGTATGGTAGACGAGGAGGAGTCTAGCCAGTCCCATATATCCCATGGTTTCTGAATATCCCAGCAAACATCCGTTTACCAATCCTTTACTAGTTCACCTTCCTGTGAACGGCATCCCTTCCCTTTGAAGTCCCAGACACCTGCCTTAGTTCAGAATGACATATATACCTCATTTTACGTGACCATCTTTGGAATTTCATGTCTGTGTGGATTTCTTATACAAATGAAATTAAATTTGATTTTCTCCTGTGAATCTGTCTCATGTCAATTTGATTCATAGTCCAGCTGGAAAGATATTGAAGGGCAGAGGAAATTCCTCCCCCTCAGCAACGTATGATAGATGAAAGTTTAGTAACATGCATACCTCCAATATTCATGAGAGATGCCCAGGAAAACTGAGTAACTTCCTGAAATAGCCCAACCATCTCCTTAAATGCCATGTCCAGTCAAAGACAAAAGAAGAGGTTGAGGGTGTGGAGTCAGTTATGAGGGATTTCCAGGAAAAACACAGGAAATAAGAGTATGGGGTTGTTATGCAGAGTGAAAGTCCAGGCTTCTCCACTGCTAAGTATTTTCTAGAGTTTGTGTCCCCACTCCTCCTGTTACAGATAGGGAGACACTCTCACAATGAGTATTTCCCTTATCCTCATAAATGTTTCTTACAGAAGAATAACTTCTAATTCTTTTCAGAATTTCTCTTCTGTATGCAGTTTCTCAAAAATAACCAGCTTAATATAATCCTAAGCCAAAGAGGCATATCTTGGAGTGGAAAAATTTGTTCCCCTTCACTGTAATTTCACATCTGTCTTTTTATCCTTATTCTTTTCTAATGTAATTAAATAATCTTTGAAAATGTACTATTTAATGTCTGCATAGTATTCCTTCTATTGAAAACGTATTAAGTTGTTGAACTAATCAGACTTTGTTGGACATTTCAGACTGTTTGCAAGTTTTCATTAATACAAAAAAAAAAACACTGATAAATACCCTTGTAAAACACATAGATTTACATAGCTATTATCAGTTTTTCAGAAGAGTTGTTCTTTCTTTTGAGGGTTGACTGTGACAGTAATTTTTAATATTAAATCACAAAAGCAATATACCATAATAATGATGTTAAGAAAACAGCAATCATTCTAACAGAGCTCTTCTGAATTTTGCATATTATCTTCTAGACTTTATGCTTGTTCACATGGCTATGCTGCTATTTTAACATGAGTTTTTCATTTAATATTTTCTCTTTTGTAGTTCCAGTGCTGCTAAAGGTACTTGATTTATTATTATTAATTATTATTATTATTATTATTATTATTATTTTAATGCATTCATTTCATTCAATCAAGTGTAGGGGCTATGACTGACAATTGAAAGGGAGCAAAATTTGTCACTCTAAAATATGTCTCTTTGGCACAAGGATTATCTTGGTTACTTTTAAGAAAGTGCAAACACAGGAGTAGCTTCAAACAATGAGTAAAAGTTATACTTTTGTAAAAGACATTTACCTTTATAAGGGAATATGCATTTATAAGACTGTCCTCCTTACTACACCAAGAAGAGGCTGATGATTCTAAATCAGAAGAAACTCTTATCAGTGAAGAAGACAAGGTCTTAAATCTGCATAATACCCATGCCTTGTTTACTCTGTTCTTTCTGATAACTCCCCATAAACTGGTTCTCCTCACCCCCAATATCTTCTTTTGCCTTTGGATAGAGATGGTATTTCAAATGGTGGCTTGAGTCACTCCTGGAAATTATTTAGTTTTCCTGGTATCTTCTGTGTATACTGAAGGTATACATATTTAACTTCCATCTGTTTTTTTTTTCTTCTTTTTCCCCTGTTAATGTGCCTTTCTATTATAGGAGGGGTCTCAGTCAAGAACCTAGAAAAGTAGAGGGAAAATTATTTTCTCCCCACATAACTCTTCTTCCTTTGTAAGATATTTAAACTTCTTCAAATATTTCATTGTTATAAATAATCACTTTCTTGAGTGCTTTTCAGGATTAATCAGTGTTATTTTGTTAAAAAATTCAATCATTATTTTAAAAAATCCAAGTTACACAAGGGTTAAGAAGTAGGAAGAACTGTTCATTCTTTAGCTGTTAGATGCATTTTTTGTTGGCATCATACTCAAATTTCTTCTAAAGACAGGCGACAGTGGCACTGTATTTCATCAACATGACCTGAGCAGCTTGATTTAACTTTCTATTGGATATTGGACTAACATTGTCCAGGAAAATCATTTGTCCTTCTCAGTGGGGAGGGACACAGACGAGTGAATGCATTTATTTTTATCCTTTGCCACACAATGGCATATCCCTGATCAGCTGTTGACTCAGAAGTATTTGCTATGTGTGCTGGGATAGCCAATAAAACAACCAAAGTCTGTTATTTATCTTGATTTAAAAGGGAGATGCTATTTTAAGGCTAGACCTGAAATGTCACTTTTGCTCTAGTCTTTGTATTATAAAGTCAAACCTTTTACAAAGTGGTTATTAAATGACAAGAAAGTTGACTAAAGTTTATTGACCACTTGAATTCCTTGATATTGTTAGGAAATTCACATAAAATAATTTAATTGTAACACCAATCTTATGAAGTATGTGTCACAAACACTTTTTAACTAAGAAGAAAGTTGTGTTTCTGAGATTTTAACTGTCAGTCGCACAGTTAGAATTCAAATTCATTTCAATCCATTCAATAAATATTTAGTATATAAAATGTTTTGGACATAGTAAACATCCCTGGGAGTAAGGACATATGATAAAAAGGTGATTTTGTTTTTATTTGTGATTTTATAGTTGAGGCATCTCTACCACATTGTTGCTTATTTGAAAGCGTGTAATAAAGGTGCTTCTCCAACTTTTTCTTCTAAATTGAATCTAGTATAATGCCCTGGGAGAAATGATAATGTCTGAAATTAAGAACACATAGTATTTACTGATCCTGAATATGAGACAGACATTGTGTATCTGCTGTACAAAGAACTTTTTACATACTGCCTGTTTATTTAAAAGATAATTAGGCCTTTTCTTTCCAATAACTCAGACTACATATATGAGAGTGGGTATTCAGAGAAAGTGTTGTGAGGCTCCTTGAAAAAGTAGCTTAGAAATAATCCCTTTCATTCAACGCTCCCCTCATCACAAGGAGGTAAAGAAGTTCATCCTTCAGCCAAAGACTGCAATTCATTTTAGCATAGATATTCTTTCTGATTGGAGACTACAATCACCTACTGATAATTCTTTAACTTTCATCCATTTTGTATTGAGTCATTTACTGATGATGAGCAGATGATGAGCCCAACATTTGTGTCTTGATTCAGATCACATGGGGCTGAGGGATAACTTTCAAATGTAGGTTGGATGGCTGAAAAATTACCCCATGATTGCAAGATGCAAAGGGCAAGACAAAAATCTTACATGAATGTATGGACATTTGGTTCCTCTGTTTATCTTAGATTAGAGAAAGTAACCCACCAAAGATTGTTTTGGGTTCGTTTAAATGCACAAAGTGCACAAAGAAGAAAATGAAACAAAAAAGTAACAGGTAAACTTCACTAGATAAACAGAAACATAAATCACTCTGGAGTAGGTGATGGTACCTTCTGTAAAGGGAATACAAAGGCTCCTGGAAACCCTATCAGTACATTTCTTTAGAAGGCAGGCCAATAATTACATTTTCTGAGTAAAAGGGTATGGTCTAACTTTTTAGATGTTTAGATATTAAAACAAAAGGTATACAGTTTATTGAGAAGAACAGAGGATAGTGGTTCTGTATCCACAGAATAGAAAAGGCTTGTACCAGTCCTGGGCCAGCATTTTTGGTTTCAGCTGCACCCTTGGGAATCAGTTCTTGGAAATGCACACAATTAAACTTAGATAATGTTGAAAGTGAGATGCAAAATTTCAAGTGAGGGTGTGTGATTTCTCAAAAAAACAAAACAAACAAAAAACCCAGAGCAGATTGGTCAGAATTCTGGACCAGCAAAGGATTATGATTATAATGGATCAGAACTTGTCAAGTTATAGAGTTGGGAACAAAATTAGCTACTGGGGAGAGGGCAGTACTCCTGGAAGTGACCAAAAACACTAAAGGTGCAGCATATATAATGTGTCAATTATTTTAAAAATAGGAGATTTGAAGAGAGCCAATGTGATTATAGTTGCTACCATCAGTTTGGGAGGGTGCCCTTGTATGCAAATGGTTCTTACTTTGTTCCAGCTATTTCTGGAACTTCCCTCTGAGATGAGTTTCATTACTTTTTACTTCAAATTTGTAGGACCCAACTTGATCATCTATCAATTCCTCAGACGTGGCACCCCATGGCTAGTCTTTATTTCCAAAAGTCATGTCTTCCTCAGGGAACTAAAACTCTTTCTCCCCAAACACTCAGAATAATAGACTGCAGTCTCTGCAGTGAATTGGTCCTCATTTTGTCCTTCACACATAAAGCAATTAGATTGTTAAAATACAATCTAGTGTAGAAGATGTTATTTTTTTTTATCATTATTACAAGATTTTAAAATCCTGGATCCTTACAAGCAAAAGTCTTGAAAACAAAAGGATATAATATATTTTGAGCACCTATTATGCATTATATACTATGCTACAGCATTCACTTATGTCGTTTGAAAATTATTATTCCTATCCCTACCTAGCATAGTTGTATAGAATAAGTGTTATCTACACATTAAATAAGTAAAACGATATAGACAAAGTCACAAAGCAGCGAGTAACACAAGACTGAGTCCTTTTGTTTTTAAATCCCACCTTCTACCAAATCATATTGCCCTGTAGATCATTATCATTTACCTGTTGCACACATTTAGTATGTTTTAGGTGTTTACTTTTTTACTTAGCATCATGGAGTAGGAGAATAGAAATATTTTAAGTCCCTACATTTAGTCTTAACTTCACTAAAACAGCCCTTTGGATGACAGTCTGGTTAAATTCATTTCAAAACTACCAAAAGAAATTTCATCGTTCTCAAAAAGAATAAGTAACTTACTTTAGTTTTCCCAGGATATTTAAAATATGCAAAATCTAGTGTAGAAGGCAGACGACAATTTGAAAATGCTCTTCTAATTCCAAGATATAGTGTTAAACTTTCTTGAATTAAAATTCATCCAGTAGAGGTCATTTTGCTGGAATCATTCTATGGTTTATCAGTAAATAGGCAACTCATTTGTGAAATTCATGGGATACATAAATCTCAACATCAATCACTAAGCTTTCTCTGTATGTGTGTATATGCACCTAAAATGAAATAAAACAAATAAGGAATAACTGTCTTTCCTCTTCACCAAATTTTAAGGAGATGGAACTCTCTAGCTTCTCTGGCATTTACCAAACCTTAGTTGTGGTGTTTGGGTTGTAGGGTAGAGATAAGAGTCCTAGAATCTGAGAAGAACCAGATTTTTCTTCCTAAGAATGAAACAGGGAAATAATTAAGTATTAAAAAATAAAGGCAGAGAAACAAGAGGGGGAGATATCAGAACCAAGAGGATTATTATAAAGTCTTTATGTATTCAGTCTTTATGTATTCCCCATATGCTGTCATTTCAAGAGAATTTACCATAAAAACCTACACTGATCTCTAAATATAGTCAAATTTATATTCAATATTGTTAGTACCCTAAGTTAGATGGATGTACCCTTCCCACTCTCTCATATACTTGATATAGAAGATTTTAGGCAGGAGTAAGCCATCTATTTTGATTCAGGGTACAGGCTGCCTATGGAAATTCTAATAAGGACCTATGGAACACCTAATCAAATAAACAATTATTTTTATCCATTGTTTATATTTATCAGACAAGGATGCTAAAATCCAAGGGTCTGTCTATAAGCACAAAACGTGTTCATATTCTGTGACCCAGACCCATATTTGACATTAATTCTTGGTCCAGTTCCACTAACAAAACAGTTTCTTTTCAATGCCCCATTGCAGATAATCAGTATAATGGTACCTTGGTTTGCCAGTGACACAGATGAAATTCAGTAAAGAGTCATAAGAGAATAATAGAATGTTTTAGTCAGATTGGTAATGGACCCTTTTTTTCTTCAGTGAAGCTAGTCAGTCCATCATCATATTTACATTGATGAAACCAGACCTTCATCCTAATGGATCCTAAAAACCAAATTCTATTGCCCTCTAAGTAAATATATCAATTTTCTGTATTAATGTACCCTTGAGAGGTCAACAAGTAAACAGGTGGGTATTTACAAAGGGCACTCCAATATGAACATCAGATACATGAACAGTAACTCATTCTGTTTTTAGGCTTGTTAATACTAATACAAGGACTCCTGGGACCAAGGAATTTTAAAAATGTGGAGTAATGCTCATAGAGCATTCCATGAAACTGGAAATAGCTCTCAAAAATAGGAAAACAATTATTTTAAAATATTTTTAAAGATGTATTTATTTATTCATGAGAGACAGAGAGAGAGAGAGAGAGAGAGAGAGAGAGAGAGGCAGAAACACAGGCAGAGGGAGAAGCAGGCTCCATGCAGGGAGCCCAATGTGGGACTCGATCTGGATTCCGGGATCATGTCCTGAGCTGAAGGTAGATGCTCAACTGCTGAGCCACCCAGGCATCCCTGGAAAACAGTTTTTTAATGTGTAAGTTAACAGAGGTCAAACTTATAGAAGTGATTCTCTTCACCCTTATTGAGATTTTCAAGTTTTATTCAATAAGTGTGGTAAGAACTAATCCTATAAAAATTAAACTAGAATAAAACACACATCTCTCCAACATCTCCTGCAATTCAAAGAGCAACAATTAGAGTCTGCCCAATTATGTAAGAAGTTATATCCTCTTAAATGATTGCATTTGTCAACCATGTATTTGGTATAAATTGTTTACTATGTACAAAGTACCATATGAGACCCATGAAGTACAGAATACAAGGGATGCAGCCTCTAAGAGCTCACAGGAGGTTTGCACATTAATAAATATTGTAATAACATGCAGATGCTGCAAATGCATCTAGCCATCACAATGATAATATCAAGTATTATGAGAGAGTGGTAAGGGTACATCCATCTACCTGAGGGTGTCAATAGATGCTTTATGAGTAGAAGTGATACTAGCTGGACCTTGAAAATATGTAAAATTTTACCATAAGACTCTTCAGAGAAAGTTTTTTTGGGTAAAAAAAAAAAGAACATTTGCAAACAGTATAATATATTTAGAGTTTACATGTTAAGTGACGTACAGTGTGATATACCTAGAGGAAGACATATGTCTGGGAGAAGGCAACAAGAATTGAAGCTTTAGAAGAGATAAATGTGAGATAGTTGTAGGTGGCTTAAAGATGGTATTTTGTGAGCTTGGCTATTATCCTACTGAAGATTTTTTTTTTAAGTGGAAAGAATTTATATCAGGCTCAGATTTATCTTGTACACAATCCGAGAAATGCCCACCACACCTCGTCTGCATCTGATCTCTCAGTCAATAGACAAGATCACTCTATTGTGATCCACCTGTCACAAATTGTGCTCTATTTGTACGTAACCTTTGCACTAGATGCTGGGTAGGGTTTCCTCGCGTTGCCAACTTCAGCACACTGGTGGTGGACAGCTCCATGCTCTCAGGCCGGGTTGATTGCCCCTTTGAAGGGTCTCTCTCTGCCTTTGAGGCGTTTCTATCTGTTTTCTCTGAAGTCATGCAAGCCTACCACCATGTATAACGTTCAACCAATAGGGACGGGAATCCCAGGGAATGTTCTGCATCTTCAGCATCTACATGTACTTTGGGAGGACAATTTCAATAGGCACTTCCCTTTCTCGAGTGAGGCTCCGGTGGGATTGAACTTCTCCAGAAGCCCATTGTGATAACCAGTCTAATAATCCACCCTTTATTAATTTTTCTTTTTGTCTTTGTGTCTACTCTCTTACTTTACCTCTGAATAAACTACCCAAGTCCAAGTCCATATCTCAGGTTCTGCTTTCAGGAAGCTCCAAATTTTTTTTTCATGATAAATGCTAATTTATTATTATTTTTTAAAAAACAAGTATTTGTTGTCTTCTATTTCTGGATGCTAGACATCTAAAATCAAGTTGGAGCAGGGCCATGCCCTGTCTCTGAAACCATAGAGGAGAATCCTTCCTGGCCTCTTCCTTATTTCTGGTGCTTGCTGGCAATCCTTTTTTTTTTTTTTTTTAGGGGTGGTGGAAGGGGAGGAGGGCGGGGGGTGGGGGTGAATGGGTGACGGGCACTGAGGGGGACACTTGACAGGATGAGCACTGGGTGTTATTCTGTGTGTTGGTAAATTGAACACCAATAAAAATTAATTTATTGAAAAAATAAAAAAAATAAAAAAATAAAAAAAAGTAAATAAAAGAAAAGGAAGGTCCAAATTAAGAAAAACACATGCTGTTTGAGGACAAGGACCTTAACAGGCTGCCTAGTATGCTGAGTACATAGTGCTCAGTACTCATAGCTTCAGAAAGAATACATTAGGGATTAATATTTGTTTGGCTATTAGACTAGACACTGGTAATAGGCTGCAGGGTCAAAATCAGGAATTCATTATATTCATTTTCTAATCAAAACCAAAATGCTTTTACATCCCAAGAAAAAAATGTTTGTTTAAGAGTTCAGGTAAGGTTGGTACTGAAGAGACAGTTTGTACTTCTATACTTAATTTAGCATGCTGGTCAAGAATTACTGGATACTGGGACGCCTGGGTGGCTCAGCGGTTGAGCGTCTGCCTTCAGCTCAGGGCATGATCCTGGGTCAAGTGATCGAGTCCTGCATCAGGCTCCCCATGGGGAGACTGCTTCTCCCTCTGCCTGCGTCTTTGCCTCTCTCTGCGTGTCTCTCATGAATAAGTAAACAAATTCTTAAAAAAATTACTGGATATTTGTGGCATGCTCACACCTAGCTATCTCTGTGGGTAAATGTTGCTTTAAAATATTCTTGGAAGGTACTGGTGATAAAGCCTGGATTTATTATAAGATTGTCCGATTCCAGTTGGTTATATAAGTAGGCACTCCCCAAAATTGATTATTAAGCACATTTTTCCAATAATTGTTTAGTGTATAATGAAGTGTTTGGAGCTATGGTAGACTGGTAGTAATTGTGAGTGATTCACTGTAGGAAAATACATGTTATAACAATTTCAAAATCCAATATGGATCTTTAAAATCCACTAAGATTTAAAATTTAAAATCCACTAAGAAAAATGGTTATGACTATTACCATTGGAAACATTGTTTCTCTGACCAGCAATTTTTGACTCTTCCATCTTTAATTAAAATTAACATAATCATAGCTACACAGAAGAAAAAAGTGAATATTTCTCTGTTCCTTTAATGATGCAATAATAACCATAAGATATGTGTTGATAAAAAGTAAAGCACCATCATATCCTTTTATCTAACTATAAGAATATGGAATTTCCCCCTCTTTTTATTCTGAAAAAGAAAAGTAATAACCTAATGGATTATTCCCTTCGTATACACTGAGGAAGAAGATGATACTAAGGAACGAATAAGTGTTTCTTAAAAATCAAAGAATATTTTATTTGGAAATGAGGATAAAGAGGCCTATACAAATAATTCAGCACATGATATGATTTTATTTTTCAAGATAAAAATGTACAGGTAGAGGATGACTGAAGCCTCTAAGTTCTGAGAAGTTAAGATTTGTAATAGAAAGGCCTTTAATTAATCTATGTTGCCATAGCAACCCAGTGTGCAGCCACAGATAGTGAGAATAAATGTGGCATTTACATTCTGCATTTCATAGTGGCATGTGATAATTATAAATATCCATATACATCTATGTATTTGCATATTTGGGAGATTATGGATCTGTGTGTGTGTAATTGTAATGTTTATTTTCTGTGACACTTTTCCCAGCTTCTAGATAGAATTAATCAGGATGGCTTTGTGGCTCCCAACAATAATTTGTTTTTAGCAGTAGAACAATGTCCGTTATATTGTATTTAGGATGTCTGGTCACATATTTATCTTCCATCTTTAGAGTTACCAGCTCTTTCAAAGCAGGGGCGATGCCTTTATAGTATCAAAGTGGAGGGGAACATTTTATTTAGATTTCAAAATTGATGAGAAATCCAGATATTTGCATGGAGCTGAACACACAGAACAATTTCTCGATAGTCTAAACCTTTTCTCACAGCATTTTATTATTGTTAAAAATTACTAAAGAAGACAATTCAGGTGATACAAATAAGCTTTATCTAACACTTCATGAAGCAAACAGTCTCTGTTCCCATGGGTCTAGAGAACTTCAAAATGAGGTAGAAGGCAGGAAGCTTTTATAGGACAAAGAAAAAGAGAAAATGAACAAGGAACAAAGAAGTAAGTAGGAAGCCCAGAGTTGGCTTGGCATTTAGGAATTGGCTAACTGGATATATTGTGTTTTTGGTCAAGCAGAGCATTTATAGGGTCATGAAAGTTATTTAAGTTTTGCTTTGTTGACAAGGGACCCAGGACAGGAGTGGCTCCATCATGGGTCTTGAAATTTACTTCCACCTGGTGATGATGATGATGATGATGATGATGATGATGAAGCAGCAGCAGATTATGGTTAATACTCCCACCACTACCACCACCACCACCACCACCATTACAACGACTGCTATTACAACCTCTGCCCCTCCTACTATTGGATTAAGTAGTTGGCTTGAATTTGAGGGTGTTTTATAAAATGTTTATTTTTTAAAGTTTATATTTTTAAATACTAGCTAGATTTTCATAAGCCAAGTGAGATGCTCATACTATGAGAGACACATGGAAATTAGACTTGACTGTGTAAACTATGAATTAAAATACTCCATTTCTTCTTCATTTTAAGGCCTAATGTCTCTAAGAGCTATCAGTAGTTTACATTGAATTATTAATTACATTTTTTGTCTTCATTTTGGGGAAGTTTGTTACTGCTGTTTTTATACATATACTTGATGTATATACATTAATTTTCTAAATAAGGAGCTCTACAATGCTGATAAAAATAATAAATAGCGTCAATGTAGCACATGAAGTAGGATAACATGTTGATTTTGGGGAGGTAGGATAATCTGATTTAAAATTGCATTTTAATTTCTTTATTACTAAAAAGCCAAGCCATGTCAACAATTTGTTTCCTAACTTCTATAAAAGAGTTCTAGGGTTCTATTTCTTTCATTTATTGGAGTAATTACTGAAGATCTTCTATGTCCCAGTCACCTTCCAAGGAGGAAAATAATGAGCGAAATAAGGCAGAGTCTCAACTTTTGGAAGCTATGATCTGGTGGGAGAGGGCGACAACATAATAGTGGTAAAACTGAAATAGTAGTAGTATAATTACTTGAGATAAGTGTTATGAAGGAATAAGAAGCAGTGCTATATTGGTTTATTTTTGTAAATCTCAGTAGTCACAAACAGATACCAGGGGGTAGACTGGTAAATCAAATGAGTTAAAAGAGCCAGAAAGAATGTTAAGAAATGCAATAGGGAAATCAGTATGATGAACAGTCACTGAAATACAGCTTCAGCGTCAAGAGGACAATGGTGGTGCTTTGGCCAGTAGGAGGGGAAGTCATTAACCAGCTTTGGAAGGTTGTTGCTTAGAACCAGAACACCAGCCTAGTGATGTGAGAGCTCATGACTTTTTCGAAAAGAAATGTGAAAATGCGACATTATCTGCCCTTTAATGATTGGGAACACATTATTATTTTTAATCATAGTGTGAGCCCACATTTTGTGACTCATTTAAGAAAATGAGTCTCTGTGGCCCCAGCAATAGATCCAAAGAAAAGTTACAGCAGGAAAAAAAGAGAAAAGGATGGAGGTTGAGTTCTTCAGGCATTGAAGGAAGAGCAGTATTCCCGGAGAAAGAGGTTTTTTATCTCTGCAGTTGTGGGACAATCAATTCATGGTGGGTGGGTGGTATTGGGGCTGCATGACTGCCTGTGCAATTTGGAAACTGAGCGCATGAATGTTTAGAGACCTTCCAATTGCAAAAGGACTGCTCTCAACAGGAAGGGTGCTCACCTCGTAGGAAAGTCTTGGGCATGGACAAGAATGATGACTGAATCAGTTTTCACATTTTAACATAAGGAAGGCAGAAAGGGCCTCAAAATTACTGCTAATAAGTTTCTTGTCAATTTTGGCAAATAGACACTTATAGTTAAATTTAATTCGGAGGAATAGGGGATGTTGCATCAAGGGTCCTAGAGAAATTCCTGCCAATCACACATATTTTAGATAATCTGATACTTCACAAGATGCATATGATATAGGTACTATATGGCCACAATTTTATAGACTTTGAAAGTAAGCTCAGTGTTTAATTTCTTTCTAGTGCTGCAATTATAAGAAGTGTCTGTTGGACTTGAATGTGAGCCTCAGACTTGCTGCTAAACAAGGCAGCAGCATAGATTTGGGCTGAAATTGACGTCTTAGACTATTATTCAGAGTGGACACACATTCACCTTGAAGTGATAAATTCTGTGTCAATGCAAATCCACCATTTAGTAACATCATCCTTAAGAAAATCAGGTTATGTCCTCTAGTTCCTCAATACTTTCAAGTCTAAAATTAGTATGATGCCAAAATTTGTGGGTAAGAGTGCTCAAAAGAACATCTGAAAACATATTTCAAACCACAAAGCGTTAGAGAAATATTATATAGCATTAACATTAATGATGCTTATATAGGTGCAAATATAAAAGTTTTAAATAAAAACAGTAAATCTACTTGCAGTAAATAAAGGGTAAGAAAACTGTATTGCAGGTATACTTCACAGATATGGCTAATATGGTACATGCACAACACTTCAGGAAGTAAGGTACCATCAGCATTGATTAGCAACGCAGATACAAGAAAAGAAAGACTCAACTGGGTGTTATGCTATAAAAAAAATTTTAGTTCAATTTGCCAACATATAGCTATAAAAAAATTTTTAGTTCAATTTGCCAACATATAGCTATAAATTTTTTTAGTTCAATTTGCCAACATATAGCTATAAACTTTTTTTTAGTTCAATTTGCCAACATATAGCATAACACCCAGCTGAGCCTTTCTTTTCTTGTATCTGCGTTGCTAATCAATGCTGATGGTACCTTACTTCCTGAAGTGTTGTGCATGTACCATATTAGCCATATCTGTGAAGTATACCTGCAATACAGTTTTCTTACCCTTTATTTACTGCAAGTAGATTTACTGTTTTTATTTAAAACTTTTATATTTGCACCTATATATAAAAAATAAAAAGTAAAAAAATAAATAAATAAAAATATTTTGTAGAAAAAAAAAAGAAAGGCTCAGATACTTTAGTTGCCTACACAAACCTTATTATGATTTACAGATGAGATTATGACCTGAAATCTAAACAGAAATCCAACTGATTCCAGAAGTTACTTTTGCCTTCAAAACAGAGTTGTCTCTTATCCTTGATTTATGCCATGGTGGTAGCTCTAAATGCGTCCTAGACTCCCAGCTCTGACACAGGGTTTTCCTGGGTACAGGAAGACAATAGATGCGTCAACTCAATCCTGTTGGATTTCTTCTACACTTGACTTCACTGTGTGCTCCACGTTTCTAATTCTATGCCTGACATCAAAGACATACTAAACCCAATATACATAAATGGTTGTATAGCCTAAACATTAATGAAATTGAAGCCCTCGGGAATGGGAAAAGAATACTCTTCTAATTTCCATCATACATCCAGCAATGTCAGCACGCTTTAACAAAACTGTTCTCAGAATCAGCATTTTTACTATTGAGTCAGCATGTGAGACACTGGTATTAACCATGTTACTTCAATATCTTTACAAGAGAGCAACGCCAGAATTCTCTAATATCATAGTCTTAACGTAGTCTCAAAATTTTCCTTTATTAACTAGAAACAGTGAGTGTACTTTGATGGAAAGAGGTGAACAACTTTTATTTGCATCCCAAATCGGGTGTGTGGGAGGGGGTATATATTAAGAATCCCATAATTTTGAACAGAAGAAAGCAGATGCTAATGCCCTGGTTAGTCACACCTGCATGAAAACCATTTTCATTATTATTGTTGTTTTAGTTTTAGGCAAACTTGTCATCCTACTGCAGAGTCTAGGCCTCTATTCCTTCATTTGCATTTGTATGATCAAGATTAAATTCAGCAGATGGTTTTGTTAATACTAAAATAAAATACAAAACCACCTATTTTTTGATGCCAACTTCTTTTGCATCTGAGTGGAATAAAGAAGTATGATGGAATTTTACACTGTAGCAGGCAGGTCATCTTGGGGTGAATGTTTGCTTTGATAGTCAATACTGCGTTTCAATTTGATTCCATTCACAACTCTTTTTCAGATATTATTACCTACTTTTATCAACCCTATGTTCTTTAACTATTCACTGTTACTCAGGTTTGCAAGAATATCTTACCAGGAAACCAAGGTCACCCATGCATCGATTCATTATATAAGTATAAATTGATAAAATTAACAACTATCTCATCTATATAATATAAATGCAAATTGGAAGGAAATACTAAAAGGATAAAGCCTATCTCAAGAACACCTCTGATTTATATGGCAGTGATTACTTAAAAATTCTCTATTGATTAAAGGAAACTTCAAAAGTATTTTCCTATATTCATTTTCTCATTTGTTGCTTAAACATTATTGAGTTCTTCCTATTTGATATCCTTAAACACATTGCCAAAATTTGTGTGGTCTCAGTTTTGTATCTGTTCAATAAGAGAGGATTAGAGGGACACCTTGGATCTCTGTGCGCGCACGTGTATTGCAAAGAGATCAAAGAACATTCACATTCACCACTGAGCTAACGAAACAGGAAAACTACGTATTTAATTTCAAACCATCTATTTAAATATCCTAAAAATATATACCATATTTAACATATTTCTAGCAGTAAAATGTGAAGCAAAACACACATTTTATTTATATAATGTGACCCTCTCCAACTTGCTTCTTCCAAAAATTCACACATAAAATTTCCAGATTTCCTGTCACAGATAAGTTATCAAAATAAAAGTCTTATTTTTATATCTGCTACTTAAAAGTTATAGCACTATAAGTAACTTGGAATACTTCTGAATATTAAGTTAATGGCATAATAAATGCTACTAACATAAGAAATAGTTACAATTCTGAAAGCCTAAAGATCATTTTTTTCAAGAATTATCTTTTATATCTACCAGGGTGGAAAGAGCTCCAGATTTAGAGTCTGAAGAACCAAAAAAAAGGAATCCCATCACTTTCCTTGCTACTTGGTTAGCAGTAGCGAGAGCTTGAGACACGTACCCCTCTCAAGTTTGATTTCCTCATCTCTTTTGTTTCCTTCATTCCTTTATTGAGAATTAATCTCTATGCAATAAATCACGTCCATAGGCAGCCACGGTTTCCATTGTGTCATGGATTAGCTCATATTCCTCGCAGGTGGGAGGTTTTGTGCCTGGCTTCTTTCACTCAGCATAAAGATTTTTAAACCCACCCATAGTCTGTGAGAGTAGTTCTGGTTTCCTACTTTGGCTTCTTAGTGTTGACCAGCATTCTACTAGATGAAAATACTTAATTCTGTTTACCAGTTCTGATGGATGTTTATGCTCTCTCCACGTGTCCCAGGATCAGCCTGTTGTGAACAAAGCTGCTATGGACACTTACCTACCAGTCTGCCTGTGAGCATGATTTCATTCCTCTTGGGTGAATACCTAAGGTTGGAACGTCTGAGGTTGATGCTTAATACTTCCCACTGTCTTGCATGGCTTTAATTATCGTTAGAAATAATAAAGGGGAATGGTCTCGCATGTCGCCTGACATTCTGTCGAAACTGAGCAAGTAAGAGGTACAATTATCATCATCGATATTTGTAGAGCGCAGTGCTCCGACTCCAGACCACCTGCAGCACCATGGAGGAAGTCACTGCGCTGCTTTCTCCTTACAAAAATTTCACGATTTTTGTGCTCTCCTTGCTTACATCCTCTAAGTCTTCTGGGTCCAGTCTTTATTTCAGTCATGGGCCAAAGCAGTTCATAGTGAGTGACTAGGTTCTATGTCTCCTACGAAAGGCTGCCACTCCCAGGGTGAGTTAAGATGACTCTGCTAAGGCCGGTTTTGAATGCTCCGTGGTGAACTCAAGACTGCTGCTCCAAAGCAAGAACGTGGGCTCATAAAACAAGTGTTATTCCAATCGACACAAAAAGGTGTCTTATTAGTTAAGTTGCTGCCCTGCTGCCAAGAGCAGTGATCTAGCTTCTAATTTTCCTTTTTCAAGATGATCAGGATGAAATTCATCAGATGGTTTTGCTCAGATTAAAGGAGAAAAAAAATCACATTTCTCTTCTATTTCATTTTATTTGAAGAGAACAAAAAAAAAAATGATAACCAGGCAAAACGCTAGGTCACAGCAATGGCATCGTCCCTTCAACAGATTTTTGGTTTGACGGCTGGTGCTAACGTTTGATCTTTCTAAAGCAAATAAGTGTATTTGACCTCTTTTCCAGCCAAACATGGCCACTTGTAGCTCAGAATCAGGCACGATAAGTCTAAATTTTTATTTACTCCTCACCCAATCTCAGATTTCGGGAATCCAAGATGGGGCAAAATAGGAGACAGGGCACACCTGCAAGTGACAATGGAATCCTGAGTGCAAAGCACCTACGAGTGGAATTCAATCCGGTGACCTTGCACACGGGTACTGGGAGACCAAAGGTCCAGATTCACACTAAGAGCAGCTACCATTCTCACTGCTCAGTGCCCTTCACCACTCTGATGTCCTTTCCAAAGCCACCTCCTCCCACAAACTCCCCTGATCCCCCTAAATCAGCCTTATCAACCGGCTGCTCTCACATAACTCTGGTTCTATCTTCCTCAGAGCATCGGGACCCTCATCACGTTATTCGTTCATTCATTTACTCTCTCTGTCCTCTACGACCCTTTGTTCACAGGCGTTACTCTAAAACGTACCCAGGACTCTGGTTTCACTCAGCGAAAGGGAGGTCAACAGGTCAGCAGGCAACCACAGCTGAAGGTAAGTTTGTTAGGCCAAACGTGACAGCACCGGGGTCCATCAGGAAGCAGAGGGCACAATGGCAAGGCATGAGCAGAAGCCTTCGTTGTGGATTTTGTGGGGAGTGATGGTGAGGCAGGGTAAGCAACTAAGCAGATTTAGGACTGTACAGGGCTTTTTGTTTGTTTTTTCCTATAGTGAAAATTATTTAGTAAGAAATATCATTTTGGGGTTTAAAACGCGCACAGAACCTTTTGAAATATGAAGCTTTGTTTCCCTAGCTTCTAGCACAGTGTAGGCATTCAATAAATATTTGTGGGATGTCAAATGAATGAAGCCCAGAATTACTATGACTGGGGCTTTCAGTAAAAGATATGGTCCATTTGCATAGGCCATTTTCTCCAGAAAGTTAGGTGACGGTCTCAACTGAACTCTTTATTTCTAAGTGCAAAATATCTCTAAAGGAGATTCAGTACCCATTTAGAAATGCATAACCACCTCCTTTGAACTCTGTCACTTGAAATTGCTTCACTCTTCTCAACACTTACAGTCCTTCTCCAAGCTCATTTTAAATTCAGTGGCAGAGAAATAAAATAGGGTTTAACATTCTTGCAGAACTAAGCTTTTTGTGCCCACTGTAGGGCTCAGGCTTTTTTCTTCATTTCTTTCTTTCCTTCTTTTTTCAAGATTTTATTTGGTTTGTTTGTTTTGTTTTTGGCAAGACTGGGCTTTTATCCGCTGCATGCATGCACAAGATCTTGCTGCCTTTCAATCAAGCATATAAATTAGCCACAAGCCTTCGGATGAAGATACAGAGAAATAATGGCATCACAGTATAATCTCAGCACAAAAGATGCAGAGGCTGATTGTGCTTTCATGTGTCTAATCCCCATCTCCCCCACAAGTTCTTAAGTGGTATTAAGGAAAGAACTGTGACTTCCATTCTCTGGACTCCCAATGAGCCCTATTCAGTCCTCTGCCATGGCATTTACTGTGTTTAATATGATTGACATATTTGCATATCTGTCTCTCCACTACCCTCTGAGGTTCTTCAGAAATCTAAGTCACCCGATTATTCAGTAAATGATAGATATTCCATAAATTGTGTCTCAAGGTAAGGAGCACGCTTTTATTAAGTGTAATAAAAGTCTTAGATGAAGCAGTGGCATGACACATCAAATTAATTATGAAAGGAGTTAATTTCCATCAACCTCCTAAGATTTGACCGATTAAGGATGGGAACTATCTCAAAAGATTCTTTCCCCTTCAGTACTTCTGATATTTAGGAGCCAGTGAGAGAAAAAAAAATGCAAATTAGTTTTGGAAACAAAACAGGTTAATTTTTTTGGACAAAATGTCATAAAAAGAAAACTACTTTGTTTAACTTTTGTCCAATGCAATGCCAGTTTAGATGAGAGGACGAGTTACATTGGCAGAAATATATTCTTTGCAAAACAAAAAACAAAAACAAAAAACAAATCCTTTCCTCCTCTTCTTTCTTTCCTCTTCTTTTTCTTCTTCCTCTTCTCCTCCTCCTCCCTCTCCTCCCGCTGCTGTTCCTCCTCCTCTTTCTCCTTCCCCTTTGTCTTCATTAATGTCTTTCTTCTTCTTTTTTAATTCTCATTGGACTGCTTTCGTGTATGGTATTGGTAAACACTAAGTTCTTCATCATTGACAATATGTTCTTATAAAAAGTGCCAGAAGATATTAGCCCATGAAAAAAAGAAATGGTGAGGGATTTCCAATGTTTTGGGAGAACTTGGGCAGGGTGAGAAAGACCCACAGAGACAGAAAGAGAGACAGAGAAAGATCTTAAGTGGTGGAATCCTGGATTACAGCTAACCGTGATTGACTTGGAAGATACCAGGAAGATAAAGGAAGAACACCGAGGTAAAGGAAGATCATTATATGTTATGTAATGATAACTGGATGGTGTAACAAACCAAGGTGATGTTATTTAAATATTGCATTCTGCAACTTCTAGGACCAGAGAACAAGATGAGACTATTATCTTTTCAAAAAATCAAAAAAGGAAAAACAATTTCCGCCTTCCCACCCTTCATGAATGAAATAATGAAATGCTTTATGTAAATTGGACTTGTAGAGAATGGAAATCCCAGACAACAAAATATTTAAAACATCACTTCCTACTTCCACTTTGAAAGCTTGTCAGGTTAGAAATGGGTAATTACATTACTCCCCTCTTGAGCTGCCTCGCTCACTGGTTACCATTTTAACAGTGTATGAATCCCAATTTCAAAGTTGGGTCTTCAAATGATCATTTATCCTGTCTGGACAGCTACTGGTTGTCAAATTCACTGACGATGATCAGTTTAGAAAACATGCACAGGCCTTCTTGAAATTGGATAGGAGTAATTTATACTACCAAACTTAGGCATTTCTAACAATGTAGTAACTTTCAGTGACTCTTGAAAATAATCCATAGGGACTATCACCAAATATAAATGCAATTATAAATCTCAGTCTGCGTTTGGGTGCAATACTTTAATCTGATCACTTCTTATTTACAGAGATAAAGAGAACACATACTTCCAGGAATTATAACATCTTCATGCTGGACCACATTTATTCAAAAGAATAGAATTTTACCGTGTTCAAGTAAACATGGGGGACAGAGAGATCAATAACTCATGGGCAGCAACTTGGAAAAAGAGATGTTTTGTCTAGTAGAATTTTTTTTAAAAAAGTTCAAGTGCCCATCTTTATAGTCTGCCTGAAATTACAGTTAAGAACCATAAAAGAAGTATTAATGATGTGTTCTGCAAGGAAGATGGCATTGTTTACAACTGAAAAAGCTTCAGAGGGGAGCCATCATTTTACCTGGATCTCAAAATACTTGTAGAATTATGATAAGACATAACAAGGATGGATACTAGGGGTGCAGATAGCTTGAACAAAGGCAAGATGACAGAAGTGCAGAGATGCTGACAAAAGGATTCAAAAGATAAACTGCAGAAGGCTGTACAGCTGAGAATCTGTTACTGAAATGGTGTTTTTAAAATCTAATCACGTGATAACCAAAGTATTAACCTTCTATTATCTAGAATGCTGATTACTTAAAAATTATAGAAAAGAGTCACAGAAAATTAGTGTAGTATCTTTTGTGAGAGTTAGCTGGAAACAGTGCTTATTTTGTTGTTTTAATAACTAGAAAATGTGTATGACCACTGTTTTTATGGGGATGGTTGGCCAAGAGAAAGCCAGACTCTTGTGACAAATATGGTGGTGGTGATCCTGGTTAACTACTCAGAATTACAGTTGTTACTCTCCTGATTAATGGCAGTGACCCCATTTTAACAACTGGCTCTGTCTCATAAAGAGCCTCATTGGACTAACGGCATAATCTTTCAACTTGGCAGTGATATGTTGAGGAAGAAGATATGAAAAAAAAAAATGGGAGATACGGTGTGTTGAAGTGTTCTGGAAGAGCTCTTGTCCCTAAGTGAAGAACCAGGAAGCTACCCTTTTCAACTATAGCAGGGATGTTGCAGGCTCAGCTGCTGCCCAACCACCATGTCTCATATTGTAACGAAGGACAAATAAGCCTTAAGTCACCATTTTAGACTTCAAAGAAGAAAAAAATGGAGGCCTTGATCCAAAGTGAACTCCTAAAGGAGCCTATTTCAACTTTCCATGACTTATGACTTCAACTTATGTGAGAAAATTTTTTAGGGCAGGGTTCCCTTATTGATATAGCCAATTAGAATGAAGTTTTCCATTTCTTAAATTTGAAATCATTCATTTCTTTAAGTTTAAATTACTTTTACTGGAAAAACCACAAAGAAGATCAGTATCACTTAAAATGTACAACAAACAAGCAGACAAAAACCCTGACTATAAAGAAGAATGAGAATATACATAATTGCCAATGTTCTGATTAACTGCAGAGAAGGTGAGATAAAAATGCAACTAGCACCTGCCAGAAGCAGGTGGCTGCAGGTTTCATCTTTATCTGTATTGTGACAATATTTCACTTGATCTTTCTCCACATAGTTTTGTTTAAAGAATTAAAATATTTTCAATCTAGGTGGTGGACACATGATTGAGTCTTATTTTACCATTCTCATGGTCAAATGTGCTAGTCATGAGCCATATGTGGCTCTCAAGATTATAAAATAGAACTAATTCAAAGTGAAATCAATTAAATGTATAAAATACACATTGGATTTCAAACAAAAAAACCCATAAATATAAAACATCCCAATAACCGTATGATGATTACATGCCAGATTCCATTCTATTTTTAATATATTGGAGTCAATAAAATATTGTCCTAAAATAATTTCATGTGATTTTTACTTTTTTCAAATGTCACTATTATAAAATTTGCAATCATATGGGTGATGTGCATAGTATTTCTATTGGTCATTACTTATAGATTTTTTAATTTTATTTTTTAAAATAATTAACATTTAAAGTAAAATTAAAACTGTTTTATACTGAGAATTTTCTTACATATAGAATATATTTTACTATAAAAGTTAATAAAGGAAAACTCCGGTAACTTGCGCAAATTATGAAATTGTATCCATCTTTTTTGCTCCAATGGATGGAGTAACTATTCTAGAGATTTAGGGTGATAAATAACACATTTTCCACCTATTATTTTTTCTGCTTCAAAGATACAGAATGAAGACAAAATAATAGTGATATTATCTTTTTTTCCATGTTCATGTAATAGAAATCTGCTCATTAACTGAGTTTTTAATTACTTTCATTAAAAGATCTCCTTGACTTCTCCTGACCTTCTTGATACTCATTACTAATTGTTTTGCAGCCTGAATACTAAGAATTTTAACTTCAGGGCCAAATCATCCATGAGAGGGCTAATAATTCCAGGAAATTACAATGTTTATGATAAGATGGGTAAATATACTTTTCTCTAACAATTCTTAAAAATTGTGTTTATATTAATTTTTATGACTATCAGAATCATACAACAAATTTTTCCTTATCATTCTCTCAAGCTCTCAAATCTTAATTGAAAATCTTTGATTTTTTAAAATTTAATTAATAAAATATTCCTTCTCAACCATAGGTAGAATATTTACTAAAAATTCCACATTGAATATATAAAGAATAAGGAAAAAATTCCATAAGCCCATCATTGAAACATAATAAATATTTTTAATATTACTTTGTGTGTGAATATGTCTATATTGTTTTAAATGTAGTATTATATACTCATGAATTCCTATAAACTTCAGGAATATCGGTATAAAATGTGCTTACTATATAAAGTATAGATAGGCCATAATTTACTTAAACACTTCCTTATTCAGAGTCTTTCATTTTAAGAGATGTACAATGAGATCAAAAGTTTAAATGATTTATACAGAGTTACACAAATGTATGCTCCAAACTGAGGATATTTTATTCCAATAATTTTGAAAGAAGCCCAAAATTCTTTTCTATCTATAAGGAGAGGCTGTAATTAAATTTGGGCCTATTTTTGCCAAGCAGATAGTAAGCTAGTTTAGCAAATCCACAAAAAAATATGGAATACCATTCGATAGATCTACATTGATGGATCTGAGCAGGCAAATCAGTGAACTTATTGAATAGCATACACTTGTGTCTGACATTAAAAGAATCCAATAGCTTATCAAAATTTGCCAACTCTTTCTTTAATTGGATTATATAAGCAAAAATATTAATATGGGATATGATAAATAATTTACCTTTTTCAACTGTACAGTGATTTTTGAAGGTATTTATTGTATAATTATCACCTCAATGTTTGAAAACACATTATTATATGTATATATAATATTTTAAAAATTTATACACATTTTATATATTTAGATGGATAAGATATATAACATAAACATGGATATATACTATATAGTATTTGTGTAATATACAGTATATATTCATATGTATTTATATTTATTGTATGTGTATACTTAATATAACTGCATATACTATGTAGGTAACATAGTATATATATCCTATAAAATTACATAAACATAGTATTTTTTTGTTGATCTATTACAGTGTGGCCAGTCAAGCAGAAAATAGGGGATAGCAGAGAAAAAGAATTCTTTGTGTTCATAGCCAGGTTCCACCTCAGATTTTGAGACTTAATCAATCAAACTAACTCTTAGATTCTCTATTGGAAAAGGAGATATTATTCTTAATTGCCAAGTGGTTGTGAAAATTAGAGGTGAAAATATAAAATACCTGTATCATCTGTTACAGACAAGATATTTACTCAATCCTGGGACTAGACTTTTGTTGGAGCACTACTGTTGAATTATTAGGGAAAAGTTTCCAAGCGTACTTCTTCACCAAATAGAGAAGGTAATATTATCTGGGTCTCATAGGCCCAAAGATGTAGTAAAAATATTTCTTTTCTAGCTCCTTCAGTTTCATTTCAATTCAGAGAGTAAACTTTGGATGGATACCAGAAATACTCTTGGTTTATTCTATTTATTTGTTATTTATTTATTTATTTATTTATTTATTTATTTATTTATCTATCCACCTCTAGCCCTTCCCCTCTCCTTAGAATTCCAGGTCCTATATTTTTTAACCATTTATGAGAAAGATGTATTTAGAGCTTTATTCTAGAGAAAATGTTGGATTCTTGTTTTCAGAGTTAAGCATCGAAGAGTCCTTCTAGAATTATAATTCCATTGTAGTTCTGACATATTGGCATGCTGAAAAACAGAACAAGAAGGCTTTGCATTTTTTCAAGGGTTCATTTATGTTTCTAAAGTGAATAAAAATGGTTTATGAGAAAGTTAAGTATTCTAAACTAACAAAAATGGGAAGTTTCTCTTCTGTCAAAAATTAGCCTAGAGGCACTGGGCTGCCTCAGTTGGTTAGGTATTCTACTCTTGATCTCAGCCCAGGTTTTATCTCAGGGTCATGAGTACAAATCCCATGTTGAGTGCCACACTGGGTATGGAGACCACACACACACACACACACACACACACGCACACACATGCATATACACACACACATACACCTGTCTAATATGAATCTGGCACAATATTCATTTTCTTTAATTTGTTGGATACCATTCAACCACACAGGCAAGCTATCATTGGGCTAGATACATTATCTGACCAGCTAATATCTAATATTATTTTACCTCTAACCTTAATAAGTACCATTGTTCACAGATATTTCAGGGCTAGCTATGTGTTAGAAGCCCTGATGTGCTCTAGACAAATTTATTTAATAAGACATTTGTAGTCTTCATGAGGAGAAAGACAAATAGTCATGTCATTACAGTACATAGAAATAAATGTTATAAGTTGAAGTCTGCAAAGAACATGGAGGAATATAGAGAATGGACATGTAATACAGTCTTAAGGAATCAATGAAGACACTCAAGGACTATTTATCTAAGTCTAGTGTTCAAGGATAAGACTTGACATCCAAGTGAGTGGACAGTGAGAAGCAGAAAACTCACAATCAAAGAACTCATAAATTTAAGATCCTACAAGAAAGGTATGTAGGGTATTTTAGGAAAGCTAAAAGGTCCTCAATAATATGGGACCAAAGAATTCAAGGGAAAGAATATTGAGCAATAAGGCAAAGAAAGAAAAAGACCAGTTCAAAGAAGAAGTTGTACACCTTGTAAGTCATATTAAGAGTCTTTCCTCAAACCTGGGCTGTATAATGTAAAGGATCCAAAAAGGAATGTCATCTGAAAAGCGTCTACCGTAGCAAATCTACCATACTGATTATGACATGGAAAATGCTGCAAAAAAGATGCGATAGATGAAAAACATGATTAAAAAGGCTGGCTGAAATTCCAGTGAAGATGCCAATGAATTAAGGAAGTTGCAGAGAGAAATGAAGAAAGTAGAATAATTTTAAAAATGATAAAGTCAATAGAATTGCTCAGAACTCCTGCCTAATTAGATGTAGCCTTCTCCCATAAATCAAATTTGACACCAGATTCATGAGTTAAATAGCTTGGCCACTTAACTAGGAGGATGGTGGTGCTACCAATATAATAGCAGCAGAACTACAGGGACATATGGTAGTGGGGGTGTTGAGTCCAAAAAAACCTGGATTCAAACAGCTGGTTAGTGACAGACATAAGGACTACTTCCATCCACTAGTCACGGAAGAGAATACAGAGGTATACAAGTAAGTCCCTATCCCAGAAAACCTTCTCAGGAAGCATTTGTACTGTTTTAAAATGTGTTTCAGAGCTACAGATGAATAGAGACTGCTAGAAAATGCATAATGCATTTGACTTAGAGGTAATTTGGCTTTATCACCTTGAATGATCTATTTTTACAACTATCAAAAGCATTATATCAGAGGCCAACAAAGCACAGTATATAATAATCACCTAGAAAATCAGAAACACACACAAACATACACATACGCACACCTAGTGGATTTTGGTTCTGATGCCTGCTGTATACTACGAGATAGCAGGTGTTCAATCAAAATTGTTAATGTACTTTCAGTGGGTCTCATATCCTTTAAAAGCAGGTAATTAGAATTATTCACAGATACTTTGAAACCATGAATAATTCATTCCCTTCACATCAATAAAATAATTATTGAATATTTTTTTTCTTTGCTTTCTATTTCAATAAAATTGCTCATGTTGTGGCACTGTCACAGGGCTAAACTTTTTAAATATGTCAAATTAACATGATCCCTAGAGGATGGAAAATGTTCAGCAGACTGAGAACTTTCCAGAAGCTCCATTTACTTTTTATAAAAGCATTTCAGTGTTAAATATTTTTAAAATATTCTATACCAATACATACACCAAATGCAATGTATTGTCATTCCTAACTAGATATTTTCAGTCTTAATAGATCTTATGCAAGCCTTTAATAAAGATGGCATACTTATATATTTATAGATATGGATGTTTTAAAATATGTACATGTAGTTTTTAACACAATAATTTAAAATATTGTTTTTACATATTTGAAAAATGAGATATTTTCATTTTAATAGGTTAAAAAAATCAAAAAAAAATCTGATTATAAAATATAGACTTTACAATTTTTATTTCATGAAAAAAATATATTTAATTGGATAATAATAAGTGCTACAAAATAAAACATACCAGATGGTTGATCTTTGAATCTTCATAATAAAATGCTTGTTTAATAATCTGAATGGAATATACCGAGTTAAAGCAATTATGTGAAAATTAAGTTTAAAATTTACACAATAACATTATAACCAAAAGTTGACATTTCTCACATACCTATGGTAATGGTATGTCATCCTCATTTATAAGAGGTTTGATACTACATTTTTAAAACATTTATTTATTTATTTTAGAGCCAGAGAGAGTGAACAAGTTGCAGGGGGCACAGGGAGGGAAAGAATCTCAAGCAGACTACATGCTGGGCACAGAGACCAATGCAGGGCTTGATCCTTGAGATCATGACCTGAGCCTAATCATGAATGGAGCCAAAATCAAGAGTTGGTCACTTAACCAACTGAGCCACCGCTTGATATTACATTTTAATGTAAGAACAATAAAGAATATATTATTTTCTGAAAATAAGAATCTTAATTTGTTGTCAATATAAATATATTATGAATGATTTATATGAACTACAAACAAACCAACAAAAAACCTTCTGAGGATTCTCTTAATTTTTTATCAGGTGCTTTTTAATCTCCTCTTCTTCACCCTCTCTCCACAACACACACACACACACACACACACACACGTGTGTACTATTCACTTGTATGTATACATACATATATACAGAGAATGAGTATTTATACACAAATGAAAACACATACAATGTATGTACCTCATGGTGGAATTTTTAGGGTATAATCTTTCGGGAAAACCAACTATGAAATGCCTAAATACACAAATATTTAAAAGTTTGGTAAGCACTGTGATGAAATGCAGAGCACTGTTAGGAAAATGCAGAATAAGTATTTGAAAGAGTCATCTAGTACAGTAGTCCCAGGCAAGGAGTAACTCTAAACCATGAAGCACAGTCTTTCATGTACAAACTGAGCATTATTGTTCATTTCCAATTCACGTATGTGTACTAATTCAAGCAGGGTGCAAATTCTGCATTTGGAAATTCTTAAAAGTAAAACTGATTTTAATAAAGACATCAATAACATCAAAAATCATTGCTGAAGCATATGATTCTTCATGTATTTTCAGTTTGGGTGGGGAGCAAAGAAACCAGAATTTGTGAGGCAAGATAAGTATTCACAAAACTAAATATTTTCCATTTACACAGTGCTATATTTCTCCTATGATTTAAATAAGCAATTTATTGTCAATTCTTTATATGAAATAAGTTCTAGTTGGGTTATAGATATTAAGTTTTGAAGACAATGGGTTAGAGATTTTGGGGAGACCAATGATTTGTATTCTAACCCCGTTCTGACATTAATTTACTATCCTGGATTATCTATTTTCATGGTTTCACTCCAATTTTATTTCAGATAGCCATTAATATTGCAAAGTGAAGATTTGCTTTTTCTCACCAATAAGTTAATTTGTTCACAGTAGGATTCTCTGAGTGAAGGTCAGCTAAGTTCTCCTTATCATTCTTCAATATGACACACCTATTTTGCTCCCCTGGACAGTCAGAGACATTTGTTTCCTATTCATTGGTTGTATTTCTCTAACTAAAAACTACTTGAAAAGTCTGTTTGCTCATTTTCTTTGACCATCTTCAAAAATTATTGGTAATGAGTTTTTTCTCTTACCGCACTGATGTCCTTTTGTGAGAAACTCTCTGTGATTTCAAGGAAATGGGGCAATAGAGAGAAAAATGAATGAGGACTTGGAGAAGCCATGATTAGTAGGGTGTGGATCAAACAAAATGACCCACGTTTTAGAGACTGGTTGTTTAGCAAGAGTTAAGCAAATAGAGACATTTTAGCCAATAGCTACTGTAAACTCAGAATTTACAGCTGCTGGTAATCAATCTCAAGTGGTCCCAGTAAATGATCCTAAGTGGGAATGGCAGATTTTATTTTCCAAAAATGGCTGCAAAGCTATTAGTAATCCCGCATGCTTCTACGGAAATTTTCCATGCCCATTAAGAAGCAAAATCTATGCTCTCTCCTCTAGACCTTGTTTGTTGTTACTGCCTCAACTAGCAGGGTATCATGAAGATAAATGACACTGTGCGATAGCTCAAGTAGGTTATGAAAGGTGACACAACTTCTACCTGTTTCTCTCTCTGATGAGCTCATCTTTATAATCCAGTCACCATTACAAAGGATCCTGGGGTGCATAAAGAAGCTACATGAAGTTATACTGGATGACAGACTCGGCTAAGTTCCCAGCTGACAATTGACAGGAATTTTTAGACATGTAAGTGAATAAGGTTTCAGAAGATTCCAATCTGTGGGCATGAAATTACCCTCATCCACCCAGGATTTGATCTTTTGTTTGGGGCCCCCTATATAGGGGAGGGCAAATCAAATAATCTCTGCTGTGCCCCCTTTGAAATTCCAGACTTACAAAATCCAGGAGTGTAATAAATGGTTGATCTGTGCCACTATGTTTTGGGGTAATTTGTTATGCAGAAATAGGAATTCAGAGAAAAAGGAAAGAGGGGGGATACAAATGTTTCTGTCTAGTATGGGGGATGAACTATAAATATTTAAAGAAGCCAGGCTGGTATGTCTTGATATGTTCCAACATGCTCTGGAGTGAAGCTGCCTTGAACAGTGCTGTAATACTGTGGACTAGGGAAGTATTTGGAATGTCAGTCTTAAGTACACATGTGGATGTCCCTGTTAGGTCTTTGGAGCTATATGGCTTAGTAAAAGATCACTATGGTTTTCCACAGTGAAAGCAAGTAAGTATACATGAGTCTATACTAGTATAAACAAGAGATTGAATACATAAATGAGGAAGAAGAGACAAATTGTCCGGTCAGAAGAATGTCATGTAATTTATACATTCAGCTCTCCCGTAGATGAAGTTAACTCCTCACCTCTTGAGTGTGGGTAGCACTTAGTGACTTCCTTCCAAGAAGTATGATATGGAAGGGGGAGAAAAGAGTAAACCTTACAATAGAGAAATCTCAGCCAGATAATCAGCATTAACATCAATAGTGATAAGTGATACTGACAGCATGTATCACTGATATGATAAAAATGCACTTCATGGTCTTCCTACCTAAAACTCACAATTCTGGTCTAATTATGAGAAAGACCACCTGACAAACCATGATTGAAGGACATTCTGCAGAATGCCCAACCAGACTCCTCGACCCTGTGAATATTATCAAAAATAAAAACAGAGAAATTATCATAGGCTATAGACACTCAGGAGACATGATGACTGACTATAATGTGGTAACTTGGATGTGATCTGGGACAGAAAAAGGAGCTTCAGTAAAAACTAAAGAAATGTTAACAAAGTGCACACTTTAAATAACAATGACATGTCAATATTGGTTCATCAGCTGTAACACTTATACCAAGCCATTTTAAAATAATAGGAGAAACGAGATACAGGTTACATGAGAATTCTGTATTATCTTTGTAACTTCTGTATAGATTGAAAACTATTCTATTTTTTAAGTTTACTTTTAAAAAAATAGGGATTTTTCATAGTAAAATCATCAAAACTTTTATTTATCTCTAGGGTCTTTCTGCGACCTGGAAATAGGAATTAACTCTTGGTCCTTTATTACCTCCATACCCTCAGCCTGGGAGGAGAGGCAAGAGCCAGGATGCACATTGGGGTTCCAACTGACAGTGGAGTTTTGAGTCAGAAACTACTTCTGGAGGATAAGGAGGTGTCGGAAGCACAAAACAAACAAGCTCTCTATACTCCCAACTTTACATCAGTCTCTGGTAGAGACAAACTTAATAAAATAAGCCAAAATAAAATAATTTTCTTATAGTATTAGATGGGTATGTTACTCTGAGAATATGTACAGAGGAAGTTTACCTTGTTAGTAAAGACACCTCTGAGAAAGGGATGGGTCAGTGCAATCTAAAGACAGAGCACACATTAACTCAGTGACATCACGTGGAGTTTAGGACAGGACTCATTGCCGGCAGGGGATCTAGCTTGTGCAAAGACACTGGGGCAGGAGGCAGCATAAAAGGGATTGTAAACTGGAAAACAAAATCACAGGAAGTCTGGAGCAAGAGGTGTCAAAACGAAGGTGTTCGGGCAGGACCAATAAAACTGGAAGAGTCTTCTGCTTGGGAGTAAGCCACCCACTGTCAAGTGGCTGATGAGGTTTTCAAGGCAGATTCAATGCCAAAATCTGGGCTTTTTTGGATGTACCACCTTGCCTCTCTACTGATGTCATCGTCTGAATAAGGCGGCCATTAATCCATTTATAAAAGAGGAGTTTGTAAGTGCCAATGTTCAACCTAATGATTAAAAAGAAAAAAATAATCTTTGGGAGGTTAAGAGCCGATTACTAAACTGCCTTTTACTGGAACAGGAGAACACCAGGGCCACTTCGCTCCCCGTTTGCCTGCAGCCCATCTGTTGCACCAGAGAGTCCCTCTCTGGGTTTCACAGGCTGAGGACTGACATTTGCACGAATTCAGACTTTTTCAGGCAGAGCCTGACAGATGCAAACTGGGTCTGTGTGATTGCCGAGGAGCTCCGCTCCGTGAGGGGGGTGACTGATGGGAATGAGCTGCCGAGAATAATCAGAGCAGAAGGAGGGTTTGCAAAGGGCTGAACAAGCTCCACAAAGCTCAGGTCATTGCCTCTGAGAGTTGAAACCTCTGAAGAAAGGAGTTTCGCATATTGATTCCCTCATCCCTCTGCCTAGTGGCCTGGATTGCTAATTAGGGGTTGGAGTCCTGTCTTGGGTGAGACGTATGCTAAAGATCCAAACAGCAAATCTACCCTTGTCCGGCACACACACACACACACACACACACACGCACACACACACACGCACACGGTGTCGGATCTGAAATGCACTTCATTGTTTCATTTCTATGTGGTTTATTAGACTTTTGTTTATATTTACTAAGATTTTATGACTATGGTCTAAAATCTATTTTTGTATATTTTTATTGCAGTTCAGTGTGCCGACATCTAGTATAACACCCAGTGCTCATCCCTGGAGTGCCCCGGTCAGTGCCCCTCTCCCAGTTACCCCGTGCCCCGCCCACCTCCCCTTATCAGAGTCCCTGTCTGCAGGGTAACCGCTGCACAAAAATTGCTCTTTATCATTCCCAAGCATGTACAAACACATTACTGGCATTTTGATTGCTTTTAACTTTAGAGAATACTGTACATAGCATAATGCTACTTTTTTATGCACAGCATCATAAGGGGTTATTAACCGTGCTGATGTGTTTTATTCATTTTTACTGCTTAATAGTATTTCCAAATATACAATGATTTAATTATAAACTTGTTGGTGAACACAGAAGTTTCACATCTTTTATCTCCATCAATGTCTTTTTTTTTCCTGAAATGCAAACTTTATGATATTACTGTTGTCATGATAGCTACGTTCGTTTAGTATTTGCACATATATCATTTTTTTCAGCCCTCAATTGGAATCTTCTTGTCTAGTTTGCAAGATAGTTGTCTCTTATCAACAAAAAAACAGTTGGATATTTAAAAAACAAACCCATTCATATAATTTCTGGCTCTAATTAGTGATATATTTTAATTATGTTTATTTTTTATTTTTTTAATTATGTTTATAATTGCTTTCATATTTGGACTTAACATACCTAACACTAAAAATTATTATTTATTATCCTTTGCCTTTACTTTTTATGTTGATTTAAAAATTCAATGTTTTTCTATTTTTCATTTATAGATATTAAAAATAAAGTTTGAATTTCTATCTGTTAGAGAAAAGTTTATTTTAAAAAATAAACTTATTTATAAATCTTTTCCACAAAGCTACCTATTTCTATGCTTGACCAAAGCAAAAACATATATGTCAGCATGTTTTCAGTACCAGGAGATCTCCGGCTTGTTACTATCATCGAGACCTTTCATTTAAACTTCTCTTAAACATAAAAAGCATAAATGTATTTAGCTCTGATCAACTTTTTCATAACCTCTCTGACTTCCTTCCAGATTCCCTTTTTATTTACATGCATCATTTAATGTTCTTTCAGTGTGGATTTCTGGATGGATCCCTTTTACACAATTCTGAAAATTAATTAATCTTTTAAAGTTAAGGGCAAAGAAAACGAATAAGTACCTTATTTCCCCCAGCTCTAAAAATATTATTCTGTTATTTCCTGGTATTTGTTATTGTTGAGGAGAAGTTTGTTGTCAGTCTACTTAACCCGACTCTATAATAATCTACCTCACATGTTCTGAATATTTTAACATAGATCTTCATTGATCCGTACTTTCAGTAGGGTGTGCCTAAGTTATGATTTATTCTTATTCATGCTGTGCTGGATTCAGCCTTTTTGAGCTAAGGACCAATGCCTTCTTTCAATTGTGTAAACACAAATTTAAATCTGCCCTTAAATGTTTTCTATACCCTTCCCTCCATTTTCTCTTTCTGAAATACCTGCCTTGGAGTTCATAATCTTTTCTCCATTGCACCAAACTTTTATTTATTTATTTATTTATTTATTTATTTATTTATTTATTTATTTATCATTCATTCATCATTCATTCATTCATTCATTTATTTGTATTTTAAACACATCTTAGCCTCTTGGAGTTCTGGATGAACTCCTCACTGCTCCATTTAAAATCACTAATTTTCTCATTTACTATTAAGTTCAGAATTACTGATTACACTCATGCATTACTATCAATAACATGTGTATTGGGATACCTGGGGGGCTCAGTGGTTGAAGGTCTGTCTTCGGCTTAGCGCGTGATCCCAGGATCCTGGGATCGAGTCCCGCATTGGGCTCCCCACAGGAAGCCTGCTTCTCCCTCTGCCTGTGTCTCCGCCTCTCTCTGTGTGTCTCATGAATAATAAAATATTTTTAAAAACTACATGTATATTATATATACTATAAACAATATATATAATGCTTTCTAAGAATTCTAATGACATTTCCCTGCCCACCTTCCAACTTCTACTTTTGGAGTTCATTTCTGCTTTTTGTTTCACTTAAAATATTGAATTTTTTTATGGGTATGATCTCTCTATTCTTCTAGTTGAACGAACTGTATTCATCTTTTTTTTTTTTGAGTCTCTAGCTGACTACCAAGCCTATAATAAAGTCTAAAAAATATTGTTCTTAAAATTTTAACAAAGGTCTCTATTCACACAGTATTTTTAATAAAGGTAGAGGGTCTTCTACTAACACACTCATTCATTTAATATTCATAGTCTCGTCTGCTACTTTATAGCCATTCATAACCTTTTATACCAAGGGTCTGTCCATACTAGTTGAGACAGATGATGAAAACGCATCTTTAATTTCCTTCTTCTTTCCATTCAGATCCTCCATTTCATTGCTACATGATTGTGACATTTCTACCTAATGTTTCTCAGCCACAGTTTCTTTGTTAACGTTACAGAAATAGAAATACCTTCTTCACAATCTCTGTGAAAAAATCAAAGTGATTTTTATTTTTTAAAGATATTTTATTTATTTGACAGACAGAGAAAGAGAGAGCACAAGCAGGCAGAGCAGAGGCAGGCAGAGGCAGAGGGAGAAGCCGACTTCCCGCTAAGCAGAGAGCCAGATGAAGGGCTCCATCCCAGGACCCTCAGGTCATGAGCTGGAGGGAGATGCTTGATCGACTGAGTCACCCAGGCACCCCTAAAAGTGATTTTTAAGACTAACACAAGAGAAAGCTATATAATGCTGGTTCTTTACTTTCATATTCTTTTTAAAAATAAGTTATTTTATTTGAATTCCATTGGTTAACATATAGTGTATCATTAGTTTCAGATGTAGAGTTCAATGATTCATCAGTCTTATATAGCACCCAGTGCTCATCTCATCACATGCCATCCTTAATACCCATCACCCAGTCACCCCATCCCCCCCACCACTCCCCTCCAGTGACCCTCAGTTTGTTTCTTATAGTTAAGAGTCTCTCATGGTTTGTCTTCTTCTCACAATTAGTCTTATTTTGTTTTCTCCTCCCTTCCCCTATGATCCCATTTTGTTTCTTAAATTCCACATATGAGTGAAACCATATGATAATTGTGTTTCTCTGATTGACTTTCATATTCTTACCGTATTCATTTTACTTAGGGTCTATATTCAGGGCCAAGGAGGAAATTTTGGAGATGTCAGATTATTGATCTAAATCATTAATATTTCAATACATGTAACAGAATATTTGAGATTACTACCAAATTCTTATTATTTTTATGATTCTCATGTTATCAATAAAAAAAAAACATGGAGACCAAAACCTTTGTAGTACTTTGTAGAAGCATCTGGATGGGTGGGAAGCTGATAAAGGGGGAAGGAAGAAAGGAGGCTTCCAATGAAGTCATTCCTTGCAGCATCAGTAAGAAGGAGAAATGCCTAATTTCGATACACTGTTTAAATACCCTGACGAAATTTACAAACATGTGAGATAAGGCCCAACATTCATTTAAAAATTCCCTTAGCAAATATTTCTTGGGTACCTTCTATGTGCCAAGCATTTCTTTCAATACTGAAAATATAGAAGTAAACAAAACCATTTGTTATCATAAATATAAAAGCTACTTGTTCACCTCCTAATTGCCATCAAGTACTCTTCTACAGAAGGAAATCCCCAGGGTTTTTGTGGAAACAAGCACAATGTTAAATAGAGGTTTGTTCTTGCTAAATCAGATAATACACATTTAGGCAACATCAGTAAGAGCATATGGTCTGTCTAAAGGCAAACTTCTCCCCACAATCTCCCTGGCCATATCACATGCAAAATAGCAGGTTATGTTTCTGGCACTATATTTAGCCACATTTTAAAACAAACTAGGGCATCCTCAGGGTAGTAAGTGTTTTGATAGCCATAGGCTCTAAGAATATTCCATGGAATGAGCTAAATTTATCCTGGATAAAAGTGGACTTAGCTGTCATGTGAAAGCAGTTTTCAAAATCTTGAAGATATGGTAAAAGAAGGATTAGAAATAATCTATATGCTCCGGAGAACATGATTAAAATTAACATCTGTCAGTATCAATACCTTCAGGATAAAATGAAAAATATTACTTGAGCACAGTGATTCTCAAAGTGTTGTCCTTGGACCAAGAACATCAGCATCAATCAAAGATTTGCTAAAAATGTAAATTCTCAATTTACTGAATCAGAATTTCTGGTGTTATAGCCCAGCAATATGTGTTCTATCAAGCCCTACAGGGCTTGTTTCTTTTTAGACATTTGTCCAGCTTTATTGAGATGCAATTGATATATTAACATTGTATAAGTTTAAGGTGTACAACATGATCAGTTGATTCACGTATATATTGCAAGGTAATTACTTCAATAAGATCAAGTAATACATCCATCATTTCACATAGCTAATTAATATTTGTTACGGTGGTTGTTGGTGGTTGAAAACATGTAAGATGTATTCTCAGCAACTTTCAAGTATTCAATATAGTTATTTTTAGTCACTGTGCTCTACATTAGATCCCCAGAATTTATTCATCTTGTAACTGGAAATTCATACCTTTAACCAACATATCTTCATTTCAGTCTACCTCCCACACTCCCAGCCCATGGTAATCACCAATCTACTATTTCTGAGTTCCACTTTTATAGGCTCCTCATGTAAGTGCGATAATACTGTATTTGTGTTTCTTTGACATATTTCACCCAGCACAATGCCCTCAGAGTTCATCCACGTGGTTGAGATGGCAGGATCTCCTACCTTTTTTATAGCTGAATAATATCCCTCTGTATGTGTGTGTGTGTGTGTGTGTGTGTGTGTTTGTATCACAGTTTTTTGTTTATCTATTCATCGAAAGATGAACACTTCCATTTTTTCTATGTGTTGGCTATTATGAATGATGCTAAAATGTGCATCCCTCCAAGTGCGGGATGTGTATTAATATTTGAGATATGCTGCCTTAGCATGAACTTAGGACACACTTATCCAGTTCTCCAGACTGATCTCTTTTTACTTCAGTGCACGTGCTCGTGTTCTAGCTTCACCATACTCCTACACAAGCTTTCAAAATCCTAGGTCTATGTGTGTGCTATTAACTCTTTTTGGATCTCACTTCTCAATCTTCCTTTCTTTACAAATTTCTAGTCATCTTTAACACTTTTTTCTTTGTTCCTTCAGTAGCACCTAATCAGAATTACTTGTCTCTTCTGGACTTCCAGAGTATTTTTACTTAACAGCATCAGACAATGACCTGTTTGCCTATTTAAACAAGCAATCAGGTAAACGGTAATATCTGGATTTCTGGTAATTACATATTCATGATTGCACATGCTTTAACTGCACATCTAGAGTGGTCCATTAAATGAGTGTTTCAAGTAACTCTAATATGTCTGAATGGTTTTGGGAAATTTTCTTGTCCACCATTAACCTGTGTTTGAGACAAGTATTTGAGAACAGAGGTCTCCTTGGGAAACAATTTCAGGAAGGTCTAAAAAGAGAGTGTAAAAGTTATATGGGGAAGGGCAGGAAGCCAATGTAGGGTATATTAATGATGAGAAGGCAATTGTTGTGGGAGACTGGGGTTCAGATCCACTGGGGACTTATGTGAAGCCTTTTTAGCATCTGACTAAACAGAGAGGCAAAATGGGGTACTTAATCATGAGTCTTCTCAAGTCATGAACTGAAGACTGCTCCTCAGGGCCAGTCATTTTCTTGGGACATATAAAGACCTCAGCAGAAATTGCACATCACTTGTTCTAGAATAGCAGGTGCAAAGAGCATCTGGATGAGACTTACCAGCTTCTACTAGAGGCACAAACTATGATAATCATGAATACATATTTTTACAAACATTACCTAATATAACCTCTTCAAAAACTCTATGACTTAAACATTGTTATACTATTGTCACCATTTTACAGATGAGGAAATTGAAGAATGAGAGGCTTAATAATTGCCCAAGGCAACTGCAGGAAAGCATGGAACTGACTTGGCAATTTGTTTTTTTTTTTTTTAATTTTTTTTATTTATTTATGATAGTCACACAGAGAGAGAGAGAGAGAGAGGCGCAGAGACACAGGCAGAGGGAGAAGCAGGCTCCATGCACCAGGAGCCTGACGTGGGATTCGATCCCGGGTCTCCAGGATCGCGCCCTGGGCCAAAGGCAGGCGCCAAACCGCTGCGCCACCCAGGGATCCCTGACTTGGCAATTTGACCTCAGAATACTTGCTTTCAAAATCCACCTGGGAACTGCTATCAACCCACCTGGCTAACCATTTCAGATAAATGAAGTTTATCAAATCTTGGTTCTTCCCATACCTATGGAAATGCATCTGTTTCAGTAATGGGCCATTTTCTCCTGGACAGGAGTCTATGCCTAGTGACAATCATCATTTCTTGCTCACCAATTATTTCCATGACAGTCAGTCACAGCATCTTCAGATAGTCTCCTCCACAAATACTTTTCTACCTACTAATTTTACTCGGAGTATTGCTATGTCTTTTTAAAATAGTTATGTTATCTCCATTGGCTTACATGTTTCAAACATTCAATATTATCTCACACCTCATCTTCTTTTCTCCTAGGCACCACTTTCTTGCAGGTGAAGCTGACAGTCATCCTCTTTATTATTTTTCAACTGACGTAGACTTTGAGTGAGAAAGCATCAAAACAGTACCTCCAAGACCATCAATGGTGAAGGCAAAATTAAGCATGAAAAACTTGAAAACAAAAAACAAAAACCTCTTCCTAGATTCTGTTGCCAGTTAAAGTCCATGATGAATGTAAGTTTTTTCAATCTTAAATTTTTCTAGCCCCTATGATACATTCTACCAGAGAAATACATAATTTAAGCTGTTCGATAATTTACTGAACTGACAGGTTAATACTATGAGACAATGGGTTGATTCAGTCAAATCTTTGGTTGGTGACCTCTCAAATCAATGAAATAGAGAGATTTGTAAACACAGTCAGAGTTGGTGAGGGATTGGTTTGGTTTCCCTGAAAGGGTTCATCCAAGTATTCTGAGAATACAAGAAACAGGGAATAATAGTGCTTTATTTCCTATCCATGACCGTTTTGTTTTGTTTTTTTAGTTATTTAGTTTAGTTTTGTTTTTTATTTCTTTGGTACAATCTTAGTAGGACATTTGTTTTGTATTAACCATTTGGACTATGTCTCATACTTACACAATAAGTTCTTGAATCTAAAATACTGTATTTCTCAATGAAAACTGCTGTCAGTATACCTGTCTCAAATTTTTATTCCCAAACCACTTTTGTTTTATATTTCATTACCTAGAGAAACATAGACTCTGGTTAGCCCTAACTTTAAGGAAAAAAAATCCATAACACATATGTTATCGACCATTCTTTTTGTTTGTATCTGTATTTACCACCCACACTTCTACCAAGATCCTCACTAACTCTCTTAACTGATATTTTCCATAAAATACCCAACTTAGAAAAACAAAACCAAAAATAGTAGTGGTATCAACTAATGATATCTGTTTCGATTAGATGCTATTTACATTCTTCTATTTTGTGAAAAGACAAGGATAAGAAGACATGCTAATTGTTTCAAATATACTACTCTCCAACTATAAAGCAGTATTCATTATTTAATTTATTCTTTGACTTATTTTATGCACTTACTCAACAAATATTTGTTCATTCTATCACTTTCTAAATAGTTTGTTAGTCACTGAGGACAAGGTCATGAATAAAAGCAAACAATATCCTGGCTTCATGAAGTTTACGGTGAATATGGTAGATAAACATTAATTAAGTAATCAGAGCAATAAGTTTAAAATTTCCAAAGCTATTAGCATTAAGAATTGAATTATTGGAGGCTATGAGCATGAATTCAATAGGAATTTTAGAAACTCGGGAAAATCTTGGTGCATTTAGGAAAATTATAGCTTAGTTGAGATCTAAAGGATGAAAAAACTTTAGGTAGACAAAGATGGATAAAGGAATCTCCAGTGGAGGGAGACAGGTGTAAGCATACTATGAAGCAGCAAGATGTAGGGAACTACCCAGGGATTGAAGGAAGCCAAGATGGTTATAATAAAGAAAGCAAGAAAATTCACTGTCAAAGGTAAGGCTGGGAAGATCTGTAGAACCTAGACCAAACATAACTCTGGAGGCTACTTTTAGGGGTTTTATCTTAATTCTGAGAAAAATGGGAAGAAACTAAGCATTTTAAGAATGACACAATTAGATTGTAGTGTCAGAAAGATTAAATATGAAAACAATTGCAGAGGGTCAAGAGTAGAGGCAGGTGAACTGGCTAGGAAGTCCTTGAAATTTCACCAAACTCATAGGATTCAGATAATTATATGAGATAATAAATATCTGGGCAGATTTCCAGGTACATTGCAAATGATATTATGTTTCTAATGTTATTATTATCAATAATAAAGCAATGTATAGTTTTGTGCAAAGCTTTTTAAAAAATTTACATATTTTCTCAACTCATAAACTAGCAATGTTTTTAATTAAAAACGCCTATTTGGAAAAATTAAATGAAGAGAAAGATAAATTTAAAAATAATCGCCTTGCTACCAGAAAGATGTTGATATATCATATTCTTGTCTTTTTTCTTTTCTCATCTTTTTAATTTTTTTTAATTTTTAAAATATTTTATTTATTTGACAGAGAAAGCACATACAGGCAGAGCAGCGGGCAGAGCAGCGGGCAGAGGAGAGGGAGAAGAAGGCCCCCCGCTGAGCAGAGAGCCCACTGTGAGGCTGGATCCCAGGACCCCAGGAGCAAGACCTGAGGCTGAAGGCAGATGCTTAGCCAACTGAACGACCCAGGAGTCCCTCTTTTATCTTTTTTATGACCTTATGGTCACACTTTTTGCACTGAACTAAAACAAAACAAAACAAAACAAAACAAAAACAAAAACAAAAACCTAACTAAAATATGTTATGAATGTTTAATTCCCTGCCACGTTATACGTTATCTTATTTTTAACTATCTTACCCTTTTTACCATCTACTTTAACTAAAATGTATAATGGCTTTTTGAATTTTATTCTTGAACATCTTTCAGTGCAGTGAAGACACAGTACAACACCCTAGTGTTCTTCCAGAGGGAGACCAACTACACCTGGGGGAGAAACGGAGGAATTAGAGAGACACGTGGAGTTGTTCCAAATGTGAGTTTTCTTAATAATTAGCACATCACACACCTAGTTAGCATCTCATAAATAATCATAAAGTGTGTATTTAATGAATCATTTTACTTTGCACTGTCAGAGGTTAACAGGAAAGCAAAATGGTTTGCTTATTTTAAAAATGAGATGCAGTTGTTCTTTGGGTATACTATGACTAAAAAATAATGAAATGCAGCAAATAAGCATCCATCACACTAGTTTTAAAAACACTGATAGCAATAGATATATATGTATACATCTGCCACATCTGTCAAAACACCCTATATTTATATATGTTAAAAAATAGCTATCTCTATACATTTATGTTATGACAAGCATATGAATATGCATGCATACTGTGATTGTACATTTCATTTCTAATCCGAACCTTTCTGTCAAAATCTTGTCCCAAGTTGCATTTTGATGGTGTACATTTTTCTCTTTTTCTAGCCAATAAGGAAAAGGACTTATAAAACCAGGGACCAACAGTATTTTTACCTTCACACTACCTTGTTAGAATACTCTTCTATTTTTTCCTTACCTTAAAAAATTTTGTTAGGTTATCTTTGAAAATTCATCTATTTTATCTATATAAATGTATTTCATAACTGTTAAAATGACAAGAGTTTAGGTTTTTTTTTTTTTTTTTTTTTTTGTGTGTGTGTGTGATTCTGTAAGTTAACAGGGCAGTTGCGTTGCTGGTCTCACCTAGGCTCATTTATGTATATTTAGCCAGCTTAGCCAAAGTAGGATGGTCTGAGATGGCCTTGCCCAACATGTCTGGGATCTCAGTTAGGACAGCTGAGTGGCTGAGATTAATGGGCCTCCCTCCCTACGTGGTCTTTCATCCTAGTCTTATCCACAGCATGATTGTCAGTTTGGAGAGATAGAAAGCCCCAGATGCAGGGAATCTTCAGATCCGGTTTTGAAATTTGAGTGACATCTACCACACTGTATTGGTCCATGCAAGTCCTAAGACCAGCTCTTATTCAAGGCATGGGGAAATAAATTCCACCCCTTGATATAAAATCTGCAAGATGTTGTGAGCATGTTATTTTATTTTACCACAACATTATGCTGGATTAATAAAATGAGCAAAGATACATTTTTGGTAACCAGAGTTTCTTTTTTTTTTATAAATTAATTTTTATTGGTGTTCAATTTACCAACATACAGAATAACACCCAGTGCTCATCCCGTCAAGTGTCCCCCTCCGTGCCCGTCACCCATTCACCCCCACCCCCCGCCCTCCTCCCCTTCCACCACCCCTAGTTCATTTCCCAGAGTTAGGAGTCTCTCATGTTCTGTGTCCCTTTCTGATATCTCCCACACATTTCTTCTCCCTTCCCTTATATTCCCCTTCACTATTATTCATATTCCCCAAATGAATGAGAACATACACTGTCAGAGTTTCTGATTGTTAACCCCCACATGCCCTGGCTCTGAGATCTAGAGTCATTGACTTGCCTTCTGTAGATGACATGAACAGAGAATGTTCACATGCATTGGAGATAAGGAATCCTGAGAGTCCTCTCAAATTCAGTATTATAAAGCCCTAGCTCTCTCTGGAATAACTTTATCCTGTACTAAAACAGGACAGTAGGGCAGCCCGGGTGGCTCAGCGGTTTAGCGCCACCTTCAGCCCAGGGTGTGATCCTGGAGACCAGGGGTCAAGTCCCACGTGGGGCTCCCTGCATGGAGCCTGCTTCTCCTCTGCCTGTGTCTGCCTCTCTCTCTCTCTGTGTGTGTCTCTCATGAATAAATAAATAACATCTTTTTTAAAAAATAAAACAGAATACCAGGCACTTCTCTATAAACCTGTTTCATCCACATCACAGCTCTGTCTTCCCTAAAACTTATTGGAATGTGGTTCCAAGATGAGGAGTCCATTGTCTCATGATCCTGTGTGCTCATATAAGGTGGCCTTACAATGACATTCCAGGCATGCCATCTTCCTGTTTAATTACCTTCTTTATTTCCAAAACCAGGTTCCTTCCCATTTTCTCTCTCTTTTAGAGCATTATGTGGGAACACCTGGGTGGCTCAGTCAGTTTAGCATCTGCCTTCAGCTCAGGTCACAATCCCAGGGTCCGGGAATGGAGCCCTACATCAGGCTGCTTGCTCTCCGTCTCCTGCTCCCCTGCTTTCTCTTGTTCTCTCTCTCTCTCTCTCTCTCTCTCTCTCTCTCTCTCTCTGTCAAATAAATAAAATCTTAAAAAACATAATAAAGCATTATGTGCTCTAATATGCAAGACATTATCACTTACTGTTTTGATATATTCTTCTTCAATATTTTAAAACAAATGTATTTTACAGGCCGTGATAATTGTTTTTTTGTTTCTTTGTTTGTTTAAATTAAGTTTTAGATGATAGGGACTACTTTGAGCCTCTGATTCCATTATTTACATGGCCTCCTGATTCCAGAGACTTTTAGCTCTGGAGATGTTATCCTTAGAATTCCAACTTTTGCATGAATGAAGCAGAGTTTTGTTTGCAGACCTGTGGGTGGCTATAAAGAAAAAAAGGAAAGAAGAAAGAAAGAGAAAAAGAGGAACAGATTCCAGTAAAGATCTAGAAGCAAAAAGCACTGGGAACAGAGAGCTGCACGAGTAACATCACTGAGATCTCAGTATTGGCCTTATTGGCCACTGGCATCAGGCAGTGGTCACTCTGAGTGTTGAGGAAAATATTTTCTTCCCTATTTCTCAGCACTGGAAAAGTGTTTCCATATGATGTCTTTTGCAATAATTATTCCAAGTGATGACATTTTTTTTAAAACGTGCTAACCATTTTTTTTAAGTTATAGGACATCTCAAAAGGCATTTCAGTATTAAAAACAACAAGTTTCTTCTGATGTTTGGTACCACCACTTTTATGAACATCATGACTATAACCTAGTTGGCAGAAGAAAGGGCCTTAAAAGTGTTCTAGAATGTGAATAATTATTTACTCATGTGGGTCGTATGACTCGTTTGTGATGGGGCACAGTAAATTTTGGAAACCACATTTTGTCACTTCTGCTAGACCATCTACAAGTGATGAACAGGTCTATTCAGATTATCTATTTTGTCATGTGTGACTTTTGGCAAATGGTGTCTTTCAAGGAATTGGTCCATTTCACCTGGATAATCAAATTTGTGGGCAGAGAGTTGTTCACAGTATTCCTTTATTATTCTATTAATGTTCATGTGATCAGTAGTGGCATCTCCTCTTTCACTTCTGATCTTAGTAATTTGTGTCCTCTTTTTTTTTTTATTAGTTAACTTAGCTAAAGATCATCAATTTTACTGATCTTTTCAAACAGCCATCTTTGGGTTTCACTGACTTTATTTCCTGTCTTCAATTTCATTGATATCATTGATATCTGCTCTAATTATTATTTCTTATACTTGTTTTGAATATAATTTGCTGTTTTCCCCCCTAGTTTCCTAAGGTGAAAACAAATTATTGACTTTAGATTTTTCTTGAATATATGCATTCAAGACTATAAATTTCCCTCTAAGCACTGCTTTCACCACATCCTACAAATTTTGATAAGTCCTATTTCCATTTTCATGAGCATAAAATATTTTTTAAAATTTCACTTGAGATATTTTCTTAAATCATATGTTATTTACAAGTGTACATTTAATCTTTATGTATTTGGAGGTTTTCTTCCTATTATCAATTTGTCGTTTAATTTTAGTTTGGTCTGAGAGCCAATATGGTATGATTTCTATTTCTGAAGTCTATAGGGGTATGTTTCATAGCCCAGAATGTGTTCTATCTTGGCGAATGTTCCATGTGAGCTTAAGAAGAATGTGTTCTCAGCTCTTGTTGGGTAGAGCCGTCTACAGCCGTCCGTTATATCCAGTTGACAGATGGCACTGTTGAGTTCAACTACGTCCTTACTGTTTGTCATTCTGCTGGACCTGTCCATCTCTGATACTCTCCAACTATGATAGCAGATCCATTTAATTCTCATTACAGCTTTATCAGTTTTTCCCTCTAATACTTTGACATTCTATTGTAAGGCACATGCACATCCAAGGCTGTTATGTCATTCTGGAGAATTGTTCCATGCATCACTATGCTACTCCCTTCTTTAGGCCTGTTAGCTTTCCTTGTTCTGATGTCTGCTCTACCTGAAATTAATACACTTCTACTTTCTGGTGACTGGTGTTAACTTGGTATATTTTCCTCCATCCATTGACTTCTAATATATGTGTGTTTATAATTGAAGTGGGCTTCTTGAAATAGGCAACATATAGCTGGCTCTTGTTTTTTGATCCACTGTGACGAACTCTATTTTTCCTCAATCAGTGTATTTAAACCATTGGGATTTGCAGTGATTACTGATATAGTTATTAATACTGATATTGACATACTTGATATACTGATAGGGATTAATATCTACCATATTTGTTATTGTTTTCTATTTATTTTCCTTGCTATTCTTCCTATTTTTGTCCTCTACTCTTTTTCTGGTGGTTTTTGAGTATTATTATTTGATCCCATTTTCTTTCTTAACATTTAAGTTATACTTTTTTTTTCTTTCCTTTTAGTAGTTGCCCTAGAGTTGCAACTCTATTTACATATATAGTCTAAGTCTACTTTCAGATAATACTATACCTCTTCATGGGTATTATGAGTACCTTATATTAACAAAATAATCCTTACTCTTCCCTCCTATCTCAAGTATCAATGCTGCTATTCATTTTACTTATATATAAGTAATGTATAAGCATATATGAAATATACATAAATAAAATACACCGCTGCTTTTATTCTTGAACAAATTGTTATCAGATAAATTAATAAGAAAAATAAAAGTTGTTACAGTCCTTCTTCATGATTCCCCTTTCTTTATGTAGAATTAAGCATCACACCTACAATGTTTTCCTTCTAACTAAAATAAGTCTTTTAGCATTTCTTGTAACACAGGTCTACTGGCAACAAGTTCTCACAATTTTTGTTTGAGAAAGTTATTTTTCCTCTACTTTTGAGGACAAATTGCAGAGGGGTTTTTTCTTTCTCTCAAAACATTAAATATTTCACTGTACTCTCTTCTTGCTTGCATGATTTCTGAAAAGTCAGATATAATTCTTATCTTTGCTCTTCTGTAGTTAATGTATTTTATTCCTTTGTCTCCTTTCAGGATTTTTTCTTTATTTTATTTTTGATGTTCTGAAGTGTGAAAATGATATGACCAGATGTAGGATTTTGGCAAGGACAGAAGCATTTATACTGCTTAGTGTTCTCTGAATTTCTTGGACCTGTAGTGTGGTGTCTGACATTTATTTGGGGAGAATTTCAGTCACTATTGTTTCAAATATTTCTTCTGCTTCTTTCTCTTTTTGCTACACTTTCAAAGTTGTCTCACTATTCTTCAATATTTTATTGTTTTTATTTTGTCTTTCTCCATTGCTTTTTACTGTAAGGTATTTGTATTGTCATATTCTTAAGCTCAGAGATTCCCTCCTCAGTTGTATCCAATCTACTAATAAGCACATCAAAAGCATTCTACATCTTTCTTACAGGGTTTTTGATCTCTATCATTTCTTTCTGGTTCTTTCTGAGCATTTCTGTCTCTCTTTTATTCTGCCTACTTTATCCATCAGAGCCCTTAGTATATTAATCATAGTCTGGTATTCACAACACCCCTACCATACCATATTCTGATACTTGCCCTGTCTCTTCAAATTGTGTTGTTTTGGGTTTTTTGTTTGCTTGTTTTTACTTTGAAATGCTTTCTTGAGAGAAGGATATGATAGGTAAAAGGAACTGCTGTACATAGAACTTTAGTAATGTAAAGGTACGATGTGGGGGAAAAAAGGAAGTTCCACAGTCCTGTGATTTTCTTTTTTGTTTCAGTGTCTAGTGAGATTATGCCTCTGAACTATCAACTTCACCAGTGTTTCTCAGTTATTTTCTCCCCCACTCTACCCCATAGGTGGGACAGGGTGGCTAGTTTGGGCTAGAGTTGGGTATATCCCTTTTTCCAGATCAGTTAAGCTCTGATAATATATCAGCAGGGTGGGCTTCCTCTATTGAAAGAGTATCATTGGAAGTTTTTAACTCTCAGACTTATCCACACCAAGTCTCCAGCAATTGGTCAATTATGGTACAAGTTTTCCCACCCTGACACCGATTCCCTAGCAGTTTCTGCTTCTGAGTCCCTGCTCTGGTAAACCTTCACTTTCTGTATTAGCTGTCTCCAATTTGGGGGGGTCATACTTTACCACTTCCTCATCTCTACCATAAGTCCTAGAAGAATTGACTTTTTACTCTGTTCAGCCCTTTTTTTTTTGTCTTAATATGTGTGGCAACTTACAAACTCCTTGCATGTGGAACCAGAAACTACTTTGCCTAATCTATTATTTGATTGGGGGAAAAAATATCAGAGTTTAGTCTGCAAATTTTAGATGGGAAAATTAGATGTTAGATGCTATGAACCTTGCCTTGAGTCATAAAATTATTACAGATCTAAACTAGAAATACTATTAAAGACTTCAGATACCCAGGCCAGATTTATTTTTACAAAACCTAAAAATTTAAAAGAGATTTGTTATTGACTAATATTTCTATGCTATTTCTCCCTCATTTTCTTCTCCTTTCAACTTCTTTCTCTTATTCTGTGGTTTTAACAATTAATCAATTATTTATCAAATCTTGAATTTAGGAAATATTTGTTATGCACCTGCAGTTGTACAGCATATGCTAGATATTTGTCAAAAAATAGAAAAATAAGCAAAGAATCTGTAATATTGGAGTTTATAATTTAAGGGGAAAAGTTACATAAAATATAGAATCACAAGTATAAAAATATAATTATGATAAATTTCTATAAAATAAGTGCATGGTATTGTGATCAGTGTACAGAAACATAGTGAGGACCATCTAAAAATTGAGTAATTGAAATGAAATATGGAGGAAAAATACCTAAAACATGTGCCAACTACTCTTCTAAATGTTTTACATATTTTTCTTCATTCAAACTTCACAAAACTACCCAGTATTGTAGTAAATGTTCTATCTCACTCTTGCTCTCTATCACACATACACATACATAAGAGACCAAAGCAACAGATAATTTAAAACTTGCAAAACATCATATAACTATGAACCATGCATCACTCCACATTCTGTATTTTTCACTGGCACCACAATACCTTCTTTAAAAGTAGACATTTGAGGCCGATAGAACCAGATTTCTCTGTAATGGCTCCATTAATATTTTGGTTGGATAAATGTTTGTTGTGGAGGCTGTCCTGTGCACTGTGGAATGCATAACAGCATCCTTAGGCTTTGTCCCCTAGTTGCCTCCCTTCTTCAGTTGTGATGATCAAAAATGTCCTTGATTTGGTATGAGGAGGTTAAATCCTTCCCAGTGAAGAACAACTGATATAGTGCTGAAAGTGGTTTAATGTATAGTGTAATTATAAATCAATGTATGTACAAGTGCTCCTTATGAAAAAAACTTACTTGTTACTCATTTTTTTTCTAAATTCTCTTATCTCAAGCCTGATCAGAATGAGGCATACAAAAAGCCTAGGTCAGATTTTATTAGATGTTGTAAGGAAAGATATTACTTAATGACTATCCAGCATTGGAACTCAAATCTAATATAAGAGAGTTATTTTCAGCTCAATTTTAAATACAGTGAAATTTATTTAAAAATATTTATGTTTTTATGTATTTTTTGAAATGCTGGAAAGTGTGAATTATGCCAATTCCCAATCCATCAGAAGAGAACTAGAAAACTAGTGGCTACATAACATTCAAGGTTGTCATCCAGTGGTGACCAGCAAGTTACAGGCTTATGACCCAAAATAATGTCTGCAGTATCACTTTCTCACTATCTTCCTTCTCCTCTTTATAAGTCTGAAACATCTGTTATATAATTATTTAATACTTCTTTTGAGGAAAAAATGTGATGAATTGCTCGTCTCAGTTTATTTCCTCCTGCAAAACAATACTCACTCCCATTTAAAAAAAAGTAGTTGAAGAATACTAATTCCAAGATTGTTTATATTTAATGAAAATCTTGAACATTTATCATTCTTATTTAGATAATGGGAAGTAATAACATGTCTTCCTGAAAACAGAAGATTCAACATAATCACATTACATTAGTTAGAGATCATAGAAGATAAATTTTAGCATATGTCAATGTTGCACACCACCAAGGCATATTTCATTAGATGTTGTCAAAGGCACAGAAAACTGCCAATCATAGTAACAACTAACTTCCTTTAAAAGCCATTCAACTGAATTTAATTATGATTAAGTATATTTGAACTGAAGGAACATTAAATACACAAATGCCTCCTGGCAATCTTTTTAGAGTCTGTGGTGAATAGTTTCTGCTCAATAGGAAGAAACATTCTTTATGTATTCCAGGCAATAAAATAAAGTAAAATAAAATAAAATAAATTAAATTAAAAATGGAAATCCGGTTGCATTCTGTAAAGTGAATTGTTATTTTTCTTGGCAGAAAAATAGCAAATGGAAATGCCCAGATCTTATAGGAAAAGCAAGTTAGTAACACTACCATTCACCTAAAGTTAGGAACCTCAAAGTCAGCCTAGAATCTTCCATACAGTTCTTGTTCATCAAGTTTACCAGCATTGGCAAAAAGTTTACCACCATTAACTAAAAATCACAAATTCCATGCCATATTGCTTACGATCTATCTTTTTCTTTCTACCCTTGATTCCACTGGTTTTATTGTTTAAGTCATTAGTAATTTTCCTTGGAATTTCTTTAACAAAATAACTGGGTTTTTCACTCCCCTAAATTCTCCTTTTTACCTCCTTAATCAATTTCCTCCAATTGAAAAGGGAAATCTGAACATGGTTTTACTCTGTAGAGTGTCTTTAAATGTGCCCTGTGGAAGTATAGCATTTCTGAGGTGATGTTTCTGGGACAGTCAGTGGGAGTTTTTGTGGGGTGGTGATACGGATGTGGGCAAAGAAATGACCAAGCTGCAGAGAGGAGATTTAATAGTTTCCCCTGCCAACATCAGTCACAGCAGCACCACTCTTCTTTCTCCATCAACAACTCGTTTAGGCAAATGGTTCGACTGCAACCAGTCCTCACCACCATCATCAACAACAGCAGCAGCATAAAAAATAAAAAAAATTCAAAGTTCATACTGCTCTGACTCCTACATGATCTCTATTCTCTCTCTCTCCCCCCTTCTTCTCTCTTTCTCTTTATGTGTCTCTTTCTCTCTATCTCATCATACTTGTTTTTCCAATGCACATTTCCTAATACTCCACACGCTGTCCATTTGGTACTTCATTTTCAAGCAATTTTAAACTCCCTTAATGCAAATTGATATTTCTCATATTTATACTCTGGAATCTATTATTCGCTTATGTGTAATTAACAAATATCTCTATCTTCTTTGTTTAGGATATCCAGTAGGTTTCTGTAGATACTTTGAAAGCTGTCCAACCATGAATTTTTCACCTTGTGATTAAGATGACTTTTCTTTCTCACGTAGATAAGGTGAATCACTTAATCCCTTCTATCTCCTTATTTTAAAAATAAATCAATGTTACTGATGTATGTTTTATTGTTTTTTTTTTCCTTTAGATCTTCATTTATACTAAACAACATGTGAATATATTATTTTAAGTCTTTACTTAGTTGCTTGTCTAGTTTGGCTCAATGACTCTTGGTTGAAATAAATCAAAAACTAAATATTTTGTTTGTTCTAGAAAATATATTGCTTCAGACCTCCAAGATTTCAAATCCTCATCTTCTTTTTTCTTGACCAATGAACAACCATAAGAGCATGGAAAAAGACAAATCCAGGAATCAATAAATGTTCTATTCACTGTTCTCAAGTGATAGCATTCAATCTGAACCTAACTTCTGTGTCAGAAGGTTTAGGAGATGCCTGTTGGACACAATGTACTTATAAATTGCTGGTTTTATCAAAGAGGATATTACTTTAGTTTGGTAACTGCTTAACATTACTATATTCTCAAGTAGCTGAAATAATAATATATTGTAGTCATAAAAAGCAATATACTATGATTGGTATAAGGGAGAAACAATTGTTCTATAGCCTCTCCATCATATTGGATGAGTTGCACTGTAATCATTGCTAAATTGGAGTGTGGGAAGAGGGAAGATAGGGATAGAGAAAAATACAAAAGAACTATGACTTCATGATAGAGAAGGTTATAGTTCTTTTGTATTTTTCTCTATCCCTATCTTCCCTCTTCCCACACTCCAATTTAAGGGTCATGCACAGCCTGGATTATAGAAATATTTACATTAGATTCATGGCATAAGAAAGGCCATATATTAGCAAAAAAGAAACAAAAAAAACCAGTTTTCTTATAAAGGGATAATGTTGAAGAAAACTTAAGAACCTATAGAAATTTCTTAACTATATCAAGGAGAAAACCAGAAGAAAGAAAATTACTGAAAATTACCCACAGCAGAGAGATGAGGTGAGGGTAAACCAAGAAGCATATATATGTTGGGTGGAATGTGAAAGAATTAGGAAGAAATAAGAGAAGCAGCCCTGGCAAAATGATTTTTGTATCAACAGATAAATTGGTATCCAGATGGTCCCAATGGGGATCCAAAGAGAGAAGAACCTTTCTGCATCATATTCTGAATTTTCTGTCTCTGCATTATTGTCTAATAATTGTATTTTCCTCCTGGCAACAGATTGCACCTTCTAACTACTGCATATTTAAACAGTTTCAGAGAACATGTCAATGGAAAACATAATCAGAATGGGCCAAAAGTCAAATCCTGCTCTTCAAAGAACATATTCACACTCTTATACTAAGTTCATATAAAATTCAATAAAAATTCATATTTTCTGAAATTTATACGAGATGTCTCCATATTATATCTTCTTTATTTGTAAACTAATTACATGCATTTTTTTACCTGAAAAGTACAAATTATTTGGAATCATAGTTTGGATATTTATCCAGTGATTTTACCCAATAAAGATAGGCAATCTTATTAATTCAGATTTTTAAGATATCCTCTCTTTTTAAGAAAAAAAAAGAAACTCTACTTTCTGCAAGGTACAGCCTCTAAGAGATTTTATACCTCATCTGTAGTAAATGTAATCTTTTTTTCTGGTCTTTAAAACACCACAGGGAATTGCAGGAATCATTGGTTCACTGATTAGTACAAGCGATGGACCTATATTATACTCAAAATCAGTTCTCTAAAGGGTTTTTATTGTTGGTCATTATTTGAACACAAATGAAGTTCTTAGCTATTTGGTGGCTGCTAGTCACCATAAAATAGGACAGACATGGAGTCATGGATAAATACATCCCCAGAGTGGAATTAAAAAAAATCACATGGTCTCAGGATAAGCAATACATTCCAATCCCCCATCAAGATTGTCCATAAGCAGAAGAGCCCTTTTTGTAAACCACATTGACAGGTCTTACAAACATATACTCCAAAATGCACAAATTGAGAGACATCATTTTAAGGCTGGCTGTGTATAACATCTATTTAGAAATGGGCCTGGAATAGAGTTTTGATTACTGTGCAGAGATGCACTAAACCTCTCAACAGCATACATATAGTATCCACGGAAGTGAGGAAATTGGTCAGTTGAAGATATCCTGATGGTTTTAGAAGACTTCACTGTTATGATGTTCTGACAACTCTATGGTCTTCCCACTGGTCTTGGAAGAAAGAACCCAAACATTTAGTAAGTCATTTAATATGAAAAATGTAATGTCTCACGTCAACAACATCTTTGTAAGTTTCCACTTTGCAGATGATGGAGGACGCCTTTAGGACACGACAGTTTAGGAATCGTGCTGTGAGACAGGTCAGATGAACTGAAGAAAGAACGTTGGGAAAAACATACCCATCAGATAGTGATTAAATATTAATCCCATGAACCACACAACTTAATCAAAACAAAATTGTGCTTGTCATTTTTCTGGGCTTAGTATAGCAAAGAGGTCTACACATAATAAATAATGACACAGTAAATATTAAATATATGTTAATAATAAAATTGTAGTTTTAGCCTTAACTCGTAGGTCATTTGTGATGGATTAATAGTCCTGAGTGCTAAATGCGAATGATTAATAAACCCTGTTTCCTGTCTCAACAGAAATACGTTGAGGTAGATTAGTGATGTCTGTCACAGGAAAAAGGAAGGAAAGTATTGCAACAGTTTTGGCTGACACTAAACGAGAATGTGAGGAGGTGAAAAAACAGGCAGATTTACTTCAAGAGAGTAAAATACGGCCTCGGTAGAAGTATGGCAGAGGTAAGCCAAACATAGTCAGGTCACAGTCAGAGACAGTGTAATGCCAGTCTTGCCTACATGGGGAATGCAATGCAAGATGTCCTAAGTAGACAGTAGAGAAGTCTTCATATCTGCTTGACTGAGTCTCAGGAAGGTTTCACAGTAGAAGAAACTTTTGACTAACCCTGAAAGGCCAAGACAGGGTGGGTGGGAGTCAGGAATGTAAGGCAGAGAAAGAAGCATATGCAAAAATGACAACATGAGAGAAAGAAAATGCATTTGGGAAACTCTAAGCAGATCCATTTTGCTACAGCATAAAGTGTAAGGAGGATTGTGTTAAAATTGAATCTGGACAAGTAGACAATGGCAGGGTCATAAATATACTGTCAACAATGTTGAAAGGGTCTCAACTGCATACTGTCGGTGGTATTCCACCAAAGAGATGCAAACTTGAGTGAACTGATCATACTGGCAGTTTCCACAGAATTTATCCGACCATACTTGTTGGCGTCTCCCTCATTCCAGGTTCACATTTTTTCACTGGTATTCAGTTTACATTTATGGCTTCTCATGCCTGTATTGGACCCGGTTACTCACATATAATAAATACCATGTCAAGACCACAGGAAAAAAAAATCTATCTCCTTCACACTAATTCATTGTCCTGATGCTGACTGCACCTGACTTTATCTCCATCCTCTTCTCGCATCAGGCTGAGAGTACCCTCATTAGACTTGCTCATCCCCCTGCAGTTCTCTTCTTCCAGGATTGATTTTGAGACACATTATTATGAATTGAATAGGTCTGTACTAAAAGCGCCATCTTTGTCAAGGCACACTCTGAAAAGCTTTCTATGTGGGACAAACCATGAAAAACAAGAGTAGACACAACAATTAATGAAGGGAACCCAAGGATTGAACTGCACAAATCAATTTTGTGCTTCCATTTCTTTTCCAATGTGTCTTCATTTATATTTCAATACTTTGCCACGGCTTAATTTTAGAGGATTTATTTTCATGTCAAAATCCTTTGGGATAGACCTAAATAAAAGTAAATTAAAATGAAGATTGCTGTTGCCATGCAGCTGTACATATAGATTTTAAACTTGATGGGAATTTAAAGGCATTTCTTCCTCATCATTCTTAATGGAACCTAGAATGAGCATCCAGCAAAGTTTTAGTTTCTAAATTCAATTTAACGTTCTACTCCCCAGTTTTTGCTTTGGGCTTTTTCTTCCCAAGATAAGAATGGTAGGACTGGAAACAGTAGAGTCAGGCACACCTTCTCTTACCAAACAACTTTGTGAAATTGATAGGTTACTTGGCTTCTTTAAGCTTATTTTTTCCTGCTTTATGATGCTGAAACGGTGCTAATCATAGCTGTCTCTTGGTTATTATGGGGTTTCAATAAGACGTGTACAACAAACCTAATACAAAACCAAAACTAGTGGTTACTGTTTAGACATTCAATTGCTATATTTAGCCATTCTAAGGGCAAAATGTCCAAAAAGCTGTTTGAAAATATTCCTCAAGTCTAGCAGAAATTGATAAACTACTATTTGAGATAAACATACAGAGGAGCAATAATGAAAAAGAAACACGTTGTATCATAAACACAGAGGTATGTGTATGTCAAGGTAGTCAGAGTAGACATTGATGGGTAAGTACAACAAAGCCAATTTTAGTTCATCATTGTAGAGATATTTCCTGTAATAATCAGGTGCCGAAATAATGGATTTTTTTTTAAAAGAACCCTAAATGAATAAGATGAACAGAAATCCAGAGGTACAGGAAGGCAAAGTTGACTAAAAATTAGGATTGGTTTCTTTTGGTTGATTCCTGAGCCTCACTCTATGAAATGAGTTCTTTCTATAAGTGAGCAGTAAGTCTGTATGTCTACTAAAGTGGCCTTACCACAACATGGTGTGTGCCCCCAAAGCACCAAAAGACTAGATTTTATTTTTTACAGAGAGGCATTTTGGAAATGTTTACTCTGATACCTTCAGGAGAAAATTCACATATTTTATTTTATTTTAGAAACTTATAGAAACCTTTCCAGGTCAGGTGAGTCCCCTAGGGAAATGCAGTTGTAAATGGAAATGTTCTTGTGCATCTGTCTTTGTAAATATTTGTTTTTTTGTGGTTTATGATGTGTTTAGTGTTCCCAGGCTATATGAAGTCAAATTATAATTTGAAATGTGTTTCCACCAAAAAAATATCCCTAAGTCATAATAAATTATCAGAAACTTGCATATGTGAAAATGCAATTTTCTCTATTCCTGTTCATCATTGGACATTGATTTATACTTCCTAGTTCAATGAGGGTAGAGGAGATAGGGAGATACATGTATCTTGCACCTACACTGAAAATGATGTCCCACCAAATGTGTTTCATGAATTTATTATTTAATTTAATACTCATAATGAAATTTTGGAAGAAAAGTTATCACCAATTCATAGAAGATAAGGCAAACTGAGAATCAGGGAGGTTGAATAACATGAGTTTTTGAGTAGCTGTGGTTGACATTCTAAATCAGGTATATCTAAAATTGAGGAATTATATTCACTCAACCAACATCAACAAGCCTCTGAAAAGCACAGAAATTATGAAGACAGTAAAAAGGACTTATAAAGAAACCCTGACTTCAGGGACTCCTGGGGGGCTCAGCACTTGGGCGTCTGCCTTCGACTCAGGACATGATCCTGGGGTCCCGGATCAAGTCCCAGATTGAGTCCCGCATCGGGCTCCCTGCATGGAGCCTGCTTCTCCCTCTGCCTCTGTCTCTGCCTCCCTCTGTGTGTCTCATGAATAAATAAATAAAATATTTTTTAAAAAGAAGCCTTGACTTCAAGAGGATTTGAGTCTACTAGAAAAAATAATTCCTTTTTCTCTGAGTTTTGAGAAATCCAATTGAAATTTGAAATGAAAAAAAATTGATATGTAGTCCAAAAATATTTCTTCCTTACAATAATCAATAAATTATGAATGTACAAATATAAAGTTTTCTTTTGACATATATTCTAGACACTGACTTCACAGTGTCATTTTCCGTGCTACTATGTGTGTCAGAGTATAAGAATATCCACGTACATATGTATACGTAGATGATATTCTCTCCATATATGTAAATGCATGTGAATGCATATGTAAATATATAAGAACATATGTTTATATATACATGAAGTATAAAACTTCAAGCTCATTTGATGTAGTTGATATCAGCTGAGTCTTCCTCATGTAAGTCTTCTTTTATACCATTTTACTGGCAGTCAACAAAGACATCAGGGGCAGGAAATAGCATCATAGGCTTAATACATTTTCAACAACTACTTTCTTCCGGTTTCCCTAAGAGTGAGATGAGGAGCTGGGGCCAATCACACAACTGCCCGTGTGTGACTTAACTTACTAACTCAGATACCAAGCTGATACCAAGCTCATCATTACCTCCCCAATGCCAATTCCCCTCTTATGCCTTCCTTAGTCCCTTTATTGGCATCTAACTTTCAGAGTCACTTATTTTTTTTTCAGAGTCACTCAGAGAAACGTATTGTACACTACGAAGAACAGAGAAATCTCACCACTTAAGCTTCCGTCCACCTACACGTTCACTACTATAGGTTCTTGTCGTATTTCAAGTGAAATTCAATCGTTTTAACTCCTGAATTGTATGATTAGTTGTAATAGCAAATGGTCTAATAACAGATTGGAAGCAAAGAGAATGCAAAGAAACAAGGCTAAATAAGCCTATCGAGTATAAGACATATTTTAAAGATTCTTTACTAAATACAAATAGAAAAAATGTGAATATTAGAATCATCAAGGAAATATGGTTCATTTCCAAAATAGATGTCGGTGCTTCTGTACATTGCAATGTTTTCCTTGAATTTCTTTTTTTTAATAAATTAATTTTTATTGGTGTTCGATTTACCAACATACAGAATAACACCCAGTGCTCATCCCGTCAAGTGTCCCCCTCAGTGCCCATCACCCATTCACCCCCACCCCCCGCCCTCCTCCCCCTCCACCACCCCTAGTTCATTTCCCAGAGTTAGGAGTCTTTATATTCTGTGTCCCTTTCTGATATTTCCCACACATTTCTTCTCCCTTCCCTTATATTCCCTTTATGTATACAATGGAATATTACTCAGCCATTAGAAACGACAAATACCCACCATTTTCCTTGAATTTCATTCTCCCTTACTTTCATCTGCTTTTCCAGCTTTACACAAATGTTCCTTCTCATTAATATTTTTGCTTAGTCAGCATAAGATATTTTATTATAGACTTGTTATGTTTTAGACATTATGCTAAACTTTATAAATTACATATACACATGTACATTACATATACACATACACATATTAACTTATATGGACACATATTTGACTGTCACAATTGATGGCAGGGGTATTACTGGCATCTAGTGGATAAAGGTCAGGGGAGCCAGAGATGCTACAAAATGTCTAACAATGAGGACACCTGAGTGGCTGGGTGATCAGCTCTTGGTTTCGGCCCTGGTCGTGATCTCGGGGTCAAGCAACTGAGCATGGAGTCTGCTTGAAGTTCTCTCTCTCTCTCCCTCTCTCTGCCCCTAGCCCCCGCTCTCACTCTGTTTCTCTCTTTTTCCCCTCTAAAATAAAACAAGTAAATACAATATTTTATTTTAAAAAGCTACTGATTTTTTTAAACATCTTTGAATGCACAGGGCAGACTTCACACTGAATAATCATCCAACTCTAAATATTGATAGTGCCAAGGATGGAGAAAACTGGTTTATATTGTATGTGTATATGATACATACTTTTGCTTTAGAATACTTCCAGAGAACAGAACAGATTCACTCATTCCTTATACCACTGCACTCTTAGTGTATACATATGCTGACTGGCTTGTACAAATGTGATGCTTTTTTTACTTTTGGGGAATTGCTTCTGTTAATGGAATACATTTCATATATGCATACACCCATCATGAGGGAAGGGAGAATTATAAATTTGAATAGAAAGCAACTTGCATGTGCATGTCTGAACAGTTAGGCCTACTTAGGTAATGGTGTCCACATTTTGTGGGAGGCAAAATCCCCTCTACGAGGGAAGCTACCTGCTTCCCCTATGAAATGACCAATGAACTAAAGTTCCTGGATGTTCTCTGTTTATAAGCAATCTGTGAAGTTCACATGGAGACTGGTTTAGGAACAGTCTTCGTAGAAGCACCTACAACTCTAGAAAAAAGAGGTCCATGCCACATGCCTTTAGACATCTCAAAGAAAAATATATCAAGTGCAACATAACTGGGACGCCTGGGTGGCCCAGCGGTGGAACGTCTGCCTTGGGCTCAGGGTGCGATCCTGGGTCCGGGGATAGAGTCCTACATCAGGCTCCCCACATGGAGCCTGCCTCCCCCTCTGCCTGTCTCTCTCTCTCTCTCTCTCTCTCTCTCTCTCTCTCTGTGCTTCTCATAAATAAATAAATAAAATATTTTTTAAAAAGATCAACTTAACCAATTCAGGTTTTTTAGAATATTAATATTAGTTAGAAGTGATAGTGATAGCAGAGATTGAAAGTAAATATGTGACGTTAAGACCAAAAAAAAAAAAAGAGAACAAGATACATGATTTATACTAATACAAACATTTTTAGAAGTATTAGCTCTACTTTATTAAAAGGTAAACATAATTTAGAGAGATTAAACAACAAATCATAATGGTAGTCAAGATCTCAGTCTGATCACTCTTTTTAGCTCAATAGCAGAGTTTGTTCTAAAGCTGAAATCATTTCTTAGGGAATGTGTCCTTTTCACTTGAAAGAGACTGAGGAGTAGTAAGAGTTGGTGCAACTGGCATTCATGGGCTTGTGTGTTACATATTCATCACTTCATTTACTCCTATTGTCTTCCTAGAACTAAAATACCATAAATAATTGGCTTTTGCCTTGGTCACCACTCTATCCAAAATGCCTTTCAAGTGACCCGTATATAGCAGAAGCTTAGTTAGATATATTTTGACTGAATAAATGAGTGGAGGGACACAGGGCTTAGGAAACTTTTCTCAGGTTAAAAAAAATAAGTTTTAATCCATATTTGAACACCTAAGCCATATGGAGAACAATGCTCTGTGGAAAATAAAATAGAAATTTTATCAGTTAACATTTGTTATATAACCAATAGCACAAGAGCTTAATGGCTTAAAATAATTTATTTAGCTTTCATTTTTGTGGAGTTACAATTTAGACTGTACTCACCTGTACTGTTCTTATGTAGGGTTCCTGCAAATTTCAAGTGGCTGGCTTAGCTACTCTTGGCTGGGATAATCCACTGGAGTCAAATTATCAAAATGTCCCTAATACTGTATTCTATCGATTAAAATAAGTAGTAAGACCAGAATAGACTTAGAAGGTAAAGAAACACACTTCACCTCTTGATAGGAGAAGCTTTGAAGTCACAGAGCAAAAGAGAATGGAGACACTGATTGGGCCACTTTTATAAATAATCTACCATAACAGGACATAAGAAAACAAACTAGTCCATGCTATCATCTTTGTGGATAATGGTTTATTAAATCAAGCACAGTATTATCTACTTGATTATTTGAAACGTAGGATGGAAGACTACATTCTCAAAGAATATGAAGACTTTTTTTTTTAAATTTCCATTCATGTATTAACTATATTCAAAGAGTTGATATAAATAGGCCTTGGTCAAGAGCCAAAGATTGTCTCCACAATCGGAAAAGCTACAAGAAGCAGGTCAGATTTCAGAAGTACTGACTGCAAAAGCTCAATTATTTAAATCAAAAACCCAATGTACATGATCAAATAAGCAGTAGACAGTATTTGATCTGGAGCACAGGGAACCATCTGCTCTTCTATAAACTAAAGTTTAGTAATACATTCAGGCAACTACATGCAGATTTAAAATGCAAATGTAGGCTACATTATCTGGCCTTAATTCTAATGCAATTCAGAATCTTAATTTCTATAGAATGCTGGATTATATGCATAGGTTATGGGGGAAAATCTCATTAAGAGGGTTCCCACTGATTCTTCCCCAAGATCAAAATTTTGCCTTCTGTTATTAAAAAAAAAAAAAAGAAAAGGATGACCCATATTCAGCTGAAAGGGGCAAACTGTGAAAACAAGTGAGTGCTTTCTTATTTGTTACCACTTCATAAGAAATTAGGACTATCTCTGCTGGCTCCAGGAAAGGGTCCCTCTCTTGGCCTCTCTCTCTTCCTTTCACCTTCTGTTTTTTCCCCTCTCACCTCCCCAACGAATGCACTAAGTACATATATTTTGTTATGGTATTTGTTTTTAAGAAAACTACTCCCTGTTTCCTAGAAGTATTACTGTACCATTACTCATTTAGAAAAGGAAAACAAACAAAAACCAATGTGTTGCCTATGCATCCATCTCCCCACAGTATTTTTTTTAACTTTTCTTATTGGAGTTCAATTTGCCAACATTAAGCATAGCACCCAGTGCTCATCTGGCCAAGTGCCCCACTCAGTGACCATCACACAATCACCCCAACCCCCCACCCACCTCCCTTTCTACCACCCCTTGTTCGTTTCCCAGAGTTAGGAGTCTCTCATGTTCTGTCTCCCTCACTGACATTTTCACTCATTTTCTCTTCTTTTCTTATATTCCCTTTCACTAATTTTTATATTCCCCAAATGAATGAGACCATATAATGCTTGTACTTTTCCAACTGACTTATTTCACTCAGCATAATACCCTCCGGTTCCATCCACATCGAAGCAAATGGTCCCCACAATATTTTAAAGCACTAAATTGGTGTTTCCAAAGTTTATCTAGTGGATTGATAAGCTTCAAAAAATAATTCTTTTGACTCTAAATTTCTAATAGAATAATAACTTTAAAATGAAGGTATTTTTAATTTTAAATGGAAATTGAGTGGAATATACTTTTGGCATTTACATTAAAGCAATACAATTTTGATTTCTGAAAATTTGGGGAGGAAAAGTGGAAAATATATTTGAAGTGAGAAAATATATGTTAAAATTAAAAGTAGGAGAAGTATATAAATATTAAAATGAATAAAATGGCTTCTAGGTTTGGAACAATCACAACAATGTATTTTCCATTTGTTTTAATATTTTGAGTTGAGTGAATTATAAAATTTTAAGCTCCTATTTTTGCTCCTAAAGTCTGTGTAGATTTTTTTGTCAAAAGAAATAGATAATTCTCTTTTCTCGTATTTTAGCAAGGGGTAAATGATGAGACTGTAGGAATAAAGCACAGTTTAGGGATTTAAAAGCTGGAGCAAGTCAGACTTACAAATTTCATAAATTTCAGATTTCTCCGTATAAAAAGTAAAAGGTAAGGTTTCTGGGCTGGGCTCTGTGGTTTTTTTTTTTTTTTTTTTTTTTATAAATTAATTTTTATTGGTGTTCAATTTACCAACATACAGAATAACACCCAGTGCTCATCCCGTCAAGTGTCCCCCTCCGTGCCCGTCACCCATTCACCCCCACCCCCCGCCCTCCTCCCCTTCCACCACCCCTAGTTCATTTCCCAGAGTTAGAAGTCTTTATGTTCTGTGTCCCTTTCTGATATCTCCCACATATTTATTCTCCCTTCCCTTATATTCCCCTTCACTATTATTCATATTCCCCAAATAAGTGAGAACATACACTGTTTGTCCTTCTCCGATTGACTTACTTCACTCAGCATAATACCCTCCAGTTCCATCCACGTTGAAGCAAATGGTCGGTATTTGTTGTTTCTAATGGCTGAGTAATATTCCATTGTATACATAAACCACATCTTCTTTATCCACTCATCTTTCGATGGGCACCGAGGCTCCTTCCACAGTTTGGCTATTGTGGACATGGCTGCTAGAAACATCGGGGTGCAGGTGCCCCGGCGTTTCATTGCATCTGAATCTTCGGGGTAAATCCCTAACAGTGCAATTGCTGGGTCGTAGGGCAGGTCTATTTTTAATTCTTTGAGGAACCTCCACACAGTTTTCCAGAGTGGCTGCACCAGTTCACATTCCAAATCAATGGCATTCCTATACACTAACAATGAGACTGAAGAAAGAGAAATTAAGGAGTCAATCCCATTTACAATTGCACCCAAAAGCATAAGATACCTAGGAATAAACCTAACCAAAGAGGTAAAGGATCTATACCCTAAAAACTATAGAACACTTCTGAAAGAAATTGAGGAAGACACAAAGAGATGGAAAAATATTCCATGCTCATGGATTGGCAGAATTAATATTGTGAAAATGTCAATGCTACCCAGGGCAATTTACACGTTCAATGCAATCCCTATCAAAATACCATGGACTTTTTTCAGAGACTTAGAACAAATTATTTTAAGATTTGTGTGGAATCAGAAAAGACCCCGAATAGCCAGGGGAATTTTAAAAAAGAAAACCATAGCTGGGGGCATCACAATGCCAGATTTCAGGTTGGGCTCTGTGGTTTGATAAACACTGCCCTGAAACTCCCAATTTCAGAATGACTGTGGCCAGAAGACATCATATTAAGGTTCAAGCATGTTGGCCATACCACTGACATCTGTCCCTAAGAACTTTTTTACACAACCAGCCATTGGTTTCACAAAAATGTTGCTTTATAGATGCAAAAGGGGAGGAAAGGTTTTCCTTGACTTTCCTACGGTCCCGGGTGGGGTCTAAAAATTAAATCTGATAACGACAGATTCACAGAATTAAAGAACAAAAAGTATTTATGTTTATGTGATGAGAGCTTTCACAAGTAAATGAAGGCTGGAAGAAACAGACTTGAATATTTTGAATGGGCACATCTGCAGGAATGGCTGGGGTATAGGGCATGAGGTGATCACAATAAATGTGGGGGGGGAGGACCAGCAAAGCCTGTTTGTTAGGATTCCTCTGGGCATCTCCTTGTTTTGGGAAATGAAGACGTTTCTTTCCTTCGGGTCACAGAGGGCACCTCTCTTGGGAGGTTTTTATCACCTCTCTCAGGGGGAGGTGGTGGAAAGATCAAAGTGGCCATCCTACTTCAGCCATTTTCCCAAACTCTTTCAGCTTAAAATATTCAGTAGACCAAGATGCCATATTTTTAGATCGTGTGTTCTGAACTCCATAGAAGCTTCTTAAAACAACACAAAAGTAACTTGGAAGGTTCTTAAAACAACATAAAAGTAACAACAAAAAAAAAGAGGAGAGAACATATGTATTTGAATCCAATATAAGGAAAATTTAGATAGATTCTTACTATTTTTAAGCTTCACTGCAATAACAGCAGCAAAATAGTACAGTTTAAGACAATTAGAACCAACACTATTGGGTATTATTCCGATAATGGAGGGACTATACTGAGGCTGTGCACACATGTGCACTAGGTGCTCTGCCTGGATCTCAGCCACGATCTAACTCCTTGCTAAGATTCGAGGAGCAACTGATAATGGGATTCCCCTATCATTCCAGATAAGGGTGAGTTTTTTCTCTTCTCCCTCTTTCCCATCAATTTTTACTTTAAAGACCATAATTATGCCAATGGTGGAAATCATTAATTAATAATGTTACAACCATTGTTCAACCATCCTAGATCACTAAAATGATTTCCCCCTGTTTGACCAAACTTCATTACTGAAATTCATACAATAACTGATTTTTTAAAAAATAATGTATTTATTAATTTGAGACAAAGAGAGAGAGAGCATGAGTGGGGTGGGGGTGGGAGGTTGAGGACAGGCAGAGGCATAGAGAGAAGGACAGACCCCTGCCAACCAGGGAGCGCCACCTAGGCCTCCATCCCAAGACCCGGGATCATGACCTGAACCAAAGGCAGATGCTTAACCAACTGAGCCACCCAGGTGCCCCCATACAATAACTGATTTCAATATTTTCTTTAAAAGAATTCATTCATATAAATTCAAGTAAACAGTGCTCTTTGTCTTAACTTGGATAAAGTGTCCAGAAATGTGGTAACTTGATGCTGTCAGGACTTTGGTTAAGTTGTGAATTGCATATTTTGAATCAAGGTTATTCCTATGACAGTTTTATATCATAAATTCAGGATGAACTGTGTAAAAGCCTGGGGGCTATTCAAATGTTTTGTTCTTATGACCACAAGTTATCTCATCATATATTTATTAATGAAACTGTTTTATTTGTCATCAAAGTATATTTCAAGTGTTACTAAATAATAATGAGTTTAATTCACTTTTAGCTAAGAGATTCAAGGAAACAATGAAGGAGAAGAGGGGAAAAAAAGAGGAGGGAGATAAAAAGGAGTAAGAGAAAAACACGCATTTTGCATGCTAAGTTTTTAGCCTTCCTGTTTTCTGACTCTAATTCTCATCATCCCTAGCTATTTTTTTTGATAGCACATATATTTACATGTCATCTGAAATAGAGTCTCTACATTATAGTAATTGAATGACAAAAGATAACTTGACATGTGTTCAGTTGGAAATATCTTACAATTCCTAAGCGGGACACAATACTCAGTGCCGAGATTTAAGAACTGAACAATTCTGACACTGACACATATACACATGATTGTTGTGCAATTATCAAATATTGCTCATTGGGAGCAGTAGGCAAAAGATGAAAGATAGATACGAGAGACCCAAAAGTCCACAGATTCAAACGTGGTATTAGTGAGAACGCATGGCAATGCGAACACACAGACTTTAACTTGCAATTGGTTATGCAGGCCTAATCCAGGACTCTTGCTATTACAAAAGCATTAATAGTTCATGCATGTGACCTAAAAATCCACAGTTGAGAAAGGATTGCTTCATTTGTATATTTTCAAAGACAACAGAATTGGAAATAAAACACATACCATACATCTTTCATCTTAGGTGGATTTTAAAATGCCAGTTTACTGCACATAATTGAACAACTCATTCACTTAACACCAGCCTGTCTCTTTTCGTGGCTACTGCTTTTGGAGCCATTTCTATGCAGGCTTCAACTATACTCATACAAATGCAACCCACATGCTGGTCCCATTTGCCTGTCACTCCCTACCCCTTCCTTTGTTAATGCTGATGTGTGTGGGGCACAGAGAAACCTACTGTACTCCCCCCACATACCCAAAACCCAGAAGCAGAAGGCTGGAAAGAAAGTCCTCTGGTTGGATCCCTGGCAGATGGAAGATAAAGGCTGGTATAGTCATTCTTCCCTTCTCTCCCAGAGACCAAACCATGACCTCCAGGAATCAGTTGTATTTAGTGGACCATCTTTATGACACAAACTTGTGTTGACTCTTCCTCTTTCCTTCCATCATTAGCCATGTTCTTGCTTCCTGATATGAAACTGTATGTCTTTTAAAAGCGTCACCTATTGGGGTATCTGGGTGGTGCAGTTGCTTAAGCGGCCGGCTCTTGGTGTCAGGTCTGGGTTTCAGCTCAGGTTATGATCTCAGGGTCCTGGGGTGGAGCCCCATGTTCCGCTTTGTGCTCAGTGGGGAGTCTGCTTCAAGACTCTCCCCTTCCTTCAGCCCTCCCCCTCTACTTGCACACTTGTGTTGTCTCTCTTTCTCAAATAAATAAATAAATCTTTAAAAATAAGTAAATAATAAAAGCATCACTTACAACTCAGCTTTAATTCCCAGAAATTAGATCCTGAGGAAAAATACTGGCCCTTATAAAGCAAGCCTTTGTCTATAACAAAATGATTATGTTTGTGATCAGATTATAACTCATATTTCATGTTGGTCATCAAAGGGGTTTATAACTGAGGCTGTTGACTTATATGGCCTCCTACTCAATAAAACTGAAAAAGTATATGAAATTATCAGAATTTAAAATATGTAGGTAACATGATCTGGTCTAAGATCTTATCTAATATTTCATATATTGTATTCAGCTACTTGTGCCTTGTTCAGCTTTTTGGACACCCAAGAATTCTGTTTATAATTAAGAGAACATCTAAAATTTATAATAGAGTTGTGAAACAAAAGAATTCATTACTGGAGATGACATTTATCAAGGATAACTAAAGTGGTGGAAGTTTAAAAAGGTATTAATAAACCTATTTCCTATGAAAGCACCCAATGGCCTTATATGCCAATCCAGACTAGAGATTCAGTCTCAAAGATAAATAATTGTTTACCACTTCTCTCTATTTCTTCCAAAGGCAGCATATACGTTCCATTCTAGGGCTGGAACAAAACATTGTATTTTTCATGTTTGGCAATATTATAAATATTCATAACCACACATCTGTCAAAAACCCATTACTGAAAGGGACTCCAAACAAGGAACAATTCCTTGAGTGGTCCTTGAAGGAATCATACTACACAGTACACCTTCTATCCAATTGTTGTAGCATTTAAGCTAAAATTCCTGACCTTCAATAAATAAATAGGCTCTACCTAATGAAGAATATTCAGAGAAGAAAAAAAAAACATTCATTTTTACAGAACTAAAAATATTTTGCCTTTCCTCCTAGGAACTGTTTCCGACGGCACAGTCATTTTGATCTGGCTTCTATGTAATTCAGATTTTTGTTTTGTTTTCAGATCACTTTTAAATGTCAAGTATTTTTTTGTTGTTGGGTTGTTTTCCTTACTTGTTTCCTCTATTTTTTTTTAATTTAGTGAAAGTGTTCTGTTGTAAAAGCCCCCCTACCTAGTCCAAGGGATCCTGGAGAGTTAGAAAGAGTTGTCACAGAATGAATAAAGGTCTTGCTTCCAATCCACCCTCATCATAATGCAGTGTGACCTACATTTTGAAGTTTGGATTCTGTGGGCATGTCAGCATATAGGCAACAAGAATTTTGAAGCAGAATGAGAGACACCACCCCCACTCATAAAAAAAAAATGTGTAACCTAGACTTTCTTTTCTTTCTCCCCCCCTTTTTAAAAATAATACTACTAAGTCTATCATCTCTAAACTTATTCTAAGACTTTTTCTATATTTATCGATTATAGACTTATAGACAATTTTCATACAACATCAAAACTGAAAGAGCCATGGAAATCAACCAGTCCAAAGAAAGCATATAAGGCCTTGCGAGAGAAAGCAAATTGCCCATGGGCACACAGCTAGTTAGATAAGATCATCTTCTGTGGTTTCATTCTAAAATATGAGAAATGTTTCCACTGAAACATCTGGATCTCCCTTTAATGGTATTTAAATTATATGTCTGCAACCAGGAGTCTCGAATCACAATCTTGAAACCAAACATGATTTGTAAAGAGCTCATGATTACAAGATCAAAAAGACTACATTAATATGACATCAGCTCATTAATTTGTACCTTCATTTCTGCCCTCCTGCAATTTAAAAATAGCTCCACTGATTATGGCAAGGTTTTCTTCCTTTTGGAGAAAAAAAGGGAGAGCATAATTGAATTTTTCAATGTTATCTTTGATGAACATTTAGAAGCTCAGCGCCAAATCTTATCTGGGAAAATTTTAAATTCATCTGTACAAAAATGGAGAAGAACACAGATCTGAGAAGGAATGTGGATTGAATGAGCTGCTACATATTTCAAAGTTACTGTCTAGAAGTTATTTCAGGGCAAATGTGAGCAGATATTGACATTTTACTTTTCTTTTTGGCTTCCCTGGGTTTCTCTGGTCTGAATGAGAACTCAGAAACACTCTAAATAAACGCATCCCAATATCTGAAATCCTAGATAGCTATAAGTGAATCTGTTTTTCAGGTTATGTGGATGCTCTCTCAGTAATCTCATCAGCTCATTTTATACAGAGAGCACTGGAGGAAAATTTCAAACAGTTTTATGGTAAGATCACTTTTGTTTGCTGTTGTTTTTAATATAAACTGAATTGCTTTATTTGTATATAAGGAACATCTCGAGAGAACTCTCCTATGTGGGTCAGGGAGCTCTGAAGTTTACTTCTTTCTTATCATTTTGTTACTTTATTCTCTTTTCCCCGACATTTTTTTTTCCTTTACTAGGGTCACTGCAATTGCTGTTTTCTCTGCCTAGGAAGTCCTTCATCCTTCCCCTTCCTATGGCTGGCTTCTCCTTTTATGTCAAGGCCCTTCTCAAATGCCACTTATACCTGGAGGGAACCCACAATCCCTAGCCTAGTCACTTTCTCAAATGGGAAAGTAGTGGTTTTGCAACCTTTCCACAGTTTACTTGTATCATACATAATATGATTGCCTTATGCTTTGCCTTGTTACTGATATATACCTAGTGCCTAGACCAATGTCTTATACAAAAATATGTGTTAAATAAATGCAAGCACATACTGGATCAATTACTATAGAACTCTGCTCTAAAAGAAATGGGATTGGCAAAGGCAAATTTTCACTTGTATGGCACACAGAGAAGTCTAGAAGGAGGAAAGGGTTTTTCTTACCTTTACTTTTGAGAATATTCTAAACATATTCTAATACTCTAAAATGGTCTATTAAAATACCAAAAATACTGTAATACTCTAGAATATTCAGTAGACAACAGCAACAAGGGAAGTTATCATGTATTGAGTACTTATCAGTGTGATATTTTTGACATGTTAACTTAAAAAATACTATGAAATAGATATTATTATTCCTATTTTATAAATGAAGATATTGATATACAGAGTACCTTGGACACTCCTGGTTAGATACCTTTTAGGTGACAAAGCTCTAGAATCCATATACTTACCTACTTTATCACTAGGTTTCTCTTAATTAAGACATAAACATAACAAAAAATAAAGACTGTGCAATCAGAGTCATTAAATACCATGATTTTCTTATGCTTTGTAATGTTTCCAGTTTTCTTTTTTTTTCTTAAAATTTTTTATTTTTTATTTTTTTTAATTTTATAACTTAATTTTTATTGGTGTTCAATTTACCAACATACAGAATAACACCCAGTGCTCATCCCGTCAAGTGTCCCCCTCCGTGCCCGTCACCCATTCACCCCCACCCCCCGCACTCCTCCCCCTCCACCACCCCTAGTTCATTTCCCAGAGTTAGAAGTCTTTATGTTCTGTCTCCCTTTCTGATATCTCCCACACATTTCTTCTCCCTTCCCTTATATTCCCCTTCACTATTATTCATATTCCCCAAATGAATGAGAACATACACTGTTTGTCCTTCTCCGGTTACTGTGGCCAAGTTCAAAAAGGGTGTTGCCTGAGTTCTCCTCTGGGATTTTGATGGAATCTTGTCTCACATTTAGATCTTTCATCTATTTTGAGTTTATCTTTGTGTCTGGTGCAAGAGAGTGGTCCAGTTTCATTCTTCTGCATGTGGATGTCCAATTTTCCCAGCACCATTTATTGAAGAGACTATCTTTCTTGTTTCCAGTTTTCCATTGACATAACATGAGGCCAGTGTAAAGAAACCACAGAGAGGATAGGTGTACTCTGGAACTTCATCGGCAGAGCTGCTGCCACTCCTAGGTCAAGAAGGACGTCTAGAAGGAGAGGCTAATTAACCCAGAAGTGGAGAGTTATACAGTCTGACTACCTTGGGTGGGGGAAGTAAATACTAATCAAAGGACCAGCCAGCCTACAGTGATCCCATAGGCAGGGAGAAAGCAGAATAAATACCCTTTCCTGAAACAGATTACCCAAAAGTCAGACTGTGAAACTAGGGTTTGCAACTAAGTGTTTTCCTGGCAAAATGCTCCCAGGAGAAAGTAATAATAGAGTGAGGAGAAGTCAAGCAAGGGTACAATTTCAGGCAACATCCTAGCTTCAACATGACCCTGTAGGGAAGTATGGGTATAAATCATGTCCTAGAATTTAGGCTGCCTCAAAGCTGAAAGAATTGGGTTTTCTACACCTGCACTAGTCAATCATTAATTAGGGGGCAACCATAAATATACACATTCTTAAGCATTTCCTAGTTTTCTGCACATTTGATTGTATGAATTTCCCAGGGCTTCCCTAACAAAATACCACAAACTAGCTGATTTACACAATAAGAATTAATTTTCTCACATTCTGGAGGCTCGAAGTCCCAGGTTAAGTTGTTGGCAGGTCTTGTTTCTTCTTCTCTTTGGCTGCAGAGAGTTGCCTTCTTGCTTTGTGCTCACGTGTCTTTCATCTGTGCGTGAGCATCTCTGGTATCTCTGAGTGTCCAGATTTCCTCTTCTTATAAGGCCACCATTCAGATTGAATTGGGGCCTGACCTAAAGGCTTCATCTTAACCTAATCACCTATTTAAAGGCTCTGTATACAGAAACAGTCACATTCCAACGTACTGGGGAGTTAGTGCTTCAACACATAAATTTGAGGGTCATAATTCAACCCATAGCATTGGCTAAAGAAGTTCTACTGGCTATAAGACAGTCCAAAAAAGAAAAAAGTCACTGATGCTGACCCTTAAATACAAAAGTATACATAAACCAGGGATAGACATGCAAAAACGGTGCAAGGACATATGCATATTTGGGCATAGACCTATACTTAAGTATCTTCCATACTTTAATGCAATTTTAACACTTAATTTCCATGGTTAGGAAAGAATCCACGGGTTGAAAGCACTGCCCCCAACAAGACTACCATCACCTCCGAACCCAGCCACAAGTTCTGGTGTTCCCAGGTTACTCACACATCTGACCACTAGGTTACAAATGTTGGTGGGGGTTGGTGGTGGTGACCTACCGCCCCTTAGGTTTGATAATTGACTAGAAAAACTCAGAGGCAGGAAACATTCAACTTGTGATTATAGTTTTACAACAAGGATACAAATGAGGACCGGCCAAAAAAAAAAAAAAAGAAAAAAGAAAAGAAATACACTGTGAGAGGTCTGGGAGAGTCCTACATATGTCACCCAAAGTTCAGATGTTCCGTGTTTTCATCAGTCTTTCATTGCACAGGCATAATTTATTGACTCACTGGCCACATGACTGAACTCAGCCTTCAATCCTCGGAGCCTGCATGAAGGTCAGTAGGCTGGACTGATATAACTTGACTCAAAGATGGCCATGCCCCATCGCGACTATATAGGGGTCTACTTACTTAGGGGCTCACTATGACCTTCTTTGTTAACATAAACCCAGTAGTGGTCTCTGGGGCTCACTATGAATAAAATAAAGATACTCCTATGAAAAGTCCAAGATTTTAGAAGTTGCTTTTCAGGGACCCAGGACAAAAAAACAAACAAACAACAACAACAACAACAACAAAACAGACTTTTTTTTTTTAATTATAAAACAGTAAATCAACATCCTCCTCCTACCTCCATCTGGTCTTCTGCCAAGGCTGTCCAGTGTACAATGAATGTGGTCGTGGAAAGAGAACAAAAGAGAATAAAAAGGGCATTTGTTTCTAAGAAAGAAGGAGAAGCTCAGAATTTAAAACACCCAGCGGGAGTTGGAAGGATGACCAGTGGAAAAGTAGTAGAAAATTGAGGAAAGATGACACAGTCAAGCTCTCCACTGAGTACCTAGGAGCTCCTGATCTCATCTTTAGGTGAGGAACTTCAGACTGAAAGACCTACACTCCTTTTGACCTAAAAGGTTTGGGACCCTTGAAGTCCATGATTTGCATTCAGCCACTGGTGTCAATAAGAACCACTTATACATGAGGAATTTAGATCCTGACACTACTGTGGTTGCTAGGCTATACAGTTGGGGCCACAAAGAGCCTAAAGGGAAAATACAGAGTTTACTGTAGTAGTTACGACACAACTTAAAGTATGTATACACCTCTAAGCACTCCCAAACCTCCAAACTCAGATCATTTCTCGAAGACATTTTAGGTAATTCTCAGCTAATGCCAGCAGATTTCCCCCCTAAACCTCAGAAGCCTTCACTTGTATGTAACCCTTGGGGGAATGGAAGTAATGTCCCAATTTAACTAAAATGGCAATTGATATACTTAGTTCTGAAAGAAACATCAGTATAACTGAGTAAATGATGAAGCAATCTGAATGATATTTCTATGATTCTGAGACTTTATGTTCTCAGTTATAAGGAAAATCTTTTAACCTCTTAACACGGTGCCCAGCACTTAGTTGGTGCTAAATTAAATATGTGCTGGAAAAATGAAAGTTCCCTACCCTGTCTGCAGATCATGTGATTTAATTCTCTGAAGATCATTTCCTTTTCAGTAATTGGAGACGCATCCTACTTTCTTCAGAGTTTTGTTGCAGGGATTAAATAAGGCCGTCTACATCAAAATTCTTTGCAAATTGTCAAGGCCTATAACCAAAGGAAGATTAACATAGAACACAGCTCAAAACAGATTTCTGACAAACCATCATTGAAAGTCAGAATACCCTTGCTGTCCCCTTACCCTCATTCTTCCTGTGGGCTTCTCTTTTTCATTGCATTACTCCAGTCATCCACCGAACCTCACTCTAACACGAGCCAGTCATAGGAATAGTATTCTAGAGTCAATGACCTACATTGCATGCCCCCAAATCTACTCCCTCTACCCAGGTGCGTTTGGTTGCCATGTGTCAGGAAAGGTTTCAATTTAGAGGAAAACCTAAGAAATAGTTGATCATGTTTTGTATATCAATCTTAGTTACCCAATATAATAGTCACAGAAGACTATGGTGTCTACACTCAAACTATTCTTACTCTTACTAGCTGTGTGGCATTAGGCAAGTGACTTCACACCTTGACACGGTTTCCTATCTGTAAAACTGGGAAGATAATTCTACGGACTCTATGGAGCTGGTTGGAGAATAAAGTATTTCAGTAAAGCACTTAACATATAGGAAATTGACACATAGCATTGGAAAAAATATAGTAACATTAGCAACAATAGACAGTTGTCATATTTTATTAGTTTTCTATCCTTACGTTGACTTTTATCTCTTTGGGATGACAAAGACTCTTTGCGTGACTGAACCTTGATCAGATCCATGAACTTCTCCTAGGCTCATCTGTGCATTTCCTTGTGGCATCCAGTTTTAGCAAGAACCTCGTTAGGTCATTTTAACAAGAATCCCCCCAACTCCCTGCCTTGATATCTGATCCCCTTTCCCTGTGATCAAAATTCCTCAGTGCCCACCTGTAGTATCTGACCACCTTCACCTGAATTTAGCAAGAATCCTGTTAGGTCAGTTCGGCCAAAGTTCCCCCAGACTTAATACTTTCTCTTAGTAATTTTTCATCCCCTGCTCCTTGGCTGTACGTTCCCAGTGTCCTCGTCATACTCAAAATGCAGCCCGAAGCATGTTGGGGTCTCTTTCCCCCTGTTGCAATGGTCCTGAATACAATTTGCCTTTGCGGCCTTAGCATCTATCTGACTGTGTTTTTCTTCATAGGGGAGGGGGTGCAGAGTGACCGTGTCCAAAGGGGGTCTGCTGCTGTATGACCCGCATCCTTGCTGCTTGGTTTTGTTCCATCTTGGCAACGTGTATTCTGAACCACAGAAGATGTAAATTGCAAAGTTGTAAGACTACCTGTCCATAATATAAAATCATTTCTAAATAATATAGAGGAAACTATTTAATGATAACCCTGCCTTTACACACTTCTGCAATGGGAAAAAGTCTCTAAATGCACTCATATTACTTCTCCTGTTTAAAACAAGCTTCCCAGATCTATTATGAAATCACCTTTCTTCAGCGACACTTTCATGGAACTTTTCAGGATTTCAAATACAAAGGCTCCCAGTAGGATGTTTAGAGTCCAAACTAGTACCAGGTCGGAGGGGAAACACACCTCGCTGAACAAACTATTCTTGTATGTTCTTCAGGAGTTCCTTTTGTCATGATCGTCAACAGAGACTATTAGAATTGAACAAAAGACAATCACATAACGTGTGCGTAGTCCAAAGATCTGGCGCAGAATATGAAATTCTGCTAACTGCATTCTGGTATGCGTGGGAGGACTCCAGAGATGGTCGGCAGGTAGCTTATTATGTTGCTATCTATTTAGAAGTCCAAGCTAATGGTGCGTACCACTTTAATGAGTAAATGAAACCTATATAAAATAAATGGTCCATCAAATGGGGAAAGAAGAAGACATATTAACAGGTATTAATGTATTTCTAGTATTGAATGAACCCACTCCTGTGTATATTCTTACAGTTTCTTGGAAACTCCCACAGGGAGCCAACTTTCTTCCATCATTCATTTTAACCTCTATGTAGTGATAATCCATCATCGTGAAAGCAAGCATCTGAAAAGACTGCAATAACCTCTTATAAAGCCTTGCCTATCATCCATTTAAATGATTAAGTTCGATACTGCTGATGATTGAACTGAAAAGAATTGAGGGGAAATAAATTTAAATTTGCTAAATGGTTAGTTTAAAAAAATCTGCCACATATTGACATTTGAATTGAAATGAATTAAATGGAACAATATATTTTATCATGTGTTTATCTGAATTATAAATCTCAAACCAGTTCTGCAAAATCAATACAATCATCCCCATTTAAAAATGAGGAAATTGAGACTTAAAAGGAAAGCCAGAATTGGCCAAGGTCGTACGGAAATAAATGGTTGATCTAGTACTCCAGTGTGAATCCATGTCTGGTTAGATTCCTAATATTTACCTATTTCCATTCTACAACTAGATATAAAACAATCATTAACCATTTCTTTTGTGTTGTATCAAGAATTTGGTCCACTGTGAGCTAAGCTCTGTGCTAAGGATTTTATATGCATTTTTTTTACCCCTGTTTTTTCACAGCTACCTTTTTCTTTTAAGATTTTACTTGTGTGTGGAGGGGGAGAATGTGAACAGGAGGAGGAGCGGAGGGAGAAGGGAAAAAAAAAATCCCAAGCAGACTCCCTGCAGAGTGCGAAGCCTGAAGTGAGGCTCCATCTCAGGACCCTGAGATCATGACCTGAGCCAAAATCAAGAGTCAGATGCTCATCCACGCAGGTGTCCTCACAGCTATCTTTATGGCAGGTTATTTGGTATAACATATCCTAAAGGGAGGTGAGAAAGATAGTGTATTTACACACTTGACTATTTGAAGAATGAATGATTGAGTAGATAATATAGCCGAAGCCATTAAGTCTACCTGATTTCACTCTAACTTCCATGTAACTTGGGGACAAAAGTAACCTCTTAAGCTGTTTTATAGTGCGGTAATTATATCTCATGGTGTTGGTATTTAGCTAGTCGACTTCAGCAGCCCAGAACTGGGGATAAGAAAAGGAGGCCATGTTTTAGTGGAATCATTATGTGGACAAATATGATCATCTAGTAGCTGCATATGTTTTGTAAAATATAAACTTTAGTCCTAACACTAGTTTATTCTTAGAATACTCCTCAACATGCATCTGCGTGCTCTTCCCGCTATCATGAAGTTTCTACTCTAACCTTTCATTTCCAGTTGAAGACACACGACAGTCACCTTCCATACTTCCCAGATCCTCCTCTCTCTACTTGGGGTATCATTTCCCTTCCTCTTACGTAATGTTGTTTTCTTTGGAAACACATCCCGGTCTTCATTATGTTTTCCCGATTAGTGTTCCCCTTGCATCTTACCTCTAGTACAGGCTTTACTCTACTGTGTAATGGTCTTCATTTAATTGTCTAGATTTCCCTCTGGTACATAAACTAGTTGAGGGCACAGATTGTAGCTGGTTGATTATTCTGTACCTAGTCACTGAAAATATTAAGAACTTATTAAATTACATTGGTGGTGTTATTATAGTCTATAAAGCAAACAATACGGTGCCAGCTTTATTAAAGCTCCATACATATTTGTTGCCGATATCCCTGGAGTTTTTCTGTGGGATAACAAGGAGCATATTTTCACTATGTCTATATTATCACATCTCCCCTGGAGCTTCCAGAAAGAAATGCAGCCCTGTCATTACCTTGATTTTAACCAAGTGAGATCTGTGTCAGACTTCTGACCTATAGAGCTGTAAGATAATAGATTTGTTTGGCTTATGCTTCTAAGTATGTTGTAATTTACTATGGCAGCAATAGAAAACTAATATATGATCATAATTTTTATTATATTTTGATGTCTTTTTTAAAAAAAACGACTTAACATATTTATTTGAGAGAGTGCATGCAAGAGAGAGCACAAGCGGGGCGGAGGGGCAGAGAGAGAGGGGGGAACAGACTCCTGCCGAGCAGGGAGCCCGACATGGGGCTCAATCAGAAGACCTAAGGATCATGACCTTAGCAGAATGCAGACACTTAACTGACAGAGGCTCCAGGCATCCTTTGACGTCTTTTTTGATCTAACTACCATGTTATTAGATTCTTGAAAGCAAGTGTGGGACACATGACTTGCTTCGACAGGAACCATATGGAAATGTTAATGTTTGATTGCAAGGTGGAAGGAAATGTGTATGTTGCCTGATTCAATATTAATACTTAAATCTCAAGGGAAACATCCTTCAGTTCTAATATTTGAGAATGTCTCCAGGGGCTTCTGGATGCCTCCGTTGATTAAGCTCTAATTCTTGATTTCGGTTCAGGTTGTGATCTCAGGTTTGTGAGACCAAGCTCCACATCGACCTCCACGCTGAACGTGGAATCTGCTTAAGATTCTCCCTCTCTCTCTCTGTCCCTCTCCCTAGTCCGTGTGCATGCTCTCTCTCTATCGCTCTTAGAGTCTCTCTTTTAGAGAGAGAGACATAGAGAGACAGAGAGACAGAGACCTCCAGTGGTTGGGAATCCAGTATCTACCAAATATCTACAGTATTTGAGTATACACTGTCTATTGAGGCAATAACCATTCAAGTTTTGCCACCTGCCTATCAGGAAGGAACCATTGATGGATACACAGAGAAATTTAAAGAGTAAAAAACACTATGTTTTGCTTGAGCCATCTTCAGCTGTAAAGCTCCAGGTGTGCAGCTGACGTTTTGGAAGTAATTAGGGGAGTAATTAATTATGTCAAGAGAGGATGATGAAGGAAGTGCAACAAAGCAATTTAAGGGGTTTTGACTGAGATGCATCAAAACAGCCCAACAAATGGCCGCTGACAATTTATGCGTGTCTTAACCCCTTTTCTGCTTCACAATACTTCCACTGCTATTGGCTTTCTCAGGTCCCTAATCTGTTGGAAACTTACTAGTGACTAGTGGTTATAAATGCAATAGTAGAGTAGGGAATCATCCTCAGAATTGCTGATCCCTAGGCCCCATTTACTTTATTCTTCTTTAACACATTTACTTTTAAATTAGATTTTTCATGTATCTGATGCAAAAATCAAAATTAAAACAATGGTAGATTAAAAACAAAGTCATCCCCTCAGTCTACCTCCCATCCAATCTAGAAACATTCAAACCTAACATTTAATAATCTTCATATATATATAACATATTATGATTTGATTGTTGATTTTGGTTTCATTTTATAGAAATGCCCATATATCTATGCAGACTCTGATCATGTAATTGAATGAAAATCACAGTTATGAAGGCATTTAATATCCCTTCCAGCTTAGTCGAAGACCATCTCTTCTGATTACCATCAGAAAGTTTCTTTCTGGGGTGCCTGGGTGACTCAGTGGTTGAGCATCTGCCTTTGGCTCAGGGTGTGATTCCAGGGTCCTGAGACTGAGTCCCATATGTGACTCCCCACAGGGAGCCTGCTTCTCCCCCTGCCTGCCTCTCTTGTTGTGTCTCTCATGAACAAATAAATAAAACCTTAAAACAAAACAAAACAAGGTTTTGAAAAAAAAAAAAAAAAAAGGACGCCTGGGTCGCTCAGTGGTTGAGCCTCTGCCTTTGGCTCAGGGCCTGATCCTGAAACCCCAGGACTGAATCCCACATCCAGTTCCCTGTCAGAAGCTTGCTTCTCGCTCTGCCTGTGTCTCTGCCTCTCTATGTCTCTCATAAATAAATAAATAAATAAATGCGCATACATAAATAAATCTAAAAAAAAGTCTCTTCCTTTTGTTCAGTTTTTGTGTGTATATATATGCATACATACACAATATAAAATACATATTTTTTAGTTATTTTTCTTTTCTTGATTACCTTGATTTTACACAAAATATTCCATACACTATTTCATACTTTAGGGAAGACCGGAGCTCCATTATTTATAGTCCATTAAAAAGATATATATAAACAAAACTGAGTTTGGTTTTATTGTTCTAAGAAGTCCTTATAAGAAGTATTCACATTTCCAGAGGCAAATAAAAGTTTACTCTGAGAAAGGATTCTGTGAATCATAACAGAAAATGTTGATCTGGGCTTTTATGCATCTTTTCTCCTTCAACAATATTTTATCTAAGTCACTTATTTAGAAAAAATGCTTGCCGCCATTTAACGTTCACTTTTCACGTAAAACATGTATGAATTTTTTTAAAATTCTATATTCTGTTGTTGAGATGAAATTCACATAACATAAAATTAACCATTTTTAAATGAGCAATTCAGTGTAATCACTTATTCTTATTGAGCACTTATTTTAAGCTGGGTTATGTGCTATGTAAGGGGCGTTAAGTGGGGCTAACATTGAGATTCAAAACATTGGGCCCATTCATTGCAAAAAACATTTTATCTGGAAGCATTTTCTGATCCATTTGCACCTCCATGCAATCCATCATCTTCTATATTCCAAAAGAATTTCATTCATCTTTCTTGTATTTTTGTATTATTAGAAATGTGTATATTTTGTGCCCTTAAGTAGACCTGGAATAGGAAAGGCTGCATTCATTTCTCTCCCTCGATATGAAGAGAGTTTGTGTTCAATAAATGTGTTTTAAATTTAAATAGTGAGTTCCACACAAAGGGGCTAACAAAATAAAAGAAACAGCTACAATAAAACCTCAAAGTGCCTGAGCTTGGAACTCCAGGGGGTGCCATTCAGGCAGTACAGTAACGCCATGCCAATCAGGTTTAGTCAAGAAATTTGTACCAATCGTCTATTACCAATTCATGATACGATAAGTATGAAAAGTAAGGTTAAGCATCTAGAAACATTTATAGATGTCTTGGCAGAGTAATATACCAATTAAATCTAATAATGAAAAAAATGACCTGGATCTTATGTCTTTTCAATTCATTTTTCTAATAATCTATCTCATTATACTTCACTGTACTTTGATTCAAAAAAAAAAAAAAGAAGAAGAAGAAGAAGAATGTGGGAGGCCTTCCGAGGTTGAGAATCAGTGTAATAAAGTGAATGTAGTGGTTGAAGTAGTGAAGATGAGTGTTAGGTGGTCTTTGGAGCGTTACTGTTCATGGCACATGAGGCACAGATAAGGTGGCAGACTGCGTTCTTATGTGTAAAAGGTCTTCAGTGTCAAATAGGTTTATGCTCCACTCTATTAGGAGAATTCACAGAAAATATTTAATTAGAGGGTAAAATGAGAAACCCTGTAACTAAAAGGACTCCCCTGTTGGTCGTAGTGGGAGGAATCACTGGAGGCAACAGAGTTGTATAGGAAGATCCAATATGGTATTAATAGACCAATATTCCAGTATATGTACCTAGACTCAGACATTCTTTCAACCCCATTTCTTCCCACCTCCTTTCTTTCCATTCCATTCTATCATGTCTACCTAGAGCACAGTGCCTCAAGCTTGACCCTATGAAAGAGCATTCTAAGCCATCAGTCATGAGAAATGTTCTTGCCTGTTTGAATGACCATTGGGTCAGATATCTGTGAAACCCAACCCCAACTCCACCATTCACTGGATGTGTGACCTTGGGTACTTCATTTCTTTGAGTTTTTGAGTCTTCACTTGGAAATTTTAAAAATCCATCTTAATGGGTTTTTGGAGGATTTAAAAGAGTTAAGATTAAGATAATTAAAACACTCAAGTGATGTGATTCTTTCTACTCTTAATTCTTGTTTCCCATCCTATTTTCTTGACACTTTGAAATGCATCACTGTTTGGGAAGACCTCTGTAGTTCCCTCATTTCTTCGTCACCCAAAAAGTGATAAGAATCAAAGTAGAAATCCCTAAATTCTAATCCAGTGTTTTGAAGAAGAGCAGAATTTGCCACCCCAAGATATGCCATTTTGGTGTAAGAAGTATTTTGAAATGATTATTTTTAAGAAACTGCAGACAGAAGAGAAGTTCCAAAAACCAAGTAAAAGCTAACTAAGAGACATTTATATTTATAAGGGAAATATCCGTGTGTACATATGCCTTCTTCCCTATAGCAGGAAGAGAAGGATGACTCTGTATCACAAGAAACTTTGTTTTAAAGATTTTATTTATTTGTTTGACAGAGAAATGGAGATATCCAGAGAGCACAAGCAGAGGGGGATGGCAGAGGGAGAAGGAGAAGCAGGCTCCCCACTGAGCAGGAAGCCTGACTCGGGGCTCCATCCCAGGACCCTGGGATCATGACCTGAGTGAGCCAAAGGCAGACATTTAACCAACCAACTGAGCCACCCAGGCACTCTGAAACTTTTTTTTTTTAAAGAAACTCTTATCAGTGGAGAATGTACCAACTTAAATCTGCATAACAACCATGCCCTTGACTACTGTGCTCTTTCTGATAACCTTGCATAAACCCCCCTACCTCCAACATTATTATTTTTTTGTCCTTTACGGTATTGAAGGTGGTGGCTTGGACCATTTTGGGTAGTTTCTGTTTTCCTGGGTATCTTTCATGAATATAGGAGGTATACACATTATGAGACTTCTCTTTGTTTTTTCTCCTGTTACTCTGTCTTTATTACAAGATAGCCTCAGCCAAGAACCTGAAGAGTAAAGGAAAAAAATACCCCCTACATTGATAACATATTTGAGGTGAGACTGCAAAAAGGCTTTTATCCCCATTTGGCAGAATAAGAAACTGAGTCATCTGAAGGTTAAAGACACCAATGTCATTCTCCAAGAGATGGTAAATGAGCCTTCATACTCATTATTTCATGTGATCCACATAAACTAGATAAACAGATAAGGTGGTTACCTATTGCATCCCACTTCCCCCTTTAATTTTCTTCTATCACTGGAGTGTACACAAGTATTAGGACATGTACTGTTTAAAATTTAGCTGGAGAAAAAGTGTTGCTCTCTTCATCAAACCTTTCAGCAAAACCTGCTTTCAAGATTCAATAGAAATGAATTGTTCTTTATTTGAACTTCCTTTTACATGGTTTTCAGATCATCCACACATTCTCTGAGACTTCTGGGTTGAGGAAAGGGAGAAAGACTCTTTTCACCTAAATGTACCAAGGGGCCCCAAATCAGCTGGGTCTCTCCTAAAGAAGGCACAATAATCCAGAGTTGTGCCTGCTTGATGCTCAGTGCCTATTCTGTAACTTTCCTTCCGTCCTCCAAGGATTCAAGTGCTGAAAGAGTGTTGAGAAGCAGCAATGTTGAGACTTTGAAAAAATACTGCAGAAATTTCATGCATGAAGACATTCTCTCCCCAGTCTATGGAAAGGCACAGAAAAAAAATTAATTCTCATTCGAGACAGTTCAGAAATGGAATAGTTAGAAATCGAGAGATAGATGAGAGAAACAAATGGATTGGACTTAATTTATTTCCAACATCAAAGTATGATCAAAACTGATGGAATGTTTGGCAGGGAAACAACTGTGCACCCACTGGTCTTCCTTTTCTTTCCTGAGGCAGTGTTCAGAACAGAGCAAAATGTAAAGGACAAAAAGTCATGTTTATGAAGCTGACTAGCTCACCTTTTTCCCTGTTGCCACACTTAATTATCAGACACGTGGTCTATGAAGGCAGACTTCATTCACCACAGATTCCCTTCCCCGTCGCACCTCATCACAAAACGTTAACATACTCCCCATTTTCCGAATGTGATGTGGATATCCAGGCTTTGAATTCTGCTGTGACCCAAGTAAATTGTGCCTGACTATCTGAATTCTGACCCACAGTCCGCTGACCTTCCTTATTTACATATTCCCTGATTCTAGAACACTGGGAGCCCTGTTTTATTTGACCTGCCAGGTTTCAATATTTCTTTGCTTTGAATCTAGGTTTTGATGCTTAAATTTTCATTTTATCCGCTGAGGACCTGATACTCAGTGTTCTACCATAAACCTTATGTTCTTTACTCACTACCTGCCAGCTGGCTCCTGACGTAGTTTCTTAACTCACATATGATCTTCCTGAATCGACTGAAATACCATTCAGAAATGTCACTACCTTAGGCTTAGCATTTTCAAGACAGACAGACAGACAGACAGACAGAAAGACAGAACCCTGTAGATCATACACATCACACGTACTTGTAGGCACACGCACACACACACGCACAGTCCCTACAGGTCTTCCATGCATGCTAGTCATCAATACACCTTCTCCCTTTCCCAACATCACAGAGGCAATGATATATGAGTTTGCTCAAATAAAAACTCAACACTCATTTTGACTCATTTGTGGGGGAAGGCAGGGATAGGGAAAGCTCTAAAGCCAACGCCTAATCTAATCCACATGAACGCTCCATCAAAGGTATAAAGACTAATATCTGGCTTGGTTTCAATTAACAAACACCAAAGAGCTAAACATTATCATTTTACTTGTTTTGACTGGGGATTTTTCGCTGACCGTTTCTGTAAAGCCAAGAGGTTATAGATGTAGTGGGAAGAAAACTACCTAGAAATATAGGATAGGAAACTCATTTTATAATTAATGAAACTAATGAGCTAGTAACTATTTTTTAAATGTATCTGTGAATATATTTATGCACTCACACGCAGCTGGAAAACACGCTATAAACCTGGATTTTGCAAGTGGTGTTATCATAAAGAAGTGTCGCCAGACACCTTGTGGTGATATAAATAGTGCCTGCTCATCTGATCTGGTCAGAATAAATAATTCCATATCAGATCACAGCTGGCTTGATCACTTATATCTTCATTAATTTTTCAGGCTTTTCTTTTACATCTCCTTTATAATTTATTCATCCATTCCTTGGCTACAATGAATCTCAAGAATGCCTTTAGCTACGTGTCTCTCACTTTTCAATATCAGACTATTTACCTTGCTCTGATAGCCATGGAAATCGTTAAAGAAATACATGATGAATCCAAATTTCTCTTTGTTTTCCAGAGTTGAGCACAAATATCACATGCATGGCAATATCTGAAAAGGAACAAGGCCAATCTGAAATAAATTGGCTTATGTTTATGGTTGAAAAACCAAATATTTTTTTTTAAATAAAGAACGGCATCACTATGAAGTTTAAAAAGAGCATAGATGCTGATAATGGGGGAGACTTTGTGTGTGTGGAGACAGGAGATATATTAGAAATCTCCGTGCTTTCTATTCAGTTTTTCTGTCGATCTAAAACTGTTCTAAAATAATAAGAAATAACTTTTAAAAATTTAAAGAGAATAGACAAGTATTAGGACAACGTATATTTCAAATGTCATTTGAATCTTAAGGAACTCTCTGGCTTAATAAACCAGTAATGTCAAAGTGACAGCTGACACAAATCAAAGGAAAACATAAAGAAACCCATCTCAGAGACAGAAATCTGAGGACTCAAAACATGCAGGGAGGGACACCTGGGGGCTCAGTGGTTGAACGTCTGCCCTCAACTCAGGGTGTGATCCTGGGGTCCTAGGAAAGGTTCAGCATCAGGCTCGTGATGAGGAGCCTGCTTCTCTCTCTACCCATGTCTATGCCTCTCTGTGTGTGTCTCTCATGAATAGATAAATAAATAAATAAATAAATAAATAAATAAATAAATAAATAAATAAATGTAAGACATCTAGGGAAATGTATCCCTTTCATTCCATGTTTTGTTTTTTTCTTTACAATTCTCTAAGTGTTGGTCTAATTCTCTATTCTTCCATAATGCGTCTCCAGATGGTCAAGAACTGGACATGGAAACTGCTGTTTTGGAATCCCAACTATATGGAAAACCCCTCCAAGTATCTATATATTGACCCTAAGGAAGAACATTCATCCTTAATGCTTGGGTGATATGTTCACCTCCTGAACCAATCATCGCTGCCAGGAGGAGGACATATTATGATTACCCAACATTCTATCACATGTCAATACTTGTGCCCAAACATTAAGATGGGATACGGGGAGGAGGATATGAAGCTTTTGAAGGAAGCGCCAAAATAGTTTATCTACCACAGATCACTACATCTGCTTGTTATGCTTGGGGAAATTACTAAAGCATGGAGCTACAGTATTTTCATCAGGGAAATGGTTAAAATAATTTTTTTTAAATAAACACCAGAAATCTATTATATCTAGTGATATTTGGGGCTCATGAAATTCTGAAATATCAGCATAACATAGTTTCCTTCATGTAATGTGTTTGCAACCATAAACAGAAAACAAATAAAGCACATTGAAATGTGAAGTCTGTATATTTAAGGAGAATTTGCTCCTTAATTCAGTGCCTCCCTCTGGAATACTTATAGTCCACTTCATTGCGATTTATATTCATATGTTAGCAAATTTGTTACCATTATATTTTTTGAAAATAATCTGATCTATAAATGTTAGTTTTGCAAATTATAAGAGTTTAATAGACTACTGTTACAGAACATTAATGAGAACTATGAAATCAAAATATTCTTAAATAAATGGGTAAAAAAAATGGACATCTATTTAATTATTTATCAGAGAAAACAAATAGAGTCCTGTTTATTATTATTAGTTACCAGGAATGTTGTCTTGAGGGGGATTCTGAGATTGCATTTTAGTAGCCCTTCTACTTAGAGGTTTTATGAGTAAATAAAATGGCTTCAATTTCCTCACTTCCTTTATAACTATTGAATATTTTTAATGAAAGCATGCAGATACAAGTTTCTTCAATTCAAAAATCATCCTATGTTAAATGACAGTGATTTCATTGGCATAATTTAAAAATATATATATTTTCGGGATCCCTGAGTGGCTCAGTTGGTGAAGCGTCTGACTCTTTTTTTTTTTTAAGGTTTTATTTATTTGTTCATAAGAGACACACAGAGAAAGAGGCAGAGACTCAGGCAGAGGGAGAAGCAGGGTCCCTGCAGGGAGCCCAATGTAGGATTGATCCCGGGTCTCCAGGATCAGGCCCTGGGCTGAAGGCAGCGCTAAACCACTGAGTCACTCGGGCTGCCCAGCGTCTGACTCTTGATCTCAGCTTAGGTCTTGATCTCAGGGCCATGAATTTACACCCCACGTTGGGCTCCACACTGGGCATAGAGTCCACACACACACATACATACATACATAAAATATATTAGTTTCCTAGTCAAACTGCACTTCCATATAGATAGCCTGTCTATGTAAGTTTATAAGCACACACATTTAGAGAGTAAATAATAAAACCAAACAAAGAAGAAGAAAAAAAAACCCTACAAGTTGTGTGAAACAAATGATTTAAGGTGATAAAAATCTACATAATACCAACATGATTAGCTTTTTAAAATATTATTGAATTGCAGCAAGGCATGGCAACTATACTACTCATTTTCTTAACCTGTCAGATATGAAGAAAAGAAAATGAATTCTATAGAACATTACTGATAGACACTCTAAATATTTTGGAAATGCTACTCTCTTTAAAGGAGTTGCCAAAAGAGTGATTTTATATTTTTAAAGACTAGCCATATCTGAAACAAAACAAGGATGTCATTTCAATCCTTTTCTCCCAATTTAGCAATTCACATAAATGAACTTTTTTTGCACATTGAGTTTCTTCAAGCTAGAACCATTTCAACTTAAATACTAAAATGAAACAAAAGTTATTTCTCTACCTCATAAAGGACGTCATGTTAAAAAGAAAGGTAATTGATTTTTATCAATCTTTAATATAACCATTAAAAATAGTTGCATAAATACATGGTGGGAACTTGTCTACAACGATACACAATAAAAGCTTAATAATGGCTATAATTTGATACTGGTATTTGGACTGTTGGGAAGAAGGAAATTAGGATGCACTTCTATAATTTACAAAATTCAGAATTTTAAAATATTTTATTTCCTATAGGTAAGAATCTCTTATGGTTTGCCTCCCTCTGTTTTCACCTTATTTTGTTTTTGCCCCCCTTTCCCCATGTTCATCTGTTTTATTTTTTAAATTCCCCCTCTGAGTGATCATATGGTATTTGTCTTTGGGGAGGTGGGTGTGGGGGAAAGGGTAACTGAGTGATGGGCATTAAGGAAGGCACATGATGGGATGAACACTGGGTATCATACGCAAGTGATGAATCTATGAACTCTACCCCAGACACTAATAATACAGCATATATATTAACTGAACTGAATTCAAATAATTTTTTAATTAAACAATAAAATAAAAATATTGTAATTTTAAATGATTATTCTTAGGACAGCATTATTTAATGTAATAAAGCCAGTAGGTAACACTGATTTTTGACCAAACCTCATCGATTCCATAAACATTGCCATTAAAGACGGGTTCCGATGTTGCAGACTATTTCAAGACTGCATAGTTAATATCTCGTTTTTAGGAATGTGTTTTGTTTATTGGTCTGTTCCATTAAACAGAGCGGCTGTGTTTAGTTGTACTAAATTCAACAACTAAAGTTGAGCACGTGTCATGGTCTCTATCTTATGTTGGGCCTTGCTTCAAGATTGAATCCTGAATGAGACAGACAAGGTCCATGTTCTGCAGAGCTCAGCTAAAAGAGAGGTTGAGAAGACATATATTAAATCACTAACTACAGATGGCAATTGTAAGAAAATGTAGAGGGTGCTATAGACATATACAGAAAAGAGATTTAATCTTATCTGGAGGTTATAGAAGTCTGCTTGAATACTTCAACTGTGACTTAAAGATTAATTGTTGCTCGCCAGATGAACGACAACACTGCAGGTAGAAGGAAGCACACTGACGGGTTCCTGGTAGAAATGAGTATATCATGTTTATTAAGCTGAAAAGAGGCTCCACTAGACTGAGACAAAGCTAATGGCCTACGTTTTGTCTGGAGATACAACAGCACTCGGCTGGTCTTAGGGTTAACTTGCTTTGAGTTAACACACTCCTTACTTGCTCACCTAAGGCCCTTGAGCTGTAATAGAACCAACTTACTTTCTCTGAGATTTGCAGACCACTGGCCTTAAAAAGTGAAGGACCAGAACTTTTTCAGACCACAGAAGCCAGCAAGCCAGTGTGAAGTCACTGTGGCTTTCTGATTAACCCAGAATTTTTTTTTAAGGATCTATTTATATATTTGAAAGAGAGAGAGAGAGAGAGAGAGATCGAGCTCCTGGGGGAGCAGAGGAAGAGGGGGAGAGAAACCCAAGCAGATTCAGTGCTGACCAGAGAGCCCAACGGGATTGATTTCACAACCCATGAGACCATGACCTGAGCCTATACCAAGAGTCAGATGCTCAACCAATGGAACCACCCTTGCGCTCATAGCCCAGCAACTTTTCAGCATGATATTTTTCTTTTTTAGGTCACACAAGTGACTTCACTGACCTCACTATGTGTATCTGTAGACCTTGCCCTCCTTTGCAGATAAAGAGAATTACCCAGCATGTCACAAAACAACCAACCCCTTGTGCACACCCCAGCACTGAGCTAACTTTTGTAGCTGGCATCACTGATCTGCAAATAACCAAGAAGTGGTAGAGACCATGAACTCCCTTTGCCGATGAACTTCCCTAAACCCATTTAAAAACCTCTGGGCTTGGGATCCCTGGGTGGCGCAGCGGTTTAGCGCCTGCCTTTGGCACAGGGCGCGATCCTGGAGACCCGGGATTGAATCCCACGTCGGGCTCCCGGTGCCTGGAGCCTGCTTCTCCCTCTGCCTGTGTCTCTGCCTCTCTCTCTCTCTGTGACTATCATAAATAAATAAAAATTAAAAAAAATATTTAAAAAAATAAATAAAATTAAATAAATAAATAAATAAATAAATAAATAAATAAATACCTCTGGGCCAAGCAGAAATTTCAAGAGTTTGGCTTTGGGACAAGAATGTGCCTTCTCCCCAGGCCACTGGCCTTCTGGATAAAGCTCAAATTCCTTTCCAGTCAAAACTTTTCTCTTGAGTAATGATCTTTTAGGCAATGGGTAGACCAACTTGGGATCCACAAGAAAGAGCAGGGCAGAGGTCAGCTCTTGGGCAGGAATAGGTCATATCATTGCCTTTATATTTGAGACGGCTGGAACTACTGAATGATTTTAAGTGGAGCTACAATGTACCAAATTGCACTTTGTAAAAGTTCTCTTGAGGCAAGACCATGTCTTTACTTCTCTATGTCCACCCTAAGCATAATGCCAGACATCTACTAAATATTCAATTCTTTCTGTTATAAAGATACTGGCCTTAACACAGAAAAGTATAAATAGTAAAAACAGCTCAAGTCTTGTCAAACCTAGAAAAGTTAATACTTTGGAAGTATCAAATATTACTTGAAAAAACAACAACAACAACAAAAAAAAAACAAATATTACTTGAAAGAATATCTATGAAATTCTCAAGATTGCACCAAGTTGAGGATAGCCTAAACTTAGTTTCAAAACCACTGCTTATTTTCAACTTTATTTTATATCTTTTCTTCCTGATATTCTTTTTGAATTGTTTTTGTGGACCAGGAATGAGTAAACTATGGCCCATGGGACAAATCTAACCCATCGCTTCTCTTAGCCCATGAGCTAAGAATGTTTATTACCTTTTTAATCAGTTGGGGGAAAAAAAGTCATTACATATGTGAAAGCTGCATGAAATTTAATTTAAATTTAATTAAATTTAATTTATATTTTGTTTTCACATGTAAGGTTTTCTTGGAACACAATCACACCCATTCCTTTGTGTGCTATCTACACCTGCTTTTCGGTCAGAACATCAGCACTCAGTACCTGCAACGCTTGGTCTGGACAACAAGGCTACGATATCTACTAACCAGCTCGATACTGAAAACAGCATGCTGGCCTCGGCTGTAGATGCCGCTACGGGTAAGTCATGAGGGAGGACAGCTCTATCCTCTTAGCTGCATGTCCCTAGAAACGTTCTTTTTTTATTTCCCTTTTTAAAATTCTTTGCCTTTTTTATTTTATTTTATTTTATTTTATTTTATTTTATTTTATTTTATTTTATTTTATTTTATTATTTTTATTTTATTTTATTTATTTTATTTTATTATTTTATTTTATTTTATTTTATTTTATATTTTATTTTATTAATTCTTTGCCTCTTAATGAGAAGGCCCCTTCCTTAATGACCTTCAAAGCAGGTTTTCACATTCAACAAAAGTAATTCTACGTGTCATGCTTTTCTTCAATTTATTTTTTAAAGCCTCCTTCAGGATCAGGTGGAGAGCAAAGCTGCCAGTCCTGAAGCCCTCAGGCTGTGTCAGGGTTCCTTTCTCTGAAGTATCTCGAACTATCAAGGATCTGTTTTCTCCTCTGTTTCTTGTGTCACGACTTCGAGATCCATAAACCAGGTATCAGTCCAGAAAAGTATGAATAAAATAGTGCAGATCCAAAAGCCTCCTGAGGAAAAAGCTCTGAGAGGATCGTCTGTGCTAATAAAAAGACCACGGTCACTGCTGTCGCCAGTGCCATGGCCTGGCGGGAAGCACATGCGAGTGTTCATGGTTCAATCAAGTACTTTCCAAAGAATTCTATTGGGATAAAATAAATAGTAGACATACCCCTCCTCTTCACTAAAATGTTCCCAATGCTTCCATTCAGATCCAGCTGTGTTTTCCATGGTGAGTTCACAGTTAAGAAGGCAAAGGTGATAAGCAAATAGAAAGTCCTCCAGACACTGGATGTGCCATTCTTCTCCTCCTTCCTAGAACCCAGCCCTGGACGTGGGGTGTGCAAGAAGGGAATAAGTATCAAGCAATGGCTCTGAGTCCTGCTGGAAGCATACTCAAGGTCTCGGGAGTCCTGCAGGTGCGTTTCAGAAGACTCGCCCCCAACTTCTCTATCTGGAGAAAGGGAGCCACAGGCAGGACTTCTCCTGCAAGCTGGTCTGTGGTCCAGCTGGAGAGCGGGCTCCACAAGACGCAGGGCAGGATGCATCCACTGGGCCCCAGACCACGAGCAACGCCCTGCCGACCCCTGCCCCCTTTTTGACCACGTAGGCCTTAGAATAATTGCAAAATGAGGAAGAAGCTTCTTTTATTGTTCTCCCTGAAATATTGTTCCTGTTGGTGTTGTTTGCAACAACACTGTCTGTTTTAACGATGTTTACACCTCGTGTGACAGACTACAGATTCTGAGTTTTGGCAGAGAATAAATAAGGTCAGTGTCTGTTGGTACCTTGTGCTAGAGATACCAACACATGCATGCAAACTGTGAGAATATTCAGCACAGCATAATTTGTCTTTTCAATGAGCGGCTGTAGCTCTGTGAGCTCAGGGATGTCATGCTATTTGTTTCTCAATTTTTATTTTCTTTGATAGCATATCGCCTTGCTTATAAGGCAGAGGTCGAATGTTTGAAATTAATTGCCTGCACATATACTAATGACTTATTTTATTTTATTTTGCCAAGCAAATATGACTTTCCCAAATACAATGGTGATTATGACAATATCCGGGATCCTCTGAAACCCAGTATCAAAAGGCATCATTTTAAAAGTATTATCGCTACTATTAATGCCAAGCGCTTTGTTATACTTTATGCTTATGCTCGCCCTATATTGTCACTGTGTATTAGAACCCTAAACCAATTTCCATTTTGTTGTTAGTATCAGCATCCCCTTTCCCTCTGTGCAAAACCTCGTAAAATCTCATAAGAATGTAACTTCCAAAATTTTAGGGGGTTTTACTGACACCATACTGTCGGAATCTCGTGGGAATTTTAATATAGTTCTCCCAAACCTAGGAAGTACACATTCTGAAGAAGGCTGATATAAGACAGGGAAAACAGCCCTAGGTCTCGCCATATTGTAACAAGGACTTAGACTCTTAGAAACTCCCTCTCGTCCCCAAATCCACATAGCATTGTGCGGGGGGGAAAAGGTAAATCTATTTATATCATCTTCACATTTAATCAGTGCATTTATTCTGAGCCATCTCTTATCATCATTTAATAAATGTCCGTGTAACATTTATCATGATGTTGACTTCAAATCCATCGCATGGTCCACACCTCCTAAGTATCTACCATGTACAAATCAAAAGAGCATTATTAATTTTGCATAAATGCTTCATTCTAAAGAAAAGGTAGGAAGTACAGATAACGAGCGCTGGCTATTGGAAGGATGTTCTATGTAACAGAAGATGGCACATGTGATGTTCCAAGGTTAATTGTGGTATTGCTGAATCATGGGCAGTTGTGGAAGAAAAAAACCAATGAGAGCAAATTTAATTTCGGTGTCTTACTGCACCAGTAAGGGATGATGAGAATAGCTCAACCTATCCTTAGAAATGTATGGCTCTGTATGAGTAAAGCTAAAAAAAAAATGCATGAATGAATCCCTGTTTTGCTATCTATTTCTACCCAGGGAGCGTCATTTTTACCCAAGAAGCATTTTTTGCAGGAAGGATTAGAGTACTAAAATATGAAATTTTCCCCCTCTTAATGTATCCCATATAAGGCCTTGCAAATTTGTTTTGTTTTGTTTTGTTTTTTTGCTCAAATTACACAAGTTGCTTGAATCTCTGCTGGGCAATCACTACAGAAGAATCCCCTAGCCGCAACTCTAATACTACCAGTGAATGAGCACTCAGCATCATTTACCCTGATGGTACAGGCCACCCTGTTTTTTAATAGCTCCGAGGAAAAATAAAAAGCTCTCTCGAGGAGTATTAATGCGGCTTATTTTGAGTGACTTCAGAGAGTGGAATGAGGCCCAATAGGCAGAAGTTATAAAGTAAAGTTATTTTAGGACCAAAAGTGGAGAGGTTTCTGTCCAAGGAAACTTTTTGATTTCATTCTTACTAGTCTAACATCCCCTGGTTTATCTTATACTTTAATCAAAGTTTCTATCAAATATTTGAGCAAACTTCTTTCCCCTCTTTCTTCCCCCTGACTGAGCTAAAATAAAGTAAGTACACATTGAAATTTCATGCCTTAGAGCTTCTATGCCCACAAGCTAAAAGATCATTGAGTAGTTTTAGCAAGAAGTTAAATGGGTCTAATAAGAGACATTAATAATATTGACCCCTAAAAAAGAAGCTTCTTACCAGAAGCCTAGGCATCCCAAGCCAACTCTCTTGAAATCCTCCTTTGCCTCAAATCCCCTTTTTTAAAATGAATAAACAAATAATAAGTTAATATGTCAACTTCTGAAATCCCATAATATTTCCATCTGTGAAGAAAACAAAATTAAATGGTCTCTCTATGCACAGACTGAGAATATTATTAAACTATTTGCCTGATACCATCTACACAGAGAGGCAGCAGTAGAAGGAACTGTGGATTTGGGTTTAGATTGTTTTATGTTATTTTTCCAGCTTTGCTTTTTAATCTCCTGGGTTCTGGGTAGCCTACGTAATCTCTCCAAATCTTTACAGGGTAGCTATGCTGAATAAGTGAAATAATAAATACAAATTGCTTGGCAATAAATAGATGCTTACTTGTTTTTCTCTTTTAATATGCACACATATACATAATTCTGTGTAGCCATAAAACATTCATATAGGTTATTGTAAGCACCAAATTGAAAAACTACATTAGTGCTGAGACTACTCAAAGCAGAAAGTGTATACCAATGTACGGAAGTTGATTTAATCTATAATTTTATCCTTTAAAAATTGGAATATAACTTATATAAAATAAAGTGGACAGGTCTATGTACATCGTAATGGATTTCCCCGTATGTCTAGAATCATCTATTTACCAACAGATAAAAATGATGGAAAAAAAAAAAAAAAACAAGGGAGGGTCACCTGGGTGGCTCCGTCCATGAAATATATGCCTTCAGCTCAAGTCATGACCTCAGGGCCCTGGGATGGAGCCCCAGGTGAGGCTCTCTGCTCAGCAGGGAGTCTGCTTCTCCCTCTCCCTCTCCCTCTCCACTCCTGCTTGCTCTCCCAATCTCTCTCTCTGTCTCTGTCTCTCTCTCACTCTCAGTCTCTCATAAATAAATAAAATCTTAGAAATAAAAAAATATTTATTTTTTAAAAAATGAAAAAAAAAAAAGTTCCCGGGGCAACTGGGTGGTGCAGTCAGTTGAGTGTCCAACTCTTGCTTCCAGCTCATGTCATGATCACAGGGTCATGAGATGGAGCCTCACACTGGACTCCACACTCACAATAGAGTCTGCTTAGGTGTGACTCTCTCTCTCTCTCTCTTTCTCTGCCCGTCCCTACATCTCCCCTCCCTCTAAAATAAATAAATATTAAAAAAAAAAACCTCACAAGCCCAAGGGGCTCCATTGCACACCATCCACACCATCCTACCAGGAATAGTGCACCCCCACCCTCCAAAAGTGACTGATTTTCTGACTTGTATCATTAGTTTTGTCTATTCTTAAAATCTTACAGATGAAATCGAAGGACACATGCTCTTATGTGTACTTTTTTTGTTAAGCGTAGTGCCTGTGAAAATCATTTGTTATGTATATTAGTTATTTTTTCTCTTATTGTTGAATAGTAAAGTTACTATTTTGTTCTAAATACAAACTTGACTATTTGGTGGGATAACTGAGCGTGTGGATAGGCTTCCTATAGGCTACCTTCTGTACTTCATTGCACTCAGAGAAGCCTATTTCTGTTCAGTCCTCTCTGCTATTTTATCACAGGGAGCAGAAGGTTTTACTTTCTATTGCTCCTATTACCAGGAACACTCTCTCCCTGTCTATGTTTTAGCACATCAAGCTCCATCAATTTTCAAATGAAAACACATTTTTATTCTCTTGATTATCTATCTCAATTCCTCTCCCACTCTACTCTTTATTATTTATCACAACGGCTTTATTGCCTGACATCATAAAACAATTCTGAATTAAGTTTGAAGTGCAAGCATCATACAAAACAAATCCATTGTATTATGATCTGTCATAAAATCACACTTATGCCAAAGCTAAGAAGAATATGGCAGTTAGTAATGGAAATGGGCAAAATCTATAGATTTAACCAAATGATATTAGAGCACAGCTCACCGCGTAATGAGCCCTTTCTTAGCATCATTTTTTTTTTTTTCAAATTCAACCTGAGAATCTTTCTTAGAAAGGCCTTGCTACAGGGTGTTTTTGTTGTTTGTTTTAATATTTCAGATGAACTCACTAAACAAGTTATTTTAATTGGAGGACATCACCCTAAGGAACATTGAAACTACATTGAGGAGACCCAGGACTTGCCATTCGCAGAGGAAGTTGCAATCAATCTATTTCCCTCCTGGAGGCACTGCTTAACATGTCAGAGAAGGAAATCTCTTCCAATGAGAGAGTCAACCTGAGGAAACTGACCATCTAAACACTGATGAACTTTCTTCCCAAAATATTCTTTATCCTTTATTCTGGACACATCTTTCAGTTTAAAGAGGAATATCAGGTTAATAGATTTTAATAGCTGTCTTACTCCACGGTATGCATAGTGAGCAGGAGAAAGACAATGTACAACGAACTAACTGATCGATTTTATGTCACTAGGGAGCTTCACAACCCTCAAGCCGTGATTTCCTTCTATCTTCACTACCATTAACCTTACAGATAGTATAAGACAGGTAAATTCGTAAAACTCTAAAGATGTTTGCATTTAAAATTATTCGTAGGAAGGGAAACAATTTTCTTAGATTTTCTTGAAATCTTTTCTATAACCAATAAACATTTCATCAGGTAAGACTTCCAGGAAAAGATATAACAGCCTAGGTAATGAAGTAATAATAGCTACCATTTATTGAGCAATTATTATATGCCAGACACTACGCTTTCTACTATATAACAATACTGTATTAAATTTTCATTATAGTCTTGTGAGCTGTCCATCTACTTTTTTTCCCTAGAAGGAAGTGATTCAAAGCTCAAAAATGTTAAGCAAAGTATCCAAGGTCATATGTATGTACATAACGAATGTCAGAGAAGGGACTCCAACCTTTGCCTGTTTTTTTTTTTTTTTTTTCTTGTTTTCAAAGCTCTTCCCAATGTCATGCAACCTGCTACTTTTTTGGAGGTGGGTCAGAAAGAGCAAACAAGATTTTCCTATGAAAACATCCACGGGGATTGCTAAAAGATAAACTGAGCCGTATAAAAACTTTAAGAGTTCATTTGAGCAAAATCAATTGGAATCAGACAGCATCCAATATAGAAAATAGAAAGGAGCTCCAAGAACTGTACAAAATGAAAGACATTTATAGACAGAAGGGAGTGGGAACAAGGACATTTTAATAGCAGGAAAAAAAAAAGGTGAGTTGGTTATTGCAAGGTTAGTTTCCTTTGGAGAAAGGCAGATGTCTATCAAGATCACCTAATCAGTGCTGATCATGCGACTCCTGCTTGACTGGTCCAAGCTTCCATTTCTGGGAGAGCTGCAACTGTGACTCCGTTAAGTCTGGGTTTGGTGACATGGGGCAGAGCACAAACGACTTCATTTGGGGTCTGTCGTAACGTTTCTAATAGGAATTAGGTGAGATTCTAGCCGATAAGAAACTGGAAATTAATTGTACCCTTTTATATCACTTAAGCACAGAAATTATAATAGTGTTAACATACTGATGAATTTTTTTAAGACTAACTTGACACGGTTTCCTTAGAGCTAAAGCCTAACAGGACCCATATCTCATGTAAAATTAACCACAAATTACTGAGGTGATAAGATGCATTTATGTGTAAGAAACATTTTTTGAAGGATTTGAGATACACGTGTCAGAAAATTCTGAGAACCCTTAAAATACACAGCAGAGAAAAAGAAAGAAAAATAACATACAAATGAACATTAAGAGAAAAGAAAGGCAAGAAAAATAAATTTCCTTTGCTCTTATTGTAAGTTAGACTACTCGCTTTTTTTTTCTTTTCTTCCATGTTTCTTTTCGTTGCTTCGGGCTGTATTTGTTTAAGGGCTGGCCACACTTCCTGTGAGTGTTCACACGTGGTTTGCCCAATCTCCAATCTGTTTCATTTCCTTCCTTTAAACCTTTCTAGTTCTGTATTCAGTTTCACCATTTCTAAACTAGGAATATATGACTATCTCCAGTACTAAATAGTCCAATACTCAATTATCATCTGAACCCTGATTTCCAGTTCCTAATCTCCTCCTCTGTTCCTCACTCGTTCTAGAAGTGTGAACGTTGTGACACATATATTGTTGGTCTAGTCTAATTTTAAGTTAGAATGTGTTCCTTCCAAATGCTTAAGAGCACGTGGGTGCAACTTGCGGATAAGAAGAGTGAAGTTTCGTAAAGGTTGATAGATTTATTCCAGGTCAGTCAAACAGCAAGGTGCTTAGCTAGGATTTGAATTCAGGCCTTACTGTCCCAGCACAACCTCAAAGTGTAATTTAAAGACTCAGAAATACATCATCTGTTTATGTTTCCAAGTACATAATTGGACTCTTTTTAGTAAGAGAATGGGACCATCCAGTTCCACTGACATTGTTCAAGAGGAAACCACAGTGCCCGAGGACGTCTTCTGAGCACTCCTCCACTACAGCCCCGGCCATACCACGCTGTAATACAACATGTCCACTTCCACTACAAAAGTATGATGAAATGGTTCAAAGCATGGTCTTTGGCACCATCTCCGTATCTGCCATCCTTAGCACAGGGTCTGCAACATAGTGTTTATTAAATGTCAGTTCAATGGAGGACTAATGAACGAATGGATGAAGAGTTGAATTGGCTTTTTTCAAAACTCAAGATCTCGCGATGTAGTCATAGAATAAAAGGATCAAATTTCACAGTTACTGTGATCATCACTTTTATCTTTCAAGAACCTGGGAATACCCTTCTCTTCAGACTCCAGTCACTGCCGAGTGTTTTACCAGTTTTCCAGACCTTCTGGAAATGCTAATATCTTTCTCCTTGTTTGGACCTTAACTCCTTCCAATCCATTGTCTTCACTGGATCCAGAATGAATCCTGTAGAGCACACTCAGACTGATTTACTCATGTGCTCATTTTTCCACAGCTCACAATACTCAGGATAAATTTAAATTCTTTAGGAAACTCTCTCCTTTTCTCAGCCATCCCTGTGTGTGTGGTTGACTGTGATCGCCATGTCTTCTCACAAGACTTTCAGAATCAAGCGATCCCTGGCCAAGAAACAAAAGCAGAATCGTCCCATTCCCCAGTGGATTCAGATGAAAACTGGTAATAAAATCAGGTTCAGCTCCAAGAGGAGGCACTGGAGAAGAACCAAGCTGGGTCTGTGGGGAAGCATCGCACATCATGAAATAGCAAACATAATTGGCACAGATACTTAAGCTGCATGGAGATCACATGTTCCTATTCTATCAATATGGAAACATCCTTCCTACCTGGCCAATAGACAGGTCTTATCAAGGAGCCCCTATACCAGTAGGTTGGTTCAGTAATAAATGTGAGATCTTTCAGCTGAGCTGCTGTTGTGTCCTGATTTGTGAAGTAAGGAATTTCCCCTCCTGTCTGATAGAACTTTCTGCAGTGATAGAAACAACCCTTGACTACCAAGTATTTAAAGTGGTTATCGATGTTTATAGCAGCAACGTCCACAATAGCTAAACTGTGGAAGGAGCCTCGGTGTCCATTGACAGATGATGGATAAAGAAGCTGTGGTCTCTGTATACAGTGGGATATTCCTCAGCCATTAGAAATGACAAATACCCACCATTTGCTTCAACGTGGATGGAACTGGAGGGTATTATGCTGAGTGAAGTAAGTCAATCGGAGAAGGACAAACATTATATGGTCTCATTCATTTGGGGAATATAAAAAATAGTGAAAGGGAATAAAGGGGAAAGGAGAGAAAATGAGTGGGAAATATCAGAAAGGGAGACAGAACATAAAGACTCCTGACTGGGAACAAGGGGTGGTGGCAGGGGAGGTGGGCGGGGGGTGGGGGTGACTGGGTGACGAGCACTGAGGGAGGCACTTGATGGGATGAGCACTGGGTGTTATTCTATATGTTGGCAAGTTGAACACCAATAAAAAATAAATTAAAAAAAATAAAGTGGTTATCAAGGGGACTAGGGGACGCCTGTGTGGCTCTGTCTTCTAAGCGTCTGCCTTTGGCTCAGGTCTTGATGGCAAGTCTGCATGTCTCCTCCTCTCTGCCCCTCTCCCTGCTCATGTGCCCTCTCTCAAATAAATAAAATCTTTCTTTAAGAAAGCCTTCAAGGCCCTCAATAATCTCCATCCTGCTTTCCTCTCCAGGCTTACTTCTAAGTTCTATTACTTACTCTGTGCTAATCTAACATGAACTACTGACTGTTCTCTGGATGGTCTGTCTGGCCTTTGGCCTCTGCACAAACTGCTCCCTTATTCTGGTATGACCAGCATGCCCGGTCTTTGCTTGAGTCACTCCTATGCTATTTCAATCTATAATTAAATTTTCTCCCACCCCGAAAGGCTTTCTCTTAGCTGTGCTCCTATATGAATTAACGCATATCCCTCTCAGATACCTTCTCATCCACCATATTGTTCAGCGGTGATTTATGTATCTCTTTCTAACCCAACCCTCATCAAATACCGTGAGGGCAGGGACAATTTTCTAATTTTTATCTTACAACACCTGACCTAACACGTAGTAGGTATTCAATAAATGTAGATGTGATAAAACAGCAGGACAAAGCTGCAAAGGTCCTAACAGCGCATCGAGAGTTCGTCTCATTCCCTGGTCTCTAATTCTTGACTCCCTCCTGAGAATGTAACTGAAGGCTCAGTTGGAGATTTGCTCTCTGCTTTGAATTTTCAGCGTTCAATCCACTGACTGTTTGTCCTCCTTCCAATACCTATCCCTTGGGCCTTTATAAAAGTGCCTGCTGCGATCTATCCTCTCCTCAGCCCAACGCGGGCAGAAATCCGAGAGCGAAGCAATAGATCACCTGCTACACAGCTCACTGCAGTGCCTGCGCTGTGCTCTAGAATAGGGCTACTTATTTGCCAGGATCTCAGGGAAAATAGTTTTTTGGCAATGACCGTGTACTTCCTTATGTGTACACAGGGCACATAAGGAGAATATCAAATGCCTTAAACAGATCGAAAGAGCTGCTCAATTAGAAATTTTTATTTTGATGTGGAATGGTGGCCTATGTGAAGGACAGACCTGAAACTCATTAGTAGGAACAGCGACCATTTATTGAGTGCTTATTAAACATGAATCCCCAAATTAAGAGCTTTCTGTGCGGCACCTTATTAAATTCTCATCTACCTATGAAGTAGATGCTATTATGCCAACACTGCAGGTAACAATATAGAACTCTGAGAGTTTAAGGATTTTGCCTAATGTCCCATAGCTAGAAGGAACAGAACCGGGATCCGGATATATGTTGTATCGGACCCCTTGCTACCGTGTTTGCCAAAGTACAAGGAAGACAGCCAGATACAGGGTTTGTCTGGTTTGCTCTGTGGCTGGACTGAATCAGGTGCTCGAGATCATTCACCTGATTGGAGGCGCCGAGGAGAAATGTAAACAGGAGCATGAAGTGGAAGAAAGGCATGATCTGTGTAGTCCAGCTCGCACCGTTGGGCTGCGGGAGAGTCGCTCTATTTAAGTCAATGAGTTAACATCCAACTTTCAGGATAGTAGTGTTAAATGAAACACACACACACACAATGTAAGGATTGCTCAGTCATTTAAGGTCATTCGGTCATATTATATGACTCATGGAGGAGACAGAGACAGATACTATACAGAGAGATAGAATAGAGATATCTATATAGTATATATAGATTAGTATATAGTATATAGAGATATCTATATAGATAGGATAGTATAGAGAGAGATATCTCACAGAAGAGCAATCGAGAAAACCAACAGGAGAGGCACCTGGGCGGCTCAGTCACTTAAGCACCTGCCTTCAGCTCCGGATCCCAAGAGCCTGTTGGGCCTCTGCTCAGCGGGGAGTCGGCCTGCTTCTCCCTCTCCCTCTGCCCCACCCCTACCCCACCACGCGGGAGCCCCTCCATTCTGTGGACGGAAGGTAGGAAGGGGAATAGAGGGAGAAGGAGGGAGGGAGGAAGATGGAAGAAGGGAGGGAGATGGAGGGAGGGAGGGAGATGGAGGGAGGCAAGGAGGGAGGGAGAAGATGGAGGAAGGAAGGGAGGGAGGGAGGGAGGGACACAGGGAGGAAGGAGTGAGGGAAGAAGATGGAGGGAGAGAGGGAGGGAGGGGGGGTGGGAGGGAGGGACACGGAAAGAAGGGACAGAGGGATAGAGGGAGGGGAATAGAGGGAGGAAGGAGGGAGGGAGGGAGGGAAGAAGGGAGGGAGGGAGGGAGGGAGGGAGGGACACAGGAAAGAAGGGACAGAGGGATAGAGGGAGGGGAATAGAGGGAGGAAGGAGGGAGGGAGGGAGGGAAGAAGGGAGGGAGGGAGGGAGGGAGGGAGATGGAGGGAGGCAAGGAGGGAGGGAGAAGATGGAGGAAGGGAGGGAGATGGAGGGAGGGAGGGAGGGAGGGACACAGGGAGGAAGGAGTGAGGGAAGAAGATGGAGGGAGAGAGGGAGGGAGGGGGTGGGAGGGAGGGACACAGGAAAGAAGGGACAGAGGGATAGAGGGAGGGGAAATAGAGGGAGGAAGGAGGGAGGGAGGGAGGGAAGAAGGGAGGGAGGGAGGGAGGGAGGGAGGGAGATGGAGGGAGGCAAGGAGGGAGGGAGAAGATGGAGGAAGGGAGAGGGAGGGAGGGAGGGAGGGAGGGAGGGAGGGACACAGGGAGGAAGGAGAGAGGGAAACCAAAAGGAATAGGGATACCGGGGTAGCACAGTCGACGGAGCATCTGACTCTGGATTTTGGCTCAGGTCAGGTCTCGGGGTGGTGAGACTTTGCCCTGCATCTGCTCCCCACTCAGTGCAGAATCTGCTTGAGGTTCCCTCTCTCCCTCTGCTCCTTCCTCTCCTCACACATATTCTCTCTCTAAAATGAATATATAAATCTTAAAAAAAAGGACAATCAAAAGGAATGTACCAGCCCCTTGGCAAATATTTCTGTACTCTGGAAATAATGTAAAATGAGAAGTGAGGCCCACTGCCATTGGAGGGGGACTTTCAGGTACTTGACATAGTGGATAAACCATAGTCACCTGCATATTGAACTGATCCATCTGATGGGTTCAGAGCCTCCATTTCTACATTTAGAGTCTTCTCATATCTAAAACATGTTAAGTAAACGTTCCTCAGAAATTTCTCCTTACTTCCTTCAAATTTCAGAGACTACTTGTACAGAAATATGTTTTTCTTTCACCCACTGCCAGACACATAACCGCTGTTTTGGGGAATAGAATTATAACACTGTTCATATCTTAATAAGATACATAAAACTAGGTAAAATAGGGAGTACAAGTCAATCTTTGACCATTAATTAATAATAGGACCTGATCCACTACTGCCTTTTATTTGTATCTTAAAAGGAGAATCTGGGGTAAGGAATTACCCTCAATTATATTTGGCTAGTAGTGCCCTTGTTAGCTCACGGCTATACCCCATAAAGACCAGCGTAGCAGCCCTGCTTACCCCCATCCCCAGGCCTGGTGGGGTCTCCCAGTTGGCCAAACAGGAGGCTCTGTCCCGAAGGGGCAAGTGACGGGGGCAGGGACAAAGGGGTGTGTGATGGCCACAGGTCGCAGTGAGCATGGGCAGATAAAGGGGCTGTGGGGAGGCTCCACAGAAGGAGCGGCTGAAGGACCGTGGGTGGTGGCCCACTTGGAGTAGCCAAAGGTGGGAGTGGTGGCAGCAGGTGTGTCAGACCTGGGGAGGAGCTCTTTCTGAGCATGGCCGTACCTCCAAGCCTTGGGCAGCCCAGTGTGTGTCCAGGCAAGGAGGAAAGGCCTCACACCCTCCTTTGACCCTCAGGAGCCTCCTCCACCCTGGGCTCTGAGGCCGGGAAGCACACGAGGGGACTTTACTCCCAACCTGTCAGGGGAGCAGGGAACACGGGAAGCCCAGAGCGGTGTGGTGAGGAAGGTGGGGACGACCCGGAGAAGCTCTCTTCACAGAGGGAACCCCGAGCCGTGAGTCCAGGCTGCCCTCTGTCGCCGCCAGACGCAGCCCCCCGGGGGGTTCTTGCAGCCGTGGAGGTGCGCCAACCACTGGACAAGAGAACGTGCCACGCCCAAGGACATACTGATATTCGAGAACAAATTTAACCAGATGAAAAGAGATGTGACCCATGGCCACGGCTATGTCCTCACGGTGCCCGTGGGCACCAAGCGCCGGCTTGTCCGCACGTCCTGCTGCTGGCCGCCCTGGCTGCAAGGGGGGAAGAGTGAGCCAGGCATGAGTGTGACGTACGGTCAAGAGGCCACAAGCTCCATAAGACCTCGAGCTACTTAGGTCGCTTGTGTTGAGGTTCGGAAAACACTTGTCCGTGATACGAAAAGCAGCAGCGCTGCCTGAAGGTGGCCGCTGGCTGTTCCTTTTACCTTTCAGCTCTGCGTCTTCCAGATGCAAGAAATCTATTGTCCATTCAAAGAGCTGCCTTGGTGGCCTGCGATGCCATCAGAGGAGGGTCACAGCAGCACTCAGGCCACCCCAGCTGCAGACACTGGGCATGCCTGAACTTGACACAGGGGCCAAGGGCCCAGTGTTGTGTTACCGCAAGAGGTTCCAGAAGACCAGGCCAAGGAGCTTTGGCAGAGCCCTGAGAAGCTAGTCCCGCGTAGCCTCTGATGTGCTCTTAGGCTCGACTGGAAAATGAGTTACATCTGCAGGATCCGGAACCATGTAAGCCACTACTTGGAGGCCTTGCCACGTCGGAGAGGCTCTTAGCATTTCTCCACAGTGTCCCTCAAGACTGAGTTCTGCACATTCCCTCGATGCTAGCCAGTTCCTTTCATCTCATATGCAATGTTGTAGAGTCCTGGACAGCGTCCTGTCCATCCGGTCTGCTCTTGAATACTGACCACTGAAATCTGAGCGGCTTGATCTGTGGTGGGACACTTTTAGCTCTTACAAAGTCCTTCCTTTGACCCAGAATCTGTGTGATGTGAATGTATCAACGGCGGTGAATAGTTAGGACTGTGCACATGTGCATGATTTTTTAGTCTCCATCAAAATTATGCATTTCCCTTGACCAGAAGCTTCACCTAAAGGAATCTACTTGGAAGTAACACTAACACAATTGTATAAAGTAAAAGTTTCTGAGAATATTTCCTGGCGAATTGGAACTATGCCGAAAAAACTGGAATGCCTATTTGTGTGTGTGTGTGTGTGTGTGTGTGTGTGTGTGTGTAGGAGTGTTTCTCCAGAGGGAATTCCAGCAACAAGCAGGAAACTGCACTTGATGATCTCAAAGGTTCTTCTCATTATAAGCCCGTAAGTTGTTGGGCTGCAGAAGGGAGGGGAGCAGCCCTTTGTAGTCTCACTTGCTTCTCTGCATCACTTGTTTTTCCTCCCTCTCTGTCCAGGTTGTGGAGTTTTTCCAGGAAAGAACAGAAAGACTGAGTTCGCCTCGAGTCTTCACATGTTCCCCGGGGTGTCTGGGGCCACCTCTTTTGGTAATGCTGGGGGTGAGAGACTGAACATGCAGACCCAGGGCAGATAAGCAGCACGCTGGCAGGACCGGCTTTTAAGGATCCAGGGGGACACACACCAGCATGGCCAGGCAAGACACTCTGACAATCCTCAGCCTTCCTGTGTCTGCTTCGAGAGCTGCAAACACATCCTTGTCCTCGGCGGGTACTACTAGCCTGTCAACTGAAACTTCTGGTCTCTACCGAGCAGCATGTGCGTGGTGACTGACGGTGATGATACCGCCAGCGAGCCCATTGTAGAGACAGCTGAAGGTCCTGTAATGGAGCCCCTTGTCTCCGCCTTGGAGTTAAATGCCCCAACTTGCAGAGCAGAGTTTATATGAGTGAACAGGATGGAAGCCAGGGGTCTCCCAACCCAATATTGAAGCTCAAAGCAAAAGGAGGGAAAAGTCAGAACTTCCAAGAGACGTTCCCATTACCACGAGATTCGGGAGGACAAGTTGACCCTAACGTCTTTCTTCTGCTGGTCCTTATCTTTCTTTTTTTTTTTCCTTTCCTTTCCTTTCCTTTCCTTTCCTTTCCTTTCCTTTCCTTTCCTTTCCTTTCCTTTCCTTTTTTTCTTTTCTTTTCTTTTCTTTTCTTTTCTTTTCTTTCTTTCTTTTCTTCTTTTTTTCTTTCTTTCTTTCTTTCTTTTCTTTCTTTTCTTTTCTTTTTTTTTAATTTTTTTTTTAATTTTTATTTACTTAGGATAGTCACAGAGAGAGAGAGAGAGGCAGAGACACAGGCAGAGGGAGAATCAGGCTCCATGCACCGGGAGCCCGATGTGGGATTCGATCCCGGGTCTCCAGGATCGCGCCCTGGGCCAAAGGCAGGCGCCAAACCGCTGCGCCACCCAGGGATCCCTCTTTCTTTTCTTTTCTTTTTCTTTTTTCCTTTTTTTTTTTTTTTTTTTTGGTCCTTATCTTTCTATGGAGCTATTAGACGTAAGAGAAAGAAAGAAAGAAAGAAAGAAAGAAAGAAAGAAAGAAAGAAAGAAAGAGAAAAGAAAAAAAAAGAAAGAAAAGAAAAGAAAAAAAGGCCAGAATAGCCCATGGGCAGAGGACACAGATCTTTATCCCACAGAAACACCAGCTTTAAACTTCTGCAAAGGAGTTCAGGTTACCTCAAAAATTTGAGAGGAGCTTAACTACAACCAGTTCAAGTTTTATCAAGTAAGAGCCTCCGAAGGACTAGAATTCCAAAACCCACTCAACTGCACCAACCAACCCTAGGTTCTGTAATAAGATAACTAGAGGGCATGACTCTTTCCTGAAGCTCAAAGCACATCCCCACCCCACCCCCCCACCCCCCGCCACTGCACACTGAAGTCTCTGGTCGTGGTGGGTTAGACCCCGGAGGCTCAGTTCTGCAAAGCCCACTGCACTGCACGTGGCCCAGAGATAGGGCTCCTGTCTGAGGCTCCGGTGGAGTGCAGCGTGGAGACCTCACGCAGACGGCAAATGGTGAGGGAAGAGCCATCACTGACACCGGGATACCTGAGACCATCAAAAAAATGGAGTCGGAGCATAGGAATTAGGGTGATTCCAGCTTAGATTCTCTTCATTTCAAGTCTATATAAATAGATCAATATTTGTAGAAAAAAGGACAATTTGAGATTGTTGTACTGTCCTCCAAAAAAAAAAAAAACTAAGCTTTTAAATTTCAGGTATAAAGACTCTAAACTCAACCTACGTTGCCCACTGAGTTTGAGAGAAGTACTCAAATTAATTGTTCATACTTGATAATCTCCTTTTCCCCGGTCTCCAGCTTGGTTCCTTATCACTCCGTTGCAGTTGCCCGGTGGTGAACATTAGGAGGAACTTTTGGAAAGGTTAAACATCTGAAGCGGTTTCAGTGAATCATGATTATTCTGATTTTTTGATTCCCCCTCAAAATTGCGTCAAGTAACTGTATTCATAAGCTAGGACTACTAATAAAGGGTTAAAATGAAAATCCTATTTTGGTTGCTAGTGAAATAGGATTTTGCATTAATTAGACTATTTTAGAAAGTGCTAATTGCTATTCCCTGTAGGTATTGCTCTGATGCTGCCCTTGCGAGAGGTGGATGTTGCGGTGATAGGATTTCAAGAATCTCAAGGAAGCATCCTTCCATCAGATTCACGGCAATCTGTACATGGGAAACTCACACACAGCGGCACCCACACTCACAACCCCAGGCACACACGAGCACAAAGCAAGGCCCTGGGCGGGGGATCGTCGTCGTAATAGTCCTCGGCAGTACACGCCTCTCTGCGATTCCACTACATCATTTCCTGTGGGAAAATCACCCTATTACACAGTGCGTGACAAAGTCTAAAATTGCAGTTTTACTGGACATAGGTTGCAGCGTGACATAAAGGGAAGGCCTCAGACTTTGGATTTGAACCCTTACTCCATTCATTAGGAGACCCCCGAGTGGGTAACACACTGTAAGTGTGATCCTTTACCTCTTGTGACCATTGAATCAAATCACGTATCTGAAGCGCCTCGTGGGGAGCCAGGCAAGAAAGAGGCACATTAAGAGCTTACATTCCTCCTTTCCACTCGATTGCTCAGATTCATATGGTTGAAGGGAGTGTGATCACAAGATCGCAGAACATCTGGGGACACAAAAGAGGAAACAAGTGAACTCGGGTGAGGCTGACAAATCAGAAACAGGGTTTACCTGCTAACAGGTATTTTCTACGTCTGAATACACCTTAGAGACCCGTGTTTGAGAGTTAAAGAATTGCTAAAATGATCTAATCCTGACTGATAGGTTTCGATGTTTGTTCTCTCCGTTCAGGACGAGCTAAAGATCACTTTTTGAAGACTATGGTGGAATAATGAAAATATCACCGATGGTATTTGTCATGCCACCTGTCCTATCCGTCACCTTTACAACTACTTTGGATATTGCCATGATACAGACACAAAATCACGCTAAGCACTCTCACATCCCTAACCCATGTTCCTCTCACCGTCCCCAGCTAAATTATTCTTGACTCTTGCTAGAGTGCTATTTCAAAAATAACTTACTTTACCATTTCTCTTATTTATTTACAAAACACATCCCAACATTTTTTATGTGGAAGTATGCGTGAAAAGTGATGTGGCCGGGGCTTATTAGGCTCAAGCAGGAGGCTGCTGCAGCTGCTCTTAGCCCCCACAGGCTGTCTTACGGGAGGAAATGATTTCGGGGGAGTGGGGTCATGTCTTTCCGAGATATCCTATTTCTGAGAACTGTCTTCCTTGACTCTCTTCAATAATTATTATGGTATAAAGGAAAAAATAATGAGAGATAAATGTCACTGACCGTCAAATTTGTCAGGTATATACGACGCTTTGTCTTGTTTCATCCAAAAATACTCCCTAAAGATAAAACCTCCCCGTGCCACCGACGAGAAAAATTAAACATGTGCATTACCTGAAGCACCAAGGAGCTTATGTATTCTGCTCTGTTCACTAACTTAGATCCTCAGCAGACTGAGCTGGGATTCGAACACAGTCTGATCGCTGAGCCCTTTCTCTGAAATAATTTTAAAATCCCAAGAAAATTATTATTGAGTTCCTTCACTACTGCATGACCTTCCTTTGCCAATGCTTCACTCTATCAGGTTATCATTTATGGGAGCTGAACACAGTGTGTGGGATATGGTCCCTGCCGATCGGAACCAAAATACCCACAGATGGCAGCCCAAGGCACAGTTTCCCTGGTAGTTACCTGGAATCACTGCCCCACGCCCAGGTCTTCTTCTTCATAGGCTCACCTCTTAACCAATATTTCCCCCATCCTCTATATTTACTTTTGTTTTTCCGGCCTTATTGCTCCTGCCTTAAACAAATCTAAGTGGAGTTCATCTGGATAAGGTTCATCATTCTAAGTCATAATGAAACATCTGAATCTTACGCCTATTATTCAGCTTACTCGGTTCTCTCCTTTCCTGGTCACCTGCAAATGTGATCATCCTATGCTGCGGCATTTTGCAAGATATCTGCAAATATGCTAAACATGTCAAGACCAATAACACAGTCTGTCGGATCCACAGGCCACTTTCCATTCCGTGTGTGATTAGTGTGTGTGCCTGCCTGGGTGTGCGTCTTGTAAAACTGAATTACGACGTAGGGCTTTCTTTTATCCAATAGAATAATATTAGCAATCCTGGGTGCCGTGTGATTGACAAGGAAAAAACAACAGAGTTAATCTGTGTCTACTAATGCAGTGTGTAAAGAGAAGATTAAAGCAATTTTAAGACAGATGGAAAGGAAATGACGTTGAGAGAGAAATCCCACATTCCTATGGCTTATCCCCGGCAATGCCAGCAAACGGTGTGAAAATATTAATTCAGGTCAATCTTCTTAATTATAGATAATCCTACTTTAAGAACAATGACTAAAGAGGCAACAGTTGAAAAATGTTCCTCAACAAATTGACAATTAACAAATGTGATAAAAAACCTCGGTCATTATTTTTAATTCTTGATCCTCAGATTTAAGGTACTATTTTCATGCATGTTGAACGTATTAAGATTGTTCAGTTTAGTACAAGAAATGTCTTAAAGGATCTTGGTTTTCAAAAACAATAAGATGGAAAGATAAAAGAATTTTGATATCCAGCTTTGAAAAGGGTTAAAGAACAGTATAATAGAATGAAGAAGGCATTAAGAATGTATGTGGATTATATATATATAATTATAATATCATATATAATATATTAAACATTAAATAATAATTAAATTAAATTAAATAATAAATATTAAATAATATATTAAATATATTTCATTATAATATAATATTATAATATATAATATTTCATCTCCCATGGAAAAAAGCTGTTTATTCTCCAATGTCTTTGTTTTCACCCATATCATATGGTTGTGGTTTTGCAGGAAAGAAATGAGTTAATGGCTTTGGTAAAAGGCTCTCCAGTCTAATGAAAAAGGACACTGTAATCATGTGGATCGTATTTTGAATGTTGTTTTATGCACCGAGCTGTCACTGCAGCCCCTTCTGAGCTTCCATTTCTCCCATCCGTGAAATGGGCATCATCATATCTGAAACACAGGGTTCTTGTGATATCATTTTGTTTCCTCCAGGTGGCTGGGTGGCTCAGTGGGCTAAGCGTCAGGCTCCTGGTTTCAGCTCAGGTTATGATCTCAGGGCCCTGGGACAGAGCTCCTTGCTCCATAGGGAGGCTGCCTGGGGTCCTCTCCCCCTCCTCCCGCCCTCCCCTGACTCATGCATGCACACCCTCTCAAATAAATCTTAAAAATAATATTTCTCTGCATCCTTCAATTCTTCACACGGTTCACTCAGTACAATGCAACCCTTACCAAAGCTGACAAGGTATCACGGTGGCTCGAGCAGACTTCGAGGCTCACACGCTGTTTGCTTGGAGCACCTCTGGACTGCTCTCCTCCTGCGCACGACCTGCTCCTTTGCACGACTTTGCCTCTTCATGCTCTGTCTATTTTGGTCAAATGAATCATTAAAGGTCTCAGTACATTGCTCAGATTATCACAGGTATAGAATAAATGTTAATTTCCTCCTTTGTATTTGAATTTTCTGACTGCATAATAATGTCTTTACAGCCACGCAGCTGCAGCGTGGAGGACCTATAAAAATAAAACCAAAATGAGAGGGTGCAAACATACACCCCCACCACCACCCCTTGGTAGACCTGAGAGCAGAGCACAAGTCTGGAGCAGACCGTTGGTTATTTGGAAAGGGCATTTTAACTCCCTGAGTGTCCTCAGTCCATTTATTGATAACATTAAATGTTTGGGAAAGAGAATCCCTAAAATCTATACATACCTCTCCTTTGTAGAACCTATTCTGTGTTTGCTCAAAGAGGAAATGCAGCCAAATAAAGAAGTTTAAATGTACATCATAATAGTCAATATATCTACTTTGCACTCTGGAGGTTCGGTGCCCTTAGGGGACCACACTCTGAATTAAAAAGATCAACAATCGCCTTCAGAGGCTCTTCTGCCCCCCACTTTCCCGTTAAGGTAGGTGAGTGTCAGGTCACTTCCTCACCCTGGATTTGCTGTCGTGTTTTATGTCTACCTTCGGTGCATTCCTTCTACATTACTCCTGTACGTTCTGGGCTCTCCTTGCCCGAGAGCAGGCAAGTTGGGGGCCTCCTCCTCCTCCTAATACAGTGAGCAGCCCAGAACCGGCTCGGCACTCGAACCACAGGAGAGTCGTGGGGTGAATTCATCCTATTAAATACACCATTAGAATCCACACTTCTCATGAAAATTTTAATGGACTTTATTTTTAGGGCAGTTTTAGGTTCACAGCAAAATCGCGAAGAGAGCTGTTTTCCCACACACCTCCCAGCCCAACGCGTGTATTAGCCTCCCCACCGTTGCCACCTGCGTCTGTTTTGGTGCATCACCCCTGAGACCCCACAGCTTACAGCAGCTTCTACTCTCGGTGTTACGCATCCTACAGCCTTGGGCAAATGTATGATGACGTGGATCAGCCATTAGCAACGGTAGAGAGGAGCTTCACTGCCCTGAAAGTCCTCTGCGCCTTGCCCACCCATTCCTCCCCTCCTAACCTACCCCTGGCCACTACTCATCTTTTTACGGTCCCCACAATTTTGCCTTTTCCAGAAGGTCATACAGTTGGATCATTCAGCAGGTGGTCTGTTCAGATTGGCTTCGGTCGCTCAGTCGCAGGAATTCAAGGGTCCTCCCTGTCTTGAGCTGGTTTGAGAGCTCGCTTCTTTTTGGTGACTAAATGATATTTGATTGACTGCAGTACACGCTTTACTTATCCATTCGCGACTGAAAGACTTGGCTGCTTCTAAGTGCTTTGACGTCTACATTTGGGGGAAATTCTAGGTCACTATTGCTTTAAGTATTTCCTAGGTTTCTTTCTTTCTTCTCCTCCTGGTATTCCCATGATGTGTATCGTATACCCTTTGTAGTCCACTATTCTTGGATATTTTTTTGTTTGTTTTTCCTCTTTGTTTCAGCTTTGAAGCGTTCTTTTCTTTCTTTCTTTCTTTCTTTCTTTCTTTCTTTCTTTCTTTCTTTCTTTCTTTCTTTTTAAGATTCTATTTATTTATTCATGAAGAGGCAGAGAGAGAGAGAGAGGCAGAGACACAGGCTGAAACAGACTCCTCGCAGGGAGCCCGATGTGGGACTCGATCCCCGGACCCCGGGGTCACGTCCTGAGCCAGTCAGATGCTCAACTGCTGAGCCGCCCGGGCGTCCCAGTTTTGAAAGATTCTATTTAAATATCTTCAAGCTCAGAGATCCTTTCCTCATCCCAGTCTACCAAGAAGCCCATCAAAGACACTCTTCATCTCTATGACAGTGTTGGTTTTTTATCTCTAGGATTTCTTTGCAGTTTTGAGAATTTCTGTCTCTCTGTTTGCATTTCCCGCCTGTTATTGCATTCTATCTACTTTATCCATTAGAGCCCTTAACATATTAATCTCAGTAATTTTAAATTCCCGGTCTGATAATTCTAACATCCGTGCCATTGATGAGTCTCGTTCTGATGCCTCCTCTCTTCCTTCAAATGGTGTCTTTTGCCTCTTAGATGTCTTATAGTTTTTTGTTTCTTTGTTTTTTGCTTTGTTTCGTTTTGTTTTTGACAGGCAGATAAGATGAACTGGGCTAGAGGTCAGGATTTCCTTTCTCCCTCATGAAAAGATGGATGGGGCTAGAGCTGGGTGTTCTCATTCCCCTAGGTCAGCTGGGCTCTGATAAAGCTTCAGGAGATCAGTCTCTGGTTAAATAGTTTCCTCTGAGGAAAGTCCTTGTTACTGAGCACAGAATTATCTGGGATATTTCAGAATAGTTCCCTTTCCCCTCTCCCTGCTTGAGACACAAGGGGATTTTTCTCTGATTATTCACTGTGAGAACCTGAAAGAGCTCCAGGAGGTAAAACTCACAAAAGTGTGGTGGCCCTCCAATGAGTAGGTCCCCCTGGAGTTTTTACCTCTCAAACTTGTACACAAAGTCCCTAGCAATTTGTCAGTGACATGTCAGGTTTTCCTATCCTGCCACTGGTTCCCCTGGAGGCTTCCGTTCGTGGATTTCCACTACGTAGGCTGCCTCTCTCACTATGTGCCTCCCCGCCTCTCTAATTCCGGGGGTAGGGATTTTCCCCGTGTTAGGGACTGAACGTTTGCGTCCCCCATTGTGATGGTACCTTTGGGAGCCTTTGGGAGGTGAGGAGGGAGGGGCCCTCAGGAATGGGATTCGAGCCCTTCTAAGTGTCAGGAGAGAGCTTGCTGCTCCTCTCTCTGGTCCCTGCATATGAGGAAGGACACGCCACACTCGCTCTGACCTTGAGCTCCAGCTTTCCACAATGTGAGAAGCGAATCTCTGTTGTTTATAAACCACCCAGTCTATAATAGTTTGTTATAGCAGCCCGACCAGTCTAGGGCATTCTCTGATTTCACTTCTCTTATGGATCTAAGAATGGTTGGTAATTTTTCAGTCTGTCCAGTTTTTCTTTCTTTTTTTTTTTCAGTTCAATTTCTTTCTTTTTTTTTTTTTTGGTCCAGTTTTTCTAACTTGTTGTTAGAACAGAGCGATAACTTCTAAGTCCAGACCAGAAATTGGAAGTCCTGAAAATTTACATCAAAATCTATTCTGCATATCAGGAGGAAATATTACATTAATTAATATCCAGAGGAATCCTTACATTAATTAAGAAGGTTACTTTCCCCAAAGGAGGTCGACTTTTAATTCTCCAAGTAAATAGATGTGTCTTCTCTACCCCTGCCTAGACTACACACTCATGTATGGGATGGTGCCTAGGCAAGAGAGTTTCACATGTTTTTCCTCATTAAATGAGCTCTAAGGTTATCCACTGGTGCTCCAATATAGAGAAAACAGCCTGAGCATCAAGTCAACCTAGAATGAAGCAGGTCTAAGCAAAAATGGGAGAAAAAAAAAAAAAAAAAAACAGTTTCCTGAACAAATTATTTGAGCACTGGGGTTCACCCAGTTGTGAAGGTGAGGACAAATATTTCTTGGTTCAACAAGCCAGTAAACTCCTACCTACCCCGATTTCTTTCAACTTGATCTAATTAGAATTGTGTTTCTCTCGTTAGCATTGAGAAGGACCTTGACCAACATAACTCTCCTATCTCTCACTCTGTGGCATTACTCTGGCCTATTCACCATTCTAGAGGACACAATAGTGGTTTTCTAGATGTATAATAACCTGCATAATTTTTATAGTGGATGTTTGTATTATATTAATTTCTTTACTATGGCTTAAAAAGAGAAATTTTCATATGTTCCCAAAGATATACCCCAGTGCTTTTCCCAGTAAGCAAAGGTACATGGCCCTAAATCCACCTAAATGCCTTTAAAACTTAAAAACATAACAAAATACATTTGACCTGGTTTTTAAGGCTTATTAACCTCCTCTTAATTCTCCAAATTCCTGGCTTTTATTACCACAAAGCGCTCTATGTTAAAACAGGTTCCTATTTTGTAGGTACAATGTCCTTCATTTTTCTTTTTTAACCAGAAACTCTACATTTTCTATTTATTCACTCATTTATTCTCTCAACAATATTTCTGAATGTCAACTATGAACCGGCAGTTGTGGTGGATGCCAGGTTGAAAATAAAAACAAATATGATAATTATTAAATATATAAACGTATATATTTGACAGTTGTTCAAATTTACCAGAGATACCCCAGAATGGAATCCTGGTTTCTGATTCCTCTTACAATGCTCCTTTTAAAATAAAAACTTACTTCTTTTATATAGCAACAACGATTGTTTTTCCCCACTTGGTTAGATGGGTGAAAAAAATCTGCATTCTTTTGCCTAGACATAAACAAAAATCGCTCAAACATCATTTTATCCAAAGAGAGGAGTGATAATTCTTTCCAGTATGCATGGTTTCTCAAGAAGACACAAAATATCATCCTCATTTACTAGAACTCAGCCATGAAAGCACGTATCCCTCATCAAAGAAAGCATTTAAAAATTAAGCTTCTCTTTAAAATATCCATTTTACTAATTGAGAAGAGAATTGCCAACAACATTTTGACAATAATAGCATCGCGGGCTTTAATCAACTTTTAAGAAAAGTGCTGAAATGGCTTATTTTCGGTGACACCCAGACACATATTGGAGAAAGACATGGGCTAAATACGGAGAGACCTTGGACTCTACCTCCTTCCAATCTTCATCTGACCTGCTGTGTGACCTTTGGCAAATCCTCAATTTCTGGGCCTGAGGTCAATGAGTCCAAGCCTCTTATTTTTAAATGTGCAAAGGATAGCATTTCATGTTTTGTTAAAATGCAGAAGTTTGCTCGGTTAAACTCAACACCAAAAAAGTCAAATGGAAATTTATACTAATGGCTGTTATTATTGCCCAGGTAAGCAGGAGATTTAGTGATTCATTCATTCTTACCATTTTCACTCATTTAGCCCACTCATGTATTTCATTTCTTTCGAATTAAAAGTCAGTTTTTTTTTTTTGGTAAAGGGCAGATAATAAATATCTTATTCTTTACAAGCTGTACAGTCTCTGTCACCATGATTCAATTGTGTCACGTAACAGCAATACAACAATACATCATAGACCGTACATAGACAAATAGGTGTGGTCGTGTTACACCAACTTTATTTACAAAAACAGGCAGGGAGCCATATTTGCCGAAGAGCTAACATTTTTTAAACAAAAAACAGATATGATTTAAATTGGGCACTAGGCACCCCGGTAGTACTTTTACATGTTTACCCTGTTTAATTCTAACACCCCAAACCCCATTCATTCGATGTGCCATAGACAGCAGAAAATAAGACACAAATTCTTACAGATTTTAAATTTCTGTGTAGAAATAAATTCAACAAACTAATTAATACAACACAAGCAAATTATGTGAAACAAAATAAAACAGAGTAAAGGCGTGGAAAGTACTGGGGTACCGTCTCAGACGGATTAGTCCTGAAGTCGTGTATGATACGTTGATGTTTGAGCAGAGACCTAAATGAAGTCAGGGTATGCTCCTAACATGAGAAGTGTTTCAGAAGAAGAAGGAGGAAGTGGGAAAACAGAAAAGGCCCTGGGATGGGAGCGTGGTTTTCCTGTTAAAGGAAAAATCAGGACATTAACATGAGAAAAGACACATGAGCAAGGTGGCCCGATGGGAAGTTCCCTGCTTCTGTCTTCCCTCAACAATAATCTGGCATCTATCCACATATAAAAATCCACTTTAGGATCCAGGTAGGAGATGCTGGAATCTCAGTGCTAAAACCTAGGAGAGCCACTTTGAGAAATCCACTCAAACCCGGCCCCAGATACAGACCCAAGACCCAGACACCAGTCCCTTACCCCTGAGGGCTAGCCTAGCCCCATCTGACTGTAGTCCTGTCACCAGCAACACACACCAAGGGAGGAGGGGGGAGCCTCGCCCACCCATGCCTCTGGTAACAGACACACAGACTTTGGTCTCAGCTGTGGACCCTGAGGTGGCTCAGGAAAGGCTCCAGCCTCTCTCCACCGTGGCCCCACGGGCCCTGGAGGTGAGCCTGCCAAAGTCAGCCCAAGTGTAGATTCTGAAAGGGCTCTAATTGCACTCCAGGCTGTCCCAGCCAGTCACTGAATAGTCCTGACGACTCAGGGACACGGGAGGACACACTCGTGTCTGCACCACTGAATATCCTGAAAGGGCCTTATAGCACTTGGCTCCAGGGCTGTGCATGTGCATGTGTGCAGCCACACAGGCCCCTACTCCCCGCCATGCAGCCTATGAGCAGTCTAGCCTGCCCAGGGCCTGGTGGGAAGCACCCCCATCTGTACCTCAAGAGCCAAGTCTACAGACCTCAGCCTGGTTATGGACCCCGAAACAGCCCAGGACTGGGCCCCAGTGCCTCTCGACCATATCAAACTCCAGGGCTAGTTCTGTCCACCACGGGGCCCACAAAATGACCACGCCGAAGCATTCCCAGGGACCTGACACCAAGCCTGCTGTCTGAGGACCCGGACAGAGGCCCTCATGAGAGCCCTTGTCCCAATGCCACCCTACTGAACTGTACTCTAAAGGCAGTCCCAACCACCCAGGGGCAAGACAGGACCCACAGCCATCCGAGCCCCTGTAGTAAGCCTGCCAACTGTGAACCTCATTGCAGGCGCAGTGACAGTTTCATGACACACAACGGTGGTTCCAGAGGTAATTCGTCTGCCTGCACGACTGACTGGTGTGATTTTTTTTTTAATGTGGTACACAGATACACAACAAAATATTATTCAGTCATAAAAGAAGGAAGCCCTGCCCTTTGTGACAACATGGATGGATTTTAAGGACAGAAATATGAATTAAGTCAGACAGAGAAAAAAAAATATTGCACGATAATCACTTTAAAAGTGCAGAAGTCACTCTCAGAAACAGGGCATTGTATTGCATGATTGAAAGTTGTAAAAGAATGGATCTTAAAGTTTCTCACATAAAAAAAATGGTAATTATGCGAGGTGATGGAGATGTTAACTAATCGTAACTGTGATAATCATTTGGCAGCATATATATATATACACACACATATATATATGTTAAATCACCATGTTGTACACCTTAAATTTTCACAATATTATATGTCAATATAATATCTATAAATATATATATCATATATAATATCTATAAATCTATAAATCTATATTATATATATAATATAAATATACTATATCTCAATAAATCTAGGGGGGAAAGGAAAGTAATGTGACCAGAGCAACTAAGCAAGCACATAGTTTGATGGAGGTGAGGTCAGAATGGCAGCCCTTCACCAGCCAGGCAGGGCCATGGAAACCATGGCGGGGAGTTTAGAGTCCATTCTGAGTGATCTGGGAGCCAGGAGAGAGATAAAGAGAAGAGTCATATGATTTCATATATATTAAAAAAAAATCACTCTGGCAGGTATAATGTGCTTTAGGGAGGGAGCAAGGTGATCACAAACATCTACTACATAATTCAGGCAACAGATTATAAAAAAAAGGGACTGTGATGATAGTGGGAAAAAAAATAACAAAAATTAGATAAATTTTCAGGTCAGATGTTGTAACCTCACATTAACAGAGACCAAAAATGAATCAGGAGGTCTTCAGTGATGTTTTCCAAGTGCAAACAGGTAGGACGTATCAGGATCCATAGTGTTCCTACCTCCAAAGCCTCACAGACAGATACACTTTAACTCCCTTGATCTCAATCACATGTAGATCCAAATTCAGGTAAATGGTCAAAAAAAAAAAAAAAAGTAGGAAGATACACTGTTCTCAAATCAATGCGTCCCCACAATGTTCTGCCCTGGTCATGCAATAATTTTCCTCTTTCCTGTAGGATTCATTACCTAATTTTTGCCTATTACTTCTTGGGGAATATAGTATCTGAGCAAATGCGGAGATAGTCCGAAGGGATCAGAGTAGGAAGATTAATTAAAGGAAGGGCTTAGAGCTATCAAACAGTCACACTCGTGCACGCTCTGTCAATGGCTCCACACATCCCCTCGAGGCTGCAGCCTCCCTGAAGGACGCCCCTGCTTCAGAGCACCACCACCATCTCCCTCCCTGATCCGGTGAGTCCACACATCCCAGTTTAACCCCGTGTCCCCCAGAAGACATCCAGCAACTATTAGGATGGGACAGAACCAAAAGTCAGAGCCAATAGTTGGCCAAGTGGCTTCTGGACTCCCTGTGATGACAGCCCTGGTACCCTCACTACTTTGGTCGGCGGGAGGTGCCCAGTGCATGAGCACCCTCTGCTAACCATCCTTACCTCAGTAATTTTCAGAGAATAGTTTTAGAAATGTCTGTTAATTTTTATTAAAAAAATAACCAATTCTTATGAAATGAAGACCGAGTTTTATCTCAGGCTTCAAGCAAATATACATCAGTCCTCAAACAGTGGAAGCCCGAGGTGAGTTTCACACTGTCTTTCAGAGATCCCCCAGCTGGCCGGGCCCTCGCTGTCCACGGGAGGGAGGGACGTGCCTGCTAACACCCACTCTGTTTCCCTGCCTTCTCCATCTCCCCACTGGTGCTTCCTGGGAACACCATGCAAATAAACTTTAAATGTAGACCCTTGCCCCACAGTCTGGTCCTGGGGGATCCTCACCTAAGACACGGTTGCTCTACGACTCTAACGTTCTTTAGCATGTTGCTGATTGTGGCCCCACCTTCATCCCCGATAGCATATCGTTAGGATCTTGGAGCACAGTTTGAGGGCCTCTTCACTGATTCAGTGGTAAGGAATTTGGATGCTGAAGTTATAGAGACTGAAACTCTAGCTAAAACTCTTCCACGAAAAAAAAATAAATAAATAAAAATAAATAAATAAAAAAAAAATAAAACTCTTCCACGTATTAGTGGCAAGACTTTGGCAAAGTCAGTAGCTCTTAAATTGTGGTGTCTTCATCTCTCTGCACACTGACAACTTTTCTACCTCACTTATTCTCATTTTTAACTCAGAAAACACCAGGTAATCTAGACCTTCAGCTTTCCCAACATGCCTTTCTTATTAAACTATTACTACCTGCCACCCTGTCTCGATATGTTTACTCAGCACATGCCTTTTATTTCTGTTGAAATCCACGTGGTTCTGAATTGGAAGATGTCCTCAAAAGTCATCATCCTCACTCAAACGGGGAAACAAAGTCATCAACATTACACAGACAGGAGAATGTCTAAGTTTGGGATGATATTGTGCATTTTCTTCTGCCAGTCCATCTTTTTGGATAACCCAGTGATGGACATTACCAACATCACGTTAAACTCACTTGAGCACCTAAATTTACTCAAATCACAACATTCCTACAAGGCAGGTATTGTTTCCATTATTAGCTGTGAACACTGAAACTGATTATAGTAACTAAGATTTACTTAGTTTCATGGGCAATAAATGTCAATATTTGAAACCTGGCCTGTTTTGGCACCAAAGCCGGAACTAAAATAAACTATTGTGTATTCCATTGAACGTCACATATGTTTACACTCAAGTCACCCTTCTCAGTTTCTACTTTTACCTAATGCTAATTATGACCCACAAATCAACCAAGATCAAATGATACATGGCAAATAGCTGATAAACAGTAGTTTCTATTATTACTATTACTACAGTAATTGTTTAGAGAAGTATATTTTGAATTCATGAGATTTGTTCAAATGCTATTTTCTATTTATATTTCAAGAAAGAATCCTCTATTTAGCTTCAGAAATCCAGTACACAGACAAGTGTCTGATATAAAAACACATGACTTGTACTTGAAATTTCTATCTAATCAAACTTTGATTTTTCTTTTTTTTTTTCTTTTTCTTTAAATTAAGCTTCATGCTTCTATACTTGAACAGTCACTATAACCAAAAGTTCATTAAGTGTTTATCATGCATGAACTTGTTTAGGAGCGGTTGTTTCAGTTCAAACTCATCATTAAATTCTTTTTCCGAGTTCATTGCTTATTATATATATTTGACTTTATAACTTCCAAATCTGACCATTGGGCTAGTTCAGAAGTTCTGCAAGTCATATAATATCTTTTGATAATATATTTTCCCTTAATATAGAGTAGTGTCTGCTTTTTATAAACAAAAACCAAAAGTGTCCAATATCCAGCAATAGTGCTTACTAGAAGGCACCGCCTCGGTAGATTAATCACTGAATATGTAGAAAGGGGCTCTGGGTTTCAGACTGGCTAATGCAAAAGCCTGGAAAATTCTGGGTTGCTTGCACACTCCTCAAATAAATCTCTTAGGTATCTCCAAAATATCTTTTGCGGTTCTCCTGGTTTCTGTTTTCTAAAATCTCTGAGCTGGGAAAGAAACAGAATTCTAAAATTGAAGGTACTTACTTCAGTGACTCAAATGATCTTTCAAACCATTAATTTGTGGCTAATACCCAATCAACAACAACAAAAGGAGCATACATAGGGCTCTTTTAACAAGGCTTTGCAATTCTCCCTCAAAGGGGAGAATTGATAATCAAATTAAGCTTGCTTAGTTTTCATGCATCTTGTATGTTTACCTTGAGAAAATGAGTCTTTTCTTTATTTCGATAATCCTGACTTTTTCCAAATTTGCTTTGTGTATTTTAAAGGAACTTGATCATCATCTATTGAATTAGGGTAAAAAGTAAGAAAAACACACACACACACACACACACACACAAATATTTTTGTTCCTAATTTCTATGAAGCCTTCTTTCAAATTCAGAACCAAATCATAAACTATTGACTTGATACTGAAAAATGTTCTCCCAAGGAGTGTAAGTTCCTGGCATAATCAAATTCCAAAGACACAGGATTTTTTTTGCTATATCCGGAAACATTAATTCTTATTTATCACTAAGTGATGGATTGCATTGACAAAAATATTCATAATTTAGGTGTTATAAAAAGAAATCCAAAAATTTATCATCTGAATCATAACTTATCCCACATCAGAAGAAGTCCTTCTTAATGTAAACGACTACCAAATGTTTTAAGTATGACATACTTAGCTGACAAATTGAACGTCAATTAAAAAATATATATATGTATATATGTATAGTATACTTAAACATACATTATTCTCAATTGTGGTTTCTCAAAGATACAAATTTAGAGTTCTATAGAGAGGTGAAAAGTGTTGCAATATAGATACATGTTTTTTCACATTAAAATGCAACATTAAACTTTGGGAAGTTTTAAGATTTTACTCTTTTTTGCAGTGTTTTGTTTTTTTCATGAAATATTCCATTTCCAGTGGCAGTTCCAGAGTACACTTGAAACTTTTAAGACATCAAGAAAACTCAAAGAAAAGGCCTTTCGATTCTTACCACAATTTTGTAAGCACAGACCAACTTTCAAATATTTTTAAAAGAAAGACTTGGAATCTTAATTTAAAAGTTCAGCTTGTATATTTGCTCAACTGCAACCCTTATTAAGAACATTCAAGATTCTTCGGTTACAAGATAAACATGCATTCCTTAAGCAAAGAAATCATATAGAGAAATATGGACTGACAAATATTAAATATTTCAAGGTGTAGAGGAATCTTGTTTTTACAATATGACATGTGGAGAATTATGTTTAAATGACATTACATTTTCCATCAGAAATAGAGTTAGTTTACATCTTCTCAGTATTCCATTTTAAAAGAAGCTGCTTTTGGTGCATTTTCAACACACTGAATGATTCATAATTGTCCACATCTCAGGCTCGTCAGAAAAATAATGGAGGCAGTGGAAACTTTAAGTTCTAGAATTGAACGAATTGTTAGAAATCATTGTTTTGTTTAGTTTTTTTCTTCTTCTTCTTTACTTCTTGTAAGAATTTCTTCCGTGTTAAAGGAGGACGTGTCAAGTGAGTGTAGTGCGGAGCAGCTTCCTAAAACTTTTTGGTCTTCCCTGATCTGCACTGACTGTTTAGAAAACAATCAGAAAATCGCCCCTCAAGAGTCTGCAGCTTGGGAGTCCCTTCGTATGAACAATCTCAGCTGAACGTCATTTCAGAGTCCTAACAGAAACTTGATAAATTTAACAGGAGATTGTTCAGTCATCTCTATAAGTCTAGCACCGTTCTAGATGCTATTTATGATACAAAACTAATGTAGAAAACAATGCCTGCCCCCCCCCCCTTGGGAATGGTTTACAATCTAAACTTACCTGCCTATAGTAGTGTTATTCACCTCAGTACTGGATATGAATAGTTATTTATTGCTAACATTTCATGAGACATGGTGGTCGTATTTTGCAATCACAAAGTCAATGAAATAACCTTGGAAGCATTCTTTCTATCATTTGTGATTTGATGCAAAAACTTTGATAAAAAAAAGTCTTTATAAGAAAATAAAAATTAGATTTCACTGATATATATGGTTGATATATATTGATAAGTGAATCGATATATAAATTTGATATATACTGATTATAAGTTGAGATATAACTTTGGTATATATTGATATATAATGATAAATATATTGATATAAGGATAAATAAATTTCATTTATAATATAAATATATATATATATTAAACGAAACAAAACACCTTTTCATGGGGGATAAGTGCAATTACTTGCAAGTGAGACTATGTTTGAAAACACAGAACACAATTTTGTACTAATGATTCACAAATCAAAAAGGGCCAGACAAGCCAGGCACACCTCTAGAGAGGAGTTATCCGGTTAAGAAATGAGGAGAATTTGGGAGGAAGAGCAAGCCTGGAGAATGAGGAGACAGAAAAGAAGACCAGCACAAGGTTGGTTGGTCGTGAAGGTACAGTCGGGCTAAAGGGTCCCCGAACCAGTGTGGGCTTCTGGAGTATCACGATGGATGAAGCACCTCTGATGTGCCTCCCTGACCCCCCTTCATTGGGGGACCTATTGTTCCCATTGCTGGGGCTTCCGTCAGCTGTCAGCCCTTCAGGACTTCCTCTGCCACAGACACCACCTTGATCACAGGGACAAGTGCCACTAAAGGGCAGTGTGGGAATAGGAAGAGCCGAAATCCTGGCCCGATGTGGGACAGCGCTGAAGGGCCATTCAAGCTCGGAGCTTGCTGTGACAAGTGCATCACAGCTTGCCCTCTCCCTCTCTCCAGTCCTGCTCCCTCTCCTTCCCTTGCAGGGCTGTGGGCCCCACGTTATTCCTCAGCATAAACATCCCGCCTACTAAATTTCACCCCAGAACTAGCTTTCCTGTGAACCTAGCCTGTGATCGCATGAAAAGGACATTTAGCAAAAATGTTATAGAAACTTTGCTAGTTTAGCTTAATCTTAAACAAGACAATGTCCTTAAAAATACGAAAGATTATAGGTAAGGAAGGAAATGCAATAGGTTGCTAAAGACAATTATTCTTTTAAAGTCACCTTGAACTTTAGGAGAGAGCATAGCTTGACCATCAGCTTCTCCCCCCCACCCCGCTTTAATTGTTCAACTACTACCCAAAATAGTTTAGAACATCTTCTGAAAAATCATAGGTCAACCTAAATTATATTTATTGTAAAATCACTGTGGAGTTTAGACAGTGTTTTCAGCTTCCAAGATCTTAGAAAGGTAATAGCTTACATCACATCTGATTATGTCATCCTGCAGCAGTTAACTTTGTGTTTTAGAAAAATATCCCACATCTAAGTACATATTCTTGCCCTTGTTTTTATTTCGTGGGGTAGTGTGGATAAATTAAAGAAAAAAAAAAAAAAAACCTCAGCCCTGAATATGAGAGAAAGAGGTTCAAATGCAGAGTCCTCCACTAACTGGATATATATTCACAAAATTTCTGTTACTGTTGTACTCGGATCTTCCCTTATGAAGTCAATTAAAATTAAAGAGCTCATATAAATCACCAATAACTCCCTAGACCAAGGATGAAAATCACTTTTTCATACCATCTGAAAGTTTTAATACTCTGATAACAGGGGACATTCTATTGAGAAGAATTCTGAATCTATAACTGAGTTTATGTACCTATTTATTTTTTTTAAGGAAAAACCCATATCGTACCCAGTGGTATGCTGGAACTGACTTGTATAGACTTGTAAGAGCCAATTATCATATAATTAGGAATTCTATGAAGTGGCTGTTAAGCATAAACATTATTAAAGATTAAATAATAAAAATGTACAATTAAATTATACTACAAAGATAAGAAAGGATCAGAATTTGCTGCATCCTAAGTATTTTACTACATTCTAATAATATCTATGCTCTTGAGGTTATTTATAGCTCTTGTATCTGTGTAGTGGAAAATTGCGTCCCCAATGTCACTGTGCAGCTCTTTCCAATACCACACTTGGTAATGCCACACTAGAGCTTGAAATTGGCCCCGGCAGGATTATATATGTGCAGCCCAGAAACCAGCCAACGCCACAAATCAAAGCCCTCCTCCACCAGCCTGCCCCCCACGCCACCCCCATCCCGCCCAGAGTCGGCTGTTAAGCCCTTACCAGCACTCCATCCACTGTAAAGTGTCTACAACGTGACATTTCTGTCTGTGCCTAACTCACATTAAACCTTTGAATCCTCCACAAGACTGTGAAGTCGCTACTACTATTACTTTATTTTACAGGTGAGGAGCCTGGGCCGGGTGTTTACAGTCTCCCTGCCTGCGGCCCACACTGCGTAAGTAGTAGGACCAGAATCTGAATGTGGGCAAACCTCACCCCCCAGACTGCTTCCAAACACTTCCCTCTGTTGGATGCGCTGGGGCTGATGATCATACCTGCCTGGGAAGGAGAACGGAAGAGGAGCCAGGGCCACATTATTGGGTACCCTAGTCTAGGTCAAGGGCACTCCTTCCCTAGGATGTTGCTGAGCAGAGTCTGGCACTGTCATATGCTTCAGTTTCCTCCTCTGAAAAATATCCACTGCAGTCACCTCTACTCATGTCTAAGTGAGGCCAGAATGAGATAATGCAGCAGAGTGTCTGGTACACAGCAAGTCCCTTCATTTTAGTTATTTTTCTAATTATAGTTTGCATGTACTAACGCAAATGGTCATTTTATTTGACTATAGCAATTTTACAGAAACAACGATTTTCTTGCGGAGTAAACAGGTTGGAGAAGAGTGAAATGCTACGGAAGGACGAGAAACACAGGAGACATCACACAGAACAGGATGGTTAGGAAAGAGAAAATGAGTAATGAGTGTGAGAGAGAAAATTCATGTCAGAGAGAAAATACAGACCCCAAATAAAGCAAAGAGAAAAATGAAGAAGGAACACAAGGACACTTTATTAAATTTCTGCATGAGCTTAATGTGGATAATGGTATCATTAACAAATTTCAAGATTACTTCTAACCAGGGCAGATAATTTAGTTCTCCTATAGCACCCACTATTGTTTCCCTGTCTGGACACCCTTGTAATGTATTTGTATATGCTTGCCAAGACAGGCAGGGACTTAGAAACACACAGACTTTATTTTTTTAATTTTTTAAAAGATTTTATTTATTCCTGAGAGACACAGAGAGAGAGAGAGGTAGAGACACAGGCAGAGGGAGAAGCAGGCTCCCTGCAGGGAGCTCGATGTGGGACTCGATCCCGGGACCTTGGGATCATGCCCTGAGCCGAAGACAGACGCTCGACCGCTGAGCCCCCCAGGTGTCCCCACAAACTTTATGTCTGCACAAATATTTATCACACTTAGTACTTTGTATAAAATAGAACTCAATAAAAGTTGAAGTTAAATATTAAAGTTTGAAACATTTAAAGAAATATGCCACACATCTTGTGAATTTTCCATAACAAGGAAAATTTAAAAAAATCATATATTCTCATGATCCCTCAAATCCATTTTATGATGATTTAGAAGCTGATGACTGGTCCACAAAAATGGCGTGCTGAAAAACAATCTCCATTTTATGGCATATGATTCAAAACTGATTTTTATTGTAAATCTTTGCCCTAAGTGATCTTCCAAAACAGAAAACGAAGGATGGTGGGAATACTTGCTGTGCTTCTAAATCAGTACTTGCCTACAGATCAATTCTACTCAAATTAATTTAGATCCTTTGGCACATTTTTACTAAACATCACATTATTGAAAATGTAAAATATGCCAAGCCAGCTACTGAGAGGAAAGTATTTCAGTACGAGCTGCATTTAAGGTTTCGCTGGCACCTAATTATGAAATATATGATAAATTATAAAGCATAAATATAAACATAATTATTGTACAACATTCAGAGAAGAACATGAGGTTTCTTAATAAGCCCAGAGAAGAATTTATGATTATTAATTATTCAGATAAAAGTCACAGACATATTCCACATAGCAGGAAACCCTTAAGTTCTGCATCAGGAGGCAGCATGCTGCTCACCACTGTGCTTCTCGGTTCTGCTTGAAACTTCCATCAGACACAGATGGTGGAGGGTGAGCGATGCAAAGAATCTGGACCAGAATTTGACCAGGAGGCTCCTCCATACGTGCTGTCAAATGACTTGTATCTGCGCCTTAACCACTGGTGTCCTGAGTGAGGAACTTGTTTTCATTATAATAAAAATTTCAGGGCACTGTGATTTAAGTCATTTAAGACATACAAGACCCTGTGCTAGATGCAAGAGATTAAACGGCACAGTTATTCATTCAACTACAGCAAAAACAAAAACGGAACAAAAAACAAATCCCACAAGAAAATGCATCGAATCTATATACCTGAAACTCTGTGAGGCTCTGGGAATATAAAAGTAGGAAACCGCCCCTTTCCTTTAGAGTTAAGTAAAGCAAGATCTGACTCTCAGGAGAGGCTGGGTAACTCAGTGGAAAGAGCATGTCCCACGGAACTAGACGGACCTGCCTTGGATCCTGAACTCTTCCACCCATTGCAGTCGCAAGATAAATCAGATGAACTTGACAAAATTGGGTCTTCATCTTTAGAACTGATGCTATAAAAAATAATAATAATAAAATAAAATAAATAAAATAAAATAATAAAGTAAAATAATAATAAAATAAAATAATAAAATAAAATAATAATAAATAAATAAAATAAAATAATAAAGTAAAATAATAATAAAATAAAATAATAAAATAAAATAATAATAAAATAAATAAAATAAATAATAAAACAAATAAAATAAATAAAATAAAATAAAATAAAATAAAATAAATAAAACTGATGCTATACCTAACTCATTGAATAGTTGTGAGGATCAATTAAGATACTTTGAGATTCTGGCACAGTGTCTAACACATTAAACACTGTGTTTAATGTGTCAAACAGTCAATATAATTACTGATAATATTCTCATCATAAGCTCCATAGCACTCCCACCAATGTTCTTATAAATATATTTTGTATCAATATATAATATGCTCTTTGCAAATCCTCATATTATGTATTATCTAGTCTTCATAAACACAGACTTTTGTTTCAAATATTAATATATAATTTTTATCTTCTACCTGAGCTAAATTAAGGAGTTTTCTTACTATCTTAAGATGCAGGGAAATAAAAGCCCCTCTGAATGTAGGATTGTTCTGACATTAACAAATGACAAACTTTAATGTAACTGTATGACATTCTGTAATTGTTTAAATTAAAAGAAATATAGATATTTAAAAAAAGAAATATAGATGCTGAACCAACTTAGCAACTTATGGATAGATACCATTTGAGGGAAGGTTGGCAATGACTATTAGGTAAACAGAAACATATTTTAAAGATGCCAATAATCTAGCCAAGTCTAGGGACTTATTTTTACCTCATTGGGAAGGTTAAACTGGAATACAGCAAAGAGAACAGAAGGATAATGAAGAAGTTATCATGCATGTGTAACTTGTATGTATTAACCATGATGTTAAGCACTTATAACTTAGATATATCAGGATAGTAAAGATGTAGGGTACATGACACTGCCCTTAATTTGCCATGAAAAAAAAAATGAGGGAACAGGCACCTGAACGTGAGTTTTTAAAAACTCACATGATATTTGCCCCACGTGACATGACTGGTTAGCAGAATCATATTTTAAACCTAAATCTATTAGTATAACTTTTTTTTTCTTCTGCGGGGGAAGACCACTGCTATGGAATCAGGTACCAGGTTTTGGGTAGGACAAGTCTAAAGAAATAAACCTAATGTCACTGTGTGACTACATTTCTACTACCTTATGTGTAATCTGAAGTCATAATAACCATAGATGCATCTTCCATTCAAAACATGGAAGGATAATTAAATTCCAAAGCTTAACTCTGGAAAGTATTTTTCATGTTCAGTAATGGGCTGAATTATTGCCAATTTTTCTACAGTTATGCAACTTGTGGAATTTTATTTTTATTTATTTATTTTTAGAAACTAATTACAGATAAACTAATGTCTGTTTAAGTTCCGAGACTTGCATTTTCCCCTATGGCTGACAGCACGTGTATCGAGTTTTATATGATATAATAAGCAATGTAAAATGCATAAGGCCAATCTGAGCCTTTTTTTTTTTTTAATGAGTCAGATCTAAAAGGGCCAAAACGTTAATTGGAGAGGAGGAGAGCTTTGGATGCTATGCTTGTTATTGTTCAATATTTCTGGATGACTAAGAAAGGTGCAGAGAAGCTTATCTATTAAGCAGTCCTCAGAAAGCTAGTCTCACATTCAATTCCTCTCCCTCCAATTCTAATTGTTAATTCATGTGTAAATACTAATCCACCTCAAGAAGTGGCGATGAATGTTATCCGATATAATGTGCATGATGTGTGGTGAACTAAAGCTCTGTAATATGTTCAAAGACCTACCATGGCTTTGTGTATTAGTGCATTCCCGTCTTCTATTAAGGGAAAAGAAAAAACAGCTAAGGCTGGGCTGTATGGTACATTGGCTGCTCATAATTTCTGCTGATATCTTTCTGTCAGCATTATTTCCTTTGGTTTATCACTTGCAGCAAACAGATTAGTAAACACCATTAGCTTGAGTCTAGTAACTACAGTCAAATTATCTTTGACCGGAGAAATAACCACACAAGAGATCATTTGCCACTAATGGGATCTGAGTGTTCTACCGAAGAGTAAACTCCGGTTATAATTACTGAAAGATGCCGTACCAAGAATTAAAAACAAATGTTTTTTTTTTTTTCCAGGAATCAGCGATATCTCATCAAAATTGTGCACATCCTTGTTAGAAATCAATTTGATTTTAGAGTGTTTGGAAAACAGTGGAATCCAACCTTGGTAAATATGGTGAAGTTAAGGTCCCATATGGATCTGCGCATAAGCTGGAGGATCAAGGAGTCAGTCACACTCCTTCATAGCTGCCTTTCCAAGATGGAAAAAACGAGCCAAGGCCTTTCTTCCATGTTTATGTTCTAATGTGCAATGTTTAGTTCATCAGTTACATCTAAAAAAATCCAAATTTCACTTTGTATTACTAAGAATTCATAATCTCCAAAACACTATACACCTTCAAATGGAATATTTCCAAAGTCTATGTATAAGTTTTTAAGCAAAAGTGAGACCAAAAGGAAGATACTTTCTTTTATCTTCCCAGAAACAGCATTTTAGTTATACTGCTGTGTGGAGACTTCTCACAGAGTGAGGTTAAAGAAAAAGAATTTAGAGCTTCCAGATAAATGGTGAGCTATTAATAATTTTATATCTAGTGTTTAATTATATGCTTCTAGCTTAAGAGTTAGTCTTATTGAATAATGCTACTTTTTTCAACCTTCATAATGTTAGTTGTTTGTGAGGAGTGAAAGCCTTTAGAATCAAGCCCCACTATTTGTCTTTTGGGCTTTAGAGATAAAATTAAATCTCTCTAAAATTTTCATTTTTTTCCAAGCAAATGTCTGAAAGACTTTTTACATTTAAAATGGAAAACTCATGGTGCATTTTGATTTAATGGGAATATGTTTATTCTTTCTGCTAACATTATCCCTGAGACAACAGTTCAAAATGATTGCACCTCTTACCTTGAAAACGATTACTTAATGAGTCAATAGATATGAATTTGGAGGAAATTTAGATAGAAGATCGAAGGCAGAATTGATGTTTTGTTAATCCTTTATTCTAACAATTGTTAGAAAGGGGGTGGTACAAGTGCTGCTATCTTAGTACCTTTTCATCACCAGGTTGTCTTGATAAAGTACAAAACAGCATACTAGACCTGAAAGATCTACGAAATCTGCTTCACCTAAGTCCTAGGAAGTCAAAAACACAGACACAGAAAATTCAACAATAGCATTTTCTACCTAAAATATATTCGATTTGAAACAAAATCAAAATGTGTATGTTGCTTTGTGAGGATAAAAAGATTACCTACTACCCCAACTTCCATTGCCCACATTCAGAGCATCATAGAAATGATAGTCAATAAATATATAGTCATGTAAGTAGAGATACTATTTCTTAAAAATCACATTCAAATCATCTAGGTTGTTTGCTAAAATTAAGTATTACATACAAAACCTAAACCAATAGATTCACTATCTCCAGAGATTAACAGCTGAGAAATCTACATTTCAATCATCTCTTTAGGTGACTTGTACTCATTAAAGATTGAGGTCCAGTGGGATAAAAAACAAAAAAAAAAACAAAAAAAAAAAAGAAAAAGAAAATTTGGACTTTGCTTTAACTAGTTCCTTAGCTTATTGGAGGCCCTTCCCACTCCCTTTGGCCATTACAAAAAGAGGAGTTATACATTATTCATGATCCAGCCAACCACATGTGGTTGTGGGAGTTCATATGTTTTCACTCATTCTTGTTTTCTGACAAATGTATTCAAGGTTTCACATTTTCCCAAGTACTGCTTTAGCTGTATCACACAAATTTTGATGTGGAGTGCTTTCCTTGTTATTAAATTCTAAGTATTGTGCAATGCTTCTGACTGCTTGATATATAATTCAAAATGCAGTTGCAAACAGAAACCATTTTCAAATAGTGGTTAGAAATAACTGAAATAACGCTATTGTGATAGCACTTCAAGTATACTGGAGTTTAAATAAGGTTTTGGCTATTGTCTACAATCCCAAAGACTAATCCAGCCATAATTTTTGTGAAATAATACATTATAAATTAAAAGAAACAAGTATTCTTAAAATTAAATCCTTGTAATATATAAAGATTTTTAATTTGATACCCGTTTATATTAGTAAAAACTACTTTTATTATGTAAAACCATTCAATATTACAGCTCTAAGAACATCCAGACATCCAGTATGCTGATTCTAGCCTTTCTCTCTCTCTCTCTCTCTCTCTCTCTCTCTCTCTCTATATATATATATATATATATATATATATATATATATATATATTAGATAACTATATAGAGATAATCATTAGAGTAATCATCAAATAGGGAAATCTAAATAAGACATGTGCATTCATACACTCACACAAGAACACTCAGGTCCTGTTGTCACAAAACATAGTGCCTTCTCCAATTAAAACCAAATATTAGAGCCAAATATTTAAAGAATAAATGAGAGGAACTGAATATCGGGTTAGCATGCCCCAGAGTTAAAGCTATAAATATCAGATTTAAAACATGCTTCAACTCAGAAGCACTAGAAAGGAAAAAGAAAAGAAAAGCTCTAGAGTAATGTCTTCCTTGACAATCAATTATTTTTTAGTGGCTAAGCCACAATTTTCTGCCAGGAATTCTTTTATTTGGGAAATGTATTTTCTAGTAGATCTCAAGGGCTATATCATCAGTTAAATATACCACAGATTGGGACAGGAGGCATAACCAATCTGTAGATAAACCTTTGTCCATCATACTGAGTACTTGGTACTTACCAAGGAACATGTTTACATGAAGAACATGGGCATGGCTTCTGGAAAGAACAACAATTATCTGTGGATAGTGATGTGCAAGAGATTAGAAGGGAAACTTAAAATTTCCATTGGAAGGAGTCTTTGTTTTTCCATAAATTATCTATATGCTGCTTCTGGGATATTTGCATTATAATTAGACAGCTTATATTATGGCTATTTAGGACCACAAACTATTTATGGCTATTTGTACAAAAGAAATCCAGGGACAAAAGATGAAGATACAGAGTAGAACATAACCTTAATTATTCTAAAACACCTACATGGACTTTTATATCAGACTTTGGAGGAAAATAATAGAATATATTAGGAACTGTACAGCTCTATATTGTCTCTACTGTCACTAATAAGATAAAATAAAAAGTAAAAAAATCTTCAAAATGAGGAATTAAATAATTACATTTACTGGCTATTGGAGATAAAAATGAACTTTCGACTATGTTTTCAATGCATCCTCACAACCACCCAGAATGTAATTCTTGGAATTTCAACTAAACAGATAAGAGAGAGATAGAGATAGATAGATAGAGAGAGAGAGAGAGAGAGAGAGAATAAACGATAAGTATCCCAGAGGTAAAGGAAATACTGACATCCATGAGGAACTCTAAAAATCATGACTTTCATTAAAGCAATGAGAATATGGACAAAAAAACAAAAAGATCAGAATCAACTTTTTGAGAATTCAGTAAGTTAATTAAAGGTTTAAAGTAATCGAAGGAATACTTATTAAAACACAACAACAAGCAAACAAACAACAAAAAATACCACTGAGCTTTGTGGCCTTTTATCCAGTCTTTTATGTCCCCCTTCAAACTTCTGGGTAGTCATGAAAACTGAAATCCTGTAAATTTGATGACAACAGCCACTCAAGGCTCTATGCAAGCAGTAGGCAAACGCTTAAGTAAAGTTAAGTGTGATCTCCATGGCTTAAAATTAAAAGTATGTCCCAATATGTACACAGAACTCCCTGGCAAAGACTGGAAGATCTATCGGTTTGATACTTTTAAGGAAATCCCTGTCAAACTAAGTGAGCAGAGAGTTTATTGGTCATACATGACAAAAAATACACACTTTTAAAAAGTAGTTCAGTAAACAAATAACCAATAACAACAAAAATCATCAATAAAAAACTATGAGGAAGTCTGGGAATCTAATTCCAAAGGTTGATATCTTTTCATATCTAAAATGTCCAGTTTTTTAACAACAAATTAAGAGACAAATTTTAAAACCTAAAAAGTATGATCTTATATGCAGGGAAAAAAACAGACTATAAAACAGTCCTTAAGGCAATCTAGATGATGGACATGCTAAACAAACATTTTATTTTTTTATTTTTTTAAACAAACATTTTAAATCAGCTGTTTTAAATGTGGTCGAAGGAGAAAAAGAAAATATGAGAATGATATAAAATCAAATATAGCATATAAATGTAGAGATTGAAATTACAAAAAAAAAAGACCAAGTGGAAATTCTGAAGTTGAAATCATAATTGTAATGAAAAAAATCACTAGACAGGTTCAATAACAATCTGAACAGGCAAAAGAATGAATCAGTGAAATTAAGATGGTATAATTGAGGATATTTAGTATGAGAAACAAAGAAAAATACTTTCAGATGAATGAAAATATAAACAAAACTTATCAAAACTCATGAGACAGGGCTAGGCAGTGGATATAGAAAAATTTGAAGCTGTAAATAACTATATTTTAAAAGAAGATTTTAATAACCTAGGCTTTCATCTTAAAAACAAATATAGAAAAAAAGAGCAAACTAAAGTCAAATCAAGTGGCCTGAAGGAATTTTAAATATTCGATTAGAAATAAATTAAAGAATAGGAAAACAAGAGAGAAAGTCAATGAATCCAATGTAGATTCCTGAAGAAAGCAAGAACAAAATTGACAAATCATTAGTGAGACTAAGAAAAAGGAGAAGACTCAAATTATTAAAATTAGAAATGAAAGAATGACATTATTAATGATCTTGCAAAATTATATATTACATATTGTACATAAATTTATGTAAAGCCTATAAATATATATAAAGAGAACACTATGGATAGTATATATCAGTAAATCAGATAAACCTAGATGCAGTGGACAAATTTCTACAAAGACACTATTACTGAGATGGTTCATTAAGAAATAGAGAATCCGAATACACTGCTAACATGTGGAATTTGCATCAGCAATCAAAAACTTCTCATAAAGAAAAGTCAAGGACACAAAGGTTTCTTGGTGAAATCTACTAAAGGCATAAATGAGAATTAACACCTAGCCTTCACCAGCCATTTCAAAAATTAGATGAGGCCAGTATTACCCTCATCCTAAAACCAAATAAAGACATCACAAGAAAGAAAATAACAGAACAATATTCCTTACGAATATAAATGCAATTGTCCTCAAAACATAAGCAGATTGAATACAGCAATATATAAAAGGATTACACTCCACGACCAAATGGGATTTATCCCAGGAGTGCAAGACTTGCTCTACATAGAGAAATCAACCAGTATAATCCACCAAACTAACGGAATAAAAACAAAAACACATGGTCACTGAAATAGATGCAGAAAAATAGTTTGAAAAAAAATCCAAGAATTTTTCATGACAAAAGACAATCAACAAACTAGAAAAATACCCTTTAACATGACAAAGACCGCTACAAAGAGTCACAGGTAAAACCATACTGTAAGTTAAGTGACTGAAAGCTTTCCCCCTAAGATCAGGAGCAAGGCAAGAATGCTAATAATCCCCACTTTTATCAACGGTGTCCCGGAGGCTCTAAGCCATGGTAATTAGACAAGTAAAATAAGCAAAGATATCTAGATTGAAATAGAAAAAGTAAAAAAGGCGAAAGATTTATGCGATCTGAAGAGAAACCAGAGTACAAATCAAAACCACAATGAGATACCACCTCACCCCAGTGAGAATGGGGAAAATTAACAAGGCAGGAAACCACAAATGTTGGAGAGGATGCGGAGAAAAGGGAACCCTCTTACACTGTTGGTGGGAATGTGAACTGGTGCAGCCACTCTGGAAAACTGTGTGGAGGTTCCTCAAAGAATTAAAAATAGACCTGCCCTACGACCCAGCAATTGCACTGTTAGGGATTTACCCCGAAGATTCAGATGCAATGAAACGCCGGGGCACCTGCACCCCGATGTTTCTAGCAGCCATGTCCACAATAGCCAAACTGTGGAAGGAGCCTCGGTGTCCATCGAAAGATGATGGATAAAGATGTGGTCTATGTATACAATGGAATATTCCTCAGCCATTAGAAACGACAAATACCCACCATTTGCTTCAACGTGGATGGAACTGGAGGGTATTATGCTGAGTGAAGTAAGTCAACCGGAGAAGGACAAACAGTGTATGTTCTCACTCATTTGGGGAATATGAATAATAGTGAAGGGGAATATAAGGGAAGGGAGAAGAAATGTGTGGGAGATATCAGAGAGGGAGATAGACAGAACATGAGAGATTCCTAACTCTGGGAAATGAACTAGGGGTGGTGGAAGGGGAGGAGGGCGGGGGGTGGGGGTGAATGGGTGACGGGCACGGAGGGGGACACTTGACGGGATGAGCACTGGGTGTTATTCTGTATGTTGGTAAATTGAACACCAATAAAAATTAATTTATAAAAAAAAAAAAGAAAAAGTAAAAAAATATTTATATTTGCAAATGACCCTGTCTTGTGTATAGAAAATTTTTAGGAACACACACACATACAGACATTTAAACTCACACATGCAGGCGAACCTATTAGAGCTATGCAGAGTTCAAGTTTTCAGGATACATGATCAAAATACAAATATCCATTTTATTTCTATTCAGTAGCAGTGAAGAATCTCAATATAAAATGAAGAATTTCATTTACAATAACATAAAAATATTTAGAAATAAGTTTAACAGAGGAGATGCAAGACATGTACATTTAAAACTGCAAATGGAGGAAATTGAAAGAAAAAAGAGAAATTAAAGAATTTAAGAGCTAAAAAGAAAAAGGTATTCCTTATTCATGAATTATAAAATGCAATGCAGTTGAGATGAAACTATTCCCCAGATTGATCCATTTGTTAAATGTAACTCCTATCAGAATTCTAGTTCATTGTTTTAGAAAAAAAATAATAAATTGATCATAAAATTAATAGGAAAATACAAAGAGAATCACTAGAACCATCTTTTTAAAAAATTACAAAGCTGGAGAATGTAGACCTTCTAATTTCAAAGATTACTGGAAAGTGGTGGTAATATTTACTGTGTAACAGTGTTATAAGAATAGACATAAATGGATGAAACATAATTTAGAGTCGAGAAATAAATCCTAAAATTTATGGTTAACTGATATTTGACAAAAATGTCAAGACCCTTCAATGAAAAATGAATGATTATTTTATAAATGATGCTGGAACAACTCAATATCCACATGCCAAAGAATAAAATTGGGGTCTTAATTCACACATATAAAAATTATCTAAATTGATCAAAATCTAAATGGAGTAACTAAAATCATAAAAAAAATTTGGAATAAAACAAAGTGTCAATCTTCATGAATTTGGATTAGGTGTGAATTCTTAGACATTACACCAGAAGTATAAGCAACCAAAAATAAATAAATGAATAAATAAATAAATAAATAAATAAATAAATAAATAAATAAATAACTTGTGCTTCATTAAAATTAAAACTTTTGTTCTTGAAGCAAATACTAGCAAGAAAATGAAAAGAAAAATGGCCCATAGAATAGGGAAAAATGAATGAAAAATCACATATGTGTTAAGATCTATTACCCAGATACATAAAGCACTCTCACAGCCCAAACATAAAATAATTACCCAAATGAAACAATGGTCAAAAAATAGGAACTTTTTTCAAAGAATATACACAAATGACCAAAAAACACATAAAAAGATGTCCACCATTACTAGCCATTGGGTCACTGCGAACCAAAATGTGAAACCACATGACACCCACTAAATATTTATCATGAAAAACACAAACAAGAACCAACGTTGGTGAGAAGAGGGAGAAGCTGGAATGTTATAAGTGACCGGTCAGAGTGAAAAATGGTGAAGCTGCTTTGGAAAACAATTTGACAGTTCTTTAAAGAGTTAGACCTAGAATTACCATATGTGCCAGTAATTCTTCACTTGTGTATATACCCAACAGTACCTGCATAAAAAGAGATAAAAGATCTTTGACAAGACGTAGGACGCATGATTTTCGGCACTTTTCACTGAAGGGCTGGGAGACATGCTCTTAAAGAGAATATATGGCGCTTTATCACAGAAGAGCACGAGGACTAACCTCATGAAATGTCACAAACCGAAGCCCCTTGCGATTATTTAAATCAAATACTTAGCTTTGTATATATATATATAGATAAAAAAAAACTATATTCTCACAGAGTAACTGAAGGAGAGAGAAAGATAAATTTCTTACAAAGTACAACTCTTTTATTGATTCCATTCTTGGCCAAGTTAAGATCAGACAAAAAGAGAGCAGCGTAGGGGTAAAAATTTCAGAGCATGCATCATCTGCATCCTTAACCGTATGTGACCTGAACTACTATTTTAAGACGATTATTCAGGTGTTTTCATTTAGCTTTAATACTGATCAAAATAGCTTTGATGTTCCCCTCAACTTCACTAAACTTTAGACAGGTAACTTCCTGATGATACCCTCTCGCTCCCTTTTCTTAAACTTTTGCTTTAGAAAACTTATCATTTTGGGGCCCCTGGGTGGCTCAGTGGTTGAGCATCTGCCTTCAGCCCAGGGTATGACCCCGGGGCCCCAAGATCGAGTCCCACGTCGGGCTCCCTGCATGGGGCCTGCTTCTCCCTCTGCCTGTGTCTCTGCCTCTCTCTCTGTGTCTCTCATGAATAAATAAATAAAATCTTAAAAAAAAAAAAAAAGGGAAAGATAAAACTTAAAATGTTCAGTTCTTTGTCTGCCACCTTGAGATGTGCATCTTGTATAACCCAGGAAAGTCTTTCTCAAGGACCCAGGAGCCACCCCTTTGAAAGGTCATCATCAGGGACAAAGCATCCCTGTGTCCTAGTCTCTGTGGAAGGGTAGGAACCTAAGTTGACTAAGAGTCAGTCGGCAAACATAAATGCCTAATCAGACCGACCAACCTGCTCTTTAACAGCTCCCGTGCCTTCCCATTAGCTTAAACATCCTGCTGCCTTGTTTCAGCAAAACTGAGTTCAGACTCAAATGCAATAGTGGAGAACAATGTCCTCCTCGCCCTTCCCAACAGCTGTGTGATGTGGTTTCTCTTGAACAATAAACACGCGGATCTCGACGGAACAGAGACCCAGGGCAAGCACGTGAAACAAGAAGGGTGTGTCCCTGGACGGGACATTCCCTGAAATAACAAAGTAGATTCGATTTTCTAAGAGAGTTGAGCCACACTAACCAGTCTGAAATCCCAGGTGCATAAAAGCAGGGCGTCCCTGCAGGGCCTCCCCTGGAAGGAGGAACAGGTGGGCCCCGGGCCCAAGGACACCAGCAGCCCAAGTAGAGATGACTGGAGGCCAAATGGGGCGGGAGGACAGGTGCGGCCCCGGGGCCTGCAGGAATCACAGCAGGACCCAAAGGTCAGGATTTTCAGGCAGGGCCATCAAGGGTCCAGACTTTCATGCAGGCTTATCCCAAGGGGAACGGAATCAGGAGGTCAGAGCATCCTCATTAACGCTCAGCCTCGGCCACAGACAGAAAGAGAAAAGAAAACCAGCAACAGAAGTATCAGTTCTCTTTGAGAGGAACTTTTCAGGGAGCATGACGGTTTCCCTGATAAATCATTCCCTACTCTTCTCTGTTTTATGATTTTTGGCACAGATCGTGCACCTGTTTTGTTAAACCCCTTTATATCTCATACATCGTTGGTGCCACTGTAAATGTCATTTTTTTTTTAATTTTTTAGATGTCACTTTATAGAGAATTACCTTCATTTGTGCCGTGCGAGCATGTAGAACTAAGTTGGTTTGTGTCTCACAACCTGGATAACCTTACTTTCTATAGGAATCTGCCACGGATTCCTTGTGATTTCTTACATGAAACGTCATGTCATCTGTGCATCAACAGTTTTAATGTTTTCACCTTTCAGTCTGTATTATTTTATTGAATTGTTTAGGATTTCTTAAGCCACGTGCTGCTGCTGCTACTTCTGTAAATTGGCAAATAGGGCCCACATTTCTATCAATTCTTTTTTTTTTCATTTCTATCAATTCTATGAGACAAAAGAAGAGAGAGAAATGGGGATTCTTTAGACTTCAGTCCACTGGGACCTTTTGCCACTGCGTCCGGTCGGGAAGATGGGTTTGTTGTCCGCTGCCTGTGCCACAATTTTGGGCTGGTGTCTCTCTTCAGGGTAGGAGAGATGGGACAGGGATTTTTGTTTTTTTTAAGGGCATTTCTTTCATATTCTTCATCTTTCAGGGGGCCACTTTCCTCACCCTCTGGCCATAAATATGGAGATCTTTTGCAGAATTATTGATGTTCATGTTGCCTAATATGCCTGCACCTGCAGCTCAACCTCTAAAAAAGGGTTGATAGAAATACAAATAACAGAAGAGATACAAAGTTGTGAATGTTTTAAAGTTGAAATAATAAGCAATACCTTGGAAATCAGAGTGGCTACTTCTATTGTTACATGTGCATACACATGCACACACACACATATATATTATTATGCAAACAGATGATATTTTCTATTCCATAGAGTCTTACCAACATAAAATGAGTTAATTCATACAAATGTGGGCTATGTCATAGGCAATATTCAAATGTTAACTATTGTCACTGTTACTCTGAGCATATATTAAGCATATTAAATGAGAAAGTCTGCTCCTTCAGGATTACTTTTTTATCTTTATTTATTTTAAGCATGGAGCCCAATGTGGGACTTGAACTCATGACCCTAACTAAGATCAAGAGTCATAGGCCCAAATGACTGAGCCACTCAGGTTCCTCTTTATTTATGTTTTAAGTGACTCTGTGCCCAATGTGGGGCTCAAACAATCCAGAGAACAAAGGTGACATACTCTACCAACTAAGCCAGTCAGGCAACCCAGCACTTTCTTCTTTTTAGGGTGTTCTACAACCTTCCACCCCAAGAAAATGTTATATGTGGCAACAAAACTATCCTTTTCAGTGAAATAAACCTAAATATGTTCCAAATATGTCCCACAAGCATATCTCCTAACCCTGTATACATATTTTCAAAATATTCTTTTTTTAGGAAAAGATCTATTTATTTTAGAGAGAGAACAGGGGTCAGACAGAGAGAGAGAGAGAGAGAGAGAGAGAAAATCTCAAGCAGACTCCCCACAGAGTAGGAGCCCAGCATAGGGCTGGACCTCAGGTCCCTGAGATCATGACCTGAGCTGAATCAAGAGTCAGTCGCCTAACTAACTGAGCCACCCAGGCGGCCCAGACCTATTCTATATATTTAAATAAATCTAAAATTACTTATGTCTCTGTGCTTTAGTTTCAAATATAAGAAAATGACAATGTCAACCGTAATGCTTGTAAAAATCATAAGTAGAAATATTTGATTGTCCATGAAACTCTTGAAATAAAAAAAAAAAACTCTTGAAATACTTTTGTTTTTACTGACCCATGATCGTCATTATAACATGGCTAAGTGAAAGAATATTGTGATACTATATTTTAAAAATAAGACATTCCTATTCATACCATACAATATATTAAAAGAAACATTTATAAGGGAAATTAATTCCTTCGTATACATAGAGGAATTAAGAGATATTTTTTCTCTTTCTGTTACTTATCATTTTCTCTATACTTTATTATATCGCATATGATATATATTTGCATAATAATATATATCTAAACATATATTTCCAGTTTCATGTTGGCCAAAAGTTTTAACAACTTTTTTAAAGATTTTATTTATTTATTCATGAGAGACACAGAGAGAGAGACACAGAGACACAGGTGGAGGGAGAAGCAGACTCCACGCAGGGAGCCCAATGTGGGACTCAATCCCAGGACCCCAGGAGCACGCCCTGGACTGAAGGCAGGTGGTACACCACTGAGCCACCCAAGGCAAATTTCAACTTGAAATATATATATACCCAGTATGTGGGAAAGACTTAGTGCATTTGCTACTGTTTTTGTTTGATTTATTCAAGTCAAAAATCCTCTTAGAGTACAGTTTCCAAATATACAATTTACTTTTTTATTTTAGTTTCCTCCAAAAAAAGTAATGAGCACTTCTCACTAATTTTAAATCTATTAAAGTAACTGCTATTCTAGAGAGAAAGTAAGATTCTTCAGATGTTTCAATAGGCACTAGGGGAACATCACTCAATCATTAAATCGTCTGTTCGAATTTGTTAAATGTGACTTCATACTTCGCAGAACTAATATAAAATCGAAATCCCCTAATATTTTTCTGGGATTATAACTGTTTTTGCAGGCAGCCTATTTTTGACTAGGTCAAAAACCTTAGAGAACAGGAAAAAAGTCTTATTCTCATCAAATCCCAGGACTCTGGCGTTGTATGAGTCACATAGTAGGACATTTATGTTATGTTGATAACTATTTTGGATTTACACTAACAGTAGTTTTGCAATAATTAAGTCAAAGCAAATAATTTCATAATACAGCTAAATAGATTCTTTAAAAATATAAAGAGGATTTAAAATAATTTTTGCTGCTATAAATGTTTTGGACCAGTCTTGACTTTGAATGACAAAAATATACACAGTAGATCATTAAAAGCTTTAATACATACTTCCCAAGAAAGTATACTTAAAATGTTGTTTATTTATGAGTGTTCATGATATATTGGTTTAGGATTTGGATGTGATATACTTAACTACTAGGGTCAGGAGTTTACATTTAATAAAAATGTAATAATATTTTGTTTAAAAATATTCAAAATTCCATAAAAGTTGAAACTTTGAATGAAATATATTTATTTTTGTTCTTTATACTGTATAAACTATATGCTGCATTTGGCAAGACATACTTAAGTATTTCTTATTATAGTTTTATTACCCTAACTATATTTATTGGGGTTAATAAGAATTTTTCATGATACTTCCATCAAATTAAAGAGTTCAATCTTGGAAAGTTTGAGTATGAAGACTGAGGTTCCATGCTAACTAAGATTATTCTTATTAGGCATTTGGTTTGAAAAACTATTATTAAAAAACAAAGTAAAGTTTGACAAGTGAAGAATCAATGTACCATATACTTAAAATGTTTTCCGGAGCCAGTTAGCCTTGATCCTCCAAACTCTGGTTCTCTATATGAATGATGCTAGTTTTTACAAAATATCCAAGGGGATGGCTTTCTTTAATTAAAGTATCTGTCTTTGGCACCTTCCATTTGAATGGAAACCTGAAGAACTTGTAAGCAAGTAGGATTCCTTTGGCTTCCAGTCAACTACCAACAATATGTACGTCCATTATTACATAATGGATGCACATCAGCAAAGAAGAACAACTTATTTACTTTTCCTTTAAAATATGCTGTTACCATGTGGATTCTGCATCTCAATGGTTCTGTCTCTGATGCTATGTCTCATGGGCATCATTTAAAGCGGCAAGCCTAAAAATTATGGCTCTCCTTCTGTCTATTCCTGTAACAGCAAAAGAATCCCACATCTGTTCCCCAGTTTTGCTTGATTAATAAAGATGTGCAGAACAGAACTTCTCTTCTCCCCCTCAATTGGGAAAGAAAAACAGGGTGCTCAGGAATGCTAAGCAAATTATGGATAAAGCAAAAATCTTTGTCATCAGCTCAGCCACAAGGGGAATTAGACCATTGTTTACATATGGATAGCCTCTAATTTTGGTGGCACATCATTTTGCTAGGGTTGAAAGGATCCTTTTCTCCTTAATTTTGGAGTTGAAAAGAGATACTATTTTTCTAAAATCACAAAGATATAAATGGGTTCTAGACCTGCGTCTGCCAAAAATCTGCAGTAAGGCGATTACACCGTCATACTGCTTGGCTTTAAATTACAAATGTCACACAAAAATCACTCATGTTTTTCTTTTTCTATAGCTCCTATGGTAATGATCCTGAATTTACTCAAATGGTATTGAGTATGGCTTGAGGAAAGAAACAATGAAAACACAACTGGGAAATAAATTTACTTTAGATTAATTAAAATAGAAGTGATTGAGTACCTTCTATGTCAGAATTAAATAGAGGAAAACACCTTTGAAATATTATCTTGATTTACTACATAATTTCAGAATTTATGGATATGTCTAAATTTATTTCAATAATGCCATACATTTGGACAGTTAGGCTACTTCATTTTTTTTTAACTTCTATATAAAACACAGCAAAGAACATCCTAAAACAGAAGGCACCTAAACTCATTTCTCAAGGATAAATTCCTAGAAGTGAAATTTGTGTCAAGCAGTATGCAAATTTTTAAGACACTAGCACTTCCATACTCTGCTGGTAAGAAAGCAATTTGATTCAATTTTCATTGAGATACATTTGACAATAAGTATACAATTTCTTCCACCTTTTACAATAATCTATCTTTCTGTATATATGTCACATTTTGCAATTTAAACAAAGTATTGGGATCTAGGTCACCTCACATTTGGGGGAAGAAGTTACTTTGTAATTTATGCCAAAGCAGTGAAAACTCCATGACTATGTGGTTAATGAAATAGGCTCTTCATCTTCCTTGACTATTCAGTGCAAGTTTTGTTACAATCACACCAATGGAACCAATAGTCTAAAATTAGTACAGGTTCTGTCAACATTTGGATGAGATTAGGGTTGTGTGTATTCTAAGTCCAAACAAATAGACACGTAAAAACACCTGCTATCAAAAGACTGACAGCCGGATATAGTGGATAAAAACACAGGGCCTAATGTCACCATTAGTGAGGATGAGATTTTATTGTTTATCTAGGATTAGTGATTTTGTTCCGTTTGTAAAGTAGTGAAAATATGTTTGTAAATAACTTAAATTCTATTTTATACAGCCAAAATCTATTATATCCCATTTCAAATTCCTACTCTATAATTAATGAAGTAGGACGAGTAGTGAGTGTTTCTAGAGTTTTCCCAAAATAGTATTTCCAGGTTACTGAAAAACACAATAAAATCTTAATGAAGTAGATTATCATTGGTATGCATAGTACATATTTTAAAGTCTTCAACACAGCAGGTTATCAAATAGAAAGCTAAACATCAAGATTTCTCTAAGTTAGACATCAGTTACAATGAAAAAAAAGTGATAAGAATCTAACTTTTCTTTTTCAAAATAAACTATATATAAACATATATATATATGTAGTATCAACCAATAAGATTGTATTATTTATCATTTAATAATGATACTTTCTAGATAATTAATTAAATCAAAAAAATCTCATTTTTTTTTTCCAGTGGAGCAATATCATATGTGATGCTCCTAGATTACCAATTCATGATGTTCTAAATTCAAGCCCCCAAATTTAAACCTTTAAATCTATAGCCACCTGGTTCTTCAGTTTTTGAGTAATGGAAATCTAAATTCATCTGTACAAGCCTATCAATATTCATGCAATCTCATTTAGGACTGGATGATATATTTGCAAAGTGAAGCCTAAAACTTGGTTTATGTTAAGACAGACTGAGTTTGTGAGATTCAATTTTTATTAAAGTACAAATATATAAATACCTAAATTTGAAACTTAAAACTCAGAACAACAACTTGATGAAATTGAAGGGGAATCTTCTTATACATTATCCATCTCTTAAATATGCTATATGTCCTATTATTTGGGGAGATTTTGGTTATATACCTATATAATTCTATTGTGTATATTATATATATTATACATATAATTATATAGGTAATTTTATATGATGTGTATTATACATACATACTTATTCATATTCTGGTATATTCTAAGTTCAGCATTTGAAAATTAACCAGTATAATTCATCACTTTAAAAGAAGAAAACAAATGTTTTATTTTAAAAATCACTTGCTACCAAGAGCAAGACAATTATGTCCCCTCTCATCATTCCTTTTTAATGTCATACTAAAAGTATCAGCTAATGCAAGACAAGAAGAGGAAATTATAGGTATACAAATTGAGAAGAAAGAAACAAGACTATCTTTGCAGTTGACATGATCATCTGTCTATGTAGATAACCTGAAAATGTAACAAAAAATACTCCTGGAACATATCAGTAACTATACCAAGATTTCAGGATACAAGATAATACAGAAGTTAATCATTTTTTCTATATACCAGCAATGAATAAGTAAATTCAAAATTAAAAACACAATACCATTTATATTATTACCCAAGAAATAAAGTACTTAGATGTAAATTTATCTATCATCTATCTATCTATCTATCTATCTATATGATCTAAATGACAAAAACTATAAAACTCTGATAAAAGATCTCAAGAAAGAACTATATCATTGGAGAGATACTCCATGTTCATGAAGGAAGACTCAATACTATCAGGATTCCATTTTTTCCCAGCTTGATATTTAGAGTCAACAAAATCCCAATCAAAAGCCTAGCAAGTTATTGTGGATATTGACAGACTAACTCTAAAATTTACATGGAGAAGCCAAAAGACCCAGGAAGGACAGCACCTACCACGGAAAAAGAACCAAGTCAAAAGATTGATGGAATGTGATATTAACACTATTTCTAGAGTTACAGTAATCAAGACAGTGTGGTGTTTGTGAAAGAACAAACAAAAAGATCAATGGAACAGAAAAAAGATCCAAGAAAGAACCCCACGTAAATATAGTCAGCTGATCTTTGACAAAGGAACATAGGCAATACAATGGAGAAAAGATAGTCTATTCAACAAATGGTGCTGGAACAAATAGATATTCACATGCAAAATAAGGTAGCCAGACATCTTACAACATTCATAAAAAACTAACCAAAATAGAGCAAAGACCTAAATGTAACATAAAAAACTATAAAACCCTTAGAAGATTATACAGGAGAAAATCTAAGTGACCTTGGGTATGGCAATATCATTTTAGATACAACACTAATGGCATGATCTATGAAATAACTGGTAAGTTGGACTTCATTAAAATTAAAAACTTCCACTCCGCAAAAAGGACTGTCAAGAGAATGAGAAGACAAGCCACAGACTGGGAGAAAATATTTGCAAAATACATTGGTAAAGGACTACAAACCAAATTATACAAAGAACCCTTGAAACTCAGCAATAAGAAGATATAACTGATTTTAGAATATGCAAAAGACCTGAAAAGAAAAACAATGTACCAGAGAATATATACAGATAGCGAATAACCACATGAAAAAAATCATGTATCATTAGGGAAATGCAAATTAAAACAATGAGATACCCCCATACTCCACTACAGAATAGCCATATCCAAAATAGTAACCACAATAAGTACTGGTGACAACTGCGAGGAATAAGAACTCTCACATATTGGTTATAGGAATACAAACGGTGCAGTCACTTTGAAAAATAATTTATCAGTTTCTTCTGAAACTAAGCATACTTCCACTGTAAGACCTAGCAGTCAAGCTCTCTGTATTTAACCAAAGGAGTTGAAAACATGTATCCAAATATAAACTATCCCGTGGTTATTTATAGCAGTTTTATTCATAACTGCAAAACTTGGAAGCTATCAAGATGTCCTTTATTAGGTGAATGAATAAACTATGCTATATCCAGACAATGGAATTTTATTCTGTGAAATAAAGAAAAACAAAAAGAAAGAAAAGCAAGAAAGAAAGGAGAAAAGAGAGATCAATCTATGAAAAAACATGGAGGAAACTAAAATGCATATTATTTATTTTTATTTTGTATTTAATTTTTTTGAAATGCATATTATTACATGAAATAAGGCAGTCTACAAAGGCTGTCCACCATATGACTCCAACTTTATGACATCCTGGAAAAGGCAAAACTACGGGGATAGGCAAGTATGTAGTGGTTGCTCAGAAAGAGGGACCTATTCAAACAGGCCCCTCCTATTCATAATAGGTAGAGCACCAGGGATCTTTGGGACACTGAAAAAAACTCTGTGTGACACTACAATGGTGTATACATGTCAGTACACATTTTTCAAGACCATATAATGTACAACACCGGAGTGAACTCCAATGTAAACTCCTTTGAATGACAATGATGTGTCAAAGTTGGTTCCTCATTTTTGACAAGTCTACCACTCTGGATGCTGATAGTAAAGGAGGCTGTGTGAGTGTGGGTCCAGGGCTTATACAGGATATTTGTACTCCCTGATGAGTTTTGTCATGAACTTAAAATTGTTTCTAAAAATAAAGTCTTAGTAAATAGGATTGGGGGGAAAAGGGGGAAGAGGATTAAGACCAAAAATAAAACGAAACAAAACAAACATTTTCTAAGTCAGTACCTATGTATCATAAAAACTCACAGCAAAGTAGGACTAGAAAGAACTAGCTCTTTTTTTTTAAGATTTTATTTATTTATTCATGACACAGAGAGAGAGAGAGAGAGGCAGAGACACAGGCAGAGGGAGAAGTAGGCTCCCTGCAGGGAGCCCGATGTGGGACTTGATCCCAGGACCCCAGGGTCACGCCCTGGCCAAAGGCAGATGCTCAACCGCTGAGCCACCCCGGTGTCACCATCTCTATTTTCTTTTTTTTTTTTTTTAATAAGCTCCACCTCCAGTGTAGAGTCCAATGTGGGGCTTTAACTCATAACCCTGAGATCAAGACCTGAGCTGAGATTAAGAGTTAGATGCTTATAACTCACTGAGCCACCCAGGTGCCCCCATCCCTATATTTTTAAAGTTCAGCTTTTTGTTTCTAAAATGTTGTATGTTTAAAAATTGATAAAATTTGCAAAATTTATATAAAGATTTTCCATATCCAAGGTATTCTAAAACTTTCTTAGCATGCTTAGAATTTCACTATTTTGTCACCTCACTCTAGACCAAAACAAATACTTAACAGATCCATTTATAAAGTACTAAAGTCTAAACTACATAATAAGCATTTTTAGTCTAAAAACTTAATAATCATTTGAAAAAAAAAGTTAATAAATAGAAATAGGGAAAATCACTTTTAAAAACCACAATTTCTGATGATGTATGTATGCCTGGAAGACTCCACATAACTTTTCAAATCTTGAAGTCAAATAAGACATCATCAAACTCATTAATGGTTCCACACAGATTTCTGATATTTTATTTTTATAGGTGTCATTAATCACAACCAAGATGGAAAATATATATTTTAAAGACATGATGTCATTATATTAAAGTAATATAACCTGATTTAATGTTGAAGCAAATAATTATCTCAAACTAGTAGTGCACACAGTATCATCAGAAAATACCAAGTTTTGCTGTTTCCCCTGAAAATGTAAAATAGCTTATGGTACTTGAGTTGCTATGGTTCACTATTTTAGATGGGTAATTATATACTGTTTATAAGACATCCTATTTTAACATCACATTGGCTTTGTTATTGGATAAAAGCTTGTAAATGCATTTTGAAATCTATCAAGTGTGGCTGGAAGTTACGTTATTTTTTACCTAGAAAGTAACTCCAAGGAGGTGAAAGACCCACAATCTGAAAATTATAAAATGCTGATGAAAGAAATTGAATATGACACAAACAAATGGGAAAATATTCCATGCCCATGGACTGGGAGAACAAATATGGATTAAAATGTCCATATTACCCAGAGCAATCTACAAACTCAATGCAATTCATATAAATATATGAACAGCATTTTCATAAAAATAATAATAATCATAAAATTTTTATGAAATCACAAAATGGCCAAAGAAATCTTGGAAAAGAATAAAACTAGAGGTAACATAATCCCACTTCAGGGTGTACTACAAAGCTATAATAATCAAAACAGTATAATATTGGCACACAAAAAATAAGGCATACAGATCAGTAGAACAGAGAGCCCAGAAATAAATTCATGACTATATGGTCAATTAATCTACATCAAAGGAGGCAAGAATGCCCAATGTGAAAATAACAGTCTCTTCAACAAACGGTGTTGGGAAATTTGGACAGCTACATGCAATAGAATGAAACTGGACCACTTAATCATACCATACACAAAAATTAACTCAAAATAGATTAAAAACCTAAATGTGAAACTTAAAACTCAATAGTGAAGGGGAATATAAGGGAAGGGAGAAGAAATGTGTGGGAGATATCAGAAAGGGACACAGAACATAAAGACTTCTAACTCTGGGAAATGAACTAGGGGTGGTGGAAGGGGAGGAGGGCGGGGGGTGGGGGTGAATGGGTGACGGGCACGGAGGGGGACACTTGACGGGATGAGCACTGGGTGTTATTCTGTATGTTGGTAAATTGAACACCAATAAAAATTAATTTATAAAAAAAAAAGAAGAGAGCATAGGCAGGAATGTCTCTGACATTAGTCATAACAATTTTTTTCTAGATATGTCTCCTGAGGCAAGGGAAACAAAAGCAAAAATAAACTATTGGGACTGCATAGAAATAAAAAGCTTCTGCACAACAAACGACACAACCCACAAAACTAAAAGGCAACTACTGAATGTGAAGAGGTATTTGCAAATGACATATCAGATAAGGAGTTAGTAACTAAAATACATAAAGAACTTATACAACTCAACACCAAAACAACAAATAATCCAATTTAAAAATGGACAGAAGACATGAACTGATATTTCTCCAAAGAAGGTGTAAAGATGGCCAACAGACGCATGAAAAAAATGCTCAAGGTGCCTCGGTGGCTCAGTCGGTTAAGCATCTGACTCGATTTTGGTTCAGATCTTGATCTCACAGTCATGACTTCAAGACCTATGCTAACAGGAGCCTACATAAATAAATAAATAAATAAATAAATAAATAAATAAATATTTTTTAAAGAATTCTTGACATTTTAATAAACATTTTAAACACTTTTAAAAAGATGCCCAACATCATTCATTATCAGGAAAATGCAAATCAAAACCACCATGAGCTATCACCTCACACTTCTTGGAATGGCTAAAATAAAAAACACAAGAAACAAATGTTGGTCAGGATGTGGAGAAAAAGGACACTCTTGTTGGAAATGCAAACTGGTATAGTCATTGTGGAAAACAATATGGAGTTTTCTCAAAAAAAATAAAAATAGAACTATTATATGATCCCATAATTCTACTACTGGGTATTTACTCAAAGAGTAGGAAAACACTTATTCAAAAAGAGATATGCACCCCTGTTTATTGCAGCATTATTTACAATAGCCAAGATATGGAAATAGCCCAAGTGTTCAATGATATCAATGACACATGAATAGATTTAAAAGATTGTGTGTATGTGCGTGTACGTGTGCGTGTGTGTATTACCCAGCCAGTTAAAAAAATAATGAAATCTTGTAATATGTAACAACATGATGGGTCTAGAGAGTATAATGCTAAATGAACAAAGTCACTTAAAGACAAATACCATGTGACTGCACTCATATGTGGAATCTAAGAAACAAAATAAACAAGCAAAGAAAAAAGAGACAATTAAATGAAACAAAATCCGGACTCTTACAGAACAAACCAATGGTTACCAGAATGGAGGCAGGCGAGGGTGAAGGGTGAAATGGGTGAAGGGGATTCAAAGTTAACTTATCTTGATGAGCACCGACTAATATATAGAACAGTTGAATGACTATATTATACCCCTAAAACTAACATAACACTGTATGTTAATTATATTAGAATAAATAAAATTGGAAGAAATAAATGAATATATAAGACGTGTTACCTTAATATTAACATATTAATATCCACTGGACTCAGATTGGATCTTTTTGCTTGTAATTGTATCAACTGTTTATTATTTTTGTAGTTTGTTAAAGCAAATGCACTGATTTGCTAAACACTGTACCATATGCTTGTATTTTTTTTTAACTACTGAATCCAGCTCATTCTAGGGTCTTTAAATCTAATAAAGTCACTAACACAATACAAAGAGACAAAGACATCTTGATCCTCAAGGCATAAAACAAAGTCGTCGGTAAAATCATAAAAGAACAAAAATCTGAGTCACTATTTTCTAAAATGAAAGCATCTATTGTCCCTGTAATAAAACAATATAAAATTTTCTCCCACAACCTGCAAATAGGTCAAATAGTAAAAAAGCTTGAAAATGTCCTGTGAGTTCTTTTGAAATTCAAAAGGTATCCTTCTATAAAAATTAAGCTTGGTTGTAACAGAGAGTTTGGTTTGTTAAATGACCCAGAAAAATCCCCCAAGCATCATCTTAAGGCAGAAGAGAACTACCTGGGGTTTGTTGCTCCCTGGTCAACAAGTGCCTTTATCATTAGTTAATGCTCTTGCTATTCATGTAGGGCACAGAGAAAGCCAAGTCTGATTACCTCTGCTACGTTTGGAGTCTGATTTTAAGTGACCACTTTTCATTGTGAGTTTATGAAATCTTCAAGAGAAGCTGTGAAGGAATATAATAAATTTGAGAAATAAAGCTGTCTCAAGCACCCTGTAGATCCCAGTGGATATAATTTCACAGAACTGAGTTACTGCTCAGGACAGCCAAGATATTTTTAATGCCCCTTTCCATAGCCCAAGATTCTCTGATTTACAGTTCTAGAGGGAATAAAGCCTCGTGGCTAATACAATGAGGAAGAAACAAAAGCTACAACAAAATCTGTGTTATAGTTAATAAAGTGCTGTTTGACTTCCTGAATCTCTCAGAAATTTTTATCACAGATGTGGGTCTATTATTTCAATGATCCAAATAGCATAAAATGTCAGAAGAAATCAAATCAAAAGCAAACTCTCAAGGGAAAGAAAGAAAGAAGAAAGAAAGAAAAAGAATGAAAGAAAGAAGAAAGAGAAAGAAGAAAGAAGAAAGAAAGAAGAAAGAAAGAAAGAAAGAAAGAAAGAAAGAAAGAAAGAAAGAAAGAAAGAAAGAAAGAAAGAAAGAAAGAAAGAAAGAAAGAAAGATGAGAAAAAAGAAAAACCCTGCCAAGAACAAAAGGAAGCGTTGTTGAATCCTTCAGGTATTCTTGGAAGTCTGAATGCATAAACTTGATTGAAAATTCTTATTTTTAGTCAGAGTTCACTTATAATTTTGTTAGAAACCATAAACTTTTTGCAACCTATAAATCTTATGCTACTAATTCCTTAAAAAGATACACAACAAAATACTCTTCAATTATTGGTAACTGATTTTTTATATTAAATCTTCTCGTTTGTACACCCCCATTATCTTGTAGGAAGCCAACAGGCTACTAGAGATTGAGTTTGACTGCAAATCCAAAGACTTGCTGGTCTCTATTTTGGTGACTTAATTATGTTGCTTCCCTTCACCTCTCTGTGTTGCACAGTGACATATCCTGTCTTCAAGGACAAGCACAATTCATGCTTTTTCCACAGAGCCGCTGTCTTTCCGTGACCTGACATAATAAAGATGGTGGAACTCTCTACTTTGAAAACACCGGCTTCTCACAATCTTACATCACCTATCAGTCCTGTTGGAGCTACTTGCTCTGCTATGTACACACTCTGCTCTAGCATCTACTTGCCGTCTTATCATCTCCCGACAGGACGCTTACTGTCTGCCCAGAGCCCCTTCTTTTTCTGCAGCCTGTTACCCTGGGCTGTTGACTCCTCGTGTCCTTCGAGAGTTCACCAGTCATTGTGGTGACATGGCCACCAGTTGCACTTTGTGCATTTCCCACCTCCTCTACCTTAGACCTTGGAAAATCAAATCTACTAAAAGCCTGGCAAAAGTCTGTGAGGGCTGTGTCTTAGTCCTAGAATAGACCCTAAATGACTCTTCTTGATCAATTAAATACCCACTGATTGACTCAATTTCATACTTCCAATTTCTCATTGGAAATGAAAATGACTTGTGTATTCTCAAGAGCAAAGGAATAGAAGGCCTAGTTGTGATAATGTTACTTGAATAAAAATCTTTACTTCAAGAAATAATTATTATTCTTATTACTTTAGCAAGCTTTAATTCACTTTATTTTTTTTTTTATATAAAGCTATGTGGTGGCCACACCTGGAACCAGAGTCCTCCGCACAGTAATTGTGGCGTGAGTCTTTCCAACATGGTTGGTGGATTCCTGATCAGGAGACTTGGGGAACAGTCTCTTTCCAGAAGTCAGGAGTAAGAGAGCTATAGGTCTTGGGATGGCATCCAAAGTGGCCTTGGCAAAGGTGCCCAAGGTGGGAACGAAGCCTTTGTCTGAGGTGCAGTAATAGTTAATACAAACCACCGTCAGTAGCTTTCTGGGGACAGGGGCTGACACAATGGCAGTGCTCTGGGGTAGCGGTTAAGTGCACCAGCACAGAGCCACAGTGGCCAAAATAGTTTAAAACCTTATCTGATGAGAACTACCTAATGATCACCTCACCTCTTTTATTCTGGCTCACAGAAAGCCTAAAGAAAACGTAATAATAATTTATAATCTGCAGTTTACAAATATATGCCTTAAGAAACCTAATGGTCTAACCTTACTGATTTTTAAAATTTTAATTCTAAGATGGTACCAACTATAAGATTTATAATTGACCTAACATAGTTTTATCAGAAAAATATTATTAAACATACACACTGATTACATTGTTCATCCATATCTGACACATTGAAAAATGGTACACCTTAAAATGAAATAAATTCTTAATATTTTTCTTGATACATTATTATTTTTGGTGTGTGTTTTTAAATCATCTTAGATTGGGGGCAAATGGGTGGCTCTGGTGTTGAGCGTCTGCCTTTGGCTCAGGTCGTCATCTCAGGGTCATTTTAGTTTTATTTTTAATTCACTTTTCTCACTTAATATTACTTAGCATAGTAGTTCGAACTCATCCTATGAATAGTTTTAATGAAGATAGAAAATACTGATCCCTTTTTGCAAGTTGGAACAGCTTAAACAATTTAATGGATTTCAAATACTATTTAAGAAAAAATTAATTAGGAGCTGAGAATATTAAGCATAATTTAAACTGTTTGACAGGTAATAAGACTATATTTCTCTATCATGTTATAGATAAAATAAGAATATTTCCAAATTAATACAAATATTTAAGCTTTTCTTTTTCACCTAATTGCCTAAAGTCATTGGAATGCTACTCTTTTTTTTATACTATTTCAATTCCATTACAAGATGTAGACTCAATACCATAATCTCTCCCATCTACCACAAATTCATAAAAATGACAAAGTATGTAAAAGCACATGTAAGTCCAAATAATCAGGATGTTAAAAGAGGGAACCTTTGAAGGTCTGTAAACTATAATAGCTTAGAGACAGAAAGAAGACAGAGGCACCCCCCACCCCACCAGAATTATTTTAGTATGATGCTAGAAACACTGGAATGCCACCAAAAGCCATTTATGGCTAGATCAATTGGGTGCAACAGAAGCAGCAAGCAAGCAAAATAGCAAGTGATGTTTTCCCTCTTGATTTTTCTCTTTACTCTCTTACTTTACTCCTACATTACTTTTCCTCTTACTCCACTGGCGAGGCAAAAGTCATTTCTAGTAGGTAGACTTTTGTTCCCCAAAAATATTTCATGCCCTTGTTTGTGGGAATGTGCATATGATGAGATATAATACTCGTGAATGTGTTGCCTTAGATGGCAGAGATATTTTGCGGATGTAATTAAGGTTGCTCATCAGTTGACCTTCAATTAAAGAGATAATCCTAGATTATCTCACAGGCTGAATGTAATCCCATTAGCTTTAAAAGCTGAGGCAGAAGAAGAGGTCGGGGGACATGAAGAAGGAAGCCTAAAGGGGATGTGATGTGTTTACTGGGGTGTGAGGATGGAAGGGCTCATGGGGAAAGAAGTGGAAACCTCTAGCAGCAGAGAGTGGATCCTGGTTTATGGTCTGTAGGGATCTGAGACCCTACAACTGCAAGTAAATGGATTCTGTCCACAGCCTGACGGAGCAAATAGATCCTTTCCCAGCCTACAGATAAGAGCTCAGTCTGGTGGACACTTTGATTCCTGACTTGCAAGCCCTAAGCTGAGCCCCCTCAAACACCTGACATACAGAATGTGGGATGATAAATGGGCATTATTTGAAACCACTGAGTTTGGGGTAATTCATTATGCAGCTATAGTAAACACACAGCATAAAGAATAAAATTCCATCTCAACCCAAATATCCAAATATAGGTACTTTTTCTTTGTACCTTTCTTATGTTAAAGGCAGAGTAATTATTTTTGCCTGGATCTATGCTTTGAATTCCACCTTCTGCTTTTTTTTTTTCCCCTAGAAATCCTGCTTGCTCTTCTAGTTCCAATCTTTTCCTAACCCTTGGCCATTTCTTCTACATTTGAACAAACTCAAGAGTTCGATTTTAACTGTTCTCCACTCCTAACACACCCTTCCTTTCACTGTTATCCTGTTTCATCTTTCGTTTAGAGTCTGTTCTTCATTCCAGATCTTATGCTTTTTATTTCAGTCATATATCAAACTCTCTACTGGCCAGTTCTCTTTGAGTGTCCTAGCTCTAATTCAACAGCTTCAAAACAGAGCTCACCTATCCCTGCTGCCTTTTAATCTCAGTGAGTAGCACCAATAGCCATCCAATTGATTGAGCAAAATCCTGCAGATCACGTTTCAGTTTTTATCCCCTTAATCTAAGACTTTATCATCCTCTTATGATTACATACTCTAGAAAATTGACAATCTTCATTTATTTCTCTTCACATTTCCTGCCAGATTCTCATACACCCCAGCATCATTTATTATCGGGATAACTAGACTACAAACTTCTCTACCTTCCAAAATGTTGTCCTCCTCTAAAACTTTCACCATATTGGATATGAAGTGAAATTTCCAAATCTAGTGTTTGACCTTGTTACATTTGAGCCCTCATATTCTTAATTCTTGATGTTTTTCATATACTTAATTCTTGCTACAGCCTCCTTGACAGATGAGTAAATGGAAGCCCCAAGAGGGCAACTTTCTTAGATCAAATGCCAGTAAGAGTTGGAGCCAGGTGTCAAACATCAGCAACCAGGCCGTAGCTCTTAAGCATTAATTAGACTGCCTTTCTATTTGCCTGCCACGGTGCCCTATGCTATATTGCTAATTTTTCAACATTTTTATTTCACAGATTAAAAAAAAAAGTTACTTAATTTCCCCAAACTATTTTGGAGACAAAGAGTGAGTAGACCTCAAGTTAGCACTCACTATCTCATTTGAACATCACAACAAATATGGTTATATCCAAAAGAGAGAAGAAAATGAGTATCAAGTACCTGGCTTGAAAAGTATCCCATTACTAGATAACAGCATGGCCAAGGGGAAAAAAATGTTTCCCAAACTCTATAACACATTTTTTTTGTTATTTACAATTATTTCATAAATGTTTATAGAGCACTTGTTATGAACCAAATATTATGGGAGGGTGCTGGGGAAAAAAAAAACTGGTGAATTAGACCAATACTGTTTCTTCTTTTATTTGTAGTGTTTAATTTTGGTAAGGAAAGGGGACTTAGAACAAATATTGTAATAGTTAATGATTTAATTATATTTAATTAAATTCCAAATGAGAAAGAGGACCATGACCTGGTCTGAGAAGTTTTCTTAGAGAAAATGACATTTTAAATGAGCTCTTAGGAATGGGAAGGATAATTTTGACCATAGCTTTGGAATGTTTCATTTAATTTAAATGCTGCTAATGTCTGCACTGACTGAACATCCAGTATGACTGCTGATCAGAGTCAGTGTCTACATAATCTCAAGTTAGAGACATAAAATGTCAGTCAATTTAGGGCAATGAGTGCAGCATCTTAATAACTGAATTCTACTACATTGGTAAAAGAGTATTTTCCAAATGTCTGCTCTCAGATCATTACTGTTCAAATAAACCTGAAGCTGCTAAATAATTATGAGGTGTGGACCTTGTCTGCAAGGCACTTTTTCACTCTTTGTGGAGATAAGATGAACAAAGGTCAAACAATTTAGGAACAATATCTCATATTGCAAGCACCAGGATTTAAATAATATGGTAACAGACGGCCTTCATTCAAATATGCCACTTCTCCTTGGCTGAATATTTTCCTACACCAACTAGTTGATTTCTGGTCCTTTACTAACTGCATTTTCTTCTATGCAAGCATCTCCTGTATTGCTGGCTTACAGGCTCCATCCTGCTACTACTCATTACCTGTCAGTGGCTCCCAGCAACCTGAAGGGAAAACGCAGCCTGTTGAAGCTTGTCATCTGGGAGACTTTCTCATCTCTTTCCAGTTTTATTTAATCTCTAAAGAACTCCAGCTTTTGTGCAACCGCTGGAGTAACAGTTGTTCATTCACTCACAAGGTCATGCATTCAATTGCTGGGCAGCTCAGACCTCTTTTTTCACTCTCTTATTTCTTTGAGGCTCAGCTATCATGACACCATACAACAGTGGCTCTCATAAAGTTATTTTCTGTGTATTCCCATTTTCAATTAGACCTTTGACAAAAATATACATAATTTAGGCTCCATCGTTCAATTTATCTCGGGTAACAGTCCATAAAACATGTGAAATTTATTAACTAAATATACATTAAATCTGTCTCCCTCCACTATTTCCCACTTAAAAAAAAAAAAAAAACAAAAACACTGTTTCTTTTCTAGGGTGAAAGATGGATACATAAATGAACTGAACAAAATGAGTTTCAAATAAGCCATTAAAGGCAAAGGTATAAAAAATAAATAAATAAACAAACAAACAAATAAATAAATGCAAAGGTTGGCAACCTGTCTAATACCAGTGTGACCTTTTTTTTATATATTTGTGGATGGTGGATTTTTTTTCTCCCTAAGTTTAAAACTAACCTATCAAATTACCTAAATAGAGTATATAGTAGGCCTTGGCCTACATATCATTTCACTGGCAAAGGCTTTCTAAGCTCCGTAGACTTGCTTATGTTCTCAGTGCTCCCCTATCACACTCTGTTCTTTCACATCTCGATGTCCACTAATGATTATTTTACTTTTTTATTGCATATGTGTCCTCTGAGCCAGATTAACTCCATAGGACAATCATATTTGCCTATAATTTACCTATTCCCTGTTCTATCAGAGTCTAGCACCTAACATGGACTTATTATGTCTCTGATGAATGAATTTAAAAAACCTGGAACTTGTCGTGGTGTACACTGAAGAACCTCCCAGGCGTGAAAGCTAAGTTCTATTTTGGGAGCAAAACATGAAAACAAAGAACCACGGAAAACAAAACAAAACAAAAAAAAAAAAAAAAGAAAGAAGAAAGAAGAAAAGAAAGAAAGAAAGAAAGAAAGAAAGAAAGAAAGAAAGAAAGAGAAGTTGGTAATGTCATTCTCCACTTCTACATCTCAAATTGTATCATTTTTAAAATGAAGATACTGGAGGAGAGAAGAACTTTTCTTGCAACCACACACTACTTCCTTTGTTGCTTTGTATGGGGCTTCCTTGCTCTTATACAGAGAAAGCTTGAAAAAAAAAAGTAAAAATGTCTGTTTAACATTTTCTACTTTTTCTCCATAAGTAGAACAAATATCTCATTAAGCTCATTGGAAAATTTTTGGGAAATCATGGGAGAACTTATGATTCCAAAATTGTACCCATAGATCTTCAAGCTCTTTCTAAATTACATAAATATGAACTTAGCCCAAAGAGAAAACAGAAAAAAAGGAAAGAGAAACTACATTCCATATTTTAATATATGACTGAGTTTAACAGAGTTTGAAATCTTAAGTATACACCACTGTTAAATTTTAAATTGAAATGATTTGTATTTTAGAGTTCTGCACCATATCACTCTGATAGTCAGATTTGCTTCTCTGGCTTTTAAGAAGGACAATAATTAAAACATTTGTTTTAATAATATATCTTTTGTTCATGTAAAAATGCTCCCTTTGGAGTAGTGAATGCATTCTGTTGTACATTTTATAGTTGCTATGGGAATCACCAAAATGTCATTTTCCTTTTGTTTATCTCAACTTTCTGATTTAATGTGCATATCTCACAAGATGATACATCTACAACTACCTTTAACCAATACTTTCTAAGAGGAAGAAATGGCTAATTCATATAAAAGACTGGAATTCATATAAAAGAGTGGAAATGTCCTATTAAAAATCAAAAACCAACAATGCATTTATTAATATCAATATATTATTAAATACAATAGTCTTATAAGAAAAAGGCCTTGTGTACTTTCCCAGGGGAGCTAGAATGATTTAAAAAAATCAGCATTAAAAAATGATATTAAATGATGGACAGATGGGAAAGTCTTGGGCCAGAGGTCATTTATTGTGACCTTTTTTCAAGATTGGCTGCAAATCCATCAAACTCTACAGTTGTAGAGCTGTTAATGAGTTCCTAATTAGGAATTAGTCAGCCATATTAATAATATGTAATATTCCCCAGGCCTGTCAACCGGGAGAGAAAAAAGCATTCACTACCCTGAATGCTAGGTTTATTGATGTCTGTCCAAATGGGTGACCTTTGCTATAGTAGATACATTTTCTTTTTGAAAAGGTATTCCCACTTCCTAAAACTGTAAGGAAAGGATGGGCCTAAAATTCCTGAAAGAAATAAATCTGAAAATACATGCAAATACTTACGGTTATCAAAAATGTTTTCATGCCAGTAATAGTTTCCTTTCTAAATCTACCCCCTTTTATAGTTATTTATTCTGAATTCTTTCAAAAGATACACAATGTCATTGCTAAATATAAATACGTGTAGGTATGTATATATATAGGAAAGGGCAAAGAAAGGTCAGATTATTTTGTTTTTGTGAAAACCATTTCAGTAAGTTTCAAATCAGGAGGTTTCATGGGATAAAGATATCTCTTTTGGCATTGGGATGTATGAATTTCTCAAAAATCAAATAGGTTACAGCAGTGTTTAACATTAATACTAAACTTGGTGTTCAAGAAAGCTAGAAAACAGAGAGATTTGTGTATTTTTCCTTAGGATAAGGACATGGAAAATGTTGAAAATTGTGTTTTTTCATGTCCTTATTCTAAGGATAATAATCAAAAGGATTAATTTTGTAAGCTTATTTTTCTCAATTTTTGACTACTCACCCATGCTCTATCTTGACTTGTGTTACACAATGAAAAATAAATCCTTAATAATATCACACATACACATATATTTTCACTAATCCTAGTGGAAGTATTTTTGTGTTGTGTTGCTGTTGTTTTTAAGGTTTTCTTTATGACTATCCAGCAAGTAAGCCTTTAATTTCAGGATTTTCCAAGGAAGTTTATAATCAGAAATGCAATGCAAGAAATATCTAGCCATAGAACTGTATGTATTTAAAGCAAACTAACTTAAAGCAAGCTATAGGTCTTAGCAAATATCAGATGCTGAAGAGAGTTAGACATATTTCCAGTAAGCAAAACTAATTCACTTGTATTCAGTCAACCAAAATGAGATCCTTATTTAAGAAAAACTAAGAACCCAACTATGAAGTATAAATGCATCGATTAGCAGAAGAATCTGAATGACCGTCCAGTCTAGTCATGAGCCTGATAATTCAATATTTCCTCTTCTATTCTTACAGGACAAAATCCTTGGGGCCATCAAGTCAGTATCTGTTGGTTTTGTTATAGCCATGGAGGCCATTTTAGTGTCTAAACAGAATTTTCACTCCCTGTTTTGCTATAGGATCTCATAACACACCCTAAAAGATGGACGAACCACATCATTTGACTCTGCAGACAGAGATTGGCTCTTAGCTGTACCATTGGATTTTCATTTAAATAGGTTAAATAGCATGAATTTGGATACCACCCTTCGACGTAAGGTCATAGAGAGCTAGGTCTAAAATTCTTTGCTTGGGACACCTGGGTGGCTCAGCAGTTAAGTGTCTGTCTTTGGCTCAGGGCGTGACCCTGGGGTCCTGGGATTGAGTCCCACATCGGGCTCCCTGCAGGGAGCCTGCTTCTCCCTCTGCCTGTGTCTCTGCCTCTCTCTCTCTCATTCTGTGTCTCTTGTGATTAAATAAAATATTTAAAATACATAAATACATAAATAAATAATAAATAAATACATAAATAAAATTATCTGCTTTACCAGAGAACTTTGGAGAATTTTCTTTATTTCACTTTTCTCAAATATAAAATGAGAATGAGGACAGTCATGCTCAAAGTGGCTGGCTCATAGTGAGGGCTCAATATAGGCATAAAAATATAGTAACATTATTACTGCCATTCCTATTTCAAGTTTACCTTTTCTTTCTGAGTGTCCCCTGTTGCAAACTCTAAGTTTCAAGGTCCACTTGGGCCTTTGTTCCTTATTCAATTTATTTTAAGGTTTCTTTAGTTCCTGATCTTTTATCGATGCTGGAAATCTCTGTTCTCCTTTTGCTTTATGCCCATACACTCCTTAGGCAAGCCCATTCTGATCCTTCAAATCTTAGGGATTAGGGGAAAAGTCATAATAATGTAAAAAAGTTTTTCCATAGGAAACATTTACTGAATATGTTTCCCATACTGATCTTGCACAGAGACATGATTTTATTAAATTTATATCCTGCATACAACTTGATTTCATATGTGATACATAACACTGGGCCATAGGCTTGACCCTTTAGTCAATCTGAAGAAAACTAGCAAGTTAGAGGTACAATGTTTGAATCACATAGGGTGTGGTTCCTGGACAATTTTACTGACTGTTTTTATGTAGTAACACCAATAAGAAATGAACATTTTTAATTTTCCAAATAAGCACGTAATACAGATAGGCTTGATCTACAGTTGGAACAAAGAGCTACTATTAATTGATATTTGGGCATTCAGCGCATAGGCAGAAAACAGATGGCACCTTCCAATTTGGTAATTTGGAAAGGGTAATTTAATAAAAGATCTTTTGTAAAGTTCTCGGCAGGACACCAAAAGGGCTAGTGCTGAGAAGCTACGGGGTTTAGTGAGGAAGGAGAAGGTCCATTACCATCCTCAGGCTTAAAGTTGGGAGGTGGGAGCAGGCCCACAAACCAGAATAAAACAGCTGAGGGGAGAGGACTGTATGCTTCAGCTATGGACTTGGTCTTGGGAAGCAACAGACGTGAGGAGACATTAAAAGGAGGAAGCAAGAGAAATAAATACCTGACCTCACTCTGCTCCCTCACTCCCATCTCCAGCTATATTCCTTTTGGCTAAGTCAGACTAACAGGCAGAAACCAACAGTGCCCCCTGTGAAGAAGACAGAGAGTGGGTCTGCAGGAGCACAGACTAATGAATACAATTCCAATTAATTTTACTCAAAACTGTCTCTTTCCCCCAGAAATAAGCATTTTAAATGATTTGCTTTAAAACTTTAAATGAGTAGTAAAGCTAATGGCATCTTAAGGTGATAAGAAGAAAAAGAAAAAATGTAAACTACTAATAAAACTGTAATAAAAACATACATATATGCTACTTCATTAAACATGTTAGGAAGGAAATTTAAAACATTAATTGGAATATATACTGAACACTATATTGATGAAAATATATTTTTATAAATTATATATTAAGAAAGTTAAAATATGTGAATACACTTAGTGTGGCTCTATCTTGGTATTATTTAATTCTGAGGATTCCTAGGTCATAGAGGGTATAGGTTATTTTTTTATCCAGTAGAGTTATTGAGTAAGTTGTTCCATGACCCTGTTCTCTGCTATAACAGATATAATCCTAATAAACCCCCACCATATATTTCATACACATTGGCTTTTTCATAATGTTGGACAGGTGAGTGAGAATGTATTAAACCAGAAAAATACCAGCTTATTATTTAACAAATTTAGAAACCATGTTAATAACATTGTAGCTCAAATCATGAAATATTTATACCAGATCCCAACTTCTAGGGAATATGATGCAAATTGCTTTCAGAAAATACAAATTTTTAAACAATCATTATTATTCAATTAATATTATCATTAGATATGCATGTTAATGATACTAATCCCAAAGTCTTGGATATCTTTAAAGCAAGATCACAGTACTTGCAGTTAATGTAAGTGAATAATCAGCAACTCATCTCATACCTATCAGATGAATTCCAGACATATGTTCTAGTTAGAGATTGATTGAGGGGTCTAACTAGATTTTTCTCTAATTTTATCTCTTTCTTAAAAAAAAAAAAAAGATAGGACTGAGCAATTTGGCAATAAGCCCAAATGCCTAAAGAGGAAGAAATATAGGTTGGATTCTTTCACAACACAGTAGCAAAACCTCAAAAAAGGAAATTGAGAGAACCCCACTCTTCACTATCTGAGCCCTATGCAAGCTTTCTTGACACCCTGTAACTGTTTGCTTTGCACTCAGTACAAAACAAATCCCAACCAGCCAGCCAAATAAACAAAGGAATAAATGTTTTTAAAAAAATTAAACTAGAAAAAGGAATAAAAAACAGAGAAGGAAAAATAAAACAAAATACGTCACTCATATAATACAGATGATATTCGCTGCAAGCAAGCAGCAGGGCTCTAACAGGAGAAGAGTTGGTGATGCATCCATCCCATTTCCCTCCCTCAAGACAGGTTGCCAGGGGCTAATGAAATAACATTAAAGGATAACCTGGTGACTGAAACTGGGAAGCTTGCTACTACACTAGTTGGTGATAAATGTGCGGACCTTCTTTCCCCTAGTGCTTCCAGACACTGTAATTGACAGTAAGGGCAAATATGATTCTAAAAGGGTAGAGGTTTTCTAAGTAGCTTATATAGGATCACTTTTCAGGAGGTGAGAGAATGTCAGGACGTAGGAGATAATAAGACAAAAAAGGGGGGGTGGACAAAGCAGCAAACACTGCTGGGATTACCTCAGCTTTGACAAAAGTCCTCATATAAATAATCTTAGAAATATACCGAGAAAGGCCCCCGAGAACCACTCGGTGAGAAGGAATCCTTAACCACCAAGTAACAATCAACCATGACTGACAACAAATGTTGTCCCATTATATGTATTGTATGTGCTCAATTATGTTAAATTAATGGAGACAGTTTACTGGACATTTACTCCGGGACAGTCACTGAACACGCAGATTGTTCTACTTCTCTCTATAGCTAAGGGAACTAAAAACACCGAGGGGTTAAGCGTCCTTTACTATGTTTTACAGCTGCCACGTGCCAGGGCTGATACACAAACTTAGGGAGACTATGTTGTTAGCACAGTACTCTGCTGGCTTTTTAGGAATGAGTGAAGACATTAATGGTCAAACCAAGAGATGCACAAACACCTGTGGTCGAAGGCAGTACTAAAGATTTGTTGAATAAGGACATCTGGTACACATTGATTTCCTAGGGTGATTGATAGCGTTGGTGTTAAGCGATAAATGTTGAAAAACATAATGTGCTTAACTTCTGGACAAATGAGAAGAGCCACCATTTATTTATTTAGCTGTCATTGTGCGGTAGGCATTCCGCATATGCGCTTCACCATCTCTTGGTTGTAAGACATTTTCTGATTTTTCAGACGAAGAAACTGAGGGACACAGATGTGTGCCTCAGAGCACAGAGTTTGATGGAGACAGGGATCTAGTCAAACTTTAATAGGGTCCAAAGGCTTTGTGCGTTTCTTCTAGGATACATCAGAGCCGATGCACTGACAGTGCGGTACCTGGACAGAGGTAGACGAGCCAAGTGGAATCAATTTGTATGTATCCTTGAGAAATGATCAAAGTACTCAGGAAAGGGGCAGGACTTGAACTTCTAAGGTGACCACCATGTAATAACTTGGCTGTTCTAGTCTCGGGAGTGAAGAAATAATGTCAAAAATAAGAATCAAATTCTTTTTTAAAGTCACTGAGAGCTCCCAAAGTTCAATGCAAAAGTTCTGTATTTGGCTTCAGGGTCAGCAATTCACAAGGCAGGGACATCTCCGTGGGTCCCTTTCACTATTTCTCTGCCTCATTCACTTCTCCTCTTAAACACAGAAATGAGGTCATTGTTTTGAGGAAGATCTAAAACTTCTGTTTTTACATTTATTATACTTAAATCTCAATTGCTCTTATGAGTGTTTAGAGACCTTTATTTACCAATTAAGGGAACTAGAAAAGTATTTTTCTTTTTGCAGTGAAAAAAAATGGTTAAAAAGGTGAGCTGATAAGGGCAATGAGTTGAAGAAAACAATTTCTCTTTATTGACCAAATTTTAAAAAAATAAATGTTAGATCATTTGTCCAATATTTTATTGTACAAAGGTGCTTTGTACAGCTGATTCCCTTTCTCTGATGGGCACTACCACTTTGGGTGGACCCAAAAGAGAGCCATGTTGGGGTTCTCTACACTGACTACAACCCTGATCAAAGGGGACTCCTGTTCCAGTCATGAAGGTCTCATTTCCTTGTGCTCATCTCCAGCAATATGTAAGCAGCCTTCTTGTTGTTGTGTTCTGTAATACTCATGGCATTGAGGGTGAGAATGTATCAGAGCTCTGTGCTACTTACAAGAGGGATGGCAATTAATGCTCAAAAAAAAAAGTCAAACTTATATAAAAATGATCATGTAGGGCACCTGTCTGACTTCAGCTCAGGTCATGATCTCAGGGTCCTGGGATTGAGCCCCATGTGAGGCTCTATGCTCAATGGGGAGTCTGCTTGTCCCTCTTCCTCTGCTCAACCCCCTGCTCACCATCTCTCTCTCTCTCTCTCTCTCTCTCTCTCTCTCTCTCTCTCTCTCCTACCCTTCCTCAAATGAAATATTAAACTTACACATAACTAAGACGTGGGCATATCAGTTAATAGTAAAAGGTAATCCCAGCAGTAATAGTAATAGGAGTAATAGAAGTAGTGAGGGACTCTATTTGTTAAGTGCTTACACAGCAATAGTTCGTGCATTTGGCCATTTAATGTTCCACCTATGGGAAAGGAGAAAAAATAAGTGGGAAATATCAGAAAGGGAGACAGAACATGAGAGACTCCTAACTCTGGGAAACTAACTAGGGGTGGTGGAAGGGGAGGTGGGGAGGGTGGGGGTGACTGGGTGGCGGCCACTGACGGGGGCACTTGACGGGGTGAGCACTGGGTGTTATTTTGTATGTTGACAAATTGAACACCAATAAACAATAAATTTATTTTAAAAAATGTTCCACCTATGAAGGAAATAGTTGACTTCTGGTAGCCAAGGAAATGTGTCTTGCCGAGTCCTAACTGCAGGAAGCCCTCGCTGCTCCACTTTCCAATGCATTGTCATCTTTGGCCAAGGCCATACCTGCTGTGTGCTGCTCCCTGTCAGCAACCGATTGCATGAGGAACACTAAGGAGGACCTATTTCTGGGACACACAGGACCCCTCTGAGGACGAGCTCTGGCCTGAAGACTCCCTCGTGGCATGGCTGAAATTTTCTCAGGTGGCATGGCCATCTATCATGCTTCATTCAACCTTAACTCTCTCATTTCTTCACATCTGCATCACATCTTACGGTTTCCTGGTCTTTTTTTTCCCTCTTTCTCTTATGTTTCCTCATATAGTCATTTTCTGCCATAAAACCCTTGCCCATTTTATCCAATCTTGGCTTATGCTTCTCAGAAGACCTGTACTAACACATCATTTTTCTTATGTTATTACAGAGAGTGAAAGAGGGGAGAGACACCGTGTCTCGATAATGCTTGCCCAAGGCCACATATCCATTAAGTTACAGGAATGGTATCTACTCATAGATTTCTGCTTTAAGCACTCACGGTAGTCACCACTCTGCAACCTGGGACAGTTCTAGTGGGAAGCAAAGCAGATAGGAGCACTATGCAAATCCTGTGCCAGCTAATCTTTAGCTGTAACAAAGAAGTAGGAGTAGGAGTAGGAAAGAATCTTATTTTATTTAATATTTTATTTATTTATTCATGAAAGACACAGAGAGAGAGAGGGGCAGAGACACAGGCAGAGGGAGAAGCAGGCTCCACGCAGGGACCCTGATGAGGGACTCAGTCCCGGGTCTCCAGGATCACACCCTGGGCCGAAGGCAGAGGCTCAACCCCTGAGCCACCCAGGAATCCCCAAATCTTATGTTTGATAAGAAAAAAAAATCTTATGCTTATGGCTTTCCTCCTACAGTGACTCCCACCAAAACTTGGGGTTACCGGTGATCCATGTCTTTGCAAGGAAATCTTTCAATTTTGTGCATATTCCACAATAGATCCTACATCTATTTATATTCCCATACTTGTATACCCTTTCCTTGGGAATAATATACCGAAAATGACTGAAATAGAGTTCATACTTTGTTATAACACTGGTTAAAAAATTTTTACTAAACCACTAAATCATTGTTGTGTAAGTCTAGCAAAACATCTTTGCCTCATGCCATCAAATGATTTATATTGTGTATTAAGGAACTAGTTGAGAGGGATTATTTATATGTGGGGTAAGTCAAATGTAGAACCCTTTGAGCCAGTCACCTGCCATGATACTTATGGTATTTCATACCTCTTGTTGTAAATGCCTAAGTTTAAACTTAATATGAATTCGGTCAAATGAAAATCCATCCTGCTTAGCCTAACCTCACATAATTAAATTTTCACTTTTTTTTCCAGAAGAACTCTCATCCTTCCTATCTTTCTTCCTTCCTTCTCCCTTCTTTCCTTACTCTCTCTTTCTGTGTCACGCATATTATAGTTCTGTACATGGGCATGTATATGGGCAGTAACCTAAATATCTCAAAATAAGGTCATTATTAATTTAGCCTTTTTAAAAATATTTTATTTATTTATTTGAGGGAGAGAGAGAGAGAGAGAGAGAGGAGAGAGAGAGCATGAACAGGGGAGGGGGAGAGGGAGAAGCTGACTCCCTGCTGAGGAGGGAGCCTGACATGGGACATGGGGCTTGATCCCAGGACTCTGAGATCATGACCCAAGCTGAAGGCAGATGCTTAACTGGCTGAGCCACCAGGTACCCCGATAATTTGACATTTTAACATGCAATAGATTTCTGCTAGTATTTTTAGTTTGCCAGGTTGGAAACACGAAAAATATCCATTGTATCTTACAATTCTTCCGTTTTTTCCTTGCAAATGAGACAAAGAAATACAAGACACTGAATTTAGGCAAGACACTGAATTTATCACTTTTCAGTTATCTCTCAATACTTTCTATGAAAATCACCAAAAAAAAAAAAGAAAGAAAGAACAAAAAAAAAAAAAAAAAAAAAAACACCTCAGAAGATAGAATTCAGTACAATGGGAACAGCGATGATAAAACCACTCCTGTGTTAAAAGTTGCCCAAAATGTAGAATGTTATTCTCTACTCTGTGAGAACTATAATCTAAAGACTTTTTTTATTTAATTCTTGAAGGTCAAGATGTATAACATTTCCAAGCTTACTCTTTCCTTTTGAGGGTCAAGAGGTTAGGTGATTTAGTCATACTTTGTCTCACTAATTAAGCCCAAATGCCCTTAACTTCTCTCCATACTACCCTCCATTCTTCCTCTCTCTTTGGAGCTAAGCCTGATATTTATCCAGATCTCTTTGTAAAATTCTCTCTCACTTGGTTCCATCAATTATGTTCAAATGACTCTTCATTCCACTCTAAGCATACTGAGGGGAAAGCCATTTTGGAGCAAGCAAGATCTTTTGATCTATTTGGAGTCATTTGTGCATTTCACCTTTCCAGTGACCCTACCCACATCTCAGGTGCACCTTCCCTTTTGTCGTTGACAAAATCTTTACTATCATTTATTTGGGAAGAATAAATATGTTCGCTGACCTGTTTGAACTGTCAGATATTGCTTCTAACACTTGTAAAGATCTATGTTGGTATATTGATGGGAGGGGGAAAAAAGGATGCTCTATGGTGGCTCGCTAGATATTTTCAAAGATTAGAAGAGTCAGAGAAAAAAAAAATCAGCTTTACTCCCCTGCAGTTCCCTTCTTGCACATTCTATAACCCTTAATGAGAAGAAAGAGGCAATGTTATTTGTTATTGATAATGTTTCATATAAATTCTTTCATATAAAGAATGCCCCAAATCCAAGGATTTGCCGTATTACCATAGTTACATATATGACTATTCATTAAACTGTTTACCACACAAACTTAATGGAATACGGGGAAGGGTCTGCTGGCCTCATTCAGAAAGTCACTGTTCGTTTAGAGTCAAATATTCCCAAAATTTTTTAAAGAATGAGTATGTTTAATGAGTCAATTTGGAAGCAAAAGTAAACGATTTATTGACAACATGTTTTATTGATATATAGGAAGTTTCCTTCCTCTGAATTCTCATTGTGTAATTTGCACTTGAAGTGTGATATTAAGTGGGCACACTTTAAACTATACTAATTGGATCATATGAGCGAATAGTCTCGGTACAGAAGTGGTTTAGTCATAGAGTTTTTTTTGGGACTAGCCTGCTGGCTTCAGATTCTTGCAGCTCAAGGGATGGAGCCATTGCCTTCCTCTAGACATTGCCTTCCTCTAGACATGCAGATTTAAGGATAGTTGGAACTCTGAAGACTGAGTTAAGAACTAGCTGTTCTAAAACCAGTCTAATTATCCCAAACGAATTGCACTCACTCTTCTCTCTCACCGAAACTTGCCTCTTTTTTCTTCCTTCTCTTGCTCTTACTTTAACTTTTACTCTGTCCTGGTTTCTCCTGTTTTCAGACAGCCCGATATAAACTCTGGTGCCAAAAAGACCTGCCCACTGTGAACTGGCTCTTGGTATTAGCCAGCCGACTGTACAGCAAAAGATGGAAATCATGTGATATCAATATATTCAACTAATCTGCTCCTTTCAACATGGGCTAAGATTCAGATGAATTCCCACAAGAAGGGAAATCAAGAAAAGGACTGTTGACCAAAAATAAATCTCATATAAAGTCCCTTCACAGGGGAACTTGTCAATCCTAACACCCTATTTTTCATGTCTTTTTATTTAAAAAAATATCATAACAAAATCTAACACACACAACTTCCTGCCTCATTCTATGCCTTCAGAAATTGAACGCTCACCCTACTTTTAAACTTTTACAAGTTATCCCCTGATATTTTCTTTCCCTTCCACTTATTCCTCATTCTCAACTTGCCCACATCTATCCATTTTGTCCTTAAATAATACAGTGGGGGTAGGAAATAATAAACTGGCATATGACTGATAGAGGCTTTATGAGGTAAAACTTCTACTTTCATGGATAATTACTGTTTTAAATAGTGTATGGGTAGTTTAAACCCTGAAATCTTTTTAAAAATAAATATTTTATAAATTATGCAACAGTTTTCACTCAAATGAGTTTTATAAAATGTAAAGACAAAATAATAATAAATAATGATAATACACAACCACCACCTGCTGGAAGAAATTTCTTAAATACCTTCCTCTAGGAATATACCAAATTTTGGCACTAAGGGATCAAAATGAACCAGAAATATTAGTTCTTTGTATGCCAGTGATCTGCAGACCAGAGAGTTTTAAGTTCTCTCTGATATCTTTCCCAAATTTAATCAAAATATAAACAACCAGGAAATCAAAGAATGAACACAAGCCAAGATCTGAGGTGTGAAGGAAACTGGATCAAAATGCAAAGAGGCAGGCCAAAAAACAAAAAAACAACCAAAAAAAAAAAAAGGAAGAAAAGAAAAAGCATGAGCTTGGATATCACTTTCCATTTATAAAAACTGGTACATTACAAAGGATTAACCTCATTTAGTCTTCAAAACCCTCTACATAGATATAATTGTGGCTCTTTCTAAAATATGTAATGTAAAGCATGAGCAAGCTGAAATTTAAGGCCACACACCTAACAATATAAACAAATTCCATCCCCTTTAAGTTGGAGAATATGGTTAGATATTTGTATTATACACAATACTGTACTCAGTAGGTGTTCAATAAATACTTATTAAGTTACGGGGCTACTCCTATTATATGACAGAAATTGCAGTATAAGTTTTATATGTATTATCTAAACATTCACCTAGATTTGATTATTATTCTCTTTTTATAGAAGATAAAACTTTTCATAGAAGATATTCTTCAAGGCCTCATAGCGAGCAAGTAAAAGAGGTGATATTGTAATTCAATCTGAGTCAAAACTCATAGTACTAACCATTATACTATATTATCTCCTGAAAGCCTTCCAATTTCATGGTCTTTAAGCACCACCCAAAAGAAATACAATGTGAGTCACAAAGGCAATTTCATATTTTCTAGAAACCACATTAAAAGGATAAACTGAAAGGTAAAAGTAATTTTAATAATATATTTCATTTAACATACCTAAGATAATATTTCCATATGTATTCATTATAAAATATTCATGAGACTTGCATATTTTGGGCCATCTCTGAAATCCAAAGTATTTTTTATTCTTGTGGTCCATCTCATTTGGAATTAGCCAGACCTGAAATGATCAATATCCACCTGTGATTAATGACTGCCATTCTGGATACCGTAGCTCTAGTCTTAGCATGTGTGTGTATTTAACAAATGAGTCAGTCGTCTCCTCAAATAATAGCTTTAAAATTCCAGATTCATAATTACTTATACTTTTACAAGTATGTAAGGCAACCAGGGTCAATAAGCTTTTTTTTTTTTTCTTCCCTGAGAATGAGTGTCCATATATAAATCCTGTAAACAGGGACACAGGGTGGCTCAGTAGTTGAGCATCTGCCGTTGGCTCAGTCTGTGATCATAGGGTCCTGGGATTAAGTTCTGCATCGGGTTCCCCGGGGGAAGCCTGCTTCTCCCTCTGTCTATGTCTCTGCGTCTCTCTGTGGGTCTCTCATGAAAAAAAAAAATCCTAAACAGTCTTATCTTGATGCCCATTTCTGCAGTGTCCTAGCACGCAACAAGGTGACTTTAGAGTGGTCTTGTGGCCTCCCTTCGTAATGACAGATTTTCTCTGTGAACCCCATATTAGATGAAGGCTAGAAAAAGCTTGAGACCTGATGATGACCTTCAATACGAATCATTCTCCTTACAACTCCCTATCAAGCCAAGTGCGAGTTTTCTGTTTTAAAATGACTTTGGTCTTTAGGAGGACATGTACTAAAAATTATAAAATGAAGACATTAGGGGATATTGGATGAAGGCTACAAGGAACACTGCGCTGCTTTTGCAAAAAGTGAAACTTTTATTTTTTTAAGAGAGAACACACGCCTACTGCAGAATGATAAAAGCCATGTGCCAAAATGGGATAAGCAGGCAAATAAAACTGAAAAATTATTTCAATTATTCATAAAGCATGATTTTCAAAATTTGAATTAATGCCTATCTCAAATCTTTCTTTTACAAATTACTGAATAATGAAATATTTTCATACTAATATATTTTTAATAAGTGGAGTTTTGTCTTGTTTTAAACTAAGTACTGTTTATGGAAGTACAGTTCCTCTAGAGGGGGACTGACTACAAGCATAGGACATAGAGGTTTTTAAACCACATATAGGTACTAGCTGAGTAGGCAAGTAGCTGAGAGGCTTTTGTTTTGTTTTGTTTCCTTTCTTCATTAATACTGAGTTACTAAGTCTTTTTTCTTATCAGCTGTGTACCATACCAGGTAATGCATTTACAATAGTCAGAGTAGAGACATATTCTTTATTCTGATGGTTTTTGGAATCTAGATGAGTGAAGGAGGGAAAAAAAAAGACCTTTAAAATTATTAGACAAACTGCTACAGAAAAAGGACTTCAAATGAGTACATAAATAATTACAAACTCAGATAAGGGTTTTGAAGGGAAAATAATGCATTTTAAGAAGCATTTATAACAATAAAGCCCAACCAAGAATAAAGAACCCAGAAAAATATCCCCATAGAACTGACATTTGAGCAGACATGAATAATGAATACATGGGAATTAACTAGGCAATTGAGAAAAGGATAAGAGAGATAAGAGAGAAACAATTCCAAGCAGAGGAGAGAGGCCTGAGTAAGAGAGTCCTGGCTTGAAGGTACTTAAAAATGTGAAAGGAGAAAGTGGAAAGTGATGTGACATTAAAGCTGGAGAGGGAAGAGGATGTTAGACCACCCAAGGAGGACTTTGGAGAATATTAGTATTTTTGACTTATTGTAACACCAATAAATAAAGCTTTTTTTTTCCTTTTTTTTAATATGAGGGACATTTGATTATCTGTCCTAAAAAAATACTTCAGTTAAAGATTAATTAAATGCATATCCTTATAAAGTTAAGGCAGGGGTTCATTCATGTATTTATCTACTCACCTTATGTAGCAAATACTAGAAGACATGACGCTGAGAACTGGGGATGTAGCCTTTAAGAAAGCAAAGGACTGGGATTGACTAGCAGACCTGCAGGAAAGGATCCTCTGCTCACTTTGAACATTGTGCAATTTATTTAGAAAGCACGACATATCATGTTGCCCTAATACATAAGTCCCAAGAATTTATTGGGTAGGTAGCTTTCTCTTCCCTACAAAATGAGGACGAAGGTCCCTTATCATGCACAGAAGGTAAAATTTCCCAGTTTCCCTTTTTGAATATATATATTCTTATATGCCTTAAAGTGTTGGGTACCATGCTATATGCTTCAAACACCTTGTTTTAATACAAGCCAATCTGTACAATTGGCCATTATATAAAGTAAAGAAATAATATGTCCTAATATTGGACACTGGCTCAGTGGTACTAATTGCACCAGTTTCATCCCAAATTAAGAAATAAAAAAACCAAAATCTTCCCACAGTGTAGAGTCACAGCAAATTTGTGTATCTAAGCTAAAATATTACCTAATGGATTATACAGTCTCTGTTGTTGCTTTCCTAGATGGAACGTGGAACAACTGCAAGCCAGTAATGGTGAAAATGGTCATATGGGATAGTTTAAGCACAAGAGTATATGTCAGATTCTAACCTGGACTTCCTTGGTGATGTTCAGAAAATCTAAGTCATACTCACCCAAAGACGGTAAGGGACATCCATTTGTCACAAAATGCATTGGGACAATCAATGACAAATGAACAAACTGTATTCCAGGAAGGAAATGATAAAGAAGAAAATTTTCATTTGTCAACTGAGGAAAATGTCAGAAGGGTGAGACGTTTTAGCAAATTTTTGAAGGATGGCTATGAATTTGAAATGAGTTCTGGGAATCAGAGTGGCAAAACGCGAGGTGCTTCAGCCTCGGCAAACAACATGGGAGAAGCGTGAGGGTATGAATGCATAAGGCCTGTTCTTCATGCAAATACAAGAATGATGTGCTACACCTCCATTAAATCAAACATTTAGTTCACCAGGAAAATGTGTTTTCCAGGAAAATGTATTTTCTATGGAACGCGTAAGACTACAGTATGCTTTGGGAAGTAATAGAGAACTTAAATCACTCTGGAAGGTTCTAAATGGAGATATTTCTGCTCAAACCTAGGAAGCATGTCCTAACTGAGTTGTCCAGTGAAATGAAGGGAATTTCTAGAAATTTCAGATACTGAGAATAGTCAAGAAAAGGTGGGCGCAATGCCTGTGAGGAAAGATTTGTATGTAGTAAGGATTAGATAGAGTAAGAATCCATCACAAACTGAGAACCTGTTATATTTTAATTTTTCAAGGCACCTTTTCTCTGAAAGAGAGATTCTTAAAATATTGTGTTGGTTTTAAATATAATTTTTTTCATTGCTTAACTTTTTAATAATCTCCACAATCCAAAGAGAGTGGGAGGCCAGCAGTAGTAGAGAAGTTCTAGAAATAGATACCTGAGTTGCAACCCTCTATGAAAAGCCTTGAAAATGGCACAGAGTTTTGGAAGCGCGCTGTCATGTAACATCATGAAAAGAACAGTGCAGATCTGGTGAAACAGGGACAAATTATTTTTTGGAAGTCAGTAATGCACTAAAGGATTTGATTTGACTTATCTTAGCTCAAATTGCCCAAAAATATAGTGGCAACTATGGTGGATGGTATTTTTGCATAAGACTTAATTACTTTAAATTGGAGAATATATTATTTTAGATGTTATGACAATTTATTGGTAATTACATAAAACATTGAAACATTATCCATTACACAGTTAAAATTTAGTCATCAAAATAAATTCCATTATGCTAACTCTAGAATGGGGAAACATTAAAAATGTGTTGATTCTACGTAAGCATTAAACAGATCAGGAAAGCCATAGGACTTTATTTTCCCACCTGAGAGGTAATGATTGGGCTTCAGTAAGTGAACGAACTGTACTGAACACAATCAAAATAGCTTTTTAAATTACTTTTATGAAATACCATAATCTACGGAAGAGCAGTAAGTATAGAGAAGGACAAACTGTGAGGAGTCTCTCTGTGAGGCTGAAGAATTTGGCCTCACACAAATCACACGGGTTTTTGTAGGGAATGCTTCATTTTAAGACATTCCTATACCTTGTTTTATAAGGGGAAATGTATTCTTTACTTGAAAGTATTTTGAAAACCTTGAAGGGAGAAAAGAAAGCTCACTGGAAGACCTGCTGAGGTCAGTAGACAGCTAATGTGTATCATGAATCAAGAAAGAGTGAGTGTCTGCGGCATAGGACACGGCATGTCTCAGACCTGTTTGAAGTCACAACACCTTCTTACTTTACTATTAGTTCTGCTGTAGTTTTGTATGACAATTATAAGTTTCTCCTTTAATAGCTGTTATTTTCAGAACCCAGGGTGGGACATGCCTGAGAGATAGATCTACCAAAATAGCACTGGCCCAATCCAGGGTAGTAACCGGTTTACAAGCATCTTCTACTGATAGAAGTTACCAGATGTAGTTGAGTTATTCTGATTCTAAAATTCCATATATTCCTAAACTCTTCCCAGTTCCATCTCTTCATTCTTTCTTCAGTTTGTCACTCTCAGTTTCCCAATTTAATCACAAAACTAAATTGAAAGTTTAATCAAATTAATTCCACAAACAGTAATTTGTTTAAAAAAGGGGGGATCTAGTAAATTGGTTGGCTGGCCCTTTTGTAGGCCAAAGCGGTTTGTTTTTCTGCAAATCCAAAGGAGACTATACATAAATTAAGTTCAACCCACATAAATACTTTAATACAGTGCATTTTGATTTCTTCCCCTTTCCATTTGGGATAGTTATATATACTTTAAAGTGTTTTTTTTTAAAGACAGCATGAAATAGAATACAAGAAATGCCTATGGTAATTCCTAGCACATAGTAGGCATTTAAAATTGGTAACTATAGCAATATCTATAGGATATTTTTGAAAACTAGTTTAAAAAGCCTTCCTACTACTTATTTTTAACAGAGCAAGTATTAATGCATGATTTGGGGAAGGGATGTGTGTCAAAAATACTTTAAGTTTGGGGAAGTGTTAGAAATAGCAATGAACTTATGCATGGCTGATGGGTAAAATTAGTTATGTCTGTGTAATTGGGTTGAAAAAGCTGGTATCTATCAAAATATTTCCTCCCATGTCAGCTGAGCATACTGCTACATTTTTGCAAACATACACAGTATATCTGCCATGGAAATTAGCATATTTTCAGTATCTAAAAGAAATAAGGCCGGTCAGAACGTTATAAAGGTGATCAGGCATTAGCCTTAAAAAATAAATTTCACAACACTTGTCCGCTTTATTTTTGCTATGCTTTCATCACTGTTTCAACGTGTGACTTTAGTAAGTGAATGGGTAAAAAGAACTTCTGTTTGGGGGGAATTAGCAAAATGAATAAATATTGGGAAGAAAGTAAAACTAAGAAAGACATATGAGAGAAAAAGAGAAAACCATCCAGGCCAGAGGTCAAATGAATCAGGACAAGGTGAATAAGGGAGGCGATTTGATGATTTGATTTGCTAGATGAGAAACTGATAACCAGGAAGAGATGAGAATGAGCAAAATTACAGGGTAGGCTCTGAGAGCTGCGATGTGATGGTCAAAATGGAGTGTTTGTTCAGTACCCGGGTACCAGGTCTGGTACCAAAGTCTTGGATCTTTCCACTGTTTCACATTCCTTAAGTCTTTAGCCACGTATTTTCTTCTTAATGTGACCATACTGGTTTCTCGTCTCCTTCTGTGTTCTAGATGTCTCCATAACATTACCACGTGGCTTACTATTTTTTTTTCTTATTTCAATTGCCGATCTCCCCTCACCAGAATAGAAGCTCCATAAAAATTGTGTTTTTTTTATCATTGTATCTTTGCCACTTAGAGAATAACATATGGCAAATCTTAAGAGCCCAATATATATTTGTTGAGTGAATAAATAAAGTACAAAGAATGAGGGTAAGAGGATCTGATCTAACTAGAATAAATACTAATGTATTTTACCGGCTGTATAACATTAGGTGGGTTACCACCTCCTTGTATCTTAGTTGTCTTTTCTGTAAATTATGATGCCACATGCTACAAAGATTGTAATAAAGAAAAAAATAAATAAAAAAGAACCCCATGTCAGATTGTTTAAATTAAGAAAGAAAATCAAGGTATGACGCAGCAAGACCATCTCTGAAATGTTTGTTTTGTTTTTACTAAGCTCTTTCAAGTTCTCTTTCATTTGATCTTTACCAAAACAAATAAGGAAAAAAATATATAAGAGGTATATACTGTCTCATTTGTCATCAGAAGAAATGAGAGGGAGCAGAAAAATTAAAACTTACCCTCAAACAATCAATAAGGATAAAAGATTTGGAGTAAAGATATGGTTTCATGTATTCCTGAAGCAATGTTCATGCTTTTAAACCGCTCTGCTATATTGGGAAGACCTTGTCTCGTAAAATCAAAGATAAAAGCAAAGGCAGGGTGGCAGGAGGATCCTGGCCGGGAAATGGTCATCATGAGTCGGATGGGGGCTGTACTCCAGGACCACATAGAACATGATATGACAGGAGGCATCAAAGTATGCCGATGCTCTCCTGTCCTGACCTCCAACCTGTAATCCTACTTAGCTTCTAGTTCATTCTTTTCCTAATCATCTCCTGTATCCTGTATTAACATCTGCAGTTAATCTTCAATCTTCATCCCTGCGCTCAAAAAACTCTTAGCACCCATGTACAACAATATAATTCTAACTCCATCAATTTCCAGCCCGCTAGGGCACTATGTGTGTATTGTATGTGTTTAGGAATAGGGAAGGTGTTTTCTCCCTGACTGTCGATGTGAACAAAAAATTCAAGGGACTCAGAGAAATTAGGAAGATATTTTAGAGGTAATGCAAGGCTAAATGTTCCCAGTATCTTGATATATGCAGGAAAATCTGCAGCAGTTTGCAACTGTCACAGACAGTATACAAGGATACATTTTTCCCAAAAAAAATTATTAGAAAAGTCTGACCAAACACTCATTAATTTCTTACGAGATCCTAGTCATTGGGTACATAATCTCAAGCTAAGGTTAGACAAGCAAGAACTTCATGATTTTTAAAAGTAACAGGGAGGGGATCCCTGGGTGGCGCAGCGGTTTGGCGCCTGCCTTTGCCCCAGGGCGCGATCCTGGAGACCCGGGATCAAATCCCACGTCAGGCTCCCGGTGCATGGAGCCTGCTTCTCCTTCTGCCTGTGTCTCTGCCTCTCTCTCTCTCTCTGTGTGTGACTATCGTAAATAAATAAAAAATTTAAAAAATTAAAAAAAAAGTAACAGGGAAACACAAATTGCTAATATAACAGCAAGCAGTAGGCCTCTGTTTCACCTCACTTCATCCCTGCCCACGGATCTCCTTCCTCCAAGTCCAGATGCAGTATCAGAATCCCTCATATCACGGTGCTCCAAGAAGCAGCTACCTCACAACCAAGTTGTTATAGGAGATGAAATCTACACAGAATGGTGAGCTCCTAGAATACAGTCAACGGGTACTAGTTTACATCACGGAACTTGAAGTAATTGAAAAAAAAATTGTTCACATTTTCCATGCTCTTCAATGAAAAAAAAATCCTATAAAGAAACAACAGGTATAAGGGCACAGAGGATTAGCACACAATGGACATATATATTGGTAACACTGTTGAGCCAGTGGCTAAAAAAGAGGTACGTCCCATAACTGGAGGATACTATGATAACCATCCTAGGTTATGTAGACACTTTTGGTGCCCTAACTATATATCTGGGCCTCACACTAAAATATCCTCTAGCCAGTTTGCTACTGTCAATACCTCTTTCTCTTCGCTGGAAGACGACCTGAATCATGCCAGGCAGGAGCACAAAAGTGCTGCTAAATTAACACTCCTTAGTGGTGGACAATGACACCAGTGAGTTCCTCTATAAGTGCTTTATCTCCTCCACCCCTCAGTGAGGACAGCTCCGAGTTATATATTTAATACTACTTCCCAGAGTTTCCCTGCAGCCGTAAGTATCAGTCATATTCAGTGTTTGCTAGCTTGATAATAAGCCCTCCTTTGTTGGCCTTGGCCTCTCTTTGTCATCTCTCATCCCTCTTCAGTGTTTCCTGAAATCATCTCCCAAATCAGGTACTTGCGCTTGATTTTCTGTATCTGAGTGGTCAGTTTCAGGGAGAATGTAAACTAAGCTTTAGCCTCCCTTTTGCATGACCGTCACCTGTACCCACACATACACACATAAGCCATCAGGTCGACATAATCCTACCTCAAATCGAACTCTTCAAGTCTCACTTCATCCCATATCTCCTGCACCACGTCTCAGGATAGATCCTCATATCTGCCATAGATTGACCTAATAAGACAGTTTATCTTCTCACCCCTCTGCTTAGAACTTACTCCCCTCTACAGAGAATTCCATTGCCTCTCTGCCTTTGCTGGAAACTCTAAGGGTTTCTTCAAAACTTGTCTCCAACTTCCTCACGTTGGTGTAGATAGGCACTTCGTGTTGTCTGCTCCCACAGCATTGTCCCCATACGCTTCTAACTGCGTTTGTTGCATTGCAAGACCATTTGCAAGCTTCTGGGTGTATCTGGTTCACTAAGACTGTCATCTTTGTTGGGCCGTGACCATAACCTATTGATTTTGAATCCCCTGCAGTAGTATTATCTCTTCACAGAGACAATTATTGAGGAATGCAGAATGTGCAGCATGAGTTTTGTTTCCCTAATAACTTTATGTTCAAAGAGTTCTCAATAAAGAACTTTTGTAAACATTATAAAAATATATAATGGAATCCGTAAGATGCATCTGACATCAGTGGCCATTTCCCTTACATTTTGTCTACAGAGTAAAAAAAGAGCCTTCTGAGCTTTTTCTTTTCTTAATAAAGGATCATCTCCAGTTTAAAAGATCCACCCTCCTACACAGACCCTTAGAGAAAAGGTACATACAGCTAAAATCAGGTTAACTTACTTCACAATTTTGCCTTTGGCCAGTCCTGTGTAGAAGTACCACCAAATGGGAAAGAATTTGACTTAAATCAATGTAAAGTAAGGATATAAATCAGTGCTCTTGGGTTTAACTAAATGTTCATTTGTTAACATATTAGCAACCAACTTTGAGCTATAAAAAGCTGACTTTATAGAACAATTAAGAATTTTAGTATAAGCACCAAATACTATAGGATTACAGAACCTACTGACATCAAAATGACCACCCAGATTTAAAAGTAGACTTGTCAGAAAAGGTGAGGGTTATCTAATTCCAAATTTGCAAACCCTATTAAAGTATCTGTACACGTGAGATTGGTATAAAATTCTATTCAAAGCTCCCTGTAATGTCTTTGTGTTACATATTTTGTAGAAGTGAAATTTGGAATTATGGAGATTTAAAAGAGCCCTTCACAAAGTTTCAATTCGGTCTGAGTCAAACCTGGTCAAACTACTGAAATTTCAAAGCTGAGAGACAAACCTAGAGTCATGGCTCTAATTAATGTCATGGACCTCTTTGGAATGGAAATACTGCCATCTAATTAAAATGAGTTCTCATTCAATTTTTTTCTAGACAGCTGAAATTTTAATTTTAGAAGCTGATTCTGAAGACTTCCTGACCTTTGGCAAAACATTCATTCAGTTTTGCACTCTGAATTTCCAGGTGAGCTGAAGTGATTATGGAACTTTGAGGTCATCTACAAAGTAGACTGATTGCCCAATGGAGTCTACTTCACACAGTTCCATTTTTTTAAGGAATTTCCCCTTGAGTGACAGTATCACTACACCTCAGACCTAGAGGTCTGGGATATCTCTTCAATCATTATACTAAATATACTTTTAGAAAGCAATTCTTTTTTTTTAATTTTTTTTATTGGAGTTCAATTTGCCAACATATAGCATAACACCCAGTGCTCATCCCGTCAAGTGCCCCCCTCAGTGCCCATCACCCAGTCACCCCCACCCCCGCCCACCTCACTTTCCACCACCCCTTGTTCGTTTCCCAGAGTTAGGAGCCTCTCATGTCCTGTCTCCATTTCTGATATTTCCCACCCATTTTTTTTTCCTTTCCCCTTTATTCCCTTAGAAAGCAATCCCAATGGCATTAGGATTAGCCATATTTCCAGTCCTGGCTTATAGACAACTTTGTAAATACACATTTCTCTTAAATTAGCCACATTATAGTCAAGCATCAGTATATAATCTATCTACATTGCTTTCAGGTCATTCTGTGCACCACGGGCATTTAATGATTGTGTACTGTATTCTAAATCGTAGGAGAGAAACACAAATAGCTACACTTGTTGGTATCAAGGAATTTCATTGCAATGGAGGATAGAACTATGCCTGTGCTAAATACTATGATAAAGTATATGTATGTGCCCTATAAGTGTGTAAGCCATCCAGAGCAGTGTGTGAATATGAATCCCTGACGTTGATTTAAGGAGAATGTTACAATTAAACTCAGCTTTAGATAATGAGTTTACAGCTGGAGAAGGACAGTGGGGTAGGTAAGCGTGCACAAGGGTGATAAATTGTAAGCAAGCATAAGATGTTTTCTAAAATGGCTAGTGATTGTAGCTGTGGTAAAAAGGTTAACAGTCGGAATAAGAAAACTTTGCTGCAATAAAGCAAAGAGTAGAGATTAGGCAACAGTGAAGAGTTATAAGGTGAGAAACATTTGATTGTAGTGGTGTGAACTCAGATTAACTCATGCTTGAAAGAGGACATGAAAAGTAGGAAGGAATTGGAGTCAGGACATGGGAATGCTTGGAGAGAAAAGGAGGGTGCCTTATAAAAAAAATATAGGAATGTGGGGCGCCTGGGTCACTCAGTCGGTTAAGCGTTGGACTCTATTTTGGCTCAGGTCATGATCTCACAGTCTTGAGATTCTCTCTCTCTCTCCCTCTGCCCCTCCCCCCAAAAAATTATAGGAACACAAGGGAGGAAAAGGAGAGGAACAGTTTGATAAGATTGTGAAACACAATGGATCTGATGACACTCATTTAAGATAGATGGGAACACAGATATAAAAACAACACTTAATGCCAGTTTCTCAAAAATATAGTCACAATGGGCCTACAAAAAGTGGGAGGCCCTTTTAATTTTTTATTTCACTCAACAATTTAGGAACACTTTATGGTAGGTATTTTATTATTATTATTAAGTAATTAATATTAATATTTATTGTAATATTAATACATCCGATATTAATATTAATAAAATTGATGTTATATAAAATGACTTCATCAAGTATGTCCAGTGAAGTCAAGATTAAGATCCAGACTTTTCAAAAAAAAAAAAAAGATCCAGATTTTTCTAACCCTAAAATAGCACTCTTAAGCCAGCATATTGCTTCCTGTTTTTAAAATAGGTTAATTTAGAAATCAACATGTGACAGTTTTGCCATTGGGTATTTAGTGCTCAAGATAATTAAATTAGCATACCTTTTCTGTCTATATCCAACAACGCACTTCACTTGTCAGGCAGAGAATGTAGATTTTTTTTTTTTAATAGAGCACTACATTTCAGTTAGAAAAGTTTCCTTCTTGACTCAAGCGACCTAGTAATTATCTCCAAATGTCTCCCAAATCCCTGAGCCTAGATATTTCTTTCATGTATTAAGAAAATAACCTAGGTCTCTTCTTACTCTATTTTTGACACAATTCAATGAGATGGGAAATAATGCCATATGAATCTGCGGAAAATTAAAAGACATCGAAATCAAGCTTCCCAATTTCAAACTCAAAAATGCACATAGCAATTTGTGATATAAAGTATTACAAATTCTTTCAAGAAATGTTTGTGGATGGTGGCACATAATTTCAAATATGGCTTGATAGAAACATGTCAAAAATGAACTTTTTTTGCATTTTTAAGAAAATAGATATTTTTTGTTTTTTTCCTCTTCACCACACAAATATTTTTCATGGTAGAGAATTAGCCAACATAGGCAATCATATCATTTTTAAAATATCTTCCAGTCTTAGAGATATTCCACTTTTATCCTTTATTTAAAAAGATAGCCAGACAATGCCATATATAAACTCACCTACGTTTTATATTCTTTATTTGCCATCCTATGGATTGTCACTCAAGATTGTGGTTTAAAATTACGTTCTGAGTGACCACACGGTATATAAGAAAAGGATCGTTATATTTTTGGCACATATTATAATTTAGGGTATTGATAATTACATTGTTCAATGATCCTTACATGAACATCCTCAGGACAAATTCTTCTTCTGGACAGGAACATTACTCCCTCCCGCTGAACTCATGAATTTCATTCTTAGTAGAAAATGAAAACATCAAGATTCAATCTCTACTTATAATAGATATCAGTTTCTACTACTCACTCTTCCATCTTAAATCTCTCTCTCTGGCCTGTCTTTATAATTATTTTCCTTTTCAATATATATTATTATTCAGAAGCACGTGATTTTCTCTCATATTCTCTCAATTATCAACTATAAATTCTCAAGCCCTTTGGGAAACAAAAGTAATACGTACTTTTCCTTCAAATTATAATGAGCTAAGAAAAGTAAAGTGGGCTTTATGAAAATCAGACTGCTTTCTATATTTCATTTTATATTTACAATCCAACAGATACATGTAAACCTTTATCTCAAGGATAGGAGACAATGTTTTGGAAAGTATTAGAGTTAGCACTTTGTCTCTGAGGTTTTGCCATGGTTATGAGGCAATATCTAGGTATGGGTTTATTTTGTTAATATTATGTGGAATCCAGAATGTTTGTTTCTTCAAACTAAGCTTATATTTCTGTCCTCGAAGTGATGTATAATTCTTATCTATTTCTGAGGCAAGTGCCTCTCCGATGTCACTTTTTCCCTATGGATGAAAACCAACACCCACAAGAAAATTTAAGATTATGCAGGGAAGAAAAATATAAATTTTGCTTTATCCTTTTAGGTTCTTGGTTGAGACACCACTGTAAAAAAAAAAAAAAGACTAGTAGGAGAAAAGCAAACCAAAGTTGAACGATACGCATACCTCCTGAATACATGAGAGCTACCTAGGAAATCTGAATAGCTGCCTCAATGGCCCCAGCCATCACCTAAAATACCATTTCCAGCTAAAGACAAAAGATGTGGAGGGAAGGGTGGGAGCCAGTTATGGGCGAGCACCAGGACAGTCAGAGGAAACAAGGTAAGGTTGTTGCGCAGATTTAAGTTGCTGTCTTCTCCACTGATGAGAGTTTCTATGATTAAGTCACCCTCCTCTCCCAGGTACACAGAGGGAGACAGTCTTACTGATGAAGATTTCCCTTATAAATATAAATGTCCTTTACAAAAGGGTAACTTGTACTCAGTTGTCAGAGCTTCTCCTGGGTCTATCTCTTAAAAATAACCAGCCTAAAAAAAATCCTTAAATCAAAGAGGTCTATTTTGGGGTAGCAAATTCTGCTCCCCTTTGATCACTTCATCCTCTTTTCCATTTCTTGATTTCTCTTTCATGATTTCACATTATTTTTTCTTCATTCTTTTTTTATTTAAAGATTTTATTTATTTATTCATAGAGACACACAGAGAGAGAGAGAGAGAGAGAGAGAGAGAGAGAGAGAGAGACAGGCAGAGGGAGAAGCAGGCTCCATGCAGGGAGCCCAACACGGGACTCGATCCCAGGTCCCCAGGGTCACGGCCTGAGCCAAAGGCAGGCGCTAAACCGCTGAGCCACCCGGGCTGCCTGATTTCTTCATTCTTTTGAGTGAATTGTGTCTAGTAGACAATTCATTAATTCTCCCTTTAATCTAGTATTGGATGTTGCTATTGATTTTTTCCACTAACCCTTTTTATTTCTAAAAATATTTCTACATTTAAAAATTCATTTTATCCTTCGCGGAAATGTGTTCTCTCCTCACGAATTCTACTTTTTTGGGGAAAAAAATTTGAGATATTCAGAGAAATCCAATCTCTTAGGGGTTGTTGCATCATCATTAATTTCAAGGTGTGAATTTTGCTGGTTGTGTATCTAATAATTTTTGGCTGTAAGCTTTCAGAGGAACTGTTTTCTTGGGAACCCATTCTTCTGGGTCATGGATGCATTCCTATAGAATGGCTTCACACTTCTCACTGCAAGTATTTTCATATTATGAAATAGATTTTATGTTTATGCTCACCTGGAGTTCCCCGACACCACATGGTTAATGGTAATGAAGAATCCACAACCACTTACGGAGCAGGCTTAGATTCTTTCTTTTAAATGTCCATCACTTTTTCCATCTTTGGCACTGGCTGTTCTCTAGTTTTCTTAGTCACAGCATGACTGGTGTGAGTTCTTCGATTCTCTTTATATGGATAGGAAGACTTCTGAGTCTGCCATGCTTGGATCCAAGACCTTCTCTCCTGGCCTCGAATAGAAATCAATGCCCCAGACCCTTAAGAGTATGTGGTTCTCTAACATGTTGGCTGTCCAGGCTGAATTCTCTCTCACTTTTGTTAAAGGTTAGTTTTTTTTGTTTTGTTTTGTTTTGTTTTTTTAAGTAAGATCATGACTCATATGAATATAAAATATACTTGTGCTGTTTTATTTAACTCACTGTTTAATGAATAAACCCGGCAGAAATTACAGGAAGTTCTAAGGACAAATTAAAGAAGAAATCACTTCTGTAGAATAAAAAACACTGGCATGAATTCACATAGGGATCCAAAATTAGTTCCCCCCCCATGAGGTAAGGAGAGTCAGTTGAAACCTCCCCTGAAAGAATAAACTTGCATGTCTATAGACAAAAATTATTTTGCATTGCTATCAGTTTTCAATTTATAGAATTGTAAAATAGCTCAGAGGCAATGAAAGATTTGGGTCAGATAGCACAGAAGAGTGTGTTTAAACAATGCAATTTTCTTTTGGAGACACTCTGATCTTTTTTGTTTATTCCAAATGTTTTTGTATCTTGAATTTTAGTTTCTTCTAAGTTCTAGTTCCCTGAGACTCCATTTCCTGCTTTCAATATTGACTGATTATTTTAAAAATGCATTTTATCTAGCATACCTGTGGACTTGTTGCAAAAAAAAGAGATGTCTGAAATCAGCTTAGTCCACCATATTGACTAGCCTGACTACTCCTCATCTTAAAACTCTTCATCTGCTTTTGGGATAAAAGTCCTCTCTGTTTTCCTCCTAATATTTAGACTTGGTCTTCTATGTCTTCATTGAACTTTCCCCCAGGTCTGACTTTTGGCAGAGTTTTCTAGGTTTCTGATCTTGGTAATTGTTCAGTGTACAGCCCTGCCTATACTTTCCACTGCTTTCTCTATGCTGATGACCTGGAAATTGACACCTCAATCTATGTGTTGCTTTAGGCACTTACTTCCAGCAGTGCAGTGGATATCATCAAACACATATCCTACTGGCAGCTCAAATTTGACAAGACCAAACTGAATTCATTAAACACCCTCTACCTACCCCTCCAAGACAGTTTCGAATTTGTTCCTCTGCTTGCATTTTCTCTATATCATGTTTTGATATTGCAATGTAATCATTCAAATTAGAATCCTAGAAATCATCCTCAACATCTTTCTCCCATTTACTTCCAAATCAACAGTTACATATTCGTATCTTATAATCATTTTTTTATTTCTCTCTTTAGTGTTATTTCTTAAGGAGATATTTTACATTTCTCTACTTCTTCTGGAAATATATTAATCTAACAGCATACTAGCTCTTATTTCTAACCTATAATAATCGACTTGGTCAACAATGACTTCTTTCTAGAATATGAATTTTAGGATACCATTATACAAAAACTAATACAGTTCAATAGCAAAAACAAAACCAAAACAAGACAAAAACAATTTTAAAAATAGGCAAAATGAACATTTTTTTCCAAATAAGACATACAAATGGTCAACAGGAACATGAAAAGTGCTCAACAATACTGATCATCACAGAAATGCAAATCAAAAACACACTGAGATATCACTTCACACTTGTTAGGATGGCTATTATCAAACAGAAAAGAGCCAGCAAGTGCTGAGAGGTTGTAGAAAAAAGAGAACCTGTATACTGCGGGGGGGGGGGGATTGTAAACCCATACAAGTGCTATGGAAAAAAGCATATTGGTTCATCAAGACATTAAAAATAGAACTATCATATGATCCAGCAATCCTACTTCTGGGTATATATCCATGGGAAACAAAACTGCTATCTTGAAAGATATATATTTTTTAATAATAAATTTATTTTTTATTGGTGTTCAATTTGCCAACATACAGAATAACACCCAGTGCTCATCCCGTCAAATGCCCCCCTCAGTGCCCGTCACCCATTCACCCCTAACCCCCGCCCTCCTCCCCTTCCACCACCCCTAGTTCGTTTCCCAGAGTTAGGAGTCTTCATGTTCTGTCTCCCTTTCTGATATTTCCCACTCATTTCTTCTCCCTTCCCTTATATTCCCTTTCACTATTATTTATATTCCCAAAATGAATGAATGGATAAAGAAGATGTGGTCTATGTATACACTGGAATATTACTCAGCCATTAGAAATGACAAATACCCACCATTTGCTTCAATGTGGATGGAACTGGAGGGTATTATGCTGAGTGAAGTAAGTCAATCGGAGAAGGACAAACATTATATGGTCTCATTCTTGAAAGATATCTACTCCCATGTTCACTGCAGCATTATTTACCATAGCCAAGGAATGGATCAAGAAAATGTGACACACACACTCTGGAATTGTTATCTAGCCTTAAAAGTAAGGAAACTCTGCCATTGGCAACAACATAGATGAATCTGGAGGATATTATGCTAAGTGAAGTAGGACAAAGAGAAAAAGAAATACTGCATGGTATCACATGTGTGGAATCTAATTTAAATAATTATACTCACAGAAACAAAGAGGAAAAATGTGTTTGCCAAGGGATAGAGTGTGGTGAAAATAGGGACAGGCTGATTAAGAGTAAACTTTTAGTTACACAACGAATAATTTCTGAGGATCTAATGTATAACATGGTGAATATCATTAACATTTTATTGTATAATTGAAGTTTGCTAAAAAAGTAGACCTTCAATGTTCTCTCTCTCTCTCTCATACACATACACACAAATAAATACATTAATCTAGCTATGTGTTAGTTAACTCAAGGAGAATCCTTCCACAACTTTTATGTATCAAATCATCTATCTGCATACTGTAAATATTCCACAGATTTGTCAATTGAATCCAAGAAAGCTGGAAAAAGAAAATAAATATTGGTACAGTGTTGGGAAAGGCCAAAGATTACAGTGAGCCTATTTGAGTATAATGCAGCTCCACCCCTTTCCAGTTGTGTGGAATGCTCTAACACACATTTCCTCCTTTGTTAACTGAGGGTAATAACAGCATGTCCTGAACTTTGGGTAAAAATTGAGTGGAATCCAAAGGCATGCTCCCAGGAAAAAAGGAACAATATACAAATAATGGCCATCATTATAATGTTTCATTTATTTTATTTTTATTTTTCTTAAGATTTTATTTATTTTGAGAAAAAGAGAAAGAGAGCATGAGTGAGGGGAAAGGGCAAAGGAGAAAGAGAAGCAGACTTCCTGCTAAGCAGGGAGGCCCAATGTGGGGCTCCATCCCAGGACCCCAGGATCATCACCTGACCCACAGGCAGATGCTCAAGTGACTGAGACACCCAGGCACCACGTCTTTTATTTTAATTTATATAGAAAAGTATGCTTATATTACCCAAGTGCACAATTTTATTAATTTGTCTATTTTAAGTTGCTTTTTTATTTCCTCATAGTCATGTTTATGCCTTGTTCCCTATGTAGCATTTAATAACAGGGATAATCAACCAGATTTTCCTCATTGATATAAAACTGTAGAGGTTTATATCATATACTTGTATAGACATCAAGTTTTTCAATTTTGCATTTTTCAGTGCTACAACAGGAGCACTGTTTATTTATATCATGCTATCTTTTTTTTTTTTTTTTACCAAAAAATAAGTTTGGAAATTCCATTATCATCTGAGCAGGTCTTGTACCTTTATCTTCTAATTTTATCTGCCTTATGAATATATTCCACATCTAAAATTGCATATTGACTTCATGATATTCTTTGAAAAATACCTTGTTATTAAAAATAAAGTTTTTTTTAGATAATAGATAAATGAATAAGGTTTGATTATCTAATGATAACATAGTGGCTATAATTAATAATAACATTGTATAATTTATATTTGCTAAGATAGTCAATCAGAGAAGGACGAGCATTGCATGTTCTCATTCATTTGTGGAATATAAATAATAGTGAAAGGGAATATAAGGGAAGGGAGAAGAAATGTGTGGGAAATATCAGAAAGGGAGACAGAACATAAAGACTCCTAACTCTGGGAAACGAACTAGGGGTGATGGAAGGGGAGGAGGACGGGGGGTGGGGGTGAATGGGTGATGGGCAATGAGGGGGGCACTTGATGGGATGAGCACTGGGTGTTATACTGTATGTTGGTAAATTGAACACCAATAAAAATAAATCTATCAAAAATAAATAATAAATAAATAAATAAATAAATTTGCTAAGATAGAATTTAAGTGTTCTCAGCAAAAAATAAAATAAAATAAAAAATTATCAGTGTTTTATATATTCAAATAAACCTAAGAAAATGTCTATACAACTCTATTCCATATTGTGTTCTTTGTAGTTTTAATAGTACTTGATATTATAATACTTTTATCTTAAATAATATGAAGTTTGTGTTCAGTCAGAGCTCTAAGGGTATCTGTAAGTGATTACAAATTGGAGTGATCATTTTAAGGAAAAGCTGTGTGCAAAACACATACTACATTTTTTTTAAGATTTCATTTATTTATTCATGAAAGACACAGAGAAAGGCAGAGACACAGGCAGAGGGAGAAGCAGGCTCCATGCAGGGAGCCCGATGTGGGTGGGACTCGATCTCGGGTCTCCAGGATCACACCCTGGGCTGAAGGCGGTGCTAAACTGCTGAGCCACCCAGGCATCCCCATACTACATTCTTATATACACATATCTAACAGGATACATAGAAATATCCAAAAATTAATGAGCAAGCAATCCAAAAACATGGAAGTTATAATAGGTTAAAAAACAATCACTATCAGTAAGTGTGAAATTACAATAAATAAAAATATGAAAAATAAATCAATATCAGTAAAATATTTAGTAATAAATTGAATAAACGTATGCCAAACTTGTATACTAGAAGCTACAAACATAGGAATGAGAGAAAGTAAGAACTAAACTAATGGACTGATATACCATGTTCATTGAATGAAAGAGTTAATAGTGTTAAAAGGCAACTCTCAAAAAAAAAAAAAAAGGCAACTCTCCTTTTAAATCTATAGAGTCAATCAATGCCAGCAGGATTTTCAGGTCAAACTGAGATTCTAATTCTAAAATCTGTATGGAAAATTCAAAGGACTTAGGATAGTAAAATAATTTAAGTAATTATAATAAAAAATAATTGTATAATAAATAATTTTCTATAGCAAATTATACATATAAAGAATAGCAATGTTAGAGGACTACTAATCCTGATGTGAAGACTTACTGTGAAGTTACAATAATCAGAACATTTTGGCATTAGCACAGTGATAGAAGATAAATCAGTGAAAGAGAATTATGAATCCAAAAACAATCTCACACAAAAATGTCAAAATTGGGGCATATTGGTAATGGAGTCAGTTAAGCATATAACTCTTGGTTTCAGCTTAGGCCATGATCTCAGGATTGTGATATTGAGCCCCACGTTGGGCTCTGAGCCCAGCATGGAGTCTGCTTTACAGACTTTCTTCCTCCCCCTTCTGTTCTTCCTGTAATGCTCTCTCTCTAAAATAAATAAATAAATCTTTAAAGAAAAGGTCAAAGTAATGAGAAAGAGAATACTCTTTTCAATTAATGGTGTTGAAGCCTAACTAAATGACCATATGGAAATAAATCTTGATGCCTTCATCAAGCCATACACAGAATTTTTTTTAAAGATTTTATTTATCCATTCATGAGAGACGCAGAGAGGCAGAGACACAGGCCAAGGGATAAGCAGGTTCAACGCAGGGCGTCTGGTGCAGGACTCGATCCCGGGACTCCAGGATCATGCCCTGGGCAAAAGGCAGGCACCACACCACTGAGCCACCCAGGCATCCCCATATACAGAAATTAATTCAAAATGGGACATAGCTTGAAATATGAGAGCAAAATGCACAAAATTTAGAGAAGAAAACAGGAGAAAATAGTTGTGATTTGGAATTAATCTAGCATTTTTTTTGAATTGTAAACAAAAAGAACAAACCTTAAGAGAAAAATTCACATTTCATCAAAATCAAAAGTTTTGCTGATGCCCACACACAGTTAATAGAGAAGCATAAAGGTAACTCACAGAATGAGAAAAAATATATTTGACAGAGGACATAGATGTAGAATATATGAACAATGCATACAACTTATAAGTAATCCCATTTGAAATAAATATAGATAAAAGATTTCTAGCCAAAGTATATGCCACAGAGAAGTAAAAACATCTCCACACAAAGACATATATGCAAATTTTGGAAGCATTACACTTAATTGCCAAAAATATATAAACAGGGTAACAGCTATCAACTGGAGAATGAATAAATAAAATGTGGTATGTCTCTACAATGGAATATTACTAAGTAATAAAAATATGTAAACTCCTACTGAATGTGATAATGTGAATAAATCTCAAAATACAACAAGCAAAGACACAAACACAAAAGACTATATACTATTTCATTCTTTTTATGATGGTTCAACAAAGGCAAAAGTAAAGCACAGAAGAAAATATGTTGTTATCTTGAACCAAGAATCAAGTAAAATGAAGTGTTTTATATCTCAGTTTTGTTGGTGATTGCTTGGCTATATTCACTGATCAGGACTCCTCAAACTATGCACTTTTAATGGATAAATTTTGATGCATTTTAAAAATAATAAGACTTTAAAAGACTTACATTTAGCTTGCCCCTTAAACATTTCCACCAAAACCCAATTCATGACTTTAATCCTGGAACCATTAGTCTCAACTTTTCTCAATATTTTCTTTTGCCTACATCCATAGAAAAAGTGCCCTTGTCTCATTGCCCATTCATTGTCTCATCCCTCAAAGATAACTTTGCCATTACACCTACTTCCAGCTCTACTGCCAACGTATTCTCTGAAGGAGGGCCCACAGATCTTCTTTTTGAGCAATTATTTTATTTTATCCCATATGAGAAATGCTCAACCAGTTAATTTCCAATGACCCTTCTAGTTCTAAACATCTAGTAAAGAGAGTTAGAAGTATTAATCCTGATAAACACTTATCTTAATGGAAAAAAAAAAAACATCCCAAGCTTAAAACAAGATCTTTTGGAGCTAAGGTTTTCTTCCTCTTCTGTGACCTTATCTCATTTGCTTTCTTTCATTTCCAAGTATTGCCATACACCTGAATGCTGGTGCTTTAGCTTACGACTATAAACACAAAGGGGGTCATACTTGTTCATTAGCTTGGTCAGCACATTCTCTGGATGTAGGAGAATAACAATTTTCTTGCTTTGGAAGCAGGACTGAAAACAATGAATGTGGTTACCAAAAGGAAAAAACAACAACAAAATTGGCATCTCTACTATAGCAATGGGCAAAAATAACTATTACCACAGAACATTGTCTTAAAGTCCATGTATATAACAAATGCAGTTAAATTGGTCACCTTCACTATGACTTTACACATCTTATTTTCTGAAATCAAACTTTCTCACTCATATTAGTAGTACCTGGTTCAAAAAATCAGTATAACACACACACACAGAGGCACACACAGACACACACACCTCTCTATCGCACATCTCTCAAATAAAGGAAGACCTTAAAAACAAATAAACCCCATAATGGGGTGACCTGTATGTCCCTGAAACAATTAAGATCATTTTAATTAATATGATGAAAGAATGTTAATTAGCCATATTCAAGGTGTATCTTACAAAAAGCACATGTGGGACAATGTTCATCAGAGCATGTTAAATTAGTTGTTAGGGTTTTGTATGGTCCATCCCAGCAGCTTCTTCTCTGGATATGCCTTGTTCTTTACTACCACAACTTCTTTACTCGACAGCTAACATACCTTCTTCTTAACCTACGTTCTATATATCCTTCAAAGCACAAATCAAGTTACCCTCTCTTCCAGGAAAAGCCCCATTGCTTCAGTGAAAAGCAATTATACTTTCTCATGAATCAAAAGCAATATATCCATGCCACTCTTGTTACTTACCTTTTTCTAATTTGCTGAGTTATTAGTAATAAATGTTTTTTTTAGTAACTTTGCATCAAAAATCAATTAAGACCCTAGTATGTGGCAGGTAATTTATGATATACCTATCACCTTCATCAACCAATTTGAGGAGAAAGATAATGTCTATTAATAATTTTATTCCTCATAGCACCAAGAAACATTACCTTGAATTTAGTAAATACTAGTGGTATAAATGAGTTAAAGCTACACACACTCTGATTATGATATTAAATGATAGTTTGACTTTTTAAATGAAGTTTTCTCTAAGACATTTTTCTTCTCTTCAGGATGTGGTCACTGATTCAACAAGTACTGATTGAGCATCTACTATGGGCAGGAAATATACCAGGTCCTTGAAGTATATCCAAACAAAGCACAAAATTGCTCCTTTCCTTATGGAATTTTTGAGGATGGAGGTAAATATTAATTATGATAAATAAATAATATACATGATAAATTAAAAAGTGGTATTGCTATGAAAAATTAAAACCACTAAGGAGGATCAGGAGTGCTTTGGGAATCAAGTAAGTTAAGAAGGGAGAGTAAGGTAAACCTCATTGAAAACAGTAGCCAGACTAACTAATAGAAAAAGAGAGCATAAATTACTAATATCAGAAATGAAAAGAAGTGACAGCAATATCATACTTACATTAAAAGGATAATAAAAAATAACATAAGTAATTCTATACCCACAAATTTGATAACCTAGATGAAAATGGACCAATTCTTTGAAGACAGAATCTTTGAAAAGTCATACAAGAAAGAGACAACCAGAATAGGCATGCATCTCTTAAATAAGTTGAATCAATAATTAATAACCCTCCAAAACGGAAAGCAGCAGGCCCACATGGATATATTACTGAATTATACCTAACTCTCATAGAAGAAGTTACATCAAATTTCTACAAACTCTTTAAGAAGGTAGAAGCAAATGTATACTTCTTAATTTATTTAAAGAATTCAGGATTATTCTGAATTCCAAAACTATACAAAAGACATAAGAAAACTATATGCCGTATCTCTCATGATAGATGATAAATCCTCAGTAAAATATTAGCAAATTGAATCCAACAATATATAAAAAGAATTATACACTATGACCAAGTGGGAGTTATTTCAGATATATGTAAGGCTGATTTAATATTTGAAAATCAGTTAATGTTATCCATCACATCAACCACTTAAAAAAGAAAAATCACATGATCATATCAATAGAGGCACAAAAGCATAAAAAAAAATCCACTATCTTTTCATGACAAAAACTCTGAGTAACTTAGGTATAGAAGGGAACTTTTTTAGCTTGATAAAGAACACACACACACACACACACACACACACACACAAAGCCTACAGCTAACATTATACCTAACAGTATAAATCATAAAGTTTTCCTTTTAAGATGGGGTATAAGGTAAGGATATCATCACTAATCACTCCTTTTCAACGTTATACTGGAAATTCTAGGTAATGCAACAGGCAAGAAAATAAAACAGGGTATTCTTATTGGGAAAAAGTAAAGGTGTCTTTCTTTTAGATGATATGATCATCTCATAGAAAATCTGAAAGGCTAGAGACTACATGCACTCAAATACACACATAAACACACAAATTCTGGAACCAATAGTCAATCAAATCAGGGTTCCAGGATACAAGGTTAATACATAAAACTTAATGGCCTTCCTATATACCAGTAATGAATGAGTGGCATTTGAAATTTTAAAAATCTCATTTACATTTGCACCCAGTGTGTGAAATATTTAGAGATAAATATAGCAAAATATGTACAAGACTGATAGGAGGAAGACTATAAAACTGATGAATAAAACCAAAGAACATCTTTAAAAAATAGAGAGATATTCCATGTTCATAGATAGGAGGACTCCATATTATCAAGATGTCAATCTTTCACGACTTAATCTATGGATTAAAGGCAATCTCAGTAAAAATTCCAGAAAGTTATCAACAATGAAAAAAACAATTTTGAGGTATATATGGAGAAGAAAAAGACCCAGAATAACATAATATTGAAGGAATAATTGAAGAATATTGAAGAATAATAAAGTTAAATCACTGACACTATCTAACTTTAAAACAAACTGTAATGCTACATTAATCAAGATACTGCAGTTCTGGTGAAAAAAATTGATGAAGAATCAAGTAGGCTGGATAAAGAGCACCAAAATAGTCCTACCTAAATATAGCCAACTGATCTTTAACAAAGGAGAAAAGGCAATACAGTGGAGCAAAGATAGACTCTTTGGTAAATAGCACTGGACTAGCTGAACATCCACTTGCAAAAAATGTCATCTGGACACAGACCTCACACCCTTCACAAAAAAATGACTCAAAAGGATTACAGTCCTAAATGGAAAATACAAAATTATAAAATTCCTAGTAGATAACATAGGAGGGGACCTAGATAACTTTGGGGATGGCCGTGAATTTTCAGATATAGCAGCAAAGTATTAGCCGTGAAAGAAATCGCTGATAAAGTGGACTTCATTAAAATTAAAACCTTCTGCTCCGTAACAGACAGTATCAAAAGATGAGAAAATAAGCCACATAGTCAGAGGAAGTATTTGTAAAAGATACATCTGGAAAAAGAACTATTATTCAAAATATGCAAAGAACTCTTACAACTATAAGAAAACAACCAATCTGACTGAAAAATGCTAAGGTCAAAGACCTTAACAGACTCCTCACCAAAGAAGATATATAACTGACAAATAGTCGTGTAAAAAGGTACTTCACATCCTATGTCATGAGGGAAATACAAGTTAAAACACAAAGAGAAAGGTGCCTGGGTGGCTCAGTCCGTTAAGCGTCTGAGTCTTGGTTTCAGCTCAGGTCATGATCTCAGGGTCCTGCGACAGAGTACAGAGTCTGCTTGAGTTTCTCTGTCTCTCTCCTTCTGCCCCTCCCCACCACTCTTTCTCCTTCTCTAAGATAAGTAAGTAAATCTTTTAAACAACAAGATACAACCCATCTATTAGAATGTCAAAATCCAGAACACTGACAACATCAAATGCTGGTTAGAGTGTGGAGCAACACAAACTCCCATACATTGTCAATGAGGGTGCAAAATGGTGCAGCCACTTTGGAAGACAATCTGGCAGAGGCTTTTTTTGCAAAGGTTTTTTTTTTTTTTTTTTTTTTTTTTTTTTATATGACATGATCCACCAATCTCACTTCTGGATATTTACCCGAAGGTGTTAAAAACTTATGTCCACACAAAACCTGCACATGGATGTTGATAACAGTTTTATTCATAACTGCCTAAATTTGGAAGCAGCCAAGATGTCCTTCTGCATGTGATAAACTGTGATGCATGCAGACAATGGAATAGTATTCAGCACTAAAAAGAAATGAACTATTGAACCGTGAAAGACATAAAGGAATTTTAAATGCATATTATTAAGCAAAAGAAGCCAGCCTGCAAAGGCCACATACTGTAAGTTTCCAAGTATATGATATCCTGAAAAAGGCCAAACTGTAAAGATGGTAAAAAGATGAGTGGTTGCCAGGGATGAGGGGTGGGGAGAGGGGAAAGGATGAGTAGGCCGATCACAGAGGGGTTTTAGGGCAGTGAAAATATTCTATGTGATACTCTAATGATGGATACATGGCATTACACATTTGTCCAGACTCATAGAAAGTACAACGCCAAGAGAAAAATATAAACCTTGAACTTTGGGTGAAAATAATGTGTTATGTAAAGTCATCCATTGGTGACAAATGTACCAATCTGGTGGGGGGATATTAATAACATGGAACACTAGGGATACGTGGTGGCAGGAGGCATATGGGAAATTTCTGCTCCTTTCAATTTTGCTGTGAATCTAAAATTACTCTAAAAACATAAAGTCTAAATTAAAAAAAATAAAATGTAATAAATGAGTCATGACTTGAGGAACTTAGCCTGGAAAACACCTCAGAGAAGATGTATATCTTAAAACACACACACATTTTACAAGGTTAGAGTATCTTTGGAAGTATGCTTTAACGTACTAAATTATACATAATTTCCCTCTGGGTAAAAAAAGGCTTATCTGGGGAATAGACAGTAGAATTTTATTCTATATCCTTCTATGACTTTTGGATTTTGAAACATGTGACTGTATTTCTATTCAAAAATTAAATAAACAAAAATATTTTATAGGAAAATTATGAAGAATTCCTAAATCCAGCTCAAAATATTAGGGAAGCATTTCATAAAACTAGGACATTGGAATAGTCTGGCCTACTTCATGTCAGTTAGCATTTGCTGCATAACAAACCATCCTAAAACTAAGTTAAATCAACAACTATTTAGGTAGCTCATGATTTTCTGAATCACCAATTTAGATTGAGACCATACAGACAGTCCTTCAGGTGTGGGCCTGGTTTTGCTGATAGTGCCCAGGCTTTTGGATTTGGGGGGTGCCTGAGGCTGGATGGTCTGTGACCGGCATGTCTGCGACCTCTCCATGTTGTCTCCCTCTCTTAGCAGGCTGGCCTTGGCTTATCACATGGCCGTCAGATGAGTCCCACATCACCAGAGTACAAGCAAGCTGCGGTCTCTTGAGTCTTGATCTGCAAATTCTCACATGATCACGACCTCACAAACCCAGCCATGTTATGGGGTAGGGAAAAGAGCTCCATCTCTTGATGGGAGGAGGTAAAAGATTGTCATAGTTTCATAATCTCCTGCAACTATAAAATGATAATTAGCAATATTAATGCTGAATTACTCTTAGAATAGAGATGTAAGCCGTATCATTGTGTCCTGGCCAAGTCTTCGTATTTTCAATTGAGGGAGCTATAGTTTACAATAAATCATCTCAATTATGAATGTGATTTAAAACATGTCTGTGCTCCTAACTTCAGAGTTTTGGGGATATATCTATGTCCTTTTGCAATAAGCTTTTTTATTTCATGAAAATTAAAGCCTCCCTAATAGATGTTTTTTTTTTCCATGCTAATTTCTAACATGACACAGCTCCTGTCATATCATCATATCCTCATTTTCCATCTTCCAAAATATTCACCTTTTCTTTCTTATAGCCTGTATATGAGAAAATGGGCAAATGTTTTAAATTTGATTCTGATCCATATAAAATAGGGTCAAAATATTAATTTCCTATTTTTGTATGACATTTTCACATTGCTCTGTTTTTAGCTTTGAGTACACAAAGGAACGTTCTAGTTTCTGATGTCCTGCAACACCTGCACCTTTTATGCAGCATATGCCATTGTTCCTTTCCTCCATACGTTCTCTGGGTTCATCTCTAAGTATGTATTTTAACCAGATTGCACTTCATGAATTCTTCAAAAGGTCATATAGCTTATGTATCTTTAATCAAGACTTGGATTGAGCTGCACCATTTCTACCATTTATGAGCTCTCTGAAATTAGACTTAGTTCACCTTTGTAAATTCAGCTTATGTAGCTATGAAGCAGGAATATTGCTATCTTCTTCATGTGGTTTCCATAAAACTAAGAAAGAGTACGTGAGGGATCCTTAGGTGGCTCAGCGGTTTAGTGCCTGCCCCTGGCCCAGGGCGTGATCCTGGAGACCTGGGATCGAGTCCCACATTGGGCTCCCTGCATGGAGCCTGCTTCTCCCTCTGCCTGTGTCTCTGCCCCTGTGTGTGTGTGTGTGTGTGTGTGTGTGTGTCTCATGAATAAATAAAAAAAATCCTTAAAAAAAAGGAAAACGTGAATATTAGCTGCTTCCTTGCTCCCTCTTTGTTTTTCAACCATTTACCACCTCTTCTATCTCAGGTCACATATGTTAAGAATAAAAGCTTGAAGATTCAGTTGTTCCTCCCAGAGAGACCATCACCATAGCAATGACCCACACCATTTACTCCACACACACAATTAGATTATTGGTCTCACAGCAAGGGCATCCCAGTTGTGTATTTATTCTGATAACTGGGTGGGGTTCTTCACCACCCAGTACGTAGGGTGCGAATGATAATGGTTATGACAGTGATGATAATATAATCATAGCTATCACATTTGGGGTTAATACTAATCGCCATATCAAAGAAGCTCTATTCTTATTCCCATTTTAGAGATAACACACTGAGCTTCAGAGTTGAACTGCCTGGGCTACAATAGCTATTAGGAGATGGAAGAAAGATTTTAGATCCAATTCTATTACTCTCCAGATGTCTTGCTCTTAAACATTTACCCCATACTGTAAAATTGAATATAGTTGTGAATTTTTCATTGATTTGCTGACATGAAAGCTGCCACTAATCATAATTATGATTTTTCAATAAAAGCTTTAAAATTTTTTCTAGACCCGAGTGGTATTCAGGCACAACAGAAAACATGAATTTGAGAAAAAATGACTACACGCCATAATAGGATCAGATATAAATTAGGCCTAATTACTCGAGTCTAGTAAGATTGGAATGTGGACCTGCAGTGATGATAATGGGATTCAGTGGACATACGTTGTGGGCTCTGGAGAATGGGGTGATAGGTGGCAATTATCATTAGTGACTTTTGAATAAAGATGTTGGAGTCTTCTCACTCATTACACCAAACAGTTCAATGGTCATTAGAAGTGGCTGTAAAAGGCACTGAAATACCATCAGAAAGGGGGTAATGATTATCACTGTAGCAACCTATTATTTCTATAATGGCGATGTGATTAAGAAATCAACATTAGACATTATTCTCCATCAGCTGTGGCTTTTAGAAGCTGATGACAGTGGTCACAAATCAAACTTGGAACAGTTTCTATACCTTTAGTGGAACTCCTATGGCACAGACCACTTTCTTTTCCAACTGTGACTTTAATTTGAATATTATCAGGGGCAGGTCAAAACAGATGTGCTATAAATCACTCCAGAAGTTTGGTCAGAGTTGGAGGCATACACACAACATTCCCTGTGATAACGAGACTGCAGTTTCACAATCATAGTTTGTTACAAATCTCTCAGGAACAAGAACACAGATGCGGTTGTCACTTTTTTTTTTTTTTCTCATGCGCTGGTTGTAAATACAAGATGCGATGCTTTGTTGAAGAGTAATACATCACATCACGAGGACACCACCACCCAGATTCTCTGTTAGGAGAAGGAATTGGGTGGAATACATAGTAAATTAAAAGATGTAAAGACTATACAAGAGGACGTTATGCTTAAAGAAACAAATTCTCATTATTCTGAATAAGACTCTGAATTCTTAAAGCCTGACCTAAATGACAATTATAATTGGATATTTACAATGAAAAATATGTAGAAAACCTACAAGCAATAAGTCAGTGATTATGCACTTGCTAAAAACATGTGCTCGGCATTTTTTTAATTCCCTAATTAAATCCTAATTAGGATGTGCAGTGGAGTGTTAATTTTTGCTAGCTATACCTCCAGGGCATTTTTTACACCTTCAGAAGCCTATAAGCTTATTCAGATATGTAAGAGATAATTATCAATAAAAGGACCACCACATTGTTGGCTTGGAGAGTTGCTTATGTGTGGTTTCGGTCTCTACCTAAACAGCCCAGGGGACCTGTGCGTGATGATGAACTCTAACACTGTCCTCAGCTGCCTAATAGGTAAAGTATGACTGTTTCTGCATTCTCCAGCCAGAGTTTTCGTTAAAAAACAAAACAAAACAACAACAACAACAACAACAACAACAACAACAAAAACAAAAACAGAAGCCTGTGGATATGCTCAGCAAATCTGAATCCGAGGTGGCCTGCCAATCAGAGGTATTCCACCTTTGGCTCCACATAACAACACAGAGTGTGGATGTCTAATCTGTCGCTTCGGTCTCAGAATCCACAAAACCTGCTTTGACTTTATATCCTATCCATTACAATTAAAGGACAGTTTTGAGTTAAGAGTTGAGTATTATTCTTCTTAATTATTCTCCAAAGATTTTCTTGGACATGGTTTCCTTTCTTATTTTTTTTTCTGGATTGTCAACTCTTATATAAACTTTCTTTTCTGTTCTCCAAGCTGTCAAAATATTTGGTCAACTTATATATATATAAGGTCCTACATTATGTACTAAGTAAGACATGTGTAAGGAAAACCAAAGCTCCATCCTCAAGAAGCCCGTAATCTAGAAAGGAGAGCAATGATAGTCATGGCAACGTTATTATACTACTAATAACAGTAACTACCAACAATTATTTCATTCTTGTTGTATTCCAGGCTCTTTATAGTTTTCTCATACACAGTCTTCTATATCATCCCTTCCGACAACTTTCAGATGCAAAGTAGGCAATTTCTACATAGCTCGTTCATATGGAAATGAAAATCAGAAAAGTCAAAGAAGCTAGAAGTAGCAGAGTCAGGATACCGCACTTCTCACCCTTTCTCTGGACAAAGACAGGTGCATGACCAAAATAGGAGATGTCTTAAAACTGTGACATGTGTAGCAGATAAGGAATTTGAGGTAAGAAACCTAGATGAGAGAAGATTATGAGTATGGAGGTGATGGTGGTGGTGATGGAGAAGGGCACGGATACGGTATCTAAAAAGTTGGCACATGGAAGAGGAAGAAAGAACCGAGAGTTATGGACTCATGGTCCTTGAGGATAGTTTCTAGGGAAGATTTTACAAGTAAGAACTTTTCATTGACAATCACAAATTTTATTTTTTTAATTTTTAATTTTTCTGTCTAAAAATGTTAGCTATGAGACTGGACAATTATTTGGAGAAACTGGAAGGAATTCCTTCTTCCCCCCTACTTTGTTATCCAATAGTACATCTCATTCATTTTGAACAACAGCTGTCCATAAACCATAAACACTTTCTAACGATATTTGATTGACTCAATTTCTTACCACCGTCTCTTGCCTTTGCCTTCACAAATCATGTTCTATTTGTAATATCAGGTTTTCTTCAAAGACTTTTAGGTGGATATAATATCTCCAACTCCACTCTTGCCCTACTCCAAATTCTGAACTTAGGCACCTTCCATCTGCTAATGCTGTTTTTCTCTTAGCTAGCATATGCACTGTTTGAAATGTCGTGCAGCACAACTCTGAGATTCAGGGAATGAATAGATAGATCATCTCCTCCTTTAAGACACCAGAACCAGTGTCACCTCCCATAAGAGTTTCCAATTTTTTTTTTTTGCCTAGACAACCAAAACTTTAGTGTATACCTTCTCTTGGAAAATTGTGATCTTGCCCCCCCCCCCATTGCCTGGACACTCAAGAGGTCTCTCTTTGGATTAGGTGTGTCATCTCTTTGCTCCATCATCTCAATGATATAACTTGGACTTGATTAGTGTTGGGAATCTTGGGAGACAGTCATGCTTGCTGACTTGACATGGAGTCAAATGAGGTTTGGGGGAATGTTCTTGCTACTGGATTTTTGGTCAAGTGGTAACACTGTCAAAGACAACACTGTCAAATTATGAAATATATGAAGAGGCCAAAACAGGAAGCATTCTGAGATAGGTTTCCTCACACCTTGGGGTATATAACAAAAAAAGGAAAGAAACACAAATGTCTATTAAGTTAAAGCATTTTCACAGTCATTCTCAGCGACTTCTCAAAAAAATCAGTTGGTAGTTACATCCCAATTTTATAGATAAGAATTCTTAAGCTCGTACATGTTAAAGGATTTACCCAAGGACCCATAGCTAGGAACTAATAGAGCCAGGATTTGAATTTAGTTATGAATCTGAATCACTCTCTTGAATATTCAAAATCCACTTTTACCAATCTCATTTATCCAATGTAAAACATTGTAAAAGAGTCCTTCCCAGATGACACTTCCACAGTTTTATGCACTTTATTTCTATTCATAATTTTAATAAAACCTTCAGTAGACTCATTTTTAAAATCACACTTTCATTTTGCTCTCTGTGATATCAGTGGAGAGTAACTGTCAACAGATGCTAAAGTTTACAGATCATTAAATTCTCCTCCACAACGCATCCTCAGAAATGCCCTGGTGTCAAAAGACCTCCTCTTTTCCATCTAAAAGGATTGGTTTTAGAACATTTTTGCTCAAAACTTCTAACTTAGTAAATTTTCTCCAATGTGTAATTAACCTGAACAATTCCGGAGATAAGGGCAGCTGTGCAATCAATGACACCTGGGCTCTTCTTTGCATCTGTATTCTATCTTCTCATCTGCTGAGCTCCCCGCCTTCCCTTATAGACTTTCCCTGGGTCAATTAAAGACTATGGGACAGATGGTTCTTCAACAAACTACAGGAGAGCACATGTTGTTTGGGAAAAATCAAGGGGAAAAACTCCTACTAGTCCAAATATCTGTCTGTCCCTCACTCTCTGCTTCACGCGCGCACACACACACACACACACACACACACACACACACACCTTACAGCATGTTACTCTATGTGAAATGTACTTCCTCCATTATTTCCAACTCCAGAGATGGAAAATGATGAATCATCCTTAAAACCATAGCTTAGTTACCATTCTTTTAAAAAATTCCATCTTGAGGGACACCTGGGGGGCTCAGCGGTTGAGCATCTGCCTTCAACCCAGGGCGTGATCCTGGAGTCCTGGGATCGAGTCACATCAGGCTCCCTGCATGGAGCCTGCTTCTCCCTCTGCCTGTGTCTCTGCCTCAATCTCTCTCTCTCAATCTCTCTCATGAATAAATAAGTAAAATCTTTAAAAAATGTTTTAAAAATTCCATCTTGACTTACTCAATAAAATTATGCTCTTTTTGAACTCCATTTGTACTTTTATTCATTCCACAAGAAATGTAGGTTACCATTTTTTTATTGTATGGCATTATATTTTATACAGCTATCCCTCACTTCACTGTATGCTCTAACATGCAGGGCGCCTGTGTCATTACCACCTAAATATCACCAGTGCAAAGCACAGGGCCTGACAAATATTTGCTGATAAAAGCATGCTTTCTCATTCAATTATTTATATCTCTTTTCAAAAATATATTCAGCATTCGCTATGCGCCAGTCATAGAAAGACTTCTTAGATGACCCACGATGATCGCTTCTTCTTAGAATCTATATCCCTGCATTGTTCCTCTTCCTTAAGGAAGGTTGTGCCTAGAGATTAACAGACAGAATACAGCCAAAGTCATGAGTTGTCTTTTCTATATTTAAATCATACAATACTGAGTCTTCTACCTTTATGGCATCCTCTTTTTCTTTCTGGTTTTGATGAAGCAAGGTGCTACGTTGGAGAGGTCCATATGGCAAATTATGGTTGGCCATATGGGAAAACAGCCTGCAAGGAACTACATCTTTCCAACAACCATGGTAGTAAGCTAGAATCTAGATCTTTCCCCCACTTAAGCCTTTAGATAAAACCATAACCGTCCTTAATACCTTGACTACAGTTTTATAAGACTCTGGAACAGAGGACCCAGACATACTATGCCAGAATTCCTACATCAAAACAACTGTGAGATAATACATAGGAGTCATAGTAACCTAGCAAGGTTGGGGGTAATTTGTCATGCAGTAATACGTAACTAATACAGGGCTGACACCGCATTAAGTGCTGACAGTGTAGTGATGACCAAGATGTTTTGTTTTTTTTTTTTGACCAAGATGTTTTTGGTTTTTTTTTCCTGTCCATATCTAGTAGTCAAATAAAAATTGTCTCATCTAAATTTAGAAATAGTTCAGTATTCAATTTATGTGGAACTCTCTTTGAATGGTGTGCCAGATATTCATTGCCCAGTAACAGGCTAAGACTTATTGTCTTAAAACTGTGACTGATTATTTCCTATGAGAGTCTTAGTTGTTTTCGGGGTTTCCCTACTGATTTTGCCTGGGCTTGATCACGCGTCTGGACTCACTAGGCTGGTAAGTCCAAGAAAACCTCAGTCACACGTCTGGCAGCTGATCATGGTTATCGGCTAGGGTGCCTCGGTTGCTTCCACAAGAGTTTCTTAGCCTTCAACAAACTGGATTGGATTTCTGACGTGGCAGCTACAGGTCAGTGTCCCAAGAAGGCAAGGCATGATGCACAAGTACCTTTCAAACCTTGCAACAAGTTTGCTGATGTCCCCACTGGCCAAAGGCAGTAATGTCAAGCCCAGAGTGAATGTGAGGAAGAATGAATATAAGTTTATAGTTACCTAAAGTCATGATTTACTGGGATACAGAAAGAATCTACAATAAATGGTATTGACATTTAGCTGAATAGAGTTGGTCTTAGGATATTATAGCTTAAAGGAAACTTAGGGGACATTTTTTCAGTCCCTTCATCATATAAATAAAAGAAAAGATATAATCAGAACAAATCAATTTACTAATTAAAGAAGAGACTTGATATTAAAATTCAAATTCCTTTTAATCCAATCATGCCCTTTGCCCTACAACTCACATTGCTTGATTTTCAACCTCAAAGCATTCAAAGAATTTTACAAAGAGGTCATGATGTACTACTATGGGTCACAGAATACAATTCCAAGCTACCAGATTCCTCTTCCTTTGGCCTGATGTGTTTTAGTGGAGAAATATCTTAGCACTCTAGTAATTAGAAACTGTCTATCTCAAACCATACCATACCACGGCGTGCTAATTATTTGAGGAGTTACCAGTATTAAACCAATAGATAGTAAGTTTTCTCCCACTAGCAATTAGGATCTAGTAATCTACACCATTGTTTTTATAATGGTCCACCCCAAGAGCAATTAGCAAAACATCGGTCAGATCATATTCAACTAGACATCTGATTTTTTATCTTCTTCAGGTTTATTTATATAGGTTGAAACTATTATTTCCTTATTCTCTCCATGCTAAAATAAAACTAGCCTGGGTATTGGCACAGATCAGCACAAAGACCTTCATTATACAGGTAAAAGCTTCTGATTTTTCAGGCCTGGATTATTATAATTCTCATTTTCTGGAGATTTTGTCCATGATGATTTCTCTGATGCAGCTCCTAGAAAATGCAGAAGTTGAATCTTCATAAGAATACACCTGTCTTTGTAAATTATTCCCATTTTGATATCCATGCACATGATCCTATCTAATCTCTAATGAAAGGATTCATATTTAAGAACTGGAGGGACAGCAGCTTTCTGCTTCACTATTTTTCTTATAGTCTGAACCATCAGATCATCCTGGATACAAGCCTGACTTTCCAATTTTACTTTCCTAGCTAGAAAAGCCATGATCATCACTGAAGAAATTTGCCTGACATCTCTATTGGACATTATTTGAAAGAAACTCACTAATCAACTGCTATTTTTTACTATTAATTTAATTTCATTTTAGGACAAGCATTTGCTCTTTATAGATTATTCTTTCCTGTCTACTCTGTAACACATTTTGTAAGTCTTGCAAATTTTTTTTTGAAATATAATATGCTCTTGCAAAGCTTTGGTGAGGAAGCAAGAAGGATTTAATCAGAATTATTTTTAAGTACCAGTTCCATCACTTATTTGGTTTCTGATTTTGAGGAAGCTCTTTTACTTTTTTGAGACTATAATTATCTACTTACACATAAAGTGAAAATCTACCCAAAGGAAATATGTTTTAAAAAAGGATACATCTCCCTATAGTAAGTAGCTTGGAAACTATAAAATCTCAGGAAGTGATAATTGCTTGAAATATTACATTTTCTAATAATATTTATTGCTTTCTATTCTGATATTGTTGAGTCTTCTAAAATTGGTTGTGACATACTTTTTCATGAGGATTATACTTTATTTACCTTTATATTCTTAATATACTGCACAATATTAGAAGTTTTCCAAATAATTCCTCACACAATTTTTATTTGATACTCACAGAAAATCCCTATGAGATAGGCAAATGTTATTACTTCCCTTTGCCAAATTAAGAAACTGATATCAGGAATATGAGGAATCCAAGCTTCTTAAAGTGAGTACAGTTGACCCTTGAACAAACACTGGGGTTGAGGGTGTCCACCCTACATGCTGCTGAAGTCCATGTATAACTTTTGACTCCTCAAAGAGTTAATTGCTAATAGCCTCTTCTTAACCAGGAGGCCTTGTGGATAATATAAATAGTTAACTGACATATATTTTCTATGTTTTATGTATTATATAATATGTTCTTAGCACAGAGTAAGCTAGAGAAAAGAAAATGCTATTAATAAAATCATACATAAAAGAAAATACATTTACAATCCTATACTGTTTTTATTGAGAAAAATAATCCACATTTAAGTGAAATTGCACAGGTCAAATCTATTTTGTTGTTCAAGGGTCAACTGTAATCTAAAAACAAGAAGAGCTGAACTATATCAGCTCCCAGTCTTCTTTATCCCATAGTACTTCCTGGTATTTATTTATACTAAAGGATCTCTACCAGAGAGAAGTGAGACATACATCCCCAGAAGTTGTGAAGGGGGAAGTCTAAAATGTCCTGCTCAGGTAAAAATAAATAAATAAATAAATAAATAAATAAATAAATAATAAATAAATAAATAAATAAATATTACTCTTTTAATATGTAAAACTTCTAAACCAAAAACAGACTGAAGACATAGATTTAACTTATCAGAAATACTAATAGAATAATGATAAAATAGTTTTTAATGGCTTAATACTCAAACTGAAAAGAACAAGGTGGAGTGGGTCCTAAAGGCATACTGGATGACTTCTTGCCTCCTTCACCTAATGGAATATCTTTTGTTGACTAGTTTGTTTCAAATAACATGTGGTATGTTCTCCCCCATAAATATGAAAAAAAAAAAAAACATTTCCAGGGTTTATCAGACATTTAAAGGAAGACTAACAACTAACCAACTAACTAACTAACTAAATAGTTTTATATATATCAAAATCTATGAACAAATGAATCTCCATGTTGTAGCTTCAATGTGTTTTTTTCTATTTGTGCTCTCTCTGAAAGAGTCTTTAATATAAGCATCCATAAAACAAGAACAGAACGTTATGAAAAGTAACAAAACAAAAAAAGACATTTCAAAATTGCTAAAAATAAGTCAAAAATAACTTGGAAGATAAAACTAACAAAATCTGATTTTGTAATGAATACAAAAATTGTGAGAACAGAATAGAGTAATAATCTAAGATATATAATATCTTACTAATAATCCTCCCAAAAGAGAGGAAAAAAAATTGAATTCAAGAATTAAAAAAAAAAGAAGGGATTTCCCCCAGAGCTAAAGAACATCAGTCATCAATATTAAGAGGCCTTCCTAGTAATTTAAATGATTCATGCATAGACACCACTACAAAATTTCAAGATCTTAAGGAATAAAGGGAATATTCTAAATTATTCTGAGACAGAGGTCAGTGTGGAACAGAACAGTAAGTCCCTTACAAATAAACTAGAATGTCAGAACAGAGTGGAAATGGGTGTTGAATGTTTTAAGGATTAAATGATGTTTTACTTAGTATCGAGCATATAAGAAATCTCTCTCTCTCTCTCTCTCTCTCTCGATATATATATATATATATATATATATATATTATATATACAGGCTGATGCACTCAGACACCTCCATTAACACACCAGTCCTTGGGAAGTAATTTGAGAAGATGCTCCCATAAAATAAAAGAGAGAGAAAAAATACATGGAATAAGGAAATAGTTCCAACCACAAAAAAAAATAATAAAAGAAATTTTCAGGATGAAAACCGTAGGGCAAGCATAAAGAGTTATCAAACCAGAATAAAGCAGAAGGTTACAGAGATTCCAGAACCATCTATATTGGATGGTATTTGGGATGTGACTGCACATATTTGATAATATTATTTATTAATTTTCAACTTACAAACAGCCTATAAGCAAACTATTTATACGATAAATATGTTACAAAAGAGTATATACACATATGTAATGTCACATATAGGAAAGGAGATCATAAAAATAGACACACAGTGGACAGGAGTTGGAATGTGAAAACAATAGAAGACTACGGAAGATAGTAAGTGGGTCCCGGCATATTCATCTTATAAAGGGAACTATAAAACATTAGTTATAGAAGACACATAGGATGTGTATTACTTAAAAGATATAAGGCTAAGCAACACAGGAATAAAAATTATAACGGGTTTTTGGGGAGCAAAAATAAATGAAGATTATGATGCGACTTCAATCCTTACTCTGAGGGGAGAACAATCAATTAGTAAAATACTGAACATTAAGCTCTTTAGGATGAGCACATTGCAGTGGATGTTGCGTCTTGCCCATATGCCTCTGGGCTTCCCAGTTTCTATATGCTGCAGGTAACTGCCACCTGCATACATGGGTCACAGAACTTCTACCCACTGCTGGGGTAGGTCAAAAATGCGAAGGAATTAACAATCACCAAGAGCAGAATTCAACAACTACCAGATGGAAAGAGGTTCACAAATATAACAGCTCTTTCCACCAGCAAGTAGGCTATTTCTGAGGTATGTGTGCCTATTTTTTCCTGGATTTTTCCTATAGGATCAATCTCCACTCACTCATCAGGATGACTGACTCAACAATACAACCTCTGTTAGCTGTCTTTCCTTCCCTGTGTCATTTCCTTGTACCTTTCAAATAAACTACTTACATTTCACTCCTTGTCTCAGGATCTGCTTCTGGGGGAAATGTAAATTAAGACATATTTGTAGCTATGAAATGAACCAACAGATATTAAAATGATCTAACCATGGAAGATGAGAAGTAAGGTAAGCAAACTGCTTTTCACTGAAGCCCTTAAGAGTACTGTTTGACTATAAATGTTCCTATTTTGCTAGACAAATACTAATAGATGATTCAAAGAGATGGTATATAGATAGAGAGATGTCAATTCTCAAAGTTGTTAATTAATCTAGTTAATTTATAAAAGTCAGTGAGGGAACTAAGCTGACCAATTCGAAATTTCCTCCAACTACCCATGACAGCCAGGTAGGGCAGTTGAGACACATCCCATCCATATTTGGTTTTCTTATACTTCTGGTGTCCATGCTACTGCGAGGAGTAATGGACAGAGATGGTGCCTGAGAAACTGCTGAGCTTACAACCCAGTTTACCCTGTAGATCTACCCTCCAAATGGTCCTTCATTATTAAACTGCAGTTATGTTCTCAGTACAAGCTTCTGCCAAAAATCCAGCTCAGTACCTCTAACTTCATGTGCTGCTTAGAAAATCAAATCCACACAGTCTTCCTCAGTCAACCTTATATTTCTAAATTTCTTGCTGACCAAGACAGGCATAGCTTGCTGACTGAGTCGTGTTCACCTAATTCTACTGATTTAGTGTATTCTATTTGCACTAATGTAATGCAAAGTATTTCCAAACACACGGAACTGTATAATTATATATTTTCCTCTGGAAAGCCTTTAACCAAGCACATTTTACATACTTCTCCATTTATAAACTTCTATACTACAAAATAATACTTTTCTAATCAATACAGAAATATGTTCTTCTCATGTCTTATGCTAAAATTAAGTCTCCAAGAAGGTGACTCAATCCTCCAGGACCCCCTTGTCGCTTTCACACCCTGATGTGCAACAATATTATCTCTACAGGTGTGTTGTAATCCAGTTTGAAAACCATAGGGCACACTGTCATGAAAAAAATAGCCCTTCATCCTTTGAATAAAGTCTGAGGTGTGATAAACCTTATGCCTGGCTATTAGATTCCAAGTTGTTACAAATACATGGGAATTATCCAGAGGGTATTAAAAGCAGGTTGTATTTTGGGGACCTCTGAATACTTGGTAACCATGTCTTGATATTGCATAAACACTGGGTTCTTCACTGAGAATCATCTTACAGTAAAGCAATGCTTTTATCTTTTTACTCAAGTCACTTTCTGAGTCACACAGCAGTGAGTGCACCCCATCAAGTGGCCTAATTTGGGTCAAAAATTATATCCCTAACTTGATCATGGGTTCATTTGATGACAAATTTTAGAAAGGCAAATATTTTATTTTTAGGAAATAGATATCTCTTAGTGCTAGGCCCCCAAATTTTTATTGAAATCTTGTTGAGAAAAAGACACTAGGGTTGGTGATGAAGAAAAACTGAGACCCAGTTTTGAAGGACTTACAGAACTAGGCATAATTCTACTTGGATTGATTATAATTAATTATGAAAAATATGATCCTTATAGAGATACGTAACTATGATATGCAATAATACCTGGTCTAGAAGATCAAGATTTTCTCTGACACCTTAAGAATGAATAGTAATTACCCAAGTGAAGTAGAGGATGATGCTGATTGCAGAAATGATCTTTTGAGTTGGGAGAATGGAAGATGGTAGCAGACTAGGAAGACCCTAGGCTCTCCTCATCCCAAAAACACAAGTCGATGACTAGCAAATCATCCTAAGTATCCCAGAAATTGACGTGAACACTGGAAAAACAAACTCCACAGCCAGATATAGAAAAGAGGCCACCCTGAAGAAGGTAGGAAGTGCCGAAATATGGTTTGGAAGAGAAACAGATCATGGTAACTTGGTCCTGTGGCCACAAAGAAGGGTGAGAGACAGACTAATACACAAGGGAGCCCCAAGGGAGATCGAATCCCCATTGCAATTGGCTTGGAAAGCAAGAGGGGCCAAATTTTGTAACTTCTTGCAACCAGTAGCACTTAAAGCCTGGAGTTTTGAAAGTCAGCTGACTTGACTGAGATAAAGCCCAAGGGCATTATATTGCTCTTGGAGAGGAGGCCGACAAATAACTTGCAGACGAACAGCACGGAAACAGTGATCTGAAGAGCAGCGGGCTACACAGTGGGAAGGTCATTTGCTCATTGCGGAGTGCATCCCAGGGATGCAAAGACCCCTCCAGTAATAAAGGACCCACTATTTTCCTTCCCTAGCCCGCGATGTAATAACAGGGCCCATGTGAGAACCAGGGCAGCACTGACACTCACAACCTAATTTGCTTACACCAAGCTTCAGCCCTCACCACGCTCTGGTGGAATTGCCCCTCGCAATCATGCCTACCTCGTCCCAGGGTGGCAGGAGCCCTGGAAGACAAGCCCAAATCCCTGCCAACACTTTGTCTCCTGAATGAAGAGTTTTGCAGGGCCTCAGTTCCAGTGGTGGTGGCAGTGGGTCCCATCTGATGAGGAGACCAGACGACACTTAGCTAAAATGTGCCACGTTCAGGCCAGGGACCAAACACTACTCACGATAAGCAAAAAATAAGCTCATGAGTTGGAAGAATAAATATTGTTAAAATATCCATACTACCCAAAGAAAGCTATATATTTAATGCAGTTCCTAGCAAAATACCAATAACATCTTTCACAGAACCAGAACAAGCACTCCTAAAATTCGCATGTTGACTACGAAAGACCCTTAATAGCCAAAGCAATCTTGAAAAAGAAAAGCAAGGCTGTAGGCCTCACAACTCTGGACTTCAAGTTATACTACTAAGCTGTATTAACCAAAATAGTATGGGTTCTGGCACAAAAATAGACACACAGATCAACAGAACAGAATAGAAAACCCAGAAATGAATCCACAATTATATGCTCAATTAATCTTAGACAAAGCGGGAAAGAATGTCCAATGGGAAACAAGATTATCCCTTCAACAGATGGTGCTGGGAGAACTGGACATAAACATGCAGAAGAATGAAACTGGATCACTTCCTTACATCATAGACAAAAATAAATTCAAAATAAATTAAAGGCTTCAGAGTGAGACCCGAAACCCTAAAATTACTACAAGAGAACAGAGGCAGTCACTTCTTTGACATCAACTGTATCAAGTTATTTCTAGATACGTCTCTTGAGGCAAAGGAAACAAAAGGAAAAATGAACTACTGGGACTTCATCAAAACAAAAAGCTTCTGCACGGCAAAGGAAACCATCAACAAAACTAAAAGGCAACTTACAAAATGGGAGAAGATATTTGGAAATGGCTTATCTGATAAGTATATATAAAGAACTTATAAAATTCAACACCCCAAAAAACAAATAACCTAATTAAAATATCAGCAGAAAACATGTGCAGACATTTCTCCAAAGAAGACATACAGATACCCACAGACACATGAAAAGATGCTCATTGTCACTCACTCATCATCAGGGAAATACACAATGAGCGAGCACCTCACATCTGCCAGAAGGGCTAAAATCAACAACGTAAGAGACCGTAGGTATTGGCAAGGATGTGCACCGCTGGTGGGACTGCAACCTGGTGCAGCCACTCTGGAAAACAGTGCAGAGGTTCCTCAGAAAGTTAAAAACAGAGCTACCCTACAATCCAGCAATTTCACTACTAGGTATTTACCCAAAGAATATAAAAATATTGATCTGAAGGGATACATGCACCCTGATGTTTTTAACAGCTTTACCTACAACCGCCAAATTATGGAAACAGCCCAAGTGTCCATCGATTGATGAATGGATAAAGAGGAAATGGTTACACACACACACACACACCATGGAATATTATTTAGCCATAAAAAAGAATAAAATCTTGCCATTCACAATGACATAGATGGAGGTAGAGAGTGTAACGCTACGTGAAATAAGTCAGTCGGAGAAAGACAAATACCGTATGAGCTCAATCACATGTGAAATTTAAGAAACAAAGAAGCAAAGGGGTAAAAGAGAGAGAGGTGCAAGCCAAGAAACAGACTTTTAATTACAGAGAACTCTGATTACCAGAAGGGAGGTGGGTGGTTGAGTTAAGTAGGTGATGAGGATTGAGGAGGGCACTTGTTGCAATGAGTAATGGGTGATGTATGGAAATGTTAAATCACTATAAAATTGTGTATTAACAGAGAGAAAAGAAAGGGAAAAAAAAGAGAAGGAAGGAAAGGAGGCAGGAGGGAAGGAGGAAGAAAGGGAGGGAGGGAGTTAGTTATTGGGTGAAAAAATGTGGACAAAGGTCTTGAGACAGAGACCGGACGCCTCTAGAACAGAGATAACAGATCAGAGTGAAGACCACATCTTGCAGGCAAACATATTTATTTTTACAGGACGGTATTTTGTTGCTTTTTTTCTCTTAACTATTAGCCAAAATTTAAATGCGAGGAGACAACACAGAAATGGGAGTATCTGCTTTCAAATGGAAAATAAAAGGAGCAATAGTGGAGCCAATCCCTCGTCGCACAGACGACTGACTGTACCGGTCTCCTGGAGCCACCCTATTCTCTGCCTCTCTTGCCGCAAGCCGCGTGCCCCAGGTGCATTCGTTTTATGAACTTACCTGCCTGGACAACTGCACTGGTAACTACTGCTCTGCTTCCAAGGGCCAGGAAGGAGGGGTCCTTAGTGATCCCTTCACTACTGTGCCCCCACTAGAGAACCCAGAAGGGGAGATAAGCCCCAAGCCTCTACTGACTGGTTTATACATAAAGCATTCGAGGGACAAATGAAGGGTTAGTGTGACTGGGTCCAGGGGAGAGGAAACCAGCACAAGAGAAGAGGCTGGGGACTAATCAGGTACGAGGCCACATTAAAGCTGTTTTACTTTACCCTAAGGCCAGGGAAAAAGAACATGTTCAATTGCGGAGTGAAGGTAAGATTTGCAAAACAAGAATTCCAGTCCACTGGGGAGAAGGAGATGTTACCTTTGGTGTAAACTTTATAGTTTAATTTCCTATGTTGTTTCCCTTTTTTTTTTTTAATAAAATTGTGAGGTATCAATTGAGATCTCTCATCTGTCTCCAGACAGAAAATCTGCAGTTTCTTAGGGCAACAGTGTCTTGCCCTAAGCCTCAGGTCCAGTAGATTTCAAGAGTTAAACAGAAGTTTTATCCCTGACCACCTGTGTCCTCCCCATAGCACGAAGTTAAGTGGGGAGATAAGCTCCTTTCACAGGTGCTGTGTTTATCTCAAAGATAAGACCTCCGCTTCCGTTCCTGCACAGGAATGACTAACAACACCTAACAGGACCTCAATAGTAATGTTTATAGTTTACCAGGAAGATAAGAAAACCTTGCTGTCTGCTTCCTTTGGGTGACTATGACCTGATCAATGTTTAAAAAGACACATTTAAGAAAAACATGACGTTCTCTTCCATGAGAACCTTAGAATACTCATTTAAATATTAAATCCAAAGCTCTACTCATATTCCTGCATATTCATGTGTCTAATGCTGCACCTTTTTAACTTAGTCAAAATGATGTTTTTTTTACCATAAAAATACTGCCTTTTGGGACACCTGGGTGGCTCAGGGGTTGAGTGTCTGCCTTTGGCCCGGGGGGTGATCCTGGAGACCTGGGATCGAGTCCCACATCGGGATCCCGGCATGGGGCCTGCTTCTCCCTCTGCCTGTGTCTCTGCCTCTTTCTCTCTCTGTGTGTCTCTCATGAATAAATAAAATCTTTAAAAGCAAATTTTAAAATACTGCCTTTTAAAGAAAGATGTGATAGGAAAAAAAAACACAAAAAGTTAAAAAGTTACCACTAAATAAGCCTTTAAATAAATCTTTGTTTTTATCTCTCCTGTAATAACAATTAAGATCAAAATGTCTGTATTTTTAAATGTGACTCTTAAAATAGATCAATGATCCACTTGATCTTACGATCAAACAGATACTCCTGATCTGCTAAAATCATGAGCCTAATTTCATATATTATAACATTTGAAAACTATAACCTGATTTAAAAGTAAATCCTTAAAACAATTTTATAATGCACCAATTTATTGACTATAGAGGAAAAACAAAACATATTATATTATACACATATAACAATCGTATAGTATTTCCAAATCAGAGAAATGTTATATTTTTCATTCATATTTAAAATTAGTCGTGTACCTGCATTATTACTTCTATCATATGTTGAATAAATTAACTTGCTATAAAGTATATTAATAAATACTAATGAAAAATTGCATGTGACCTACAGTTATCCCTGTTTTGCGGGCCTTCAGCGATTTTTTTTTCTGTGCAGGTGGGGTGATATTTTTAAGACAATTATCATAATTTGTTATTCTCCTGTTATGCCCTTTTCAGTGAACACCTGTTGCTCTTAGAGTAGTGTGGACACCTCATGGCTATAATAATCTGGTTCCAGTCTGTTTACAGCCTTTCCCTAACCATAACCCCCTTGACGCCCCTACAAACTGCCCCAGCCACACTGCATGTCTTTCTGCTTCTCACCTGTATCTAGCCTTTTATATATTTATTTGAGGGAGAGAAGAAAGAGAGAGAGAGAGAGAGAGAGAGAGAGAGAGCACAGGGGTGGGATGAGTAGAGGAAGAGAGAGGGGATCTCAAATAGTCTCCCCACCGAGCACAGAGCCCAACACGGGGCTCAATCTCACCACCCTGAGATCATGACTTGAGCCCAAACCAAGAGTTGGACACTCAACCTACTGAGCCACTGGGGAGTCCCATTTCTAGCCTTTTATTGTCACCAGGAGTTTGCATTGATGTTTGCTCAACCTGGAATGCTCTCTGAAAGGCAAATCCAGTTGGATATTATCTTTATATCTCAACTCAAATGTCACCTCCGTGTTTCAGGAATTCAACCCAAAGGGAATACAAACATGAATTCCCGGGACACCAGGCCAATCCTTGGCATGCTTGCTATGAGAAGCGTGGCCTTTTCCCTGCCCTGCTGTGTGTCAAGGTGGGTGTAGTTTTGATGACTGTTTTCCCAATTTCCAGGTGAGGTGGCTTCTGGCTGGGTTTGGGCAATGGAAGGTGTTGATAGGTTGGGAAGGCAAAGGGAAGAGATGACATACACAGCATTTCTGAGCATGGGCACATCTGCTGGTGGCTCCAGCTTCTTCAGACATGCCCATAAGATTTCAACTTCCGCCCAGGGCCCCATATTCCTGTTTCTGGTCACAAAGCCTACTATCTCTGCTTATCCTATAAACCCAATTTCTTTTTTTTTTTTTAAGATTTATTTATTCATAAGAGAGAGGCAGAGACACAGGTGGAGGGAGAAGCAGGCTCCATGCAGGGAGCCCGATGCAGGACTCGATCCTGGATCCTGGGATCACGACCTGAGCCAAAGGCAGATGCTCAACCACTGAGCCACCCAAGCATCCCATAAACCCAATTCCTTAACTGTTAAAGCTGCCCAGTTCTCAATTGGTTAATTCTCTATTTTTGAAGGTGCTGAGGTCCTGTTCTAAAACTCTTCTACTTCAGAAATTTCTAGTGAATGATTAGTCATCTTATTAAGGAAGAGAAAGAGATGTATTACTTTTCCTGCTGATAGTTTTTCAAAATATCTAAAGACTACAGCTTTCTAACTACAGAGAATTCCTCTAGTTGAATAGGACCATTAAAATAAAATTCCTCACAGGTTATATCTAAGATCCTTTTCAGTATTAAAAATCATATAGGTAGGGATGCCTGGGTGGCTCGGCGGTTGAGCATCTGCCTTCGGCCCAGGGCGTGACCCCGGGGTCCCGGGATGGAGTCCCACATGGGGCTCCCCGCAGGGAGCCTGCTTCCCCCTCTGCCTGTGTCTCTGCCTCTCTGTGTGTGTGTGTGTGTCTTTCATGAGTAAATAAATAAAATCTTTCAAAAAAATCATATAGGTAAAGCATCTAATTTTGGCTTTTGTTCAAAATCATGATTAAGAACTAGCTGAATGATGTCTGAATCCCGTGGTTATCCTTAGGAAGTAAAAGCTTCCTCAGGAGTGAATTGTGCACATGAAAATATATATAGATAACTCATTCTCCTAATGACCTTTTTGGGATATATCCAACTCTGGCACATTGCTTAGCCTTGCTGTATCAAGATCTGGATTTCAGTGTTGAGCCTTCAGTAATTTGCTTTGATTGTTTACCTCATGTCCGGATCCTAATTGTCTACTGAGACATCCGTAATGTGGTTAAGCCCTTTAGATTGATTTGCAAACATTTCCTTCCCTTCTAGATTCTTGGCCTCTCTCTGATACTCAACACCAATATATCGACAGCTACTGTTGAATAAAATAAGGCTTAATTTAAGAATTTAATTTATGAGGAGCAGTGAATATAAAAGCTTAAAGTACCTTACAACTCGAATACATGGATCTCTTCAATACGCAAAATATGTAAGGTGAAAAAGTCATTCTTGAAACTAACGTAGAGAGTGGCAGTGTGGGGGTGGGCAGGGAAAGGCCCCCTCCATCTTTTTTCCTGCTTCTATGTTTTGCTTTACTGAAATCACAGTACTTGGGTTCTTCTGGATTTTTTTGTTTGTTTGTTTGTTTGTTTCAGAGAGTTTCTGAGTGTCATAAAATGGGTCCCCTCACTTTTGGAACATTTCCACCCTAGTCAACTCACTTAAATGCCACTGACATTCTGGGAAAGTTGGCATTTTAGTATATCTTAAATGTTTTTCCCCTTTAAGTTACTTCATTAAGTTTGTCCTTCCCGTCATTTTAAGTGCAGAAATGATCCCTCACTGCCTGCCCCCCCCCCAGTCTCTCATCTACGTAGTAACTCCTGTTTCTTCCGTATTCCCAGTTACTCTCTTCACATGGCATTCTAAACAATGCTTTTTTCCTATGCTAAGTTTTCTGTGCAACAATGAAAAAGTACTTAAATGTGCATGTGGGTGCGTGCGCGCACACACACACACACACACACACACTCCAGAAACCTGTGGGTCTCTATGCAGTACAAGGTTTCTTAATTTTGCTTACTTATTCCCCAGAGACATAAGTAAACAATTTAAATATTACCTGTTTAAAAAGTGAGTTGGTTGAGAGAAATGTTGGCCTGGGGATAAAATCCTACATGAAGAATGATAATCCTACCATTTCTTCCCTTTCCACAACACAAGCATATGAGCCACATCCCCTTTCTGTGCTTTCTGCTTGGTTGAATAGAAATTTCCAATCAGGGATCTCTGGGACCTCAGTGGTTTGGTGCCTGCCTTTGGCTCAGGGCGTGACCTCAGGGTCCCGGGATCGAGTCCTACGTCGGGCTCCCTGCGAGGAGCCTGCTTCTCCCTCTGCCTGTGTCTCTACCTCTCTCTGTGTGTCTCTCATGAATAAATAAATAAAATCTTTAAAAAAAGGATTTCCAATCAAAATTTAGGTATATTCCTTAATGTTTGTTGAGCTTGTTCTCAAGAAGCTAAGCTAAGAAGAGACAGCTTAGTTTTGACTCTCTCTCCTTGGCCCGGAGGTAATATTTAGATCCTCTGGCCAGTTTATCTTCCAAAGAACCTAAATTTGAGAAAGGGACAATCACAGCATTTTACAGGTGGAGTTTAGATGTATGTGTAATCATGGGAGTGTCTATACTCACACATTATCACTGTGCATTGACATTTTGTCAGAAAACTGGGCAGGATGAAGGGAATCATCATAGAGATACTACTTTTGGTTCAGAAGGCCCTAATTCATCCTTGATTTTTATTGCAGAAAACCAATTGGTCACAAATACAGCACAAATGCTGTTTGTCACTATAGACCTCTAATGTCATATTTTTCTGGCGTTAAAAAGACAGAAGTGTCCCAACTCTGGAGAGAAAGCTGCCTCGTAGTGGCAAAGATTTAATGGTTTGTGTGCCTCTCTTTGCAATTAAGGGGGCTAACTCACCTTGGCACGTTTTAGTATTTCCTTTGGTCCTTTTCCCCCTCTGCTTATATCAAATGCTAGCTTTTCTCTCTTGACCTTTATTGGAAACTAATTCGGGGGAGTAAATGAGAACGTCCAGGAAGTCAATTATTTTTATGATGGCAAGAAACTCTGGCACCTTCTCATTTAATGATATATTACGTAATATTGCCTATTAGAAAATAATGGATTTTAGAGATCATCCAAGCCCATCCATTTCACTTTGTAATTTAGGAAATTGAGGCTAAAAATCTATAAAACGCTTCTAATTTTATGCTGCTAATAAGCAGGATAGAGAACGCCCAAACGAAAGATTTCTGATTCTTAGATTATTGTTTACTTTTCTACTCCATATGGATGCGTACATGCGTGCATAAAGGTAGCAGCAAGAGAGAAAAGAATCCTAAATTGGATTTGGTCATCCTATAGACAAAAGCTGGGTATAAAAATAACCATCACTTTTATTTTCAGTAAGAACCCATTTCAAAAGGAACCATTTCTGCTATATCCTTAGGAAAAACAACAGCACAATTTGGGAGAGTTCTCCCAAACCAGAGCAAGATATAATAAAGCAGGCTCTCCTTCCAGAGCAAAGCACAACAAAGAAGTGAATGGTGAGTAAAAATGTTAACATCACACATACCCACCAAAAAATAATAACTCTACAACAAGGTAAGGCAATGTACATGAGTATTTCATAAAGATTTTCCTCCTAAGATACATGTATGATCTCCCTCCCTCCTAAGCCTGATTTTTTTTTAATTTAGAGGAAAGTGTAGTGATTCGTTACACTGCCTTTGAAAACCAGATAAATATTTATGAAGAAAGAATGTGTATGTGAATATATATATAGGGGGAGATAATGTATGGGGAGAGCAAAGCATTTTCAGAACCGGAATCTCATTTTTGTAGGGCACATCTACTGCGTCAGGAACCTATCGCCAAGTTTTGTTTTTCGTTTTGTAATGTGTGCACATGAGCTGTATTATCAAAGGACTCTAATTTGCAGCTTTTGTATTTCAGGCATCCCCCCCCCCAAAAAAAAAATCTCCTAAATGTCGTCTGCCTTCATGAGAAAGATTACCTGTGGTGTCGTTTGCTCAGATAGTTCAACCATGAGGCATGTGGCTGGGCTACAGAAAGATGTAGAATTGGTTACCCAGTACTGATCCTAACAAGAATTCTCAGCTTTCTTGTAAAGTTCCCACAAGAAGCCTCATTTTGGCGTCTTGCTCTCTATTCGCCTCTACACAATGCCAGATGCATTAAAGTATTCCATTATTTATCTGATGCCATTGCTAGCTTGTCTCTTGATATTTCAGCTTCACCTCCCACTCCTGTCCAGTACCTGTCCCATCCACTTGGAGCTAAGCATGTAATTGCTTTTTTCAGTTTGACCTACTTCACCTCAAGGAATATATTAGTAACTATCCTACTTGGCCATCTATTTTTGTCTGAAACAACTTCCTGATCTGACCCAGTCCACTATCCAAAACTAATTTTAGCATCTGTCTAGACATTTGGGTAACTACTAGCACTGTTGCACACACGTCTTCAAGAAAGGAAACTAACTACTGAATACACTTAGGTAGAATCATGTTTTTCTGCAAAATCAGGTTGTAGGAAGGAAATCAAAATTTGTGGTACCACTGGAGGAGGCCCAGCACTACTTCTTCAAATCCTAGAGCACACCAAGATTTCTGGAGCACAAGCTGGGGCCAACTGATGGCCAATGAGTCAATTAGTTTATGCATTTTATAGCAAATTGTATTTTCCAAAAAAAAATGTCTGTACTACTACATATCACATCCTATATATTCTTCTAAAAGTGTAGTATTAAGACTCCTCCATTGAGGGGGACTTCTGGGGGGCTTAGCAGTTTAGCACCTGCCTTCGGCTCAGGGCGTGATCCTGGAGACCCGGGATCGAGTCCCCCATCGGGCTCCCTGCATGGAGCCTGCTTCTCCCTCTGCCTGTGTCTCTGCCCCACCCCTCTCTCTCTCATGAATAAATAAATAAAATATTTTTTTCTAAAAAAGAGTCCTCCATTGAAAGATAAGGGTTGTATTCTTTCTCCTTGAACTGAGTACTTTTGTAACTGTTTCAATAGATGCTATGCGATGTATGACAATACAAAAGTGATGTTGAGTGACTTACAAGGCTGGTTTATGAGGGATGATGTGACTTCTGAGAGGTCTATTCAGACACTTGTCTTGAGCTGTCGTCCTAGGCTGACCTGTAAGAGGGCTGGGGGCTCAGGAGCCATCCTGTTTGTGAGCCCACGGGGCAAGACTACCCAGAGACAGATAGAGAAGCCTCGAGGAGTCCATGTGGTGACAGCCTCCAGCTGTTCGAATTTCCCCAGTCCAGGCACTAGGTGGGAGTTGGACACACCTTCATTTGATTCCAGCCCCAGCTTGTGGGCCACCTCCACTAAAACCCTGTGGAATAGAGGGGCGCCTACCTCACTGAGCCTTACCTGAATCATGGTTTCATGAGCAGAATAATCACTGTGGAAAACTACTAAATTTCGGATTGGTTCGTTAGGAAGACATAGTAACTAGAACAGACAGGTTCTTTGGTGTTCCCAGTGTTTTCAGAAATGTAATTAGCTGCCAAGAAAATTTGCATTTTCCTTAAGAAGCCCGATATCCAGTTCCCAAAAGATCAGAAAATCAGAAAACATTGCTCCAACATTCCTCCCCAGCAATTCTCAGCTGGGGAGGGGCGGGGTCTGCCTCTTTTATGGAGCCCCACAACTTCAAGTGCCCCACACTTCTCATCACTACAGCCAAGTTATTCTTCTCCATTCTCTGCTTAGTCTCGTTTGGAGCCCTGAGATGGGGGTATGACCCTTCTTTCTTTCACTTCACATGAGAATTAAAGACAATCATATGGGCAATTTGCCCTAGGATCTTGACGCAGATAGTGGACAATAACATAATTAAATGCCTGGTTTACCAGGGAGCCTAGCTAGTACTAAAATTTACATTAAAAGGGGATTGGGCTTGTCTCTTCATTTCTGTAGCCGCAACAATCTCCTGGTGAGTAGGTAGTTAGAAAACTGCTCCGTTTTTCATGTTTAGGATGCAGGGGCTTGTACAAGTCCAAGGACGGTGAGAGTCTCTCAAGCTTTATATTCTGTATAAGGAGTAGACTATGTTTCATTAATTCCTCTTTATTTCCTGGGTATGGTTTATATGCCCCTTCCCTGGGTTTGGCTAAAGATCTTTCTTCTCTTCACGGTGATTCCAGGCAAATATTTACTGATCTGACTTCTATGCTTCTAGAAAAGTACATTCTTTGAACGACGCCTGCTTGGATAAATGTCTCAGGAACCAAGTCAGCGCAGCGCTGGGGAATGGAAGGACAATGTGCCGTCCGAAAAGATCATGCCATGGAGAGGGAAAACATTTGATGCAAAAGAAAGAAAAGTGGGCACACAGTGTATCCCAATTGGTTATGGTTCTGCAGACACGAAGGGAGACCAGTAAGACGTCAGAAAGCAACAGTAACGTGGGCTTTGTCTGAAGAACTGAGCAAGACAGAGATCTGGAGAAACAGCCGGGAGAAAAGATACTTCTTTGCATCGTGTGAACACTTTTGCCTTCAACCATCTTTCATAGGATATTTGTATAACAAATAACCTTGGAAGAGTAAGGTGCTCCCAGAGCACAGGGAACATCTGTTTCCTGATCAGCATGATAGAGACCATGTGTTCCTCTAGGGCAAAAGCTGGGCAGGTTTGCCAGCAGCACCCTTACAAGACTGGGGCTGTCTTCAGCTTGGGTGTCCTCCGTGTGAACACACAAGGTCAGTGGACGTGCAGCATCCACCCAGGCTACTCGGCATCACCTGCACAGGTCGCGTGGGACAGCGAGAACTGACGCAAACACGAAGCTCACACAGCCTGCTGGGAGTAACAATAATCTCGGTCCCTGATCCTGGAGCCCTGTGTCTTCTGGCACACAGATGCGTCTTCTGACGCATCACACAAGAGTGTTTCTTATGGTCTTAGAAACACAGTTGAAGGTGCTGTTCAGAATTAAGGGGATATTTGTTGAGAAAGAGCTATTAACAGTTGGCACGACTTTTTTTCTCTTACAACAGAAGGAAAAGAGCTCCAGGTGGCTGGAGTCTTCCTCAACGTCTCTTCCACATCCCAGGCGCTCACCTTCCCAGGCACTCTGAGTGTCAACAGTGTATGCATTTTGGACCCTTTTAGCACCCCGCTGGCTTCAAATCTAGTGCAAAACAACTTTATATTTGCATAGACTATCCCCCAAAGCAAGCAAGAAAAAGCACTAAAGCAGCTGCACAGAGAGGAGAGAAGGTGGTGAGTGGGAGTGTCTGGAAAGTGTGTTGCGGGGAAGAAAGATTCTTCTCAACATTGGAAAATGAGGCAGATCTCTGACAGTCCAGTGCATGAGGAAATTCCATTTAGAACAAGCCGGTTAAGGAAAGTCCAAGAGGCCAACGTGAAACCAAAAAGGGGAGGTCATTTGCGCGTGTCACGTGATGGACAGTGGAGTACTGCACAGAATCTTTGAAGGCAAGAATGGCCGAAGCTTCTCAGACCACGCCTAAAGGTTCTCAGCTGTACTTTACAGAGTTTTGGCTTCCTGGAGGGCAAAGGAAAATTGGAGGCTAGTTTTCAGACCTTTCCAAATTCATTTCGGTTGGAAATGCTCCCCTGTTCACAGCTATAGTCTGGCTCCTCTGCTTATTTTTGGAAAAGTTAGAGGTGCAGAGAGAGAGGCCAATACATTACGTGGACAGTAAATGGCAGGAATGGCTCTCAAACTGGACGTAAGAATTGTGTCTCCCGAATTTTGAGGCCGTAACCACCGATGAGACTATATTTGAATATAGGGCCTTTAAGGAAGCAAAGATAAATGAGGTCATAAGAGTGCGGCCCTAATCCAATAGGACTGGTGTCCTTAGAAGAAAAGGAAGAGACGCCAGGAGTCTTACACATAAGGAAAAGACCACGTGAGAGCAAAGTAAGACGGTGGCCATCTGTAAGTCAGGAAGAGAGAGCTCGCCAGAGACCAGCCCCGCTAGCACCGTGATCCTAGACTTGCAGCCCCCAGAACTACGGGAAAATACATTTCTGTTGTTTAAGCCACCTTGTCTGTGCTAATCCGTTCCGGCAGCCCAGGCGCACCAACACCCCGGGGCCTCCCTTTCCATGCTCACATCCCTTCACTACAAGCTGCCTTTCATGACGATTGCCAAGATGTCCTCAAATATAGACATTCAAATACACCAAAAAGTCATTCTTGTCTGCATTTGAGTTTTGCAGCGAAAAGGATAAGAGTAGTCCATCAACTTTTTTTTTCTTCCACTTTTGCAGGTTATTTTCCTTATTTACTGCTGGATAATGAAATGATATAACCGCTCAAAATACTTTTTAGTTGGTTATGAAGAGAAATCAATACTGCTTTGTGTTTCGCAAAGAAAAGGCATGCAAGGACGCTGAGGTATTAAACACAAGTGGATTGAATAGTTATTTGTGAGGGGTTGCTAACAATTGAATTACTATTTTAATGTCATAACATGGCAGCAGTCAAGATTACCTTTCACATCTAATCATACCATTTACATGGAAGTGGGAAAATGCTTCTGAAGTGGCCAAATGCTATTCACTGAATGGATCACAATAACACTAGAAATTGCTCTGGAGGAAAAATAATCAGATTCCTCACCAGCTCTGGGGAAAGGTTAATGTCTCTTCATTTGAGAAAAGAAAAAAGAAAAAAGAAAAAAAAAAGAAACATATAAGGCACATATTTTTTTTAAAGCTAGCATCTGGTAAAAAAAATAATAAAATAATAAATAAATAAATAGTAAATAAATAATAAATAAATAAATAATAAATAACTAACTATGAATGTTGGCATTAGTTCCTGGCTCCAATCTTGACTCTAACATTTGCAAGTTACGCATCCTTGGTTTAGCCTCTAGTAACCCTGGAGGACTAGTCAAAATCACTAATACATCAGAATACAACACCTCGGGGAATTGCATGAATTTTTATGTCACTGAATCCTCACTTCTGTGGGTTAGGCAGTATTTTTACGATTTTCGTGTTATAGATGAGGGTGTGGCAGGGAGTATGATGTGTCCACATTTGGGAAACAGCAGAATGGGAATCGAGCACCGAGCCTCGCTCTGTAAGGAGCCAACACACTGTTGTCACCAAGAACTCCTACTACGGGTCTCAGAGAAGCGTCCTGAGACACCGTGTGTGTCTACAGTGATGCATCGGTGTCCCCCAGTCCGGCTCCAGGCACTTCTCCAGCCCACGCTCAGCACTGCCAAGCCCTCCTCCCACTTTTCCAATAACATCAAGTGCACGTCACCAGATACAACAGACTTTTTTTTTTTTTAGATCTCTTTTGTCTTTGATTTTCCTTTCTATTTGATTCACTCTTCCAGCACATGTAGCTCCTCCATTGCGTCGTTCAGGAATCATTTCTAAACTCTCTCAAAGTCTACCCTTTCTCCTTCGCTCCCTAACAATCCGCGGAACCTGACTCTGGATGTACGTTGTGATATAATTATGCTTAGATATATAGCTCTCCTGCTCTTATACAAACCACTGGGAGGCCAGCTCTATTTTTCAATGTCCATGGCATCCAAGTACAAAAATGTTTGTATGATTTTATGTATGTTTTTACATTTATATTTAAACAGTTACACATCAGTAAACACATGAAATTAAGATATTCTAGGACTGCCTGACACTTAATAAAAATAGTGGACACCTCTGAAGCCCTCGCTACAGGCCAGGTACTATATAGTAAGCGTTCTGTGGGTAATGACTCATGTGATCCTCACATCGTCTTATGATATTGGTACTGCTAACTAGCCCGTTTTTCTAGTTAAGGACACTGAAGTACCAATAGTTACATCATCTTACACAGGTTGACACAGTTCTCATATGGCCGTCCAAGATTTAAATCTGAAAAAACGGCTTCACACCCCACGTTATCAATCATTAAGTTGTACTGAATAACCAATTCCCAAGTAAGACAGAGCAAGGGAGAGCTTGTGGGTTCCTGTGTGACCAAACTGTTAGGCATATCGAACAGGAGAATCACACCACCCCTGTCTGTGTAAAATAATATAGAAATTAGCACCTACCCTTTTAGAGTAGCTAATTTAAGACGTTAATACTTGTATCAAGTGTTTAGAAATGAACAATTCTAATAAGCACACATGGAATGAGTGGACTGGAGCACCTGCCATGTGAGGGGTTCTCTCGGGACGCCACGGCAAGAATGGTTGAAAGACAAAAGATCCTGAACGTCTTTTGGAGTGGAACTATTGGGAAAGGCAGATCCATCCTTAGTAATTGCATTATTCATCTTTTTCAGATCAAAAGACAAGTCAACCTAGACCTAACACCTGATCTGCTGGGATGAAACAGCTACTCACTTTATTGCTTTCTCTTGCGTCAACCTAATCCTATTCATAAATCTGTAACAAGTGAGGATTAGACTAGCTGATTCTCCCCCAAAGCCTTGGGTCCTCTGACATTTAGATGCAATTCAAGGACACTGTTATGAGCACAGTATTTGGACTAAGATAGTCTTTGGCTTGAGTCCTGCTGCTTATTAAGATAGGGCACTGATAAACCTGCAAAACTGCTCTGAGCCTCAGCCTCCACATCTTTAGAATGGGGACAACAGCAATGCCTACTGCACATGGTTGATGATTAAACGATAGAAGAAACACAAGGCACTCAATTCAGCATTTAGTCCTCCCTTCAAATCCATAAAGAAGTAAAGCTATTAAGCTCCTCATCTTAGAGATACAGAGAGTAAGACAAATGACGGAGGAGAGATTTGCCCTTTAGCAGGCCAGAGATGCTCCTTTACTTAGCTAAATTATCCTGCCTCTGTTTGCTCTATTCCTGGTGCTTAGAATTTTATCACCACGTAACATTTTTGACTGATGACCTGGTGGACAGAGCATGTAGTCTTAGCCGTGCTTGAAAAAGACCAGAACCCTGAAATATTATGGTTATCCTTACTGGGCACTAAGTGTGTCCACTAGCTGCCAGGAACCAATCAAAATGCTTTATGCAGGTTAACTCCTTTTAGCCTTATAAGCTACGTGTCACTAATGTCCTACTTTACAAATCTTTCCTGCATACATAAAACTAAAGGCACAGAGAGGTTGAGCAGGAGGCTCAGTCACACAGCTAGTAAAAGGCTGGAGATTTGATTCAAATCTAGCCTTGCAGACATAACCATGATGTCTCTCTACGTTTCCTCACACCCTACTATGTCCCCCAATCTGAAGCAGCAGATTGCAAGCACGCATTCTCCATTATCAATCACTTTCTATTTATTTCAAGTTAAAAAATTTAAGGATGGGGCAGCTGGCTGGCTCAGTCAATAGAGCATGTGACCTTCGATCTTATGGCTAGGAGTTGGAGTCTCGCACTGGGTGTACAGATTACTTAAAAAAATAAATTTTAAAGATTTAAGGGTGAATATCCTTCATCAACTAATTAACAATTCTTTACAATGATTCATTTTGTATGGGGAAAAAAAAGTTCAAACAATAATACCGAGGCCCCACCCTGGCTTATGTATATAGAACTCTTTGGGATCCACAGAGACTTCTCGCTCACTGCATTTACACAGATTTTCTGAGTTAAAATCTGTGCTAGGAATCTTCTCCCTTTTTATTACAACCTCTCCAGAGGGAGAAAATACTTTAGATCAAGAAGGCGACTTTGTTCGAAAACACTAAGTTAAAGCTGGAGAAAAAGAGTTGAAAGTATATAGAGTTACTTTACCCAGGCAGGAAGTAGGGTGGGAGACATCTAGAAATGAGATTTTGAATCACCTTTCTGCCATTCAGCGTATTCTTAGGTCTTGTCAATACTATTTCAACGCTCAGTGCAATCTTCGGACATCTCTGACCAGGAAACCAAGTAAAGCTACAGACTCTTCCTCTCGACTTCTAGCTGTATGGTTGTACCTCACCATACCCTACATTCCTACGTGGATATCATCCAATCTCTAGGCTCTAGAGAAAGGCCTTTATTCCCTCGGGATAACGATCTTTTCTTGCCTTCAAACAGCAGGTAGTTCTTTTCTGCCCATTTTTGGTGACCATCTTCCTTCCCAAATATTTGCCCATGACAAATCTGATATCTTTCTACCTTAGCTACCATTTAAATTGAATGTTTTTAGGGGCTTTTCAGTCCCTATAATGCTAGAAAGCCACTGATGATCTCCAGTGTTTGGTCTTGACAAACTAGAAGCAAATGCTAAGACTCCCTATTAATTTTTCTGTTCCATTAATTCCAACCCTACCTGTTTTTAGGCTTGTTTTTAAGTCTTAGTACATCAGCAGAGACTACTTGACTGATATGCCCCAAAGCCAATGGATGATAGTGACCCACTTCCAGTCAATGCTCACTGGTTCAAGTTACCAACTTAGCCCTTTGCCTCCTGAAGGATCAGCAGCCCAGACGTAAAACCTAACTTCCTTTCATTACATATTTATTGCTCACCCATAGATTAAATCTTAGGGGCTATGCTAAAGAGAGAGATGAATAAAATACACTCTTTGTTCTAAGGGACATAGATACACAGTAAAAATAAATAAATAAAAATGAAAACCAGCTTTGTAAACACCCAGGGTAAGTCATGTAGAGATACTCTAGAGGAAATGGTGTGTTCTTACTTACTCGGTGTCGCTGAGTGGGTATGAGTGAAAAAAAAAAAAAACAAAAACAAAACAAAAACAAAACAAAAAAAAACCTCAAAACCATTTATAAGTTCCTATCCCATGGTATTCACTGAAGATTTTCAGAATATGGTCTCTTGATAAATCTATCACTGGAGCCTCAGGAACTTGTTAAAAATGAGTCCTATCCCCTAATGTAGGCAAACATCAGAATCTGACCACAGGCCAAGGCTTGTCAAGTCTTATACCCCCACCTTGAGTTTGATTCCTATGGTAGGGATCAGCCTCCTATGTTTCTGAGAAGTCATGAGACTGAAAGCTGAACCAAACTACTATCCAGCTGAAGAAATAATTAGAGCTAATTCCTGTGCCCCAATAATTAATGGCTCTAGCTTCAGCCCACAATCATCCAGGGACAGTAAAGCTCTCTCAGTGTAGTGGCATTACCATTGCATTCCTTTACCGAGGACTGTCCTTCCTCCATCATGTCCTGCTAGGTCAACTCTTAATCTTTAAAAGTCAACTTGTCATTTTCCCTATAAAAAGGCTTTCTAAATTTTCAAGGCCTAACCAGGATATAATCCCCTACCTCTGTTTTGTAAAATGTATGCACCTGTTATTAATATATTTACCTCTATGTGACCTAGGTCTGCAGAACTCAGAATTGTTATTAATGGTGTTATAGACATGAGGTAGCACTTGCACTGAAATTTGCTAATCTTCACTGTAGAACGTTAATTTGTCGGATGTTCTACTCTGTAGACTGATTTCTCTCACAGATTCAGTGAAGTTTTTTGGAAATTCTTGTTTTTTTCCTGATGGGTAGTATTATATCATTTATTGTTGTTGCTGTTGTTGTTACTTAACAGTTTGGCACACTCTTTATAAATGTTGCCAAGGTAACAACACTGCCAAATCTCTCAACCACTTTCAAAAGCATACTTATTTTTATCTATAGGTTTTCATTAAAAACCAAATTGTGGGAGTATTCTGTTAAGTAAAACAAAAAAAAAAAGGAAAAAGAAAAGAAAAACTAAAGAAAATAAGCTATGAAATTATGAAATGTAGGTATTTGGAGACAAACAGCTATCTCATAGATGAGAGGTCTTTTTTTCCTATAAAGAAATGTGCTGATAAGTATTCAATGGTTAATTTTGCATATAAACTATGTTTAATTTGTGTTTAAATGCTTCTGATCCTCTGAAAATACAAGGGAGTAGGGCATCCACGGAGCTGCAGTTTAAGGTAAACCAAATTCAGGCAAAGTGGCAGCAGCATGGGCTTTCTCTGTTAAACTGTAACTCACAGGAAGCTGCTCCAAATAACAACAGTTGGGAGTGGGGGCAGTTGCCAAAGATGGTTTTCTGAGAAGGCCACTTGATAGGATGAATGACAAGAGCAGGGTTATGTAGTAGAAAGAAAAATGAATTTCAGAGTCAGACAACTAGACATCATCCTTTACAAGCTATGTGACCTTTGAAGAATTATTTAAACTTCCTGAGTCTTAGCGTCTTTATTTATAAACAGAGATAATACCTACTTGAAAATTATGGTGAAGATTAGTGTGATAAAGGATATACACTGGTTGGAACATAATTGACACTCATTCACAGTTTTCCTCTTATATTACTATTTACAAAGAACTACAGAAAAAAATTCAACGTATGGAAGAATGCTGATTCAGACTATTAAATCAGAAATCAAATGGGATAGTCAATATATTGACATTGCAAAAAATGTCTATTCAGTTCATCTGTCCACTTTTAAATCAGGTAGTTGGTTATTTATTTGTTTCTTTATGCTTTCAACTTGTAACAGTCCCTTAACATAGTTTGGATATCAACCACCCATCCAACCAATATATGATTTGCAAATATTTTCTCCCATTCTGTAGGTTGCCTTTTCAGCTTATTGATGGTTTATTTTGATGTGCAGAAGCTCTTTTAGTTTGATAGAGCCCCATTTATTTTTCTTTTGTTGCCTGTGCTTTTGGTGTCAAATCCAAAAACCTACTGCCAAAGGTAATGTTAAGAGGTAGACTTTCCTCTATGTTGTCTTCCAGAGTACTTATGGTTTCAGGTCTTATGCTGAAGTCTTTATTTTGAGTTGGATTTTGTACATGGTGTAAGATATGGATCTGGTTTCATTCTTTCACATGTGAATATTGAATTTTTCTAACACTGCTTACTGAACAAATTTTCCTTTCCCCATTTTATATCCTTCGCATCTTTGTTGAAAATTAGTTGATTGCATATGTGTGGGTTTATTTATGGGCTCTCTACTGTGTTCCATTGGTCTATCTGCCTGTTTTTGAGCCAGAATAATGTGGTCTTGATAGCTAGAACTTTGTAATATGGTTTCAAGTCAGGAAATGTGATGCTTCCAGCTTTGTTTTTCTTGCTCAAGATTGCTTTAGTGATTGAGGTTCTTTTGTGGTTTCATATGAATTTTTAAGATTGTTTTTTATATTTCTGTGAAAAATGTCATTTGTCTGTATGTCATTTGCCAAAATGTATCTGCCTGTCTGGTTAAAAAGGCTCAGTTACCACAGGGGGAAAAAGACAATTCATGTGACCTTTTTAATTTATCTATTTTGCTCTTTGATTTTGCAGCATTGACCTCAACACTGTAGCAGATGCTTTTGGAAAAGTGGATGCCACATGATATGCACAGTTTCCTATCTATGTCTAGTTATTTAAGGATTTTATATTAACAACAAACCCAGCTACCTTAATCTCAAGGAATTATATTTTCCTAGAACATTCCTGTGGGATTATATTTCTCAAATACTGTCATGAATATATTTATGACTATTTCAGTCCTAACACCAATATTTAGATTAAGTAGTCATGGGCAGAACCACTGAATTTTCATTTTTACCAACACTCCAAGAGTTCTAAGGCAGATGGTCCTAGTGACATTTATAGGTAGTGACTACTCCTCCATTCTCAATATTTACCTGAATTTAGGACTGTATGGATTGATAATCAAATATATATATATATATATATATATATATATATATATATATATATATATATATAATTAATTAAGAAATTGTACTAAGTGAAAACTGCAACCTCAAAATGTTACATGTTGTATTATTACATTTATAAAACAAGATTAAAATGGTAACATTAGAGAAATGAAGAAGAGATCAGACGTTGCGTGATTTATCAGCAGTGGGCATGGAAGAGAGAGAAGTGTGTCTGTAAAAAAGCAAGAAGAGGGATCCTTGCTGAGATGGAAAGTGTTGTATCTTGAATGTAGGTAACAATATCAATATCCCAGTTGTGATATTGTGTCATAGTTTTGCAAGATGCTAACATTGTGGGAAGCTTGGATAAGGGTACAGAGAATTATACACTGAATTATTTTTTACAGGTATACATACAAATTTACAATTGTTTCAACATTTAAAAAATAAAGTTTAATTTTAGAAAAAAATAGAATGTTTAGAATTATATTGAAAATAAAAAATACAATGGTTTTGAAGTTAGAAATCTGTCCACAGACAAATTATGTGTTTTCAGGCAGGAATTGCCACAGAAAATGTACCTTCTACTCAGAATTTCTAAAAAATATTTCAGCAAGTAATCCTGTAAAAAAAAAAAAGGTAAATAAATCTTCAAAACAATAGCAGCACTATAAAAAGAGACTCTAGATTTAAAATAACCCTTGAGATAAAAAAGACCATATTTAAAAATATTTATGAGACACTAATAATGAGTAAAATCAATTATTTTTTAAAAGACACACACACACAGGGATGTTTCACTCAGTTAAGCACCTGACTTTTGATTTCAGCTCACGTCAAGATCTCAGGGTCCTGGGACTGAGTCCCGCATTGGGCTCCATGCTCAGTGGGGAGTCGGCTTCAAGATTCTCTCTCTGCGTCTCCCTCTAGGCCCCTCCTACTTGCACATTGTCTCTCTCTAAAATAAATAAATAAATCTTTAAAAAAAAGAGACACACAAAATAAACTTATTGAAGGTGATAATATACATTATATGTATATAGCTGAAATATATATATATATTTCTGTCCACGGGGGGGGGGAAATAAAATTGAAGAAAAATCTATATAAGCAATCTGTGGCACTTATATAAGTCAAAATAAAATTAAAATGTTGCATAATTTTTCACCTATTGCATATTAAAAGAAAAGAACTACTTGACCCTGTCATTCTAAACCTTCTCATGTGAGCATCACAGATTTAGAAACATAAGATTATATTACCTTCTTGTTTGATACTTTGGTATACAAAATTCAGAAAAAAAAAGGTGACAACTGTTCTACATTGCAGCAGAAAATGTAAATGTCATAAACCATAATATTAAAAAAAATGATGTTATAACCAATAGCATTCAGAAGACTAAGAAAGGGAAGACCTGAAGAAGAGGTTTATAGATTACATAGTAGAGAGACAAGATGAATTGTCTATAGCTGAGAGATAAGGAAACAGTAACATTTTATCACTTAAATATTATTTGTATATTAGAAACACTAGGCATGGAGAGAAGATGTAATGTTTTAAAGAGAGATAAATCCACCATCTTTCACAGCTTATAGCCAAGTATAACATAACAAGAAATCGAAGAAAAGAGTATCATCATTTTAGAATTGTGTTGGAACCACTGGAGGAATTAAAAGGAGAAATGGTCAAATTAGTAATTGCTGGGGAAAAGAAGAGATGATGTCAGTCAAGAAGCATTCCCATTTAAATTTTCATCACTGTAGGGGATTCCTGGGCGGCTCAGCGGTGCCTTCTGCTCAGGTTGTGACCCTGGAGTCCTGGGATAGAGTCCCCACATCAGGCTCCCTGCATGAAGTCTGCTTCTGCCTCTGCCTGTGTCTCTGCCTTTCTCTGTGTCTCTCATGAATAAATAAATAAACTCATAAACTCATAAACTCATAAACTCATAAATAAATAAATAAATAAAGTTTCTTCACTGCTTGAAAATTAATTTCCTTTTTCAGACATTTAATTTTATAACAGTAACCTTAACAAAGAAAAAATGTTAAAATAGATAAAGCTTATAGCAAGATGTTTGGTGTAAAGATGTAGTAAATAAAGGAAAATAGGACAATAGGCATAATTAAAACTCAGTACTTAAAGAAATAGTCTCATGAGCATCAAATATGATGTGTGTTTAAAGAAGGAAGTGTGATTCAGTAGAAAAATGACCTTAAAATTACTTAGAGGATTCCAACAAATGATGTGAGATCCTGTCCAAGTCATTTAATCTGCTTGAAATGAAATTTTTAAGGAAAAAAAAATGTATAGAGTAAGACTATATTCTCCAACTAAAATGTTCTTTGAAGTCAAAGGAGTAAAGCACCATGGAACTGAAGGGAGGGAGGGAAAGTTTGCCGTGGCAGCTATAAAGGTATGTTGCTCAGAGCTCCCTTGAACAAAGAACTTTCTGTCCAATGGCAACAAGTGCAGTTAGCTAACAGCCTTCACTCACTAATGTCTTCAGGATCCATCTCAGTTTTCCTGCTAAGGTCATGCTCCTCCTGGGCAGCCCTCACCAGTGACTATACTCAACAGAGTAACTGGGACTTGGCTATTTCTATCTACCTTGGATTTATCCAGTGAGAAACCTTTGCTTTGGATTCTCCTTTGGTTTCCCAAAGAAATTTCCAAATCTACATTTCAATTTGAGGCTCTTCCTGTCCAATCCTGCCACCATGCCTCTTCTTTCCCATAGGAAATGATCCACATCATGATTTGGAGTTTTCCCTGTACAATCCCACTACTGCTCTCTTTTCCCTTTTAAAAACATTATCCCAGGGAGCAGGAATATGGTAGTGGAGTAGGAAGACCCTAGCAGGGCCACCTCATCCCATGAACACAACTAGATAGCTATCGAATCACCCTAAATACCTCATAAATCAACCTGAAGACCAACAGAAGAAACTCTACAACTAAAGGGAAAGAAGAAGCCACACTGAAGAATGTAGGAAGTGTGGAAATGTGGTTTAAGGGAGAAATGGATCATGATTGCTGTGGAGGGGAGAAAGTAAGAGAAGCACACAGGCAAATGCACAAAAAGAACATTTCTGGAGAGCCTTTGACATGGAAAATGAGAGGGGCTGAACTTTTTGAGCTCTTCCAACAAGTAGGGCTTAAAGTTTAGAGTTTTAAAACTCACTAGGCATGGCTGGGATAGAGACTGGAGAGCACAATGCTGATTCTGGAGAGAAGGCAGACAAACAAACTGGAGGCATACATGGAAATAGCAATCTGAAGAGTGCCTGGGGTACACAGAGGGGAGATTACTTCCTCTTCTAAGAGTGTGTCCCTAAAAAACTTTCACAGAGACAACTCTCAGAGAACAAAGGAGCTGACTGGTGCCATTTCCCTCCCCATCAGCATGAACAAAAGGTCACCTGTGGGAAGCAGTACAAGACCAACAGTGGCAATCAAACTTTCTTACATCAAACCCCACCTTTCTGCACTCTGGTGGAAACTTCTCATCTCAGTCATGCTTGCCTCAACCCCAGTAGGGTGATCTCTCCTCCCAGAAGACCAGCACAAACCATTGCCTACACTCAGTCTCTTGCCCAGAGAGTTCTGCAGGGTCTCAGTTCCAGTGGAAGAGGTGACAGGTCTCATGTCACAAATAGACCAGAACACCCCTAGTTAAAATTCACTACATTCAGGCCAGAGACTAAATAGTGCTCATAGCAGGCAAGGAGAGCCTCTGCAGACAACTGGCCTGAAGGATAATGCAGCCAGAACACAATATCAGAGTGTACACAGCACACACCAGAGACGCCAGGCTCTAGGCACTGCATGATCTCGTCTCTTTCTAACAGAGAGAAGAAGGCAGAGACTTAGACAAAATGCAAAGACAAAGGGATTTATCATAAATGAAAGAACAAGATAAGGCCACGGTCAGAGATATAAGTGAAAAAGTTTATAGGTAACACACCTGATGAAGAATTTAAAGCAATGATCCTAAGTATACTCACTGGACTTGAGAAAAGAAGGCATCAGTAAGACCCTTACCACAGAGATAAAAGAGTTAAAAAAGAATGAATCAAAGATGAAGAGTTCAATAAACTAGACTAGCAACATGCTTGATACAATGAATAGCAGACTAGAGGAAGGACAGGAACAAATTAATGACCTAGAAGACAAAGTAATAGAGAGCAATGAAACTGAATGAAAGAAAGAATTATGCAAAATGAGAACAGACTTAGGGACTTTAATGACTGCTACAAACATAATAACATTTGTATAATAGAAGTCCTAGGAGAAAAGAGAGAAAAGGGGTCTGAAAGGAAACAGACATCCAGATCCAGGAGGCACAGAGAATTCCTATAAAAATCAACAGAAGCAGGTCAACACCAAGACATACTGTAATTAAATTTGCAAAATATATTGATAAAGAAAAAAAATCTTTAAAACAGCATGCCAAAAGTAGTTATTAACTTGCAAGAGAAAATCCATAAGGCTACCTGGAAGATTTTCAACAGAAACTTGGCAATCCAAAAGGGAGTAGAATGATATATTCAAAGTGCTGGATGGACAAAAACCTGGAGCCAAGAATAATCTGTCCAGCAAAGCTATTATTCAGAATTGAAGGAGAAATGAAGCTTCCCAGATAAACAAAAACTAAAGATATTCATGACCAGTAAACCAGTCCTGATAGAAAAATTAAAGAGGGCTGTTTGAGTGGAAAGGAGAGACCAAAAGTGACAGTATAAAGGCAGGAAACACAAAAGCAGTAAAAATGAATATTTCTGTAAAAATTAGTCAAGGAACTCACACACACAAAAAAGGGACATAAAATATAATATATTCATAAAATATAGAGAGGAGAAAAGAATGCGTCAAACTTGAACATTAACATAATATAAACTCTGAAGAGTCTATATACAAACCTAATTGTAACCATATATCAAGAACAACCAATAAACATGCAAAGAAAAACAATAAAGAAATCTAAATATAACTCTAAAGAAAATCTGCAAAACATGAAAGAGACGATCAGAAAAAAAGCTTCAGAAACAATTAGAAAATAGGTAATAAACTGTCAGTAGGTATATATTTGTCAATCATTATTTTAAATGTATATGGACTAAATGCTCTAATAAAGAGACACAATGTGTCAGAAAAGATAGAAATACAGGACCCTTCTATATGCTGCCTACAAGGGACTCATTTTAGACCTAGAAAGTCACCTTCAGATTGAAAGTAAGGGAATGGAAAAATATTTTTCATGCAAATGCATATCAAAAGAAAGCTGGAGTAACAATACTTATATTGGACAAATTAAACTTTATAATTTTTTTATTTATTTAAGTAATCTCTATCCCCAACATGAGGCTTGAACTCATGACCCCAAGATCAAGAGTCATACACTCCCACAACTTAGCCAGCCAGGTGCCCCCAAACTAGATTTTAAACCAAGTTTGCAACAAGAGACAAAGAACATTATATAACAATAAAGGGGACAATCCAACAAGAAGATATAACTGAAAATATTTATGCACCCAATATGGGAGCAGCCAAATATAAAAAAAACAGTAACAAACACAAAAGAACTAATTGAAAATAAGACAATAAGAGTAGGAGACTAACACCCCACTTACATCTATGGAGAGATCAATAAAGCAGAAAATAAACAAGAAAACAATGGTTTTGAATGACACATTGGATCAGATGGACTTAACTGACACGGTCAGAACATGCTATCCTAAAACAACAGAATACATCTTCTTTTCAAGTTCATATGGAATATTCTCCAAGATTGCATATTAGTCTAGAAAACAAGCCTCAACAAATATAGGAAGATTGAAGTCATACCATGCATCTTTTCTGACCACAATGCCATGAAACTATGGCAACAATAAGAAACAATGTAAAAAGAACACAAATACATGAAGGTTAAACAATATGCTACCCAACAATAAATGAGTCAACCAGGAAATCAAAGAAGATATTTTAAAAAATACATGGAAACAAACAAATGATAGTCCCAAACCTTTGGGATATAGCAAAGACAGCTCTAATAGAGAAATATAAAGTTCTAATAGAGAAATATAAAGTAATATAGGCCTACTTCAAAAAGCAAGAAAAGTATCAAATAAACAATGTAACTTCACACCTAAAGGAGCTAGAAAAAGAACACACATGAAGCCTAAAGACAGCACAAGAAAAGATATAAAGATTAGAGCAGATATAAATGATAAAGAAACTAAAAAAAAATTAAAAAGAAAAAAAAAGATATAGAACACTCCAACGAAACCAAGGGCTGGTTCGTTGAAAAGAAATAAACAAAATTGCTAAGCCTATAGCCACACATATAAAGAAAAAAAAATGGAAGGACTCAAAAAAAAAAAAAGTAAAATCACAAATGAGAGAGAAGAAATAACAACCACACCATAGAAATATAATCATAAGAGAATATTATAAAAAATAATATGCCAACAAGCTGGACAACCTAGAACAAACGAATAAATTCCTAGAAACATATAAAGTACCACAACTGAAGCAAGGAGAAATGGAAAACCTGAACAGACCAATAATCATCAACAAAGAAATGGAATCAGTAATCAAAAAACTCCCAGCATATAAAAGCCCAGGGCTATAGGACTTCACAGGCAAATCCTACCAAATATTTAAATAAGAAATAACACTCATTCTTCTCAATCTATTTCAAAAAATACAAGAAGGGAAATTTCCAAATTCATTGTATGAGGCCAGCAGTACCTTGATACCCAAACCAGATAAAGACACCTAAAAAAAAGAGAACTACAGGCCACTATCCCCGATGAACACAGATACAAGACTCCTCAACAATACTAGCAAACCAAATCCAACAATACATTTTAAAAAATCATTCACCAGGATCAAGTGGGATTTCTTCCTGGGTGGCAAGAGTGGTTCAAATTTGCAAACCAATCAATGTGATACATCACATCAGTAAGAGAGAGGATAAGAACCATATGAACATTTCAATAGACACAGAAAAGACATTTGAGAAAGTGTACAACAGCCATTCTTCATTTAAAAACAAACAAACAAGCAAAAACCCTCAACAGAGTGGGTTTAAAGGGAACATACCTCAACATAATAAAAGCCATCTATGAAAAACCCATAGCTAATTCATTTTCAGTGGGGGAAAACAGAGCTTTTCCTCTATGGTTAAGAATACACCAGGGATTTCTGCTCTTACTACTTTAAAAAAAAAGATTTTATTTATTTATTTGCGATTAAGAGAGAGACAGAGAGAGACAGGGAACAAGAGCGAGCGCACAAGTTGGGAGGTGAGGAGCAGAGGGAGAGGGAGAAGCAGACTCGCTGCTGAGCAACATGGAGCTCCATCCCAGGACCCCAAAGGCAGACACTTAACTGACTGAGCCACTCAGGTATCCCAAATCTCACTGCTTTGATACAAAATAGTACTGGAAGTCCTAGCCACAGCAATCAGACAACAAAAGGGAAAAAAAAAGTCATCCAAATTGGCAAGGGATAAGTAAAACTTTCACCATTTTCAGATGACATGATACTAAATCCAGAAAACCTGAATGACTCCACCAAAAAATGCTATAAATGATAAACAAAGTCAGTAAAGTCATAGGATGTAAAATCAATGTACAGAAATCAGTTGCATTTCTATACTCCAACAATGAAGCAATAGAAAAAGAAATTAAGGAATCAATCTCATTTACAATTTCGCCAAATACAATAAGATACCTAAGAATAAAGCAGACCAATGTGGTCAAGGACCTGTATTCTGAAAACTATAAAACAATTGAGGGAAGAAATTGAAGAAGACACAAAGAAATGGAAAGACAATCTATTCTTGTGGATTAGAAGAACAACATTGGTAAAATATCTATACTCCTCAAAGTAATTTATATATTTAATGCAATTCCTAGAAAACACTAGCAGCATCTTTTGCAAAACTAAAACACGAAATTCTAAAATTTGTATGCAACCATGAAAGACCCTTAATAGCCAGAGCAATCTTGAAAAAGTAAAACAAAACCAGAGGCATAGTAACTGCAGACTTCAAGTCATACAACAAAGCTGTATTAACCAAAATAGTATGGGTTCTGGCGCAAAAACAGACACAGATCAACAGAACAGAATAGAAAACCCAGAAATGAATCCACAATTATATGCTCAATTAATCTTAGACAAAGCAGGAAAGAATGCCCAATGGGAAAAAGATTATCTCTTCAACAAATGGTGTTGGGAGAACTGGACACAAACATGCAGAAGAATGAAACTAACCACTTTCTTACAGAATGCAAAAAAAAAAAATCAATCAATCAGTCAGTCATTCAATCCAAAATGGATTAAAAACCTCAATGTGAGACCTGAAACCAGAAAAATCCTATAAGAGAGCACCAGCAAAAACTTCTTTGACATCAGCCATAGCAACTTCTTACTAGACACATCTCCTGAGGCAAAGGAAACAAAAGGAAAAATGAACCCCTGGGACTTCATAAAATTAAAAAGCTTCTGCACAGCAAAGGAAACAATCAACAAAACTAAAAGGCAACCTATAGAATTGGAGAAGATATTTGCAAATGGCATATCTGATGAAGGGTTAGTATCCAAAACATATAAGGAACTTACAAAATTCAACACCCTAAAACAACCCAATTAAAATATCAGGAGAAGTTATGCACAGACATTTCTCCAGGAAGACATACAGGTGACCCACAAACACAGGGAAAGCTGCTCATCATCACTCATCATCAGGGAAATGCAAATCCAGACAATGAGCTACCATCTCACACCTCTCAGAAATGGCCAAAATCAACAACACAGGAAACAATAGGGTGTTGGTGAGGATGTGGAGAAGAGGGAGACTCCTTGTACTGTTGGGGGGAGTGCCACCCTGGACAACAGCACAGAGCTTCCTCAAAAAGTCAAACACAGAACTACCCTAGGATCCACCAATCATACTACTAGGTATCTGTCCAAAGAATACAAAAACAAAAACAAAAAAAACCAAAACAACTAATTTGAAGGGATACATGCACCCTGATGTTTATAACAGCATCACCTACAACAGCCAAATTATGGAAACAGCCCAAGTGTCCATCGATTGATGAATGGATAAAGAAGTGGAGATACAATGGAGTATTAATCAACCACAAAAAAAAAAAGAAAGAAAAAAAAAGAAAATGAAAAAAAAAGAAATCTTGCAATTTGCAATGGCTTGAATGGAGATAGTCTAATATTAAGTGATCTAAGTCACAGAAAGACAAGTACCACATGAGTTCAATCATATGTGAAACTTAAAAAACAAGACAAAGAAGCAAAGGGGGAAGAGAGAGAGAGAGAGAGAGAGAGAGAGAGAGAGAGAAGAGAAAGAGGCAAACTAAGAAACAGACTCAACTCTAGAGAACTGATGGTTACCAGAAGGGAGGTGGGTAGGGGAATGGGCGAAACAGGTGATGAGGATTAAGGAGGACACTTGTGATGAACACCCAGGGGTGTGCGGAAGCTTTGAGGCACTCTATTGTATACCTGAACCTAATATGACACTGTAGGTTAACTAACGAATTTGAATAAAAACTTAAAAAAAATAATATTAGCCCCCAAACACCTTTGCATTCCTATCTCCATCTCAGCACCTGCTTCCTAGAGGACCCACTAACACACCTTCTAACTCTGTTTCTTCTGGGGTCAAAGTTATTCACCTCGATACTTAGAGTCACGCATCCCAACTCTTCAGTCCTATATACCCACAGACGCTGACAGGTACATGTGCATATGTGTATCTTGGATGAGTGTAAATGGGCATATTTCTATGCGACCTCTTTAAATGTCGTGTACTTTTTCATATCTACCACAAAGTCACTATCCTCACAAAGGCAGTCCTTCTTTTTTATTTATTACATATTTTTGTGCCGTATCTAAGAAAAAAATAAATGTGACTTATTGTTTGAAGGAGGGGAATGTATTTAATAGACTCTCAAGGCACAGGTCTTAGATATAAAAAGATGCTCTCACCGATCTTATAAACAATCGCTTCCTTGAAGGTACCTAGGAACAGGACCATTGTTTTTGGTTTTTTTTTTTTTTTTCCAGTTTGTTAAAAGTTAGCTTTGTTCCCAGGCCAGCTTGCTCCTTCCGTTGTTAAATGTGTTTGGGTTGACTCCTTCACTTTCAACTTTCCCACCTCATTTTAGATGTCTCTCTAGGAAAACACTGAACATCGTGTGCTCTTGTCAGTAGTGCAGTTAATACTCTGACCTACGGCAAACTTTCTTTATATTCTGCTTAAGGACTGCTATTAATTGAATCCGATCTTGAATTTCACTTTGAATGAAGAAGACTTTGCTGAAAGTTGTGCATCGTCTTTGATAAAATGAGGGACTGCTGATTTTCAGCTTTTATTATAACCTATTTTTTTTCTGTCAAAATGTCCTTTAATACAGACTGTTTTTAATCTCTTTAAATTAAAGAATCTCATTAAATGGCTCTTAAGTAAATCATTTTGATAATGGTTGACAGATTTTTTTGTGCCCCAGATGGATAGTTTAAGATAGTTTCTTTCTTCAAAAATAATAATAAAAAAAAATGCCATTCCCAAACCACATTATTTTGTGTCTCCCAGATGAATACTCCCCAGTGCTGGTTTTCTGGTCTGTGACCAAAGAGTGATTTAGTTGTTGAGGAGAAAGAAAAAAAAAAAAAGACTTAGATACACATCAAAGAGCAAGACCTCAGGGACAGACAGGTTTAGGAAATTCTAATATTTTTGGTCTGTTACACTCTTTTGTCAACTTTGTTTCTAGCCTTGTACCTTTTATTACTGTCTTTCATGCGGTGACCAGCTGCTTTTTGTTAAACTGTAATTTGTCTATGGATAATACTCAAAATGTACTCCCAGGAAGTCTTTGGTTCTGACCCACGACTTCATTTAGTGCTGAAGACATGACATTTTCCATATGATCTACTTTTATATGTACATTTGAGTCTATGTAGAGTATATTTTATTAGAAGTCTAAGCGCGTGTTCTATTACGCCATTATCACCTCCCTGGACTAGGTGGAGGTGGGGAGGGGGGACTGGTCAGGGGTTTGAATGATCTGACTTGGTGTTTCTAAACAATAATAGTCTTGAACACAAAGTTCCCATTTCTGAATGGCGCAGCCTTAACTGCTCTTCCCTTCCTCTTCCAATTATCTCCATTCCTCCAAAAATATGTGAGCCCTTCACCCAGTTTAACCACAGCAGGCCAAACCATTCATCAACAGACGTGCCCAGAGGTACACGGCGTCAGGCTCTGCAGCTCTGCAGCTCTGCCCAGGGCAGGAACTATCACAAGGGGAAGAAATGGAAAGAAGAGTAAGAGAAGCCAGGCAGGAATACATCTTCTTTGTTTGAGTAGAATAAGAGAGCGACAGGATGAGAGGATGAGAACAGGAGCAAAATGTTTAGAGACCAAAGCAGGATGATATTCCCATTGACCGGTGTGCCTAGGGAGGTTGGGAGGGACACAGTTGCTTTGAACTAAAATCCATGCTGAGCAATGATACCCAGAATGTCGCAATTAGGCAGATAGTTGGCCTTTTCCAGGTTTTGTAAAACAAAATAATAGTAATATATGCAGTGGTGACCCCAGACTCCCCACACCATGGACTGTAGAGAGACTCACTACCTGGCTGGTTGTAAGGCCGGGTGATGAGAGACCAAATTTTTCATGCCTTATTACCTTCGCGGTATGGCCTATGACGACGCTCTGGACTATAGTCCAACAGTTACTGCAATCTGACTTCATTTAGAGTCTCACACATTAAAAAAAAGGGGGGGTAAGAAAGATCTGGCCCTGTTTGCTTGCCGCTTGCCCTCTGAAGGCTACAGGCCAGGTTGCCCTGGTCCATGCTTCAGGGCGCTGGGGTGCAAGCGGCCACCTGGCCCGGCTGAGGCAGGCAATTCCAGCAGCTTCTTTGAGGGACAGTCCCGACACTGTGTGGTGCCCTGAGCGGCCACTGGCCTGAGCCTAAGGATGGTTTTAAAAGAGCAATGTAAAAAAATATATAAATAAATAAATAAAAAATAAAATAAAGTAAAAGAGCAATGTCAGAGCCGAGCGACCATCAGCAGATCTTTGAAGATGGGAACAAATATAGATGAACAGAATCAAGGCCAAAGGAGGCGCCTGTATTATTTTCAGGCATGAGGCTCCATCTTAAGGCAGTTTAAGTGAGATGATACAAATATATCCAATTGAGCCGATACAGAGAACTCTCCAGTTGACTACAGAGGGTTGAGCAATAGGATCCATGCATTTTTCAACTCCGGTCTTAATCCATGAATTCTGCATCTCCTAAGGGAATAAAATGCAGTAATTACGTAAAGTTTCACTTTCCTTTTTTCATGGGGCTTTCTAATCACACGCACTCTTTCAAAAGATATTCAAGGAAGAAATCGCCATATCCTAAATTCAGCAATTCTGTTTGTAGAAAGAGAAAAACAAAAGGCAAATCTCTTATCTGCCCTTTGAGCTTTCACGGCATAAACTGTCATTCATTTCAACTGTTTTCCTTTTACTCCAGGTGATAGATTATCAAGAGGCTGTTTAAAATCCCCAAACTTTTAAAATAACGTATTCATGAGATTTCCCCATAACAAAACCTGAAAGTGAAAGAGGAAACTGCATGTGGAAAGGACTCTCATGGTGCAGAATGTGGAGAACAGTCTCTAAAAATGCCATATGGGAAAAGGAGTTTACCGTCCCTGAGACCCAGGATTTGGCAGCCTGGCTCCACTTTTTTTTTTTTAATTTATTTTTTATTGGTGTTCAATTTGCCAACTCATACACAGTGTGGGGCGTACGTCCTCTCTCCAGGCCCGGGAGGTAGGGACAGTGGCCACAAAGAGAAGGCTGAGCCATCTCCAGGGAGTTGAGGGGGAAAAAGAAAAAAAAAAAAAAAAACTGAAAATGCATTTGATTTTTTTTTCATAAATACATTCTCCAAACTCTTATGAATTTTTTAAATACTTTATTGTTGTTTGAGCTACGTTTTAAATTCTCCCTACGCATTATTTACTTCATCTGCTAAAGACCTTTCTGTAAAGGTCTCCGGAATAAATTTTAATCTTTTAGATCGAGGGTCAGGAAACTATGATCCATGTCCAAATCATCCCCTGCCTACTTGTGCATAGCCTAGGAGCTAAGGATGCTTTACATTTTTAAGTATTTACCTTTCAAAGATTATATAAAGGCTTGTATGATATCCCCCAATTTTATCTGGCCCTTCACAGGAAAAAAAAAAAACTGCCGACCGTTTCTAGATCATTATCCTTCATATTTCTATGTTCAGATACTATGTACATGGACTCAGATAAACCCAAGGACCCGGCAGGGCAAAATTACGTTGCGATCTGCCCTTCTTTCTTGACCCTCAATTATTCTTTTTACTCTTACCTCTGAAACTACTACTACATCTGGGGTATCGACGTGTTATCACGGAAACGATACATAATTAAAACAGTAAATTATTTGGCAATAAATGGATTAATATGAAACCACAGATGCATGGACTACTTGAGCTGGGGACTGTCAGGTAATTTCAGCCTCCCTGCTTCAGGATCTGCTATTAGACACACACACACCCCAATCCCTTCCTCCAGATTAAATGAGAAAGCATAGTTCCTGGGCAAAAGAATGAGCTTCGCCTTTCATCAATCATGGAACTTATGACCAGAAATATTAATTCATTTGCCTAAAAGAAACAGTCAGTTTGTATCAGAACCAGACCTAGGGCCGGAATCCAGATATAGCAAATGCTCAAGTCAATCCCAAAAATGTCATTAAGCTATATCCACCCTGTTTCTGCACAATTGCGTGTCCTACATCCCATCCATGCTCACGTACTGACAAGAGAAGATACTCCAGGGTGGGGGGCGGGGAGGGGGGGGCTACTAACTCATTCATGGGTTGTGGCTCCGGCGCTGCAGTTCAGGATAATCTTTACTTATTTCTTTGTACTTTGTGATTCTGTTGTTGTTGCCTGCATTGTTTACGGTGTGTATCTTCCGATGGATCTACGCTGAAAAATGAGTTACCAAGGAGCATTTTTCAAACACCTGCGTGTGAATTATCCAAGAGTTAGCGAGGAATTAAGCACACTGGGCTAGGGAGGTAGATATAAAAGACAAAGTGCACGATTCTCGAGCAGGGAGCCCAGAGCATGCCTGGCCACTATGCACCCAGGCCATCACGTAGTCCAGTTAAGTCTTAATTCTAAAATGCATTTCCTTCCAAGTCTGCCTCTGTATTTTGTCTCTGTGAGCGCACGGGACACATTTTCCTAAATTAAGCATGTCTTTGGGATAGGAACACCCGCCCAGTGATCAAGTTTTATTTCTTTTTAGTGAAAGATATCAGGGCTCCTGCATTGATCAAATGGGTTAAAAATAATGGTGGAGACAGCAGTTGCAAGGTACAGGGTGAGAGACCAGTAGAGAATGCATTTGAACCCTGCTGCTCGCTGACCTTGTGCCATTTGGCAAGGCCTTTCATAGCTCTGAGCCTCAGTTTCCTCACCTACAAAGGGACAATGATAACACACCCTTCTAGTGCTCTCACGAGGGCGAAACGTACAGCTGTTCACTGAGGATGCTATAGTAAGACTCCAATGAGATGTCCCCTGTGCACTAAAGATGTGCCATAGGTCGTTGTTTGTCCACTTATGGGATGGGACGGGGAGAGAAAATGCAAAGCCAGCATCACTAAAGCAGACCGTGGCAGGACCAGGGAACAGACCTGGATGTTCTCGCTCCAGCATTTTCCAGGAGACAGCACCGATGAGTGGTTGAGGACACATCTCTTAAAGTTGCAACCTACTTAATGAGCAAATTCTTTTTTTTTTTTTCCAATGGGCAAATTCTTAAATGCCTTAGAGTTTCGTTGATTAAAATGGGACATTCTGAGAGATAAATTATATTTGAAATTGAGTGGAAATACATTAGATATTTCTTTTTTTTTACATTAGATATTTCTTTTCTGATGCCAAGTAAATAGTAAGGGCTTCATACTGAGTAAGCCCTAAATATAGATCCTACTCTATTTTTCATGATACCTTAGATGCGGCCTTGATGGTTCGTAGACATTCAAGGAGTAGTTACAAAGTGGGAAAAAAAAAATGAATGAATGAGTGATGAGAACTGGGCCTCTCTGCTGACGTTTTCTTCGGTATTAACATTACACTTTAATTAGCCATATTATTTTTTCTCCATAGTCACATAACAAGTCATGGTCACAATCCTGTCCCCAATTACCCTGTCCCCTAAGCCTTCCAAACACAGTGAACAAGGTTCAGGCGACACATCGGTGGCTGAGAGCACTTTGTCTGGAATGCAACACTCAGGGCTCATTCCCAGATCTACCACTTAAGAGCTGCATGACCTTGAATGATTTGCTTTACCTCCCTAGCCCTCAGTTTAGTGAGGATCATACTGCTTCAGAGGTATTTGAGAAGGATTAAACACAGATACTGTTAAAGTGCTTAGCGTAGGGCCAAGAGCATATACGTGATCAGCAAACAGGAGCTATTTTTATCTGCATTATTACTTATGTCACACTGACCGTCCCAGAGGACCCGTCCGCCGTGCGTTGGGCCCCATGCGCCCCATCCGTGCAGAGGAAGATCCAGTTCTTAACGGCAAAAGAAATCTGCTGGTCTTCAATGGGCTGCCATCACCAAGCATGATTTAACGGGGGATTTCTGCCTTAGTGATGAAAACAGCATCATCCAGAGACACTCCCTGAATCTGTGTGGTCCAGAGGATTTGAAAAAAAAGCTCCCTGGTTGTAAGAGGGGACTGGAAGCCCAAAGAGGAAATGAAAACTGTAGAGTGTGTCATTTAACCTAAATAGACACTTTTGCAGTGTCTTTAGAGGGAGAGTGTAAGTGTTGGAGCCATTTAAGTTGTGTGTCTTGTTGAAGGTAGTTGGGGAACAGGGGGAATGAATCATGGGCTATTTATCTCAGTATTTTATCCTGTCGACACCTCACACCACTCTTGCAAAAACTGATACAAGTACTTCCATTTATAAAACGGAAATAATGCCGAGCATCCAAGGAGTTGAATTGAAGAACCTGAAGCCACCCAACATTTGATGGCAGGGGGAACATTCAGTACTCAGACGTGGCTGTTGCCAAACTTGTGTTATTTCAATGATATTACTTTTTTTATTTAGGGAGTGATACATGTTCATTTTAGCATATTTCAGAAATGCAGATAAAAAGTGAAGTCAGAGTGATTTGGCGTCGACCTGTACGAGATAGCCTTCGGGGTGTATTTCCTCCAGGCTATTTTCAGGACGCCAACCGCCCTCACTGAACTCCTGAGATCCTCACTTTTCTCGTCTTTCAACTGAAGCAAAAGCAAATGTTTCTTCAGTTCCTCGCAGCTTTAAAATCCCATGATTTTATACTTCAAGCAATTTTGCTTTCATATTTTAGTTCCCTTAATGGGGGGAGAAAATGTAGCCGCACAGAAAGATTGGCCGATTTCCATGGACAGTTCAATTCCTCCTGCACAGGAATGACACTCGGCCAGGAAAAGAGTCTCTCTGTGGGTTTCATGACACCCCATCCATCCCTCATTTTCTGGACAGAAAGTCCAGAAAGTCCTTTCTTTCTTAGGAAAGAAACTCCTAAGTGGCCACTGAACATGGAGCTGTATCACCTGCCCCTGCCTACATTTAGGATGATCAGAGCAGGGAGTAAGGGGTGGGGGAGCTGGGGAAGAAAGCTTAGGGAGGTCTTAACATTGGTGGGCATTAAAGTGAATTTGTTGAGTCTAAAACTGTTGACCAGCTTAGGAACCTTTATGGGACCAGACATCAGTAGCTGACAGACTGGATATTACAGCAGAAGCAGCGGTTAATCAGTCACCTCTACTTTAAATGTTCAGTCCTTCTGGTTTGCAGGTTTTTTTTTTTTTCCCTCCTGCCTCCTGACTACCACACTGACAGAAAGATTAGCAAGTTACATAATTGCATTAGGATAACAAGGCAGTTCAGGCAAAGGCTGATATCCAGGCTGTATTTTTAGAATAATTTGGAGGAGCTGCCATTACCATCTTGTTGAGAGCTGTCTTCATTTGTCAGAAGGGACAGAGAGAAGCGAGTCTATCTATTTTTTTTTTTCAGATTAGTGGGTACTTGAAGGATGGGTAGAAAGAAGTCACGTGAAGACCAAGTGGCTTAGAAAATAAGGACACTGCTCACACCTTTACAACGACGCACAGATTGTGTGTGTGCGCGCGTGTGTTTGTCAAGCACAGGATTTTGCATTATTCCGCACGCAGCCTTCGTTTCTTCTGCTCCAAATCCCACCTCATCCCCTCCCCTTCTCATTTTTCTTTCTCACCCAATCACACATGTACACTCACGGAAAGAGACACAGAGATGCAATTACATGGAAACGCAGAGATACAGCACACACACACACACACACACACACACACACACACACCCGACTGCAGGAAGATGCCTCTTCCTTGAACAAACCCTGTACTTACTCACATACGTCTACACAACACGATCAGAATGAATCCTCCCAAATGATTTATAATTTCCTGTTTCTCTGAGCCTCAATTTCACCACCCATAAAATTAGGATGGAAATGCCATCCTACCAGGGTTTGTCATAACTATTTTTGAAATAGTTAAAACCTTCTGAATTAAAAGTGACAGGGATTCACTCTCTTGGGCAAAAGTGGAAACCTTCTTATGGGGAAGCGCGTTAGTTCCACAGCATGGATGGGCGGGAAGAGCTGGGCTTTACGGGTATGGGTAATGAGGGATCCTGTCAAGATTCTCTTTTTTTTCTCTTTCCACATATACTTCACATGTCTGATTTTCTGCGATGGGTGAAGGCTGTTCCCAGAAAATAACACGCAAGGTCATATTATCCAATAGCATTTCACTGTAGATTTGACTCCGGTTTCCATAAAATAAAAGCAAGCACTGACAAATTCTTCTGAGTTATTATCCCCTGGGCCCTTTTCAGGATCTGCTCTATTCTCTGTAAGGCCATGTTCACCAGGAACCATTAGCAACCCCTCCCCTTCTTTGACACACTGAAATATAAATATAATTAAAGGTAAGAAGAAATAAGAAAGTGGAGAATTTTATTCATTGGAAATTATATGCAAATTCTCACAGAAAAAGCAGTGAGGGAGAGAATAATGGAGTGTCCGAGATCATTTTGTCCCTGAGAAGCAAGGAAAGACAGGGCGTCTGGAGTTTTAAGGTGTCTATTGATCCTAGAGCAAGGAGGGAGAAAGTTCCTGTGGCTAAAACCAGAATAGAAGGAAAATATAAGAAACTGATGACCAAAATGCTAAGGAAGGGAATATAAAAAATTGGAGAAAGAGAAAGAAACGATTCACCAAAAAAATTATAGGAAAGATTTTTTTCTGGGTACCAAACTTACAACTCCTCCATCCAAATGCATAAACTCTCACCAGTTTTTCAGAATGATTGAAGAAAATCTTTGTTATGATTCTAATGGCTTTTTAAATGCTAAGTTTATTTAAAATGTGTGTGCTCACTTGTAGTTTTTAGGTGTCAGGTTTTTTTTTTTTTTTTACATGTGATCAACAAAGACTGACCATGAGGAACCATAGTTACAACCAGGTTGCCCGTAATGTGGATGTCTCATCTCCCCTATCGATCATGACAGCTTGACAGCAGGGTCTTTTTCTGACTCAATGCTCATTTTAAGAAATAAAAAATGAATAGAGGAGAAGAGATGCAACAGGATGAAGGACATGGGAAGTCGAGAAGGATTAAGTAAAGTGAGAAAGAAAGAATGGGAGAATTTCTACCTCGTTTCTTCCTGGACCAGGATACAGGTGGAATTTGTGCGCTGCTGTCAGCATTGGTATGTTGTCCTTGCACCAGGTGTAACACGCTCATTTTCCAGCATTTACAAAAGAAAATCAAGCCTGTTACATGTTTCATTTTCAATTTCTTTTCAGTGAGGCTAACTATCCCATTAATTCTATTTTTTACTTGAAAGTTTGGCTCCTTAATCACACAGCTGTTTCGCACCAACCCCACAGTGATTTCGCTCACACATACTCGATATTTCTCTTGCTGGGGTCACATTCCTGCTATGAGGCTCTTTTGGCAACTGGGGAGTACAGCCAGTTTCCAAGTGGAATCTGTTTCCAGGCCAAGTTTTCAGATGAATACATATATTTCTGGCTAAGTACCATCTTTAAAAATACCTAGATTTAAAAAAAAATATATTGACTTCTAAAACAGATCCCAGAAATGAGAGGAGCTTCAAAGTTGTATGGAATAATGATTGATTTATTGGCTGACCTAAAGAGAGAGACCAGGTTTGGTAGTCACAGGTTCTAGTCCTGCCTAATCATTTGATTTCAGCATTTATTAAATGGAGCTCACTCGATTTTCCATTATCTTTATATTTTCAGTGTCTAACGTAGTACCTGATACATAATAGCTCCTCAGTTAATAATTGCTAAGTGAATAAAAAAAAAAACATGCATGAAGAAAAAACTCTCTTTCCTACACTACAGTGATTTTGTGACAGTGAAGAGAAAATGTAGCTCTGGTTATATCCAAAAACTCAAAAGAATTTTAAAAAGTGGTCAGGAGAAGTTTTTTTCTTACAAAATATACCACCAACTTTGAAAGAAGTAATTGTGTATATATTGTGTAGGCAGATTCCTTGCGCTACATCATACGAAGTTACTGATTAAAGGGGATTAAAAGATATTGGATTCAACCCTTTTTCTTTCACAAGTGAGGAAAATGAGGTCTAGCAACGGGAAATAATCCCACTCAGAGCATACAGTTGGTTGCTAACCAAACTGATGAGGTTAATTTAATGGGGAGTTTTATAAAACACTGCTCTTCCCTCTAGAAGATTTCCTCCTTATGTGGAGGAAATCCACATTGTTTTGTTTTGATTTTTGTTTCTTTTAATATCAGCATCAGACTCAACTCTCAAACACCTGACTCCTTTTGGGATAGGAAGCGGCTTGCAGAAGAATGAATGGGCTGACAACATCGCCAAGAGCCTCTCTTGGTTTGCTCAGCAATGTTGGAGTCTTCCTCCCACAGTGGCGGGTCTGCTACCGTTGCCTTAAGCAAATTTTAGCTGAATTTCACTTTCCCAGAGTGCCCGGGGGCTCAGTCAGGTAAGCGTCTGCCTTAGGCTCAGGGTCCTGGGTCCCCACATCGGGCTCCCTGCTCCGCGGGGAGTCTGCTTCTCCCCCTCTCTCTGCTGTTCCCCTCTCTCATGATCTCTCTCGCGCTCACTGTCTCTCAAGTAAATACAATAAAAAATAACATCTTAAACAGCTTCTTCCCTGGGAGAAGTCCACGCAGGAAATGTTTGCTGAGGGAATGAGTGGGGGAAGAGACATGGAAGCCTGAATGGCCACGATGCTCCACAAGTGGTGGGAGATGCTAGAGAAAGGCCACGGAGTAAGGCCCGTCCACTTGCCACAGAGCCCAGGTCTCATGGGGCTGACCGACACATAAGCAGAAAAGGAGCTGCAAGACCGTCTAACAAGAGGTTTGGGAAAATCCCCCACGAGATGCTTCGTAAGCACACAGAGAGGGACTCACCCATTCAGGGGTGTTGAGGGCTGGACAAGGGACGAGGCAACTAGCAAAGGCCCAATGCAAACATGGATGCCCAGTAAGTGAAATAACAGTGGCACCCACCGCCAGGCTCAAAGGCATGAAAGAAAGGAACCATGCAACTTCGTTTTTAACATTTTTTTTAAACCATGTCACTTCTAATGAAATCCTTTGTTGCCACGTCTGGCCTCTTAGAGTTCTGTTCTGTAGACAATGTCTCTTACAAAATGTCAGATACTTCTTCATGGCACAAGGAGCGGTGGGATTCCACAGCCTCTTTAAAGTTGGGCATCTGGTATACCCTCTTTGGGTATCTGGTGTAGGTGAGAGAGGGGAAGAGATATGTAAAGACAAATACTAAATAAGAAAATCATCTCCGTGTGATGCTCAGACATCCTCTGACAGCAGCATCCGACTTGAAAAAAAAAAGGAATTATTCTCAATCTTCCATCTGATGAGGATCATAGCCCATGATGCGATGCCAGCTCTCACAGAAATGTGCAAAGGCTTCTCGTAAGCCAGGATATAAAATGTCATGGGAAGAGGGCTTTGGTGGACAGATTTAAACACGTGTATGGGTTTTATTTATTTTTGTCAGACTTAGTCTGAGATGTTTGGATGCCTGTATTTGACTTGAATCCTCTTCACTTATCCTTTAATACACATTGATTAGCAAGTCTACTGTGCGCCAAGCCTCTGTCTTGGTATTGTTCAGGAAGGTTGATAGCCCCTATTTCACGGATGCTAGAGGTAGAGCACGAGAGGTAAGACAAGTGACCCCAACACTATTACACAAAAGTCAAATAAGACAAAGTAGGGCAGTTACAAAGACATTTACGTAGGGCTCAGTGGGCCAATGAAACATAGATGACACAGGAGTGATAATCTTAGCAAAGACTGGTGATAAGAAATCACTTGCATATTTGGAAAAACATGTAGGTGGATTATAGGGAAGCATTAGCTGAAATGAGGGGAATTAAACTGGAGAAATATTAGAAATAGTGCTTCATGAGTTGAGAAGAGTAGATCCACTTAATTTAAGGATCAATGAGAAAAAGAATGCATGGCATAAATATGCCATAAATTTCCAGGTTTATTTTGCTTTTCTTTGTTCTTTTTTTGGATGCTAGGTTATGTATTTTTAATTTTGTTCTCCTTCCTACATTTTAAATATTTCATAAATTTTCTTAAGAGAACCTGTGTTTGGTCTATAATATGAAAAATACATATTATACAAATGATAGATTAGATGCCACTGAAGGCTTCTGAAGGCCATGTATGTGAGGGATGTCAGAGAAACTAGACAGAAAAACTATCATAAGATTAAATATTTAGAATACAAAAACTTGAGTCTCTTCAAGTAAACAAGTTATTATTGATACAAAGTGATGAATCCTTTTTGGGGGAGAAATTCATGCATATGCTTGCTGAGAAGACAGCCTGCATCAAAACTACCCCGAGCTGATATGCTTTTTTTTGTGTGTGTGTGTGCCCAAGTCAAAAGATGGAAGTAATTCAGCAAATCCACACAGGAGCCGTATCTAAATGACAAGCGTCTGATTCTAAAGCTTAAGTGCAGTTATTATGCAAAAATGACCTTTATGCTTTCAAATATGGTAATTCTATATAAATGACACTCCTATCCAGATTTAGTTATAAGTAAATATTTTCTAATGTAAACTCAAGCCCAAAATCAAACCAAGATATCCTTTCTATATTAAATTGCTCTATTGTTCTTTTTTAAAAATCAGTTCTGCATATTTCAGAGAGTCTTCTCTTTTCTCTTAATTTTGAACAGAAAGAACGCCTTCTCTAAGGCTGATCCAATTCCTCTGAAAAAATGCTCCAGACAGTAACTTTACTGCCTGGTGAATTTAAGTGTTTCAGAGGAGAAGTCTGAGGCCAGCAACAGTTTTCTTACTTGTTTTGCCTAAAAAAATGCAGGATACTGTCTTCTTCATAGTAAGTATTGAAAGGATTTGTCTAGGGATGCAATAATTCTTTTAAATTAATTGGTTAGTTTCTTTAAATCTGCCTATCTAGTTCTATCTAGCTTTGGAAATAGACTTTGAATTATTTGTGCCATTTTTTCCCTGACAGTTTAGGTGGTTTTATTTTACCATTAAGTCTGTGAATTGTAGGTTTTTCCTAATGTGCTTTATCTCACTGAGAATATTTCTTCTATACAAAATCACTAAGAGTTATCATCAATAGATTTTGAACTTTTTCTGTATCTATTGAGATGATATGATTTTTCTTCTTCATCCTATTGGATTTTGTGACTTACATTATGTTTTTTTTTCTAATATAGAACCATTTATAGAATAAATTCATTTGTAATATATTCTTAGTTTTATTTACTGACCATTCATTTCAGATTATTGATTGCATTTCTGTTCCTGAAGGATTTTAGTTTGTCATTTTCTTTTCTTACACTGAACTTTTCAAATTTTAGTACCTGGGTTGTTATGCTGTTCTTATAAAAAGTAGTTGGAGAGAGTCCCCTTCTCTATTTTCTAAAGAAAAATTGGTCAGGGCTCCCATTATTTCTTCCTTAAATATCTGATTGAATTCACCTATGAAGCCATTCAGGCTTTTATTCTTTCTAGGAAGGTTTTTGGTTACAAATACAATTCCTTTAATAGAAACACAGCTTTTCAGATTTCTTCATTTGTTAGTTTTGGCATTTGTGTTTTTGAAGGAGTTGGGTTAAGAAAAGACTCCTAACTCTGGGAAACAAACAAAGGGTAGTGGAAGGGAAGGTGGGCAGGGGGATGTGGTAACTGAGTGATGGGCACTGAGGAGAGCACTTGATGGGATGGGCACTGGGTGTCATATGTTGGCAAATTGAACTTCAATTTAAAAAAAGAAAAAAATGTTTTAAAAAAAGAAACGGCATTTTCTACTTTCAACCACCTTAATACTAAATTCGAGGAATATTGGAAAAAATCCATTCAAAATATAATTTGTCCAGGAAAAAAAGGAGAATTATTTCTGGGAGATAAATTTTCTTTTTTTTTTTTTTTCCAGATGATGCAAAAGTAAAACATGAGTGACTTAGATCCTGCCACCGCAAATTCACTGTCCAGCACAAAGGCAACGATGGTCTTGCTTGACTTCAACCTCCCTATGTCACATCTGGGATGTTCTATTTGTTTCAGGGTGCCTCAAATTAACACAAACATCTACTAACTTGGGAGCATGAAAATTCAAATCCGTTAATGAGAGCAAGCAGGAAAAGTCCATTAGTGACATGGTCCGCCTCCCAGATGAAGTAGAAGTGTTGGAGACACGGGAAGCATACCCTACCTTAAAAGGACAGTCCGGCTGACTGTTTCCAATCTCATCAAGATACACAAGAAACTGGATTACCGTGAAACTTTTGGCATCTCCGGCAATGGGGTGTGGGGTGAGTCTGTAATGTACAATCTCTTTGAGCGATCAATTAGAGGAATGTGAAGAGCATCTAAAAGTATACTTCAGGAAAACTGATAATGACTAAGTAAGATCTTTATTTCAGAAGTAATGATCTAGAAGAAACATAGTATCTGGATTCAGATATTTGCATGACCATAAAGTAAAAGGAGGGTCTAAAGTATCGTGTCTTAGGCGCCGGCAGACGAACAGAGTACTAATAATATTGATATTATTAGTATTAATACTTCTACTCACTATCATTATAGTGAGCACTTCCGCAGCATTCCTCTGTGCTGGACAGCGCAGATCATTTAATTCTCAATCTCTGGTCTAGGTGCTCTTTTATGTCACTCTCTGTTTGAGAGAAGTGAGACATGATTAATATTTAAATAAATTACCCCCGATATCATAGTTTCTGGATAGTAGAGTTGAGATCTAATAATTGGTGTCCTGGAGACACCTCCTAATGGCTCTCAAGAACTGATTGTGTTCACCTCTTCCCAATTCGGTGCTCAGCAAGGTCATGTTGATAGCCTGAAATTAGACATGAGGGAAATATTCATATTACAAATGTGCCGAATGCTACAAATCAGCCCCTCTCCTCTCCTTTAGCTTTAAATCAGTTCAGGTTGTTAATCATGTACCCACTCACCATTGCTTTAATCTACGTAAGCTGCTCCAAAGACTGTGCTCTTAGCTAGTATCTTACATAGAAATTACAAAGATCCTGAGGTCCCGAAGAATTTTTTTTTAACAGTGAATTTATATTACCAAAGTAGAGGATGTCCCTGACAGTGGGATATTTATTTTATTTTATTTTTTTAATTTTGTTTTCAGTGGGATATTTAAACAGAGAGTAAGCAACCACCATTTAGGGCTAAAGCAAAGATTATTCACACATTAGGTAGAATGGTTGGGATTCATCATCCCAGACCTGCATACATTTCTTTATATACTTATTAGATATTAAGAGTCTACCACAATGGCATATGAGTGTTAGCATTAATTCGAATTAGGATATTCTAAGAAATATAAAATTTTAGCTGGTTAAACCAGAGCCAAGTTTAAGTTTAGCTTCACAAATATTCATTATTAAAAAATACATTTTTGAAAGTTGAGAGGCAATTCTAAAATCCTTGAAGTTTCACTTCAACTCAGAGAGCTGACTCATAAACCAAATTAAACATTTCCTAAAAATGCCATCCAAAGTCTGGAAGGGTCATTTTATTTTGGGGGTGCATATTTCAGAGCCGCATGACATTTTCTTAGAGTCTCGTTTTATGTTGTAAAATATTGCACTAAAACTGAAGTTAAGGTTAACAGACTTTAGAGCTCATTCTTTGAAAAAAGGAATATATGTCAATTTTGGCCTTTTATGCAAAACGAAAGCCCCTGAAGCACAGACATAGTGTTGTTTAATAAAGCCTAATTTAAATTCATCATGTGATCAATGCTTTCACAGAAGGTGGCTTGAGGTAGAGGGAAATGTAACGAAAAGTTTCTCCAAAAATAATATAATGAATAACTAGTATTTTTTTTTTTAAGAAAATGAAGGAGGATTAGGGTGAGCTACCTAATGTTCTTTGATTACTATCGTTTCATACTGGTAAAACTCTGGTTTTGGCCAGTGGGTAAGCTCAGGTCACATTTTAAGCCCGTCCCTGTTCATAAATGCACTTCAACCTCACTCTTTCCTACTTAAAGTCTCTCCAGGTTAGTGCGTCGAACGTTATTTCACTGCTGACCTTGGCGATTGTGATTTGCAGGCACTGACTGCAGTGATCAGCAGCCTCCTCACAAATCTGCTTTCTCCTTGTGTTTTCGAAGGATAAGTAAGTCTCTATTCATTATGTCACTTGTTATTTATTTTCTTGCACTGAATATATTTCAAGTATCACATTTGACGGGATCACAGATGAACTTTGTCACTTAGAAACTACCTTTCGATTATCTACACGCTTTCCAAAAGATCTTTTCTGGATTTTCTTTTTAGATTATCAAATGTAAGCAAGTTGATGCTGAAAATTATGATTTTTTTTTCTTCTTCTCAACATGAGAGGACGGAAGAGAAGTAGAAGGGGCACATGAAGAAGGGAAGGGGAGGAATAAAAGGGAGGATGTAAAATATAAATAAATTTATTATATATTTGCTAAGTACTATGCTGACTGATTTAATATATTTTTTCCTTTTTATCTTCTTGGCAACTTATTTTTACTTTCTTAGTCCTGTTCCTTGTTTCCCCAGCTTTCTTGCATATCAGTTGCACTTCAATAAATGCTATCGACGTAATGTATACAATGTGGTGAGTTTGGACATACATAATCCACTCATGTGGCCATCAACCAAAATCAAGTAATAAATGTATTTATCATCTCCAAAGGTTTCCTTGTGTCCTTAAAAGGAGGAGAGAGATGAGAACACTCAGCATGAGATCTACTGTTTCAACGGATTTCTTAAAGATGTTATTTATTTTTTCATGAGAGACCGAGAGACACAGGCAGAGGGAGAAGCAGGCTCCATGCAGGGAGCCCCTGGGATCACGCCCTGAGCCCGAGGCAGATGCTCAGCCACTGAGCCACCCAGACGTCCCTCTGTTTTAACGAATTTTTAAGGTCGTCTTCTTGTTCAACATGGGTGTTAAGTTATACAGGAGATCTCCAGAACTTACTGGTCGTGTTTACATTTATACCCCTATCTCCCCACTCCCACATGCCCTTAGTAACCACCAATCTACTGTCTATTGTCTGCTTCTGTATGTTTAACAAGTGTAGATGCTTCATAAAAGAGCAAACATTCCTAATCCCCCATCACTCTGCAACTGACTCATTCCATAATGTCTTTTAGGTTCCATGAGGGGAGAACAACTTAGTTTAAAACCCTGAACGCTGGACTTGCAAACTCATTGTAAACAGGACCTCCATGGTCTTTCCCCCAACACTTGTTCTTGTTATAGATTTTTTTCCAGTCTTCATCCAGTGTAGCTTTAACGATATTTGGTGATTTAAAGTTAGTCTTTTTTAGTGACTTCTGCGGTTGTTTTTCATTTTTATTTATCACCAATATGTAAAATTCCACTATTGAATTTCCCTCTCCTTTTATCTTGCACTACAGATTTTATAGCTTTTTTATGGCACCCAACTACTTGGCCTTTAATTTCCTTTGCTGGAATTGTGCCATTTTATAGATTTCTACCCCTGGGTGAATCTAAGATTCAAGAAGCCTTTTATCTCTTATTCACATCCCACAGTATTCTCTAACATTTATTTTCAAATTGGTTTTCCATGTCAGTAAACAAAACACGGAGATGACAATTTGAGGAACGAATTAAAAAGACAAGCAACAATCCATTTTTAGTTTCTGGAGATATTCTGTGCTGAAGTCACAGGCTTCCATTATTCAAGACAAATTAAGATTTATAAAATTGCATTCCATCTAAACGTATGGGCATAGTGTTGGCAACTGTGGATTTATAAAATAAAAGAGATGCATTTTCCTTTGGCTCATAGGAAGGCTGTTCAAATGATAATTAAAGTGGAATTATCATTTAAAAAGATCTCTTATTTTCCTGTAAAATGACAGCAGCTACTTAAAAAAAATTTTTTTCTAGTTTTCAGAGAAAAATGATCCATCATTATGGTTATTGAGAATTTTTTTGTCTAAACTAATGAAGGTAACCCTTCTTTTATGTTGTAAAATAATGGACTGATTTTTAAATATCTTGCTACAAATATTTTTTACATCAAGGTATACTAAATGGATTCATAATTTCAAGATTATAAAGACTACTTCTCTTAAAAACCTTAAGCACAAAGAGTTTAATAGGATTTCTTTAAAGTTTAATTTTGACTTTAGTGGCTGGTTTGAAAATTAAATCTCAACACTGAGCAACTTTTGTATTTAATTGGTTTCTTTTTTAGCTTTAGGTCTAAACCATGTGATCAAATGGTCTCACTTCATGCAAAAATATGAAAGTATTTTTACGTGTAAAAGAGTAACTGTAGAACTTTGCTCACAGCTTCCTTTTCATGATTTTCTTACCTTTGAGCGAGTATGTAAAGAAAATTCATGCATTACTGTCCTGCTTCCTATATAGAGCCCTATTCCCTTTTATTTAGAAGCCTGTTTTTTACTAAAGGTGACATTAAGACAATTCTATAAGTACTCCTTGATCCTGTATCATAGGAAAAAAAGCCATATTTCTTTCAATTATGTTTTATGAACTTTAATACTGAAGTCTCTAACTGATAATCGTTGGGTAAATTTAGTCTTTCTGTATTCTGGTTAATGACCTCACCCAAACCCGACAGCAGGATGGCCGCTCTGATAATCAAAATTTGTGCCAAATATTCTTTAGGACCCCAAGTTCTGGATCAATTTTAGGCTGATCCAATAGTCCATCAGTACTGGGTTTTGATCAAATTTTCATCATCTGGAGCCTTAACACTTTTTATTATTTGCTGCTTCTCCTCATTCCTTTCTCTCCCACCTTGAAACTACCAGATTGTTTTAGTAGACATAATGTTTTGACCTATTAAATTTTATTGCTGATTTCTGACTCATTCTTTTAGCACACTGCCAAGGTATTTTTGGATCCTGATTTTATCAGAATCTGAAAGACAATCATTTTCCTTCCCGGTTTCCCAAACTTCTCATCCACCTCTGGAATTACTTCTTATTCCAGCTATCTCCTAGCCAACCTCAGCAACATTTAAGGCATTTCTAAAACTACAACACCTCTTCTGAGACATGGCTCACAGTTCATCCAAAAACATACTGTGTTTTTCGCAATTTCAAGATACTAAGGTAAATGTCTTAAAATCTGTTAAAAATACCTATGTATATAATCTGAAATTTTGATGTTCTTTTCTATCCCACTTAATGCCATAATTCCTTTCACATACCACTGAAAATACATAACCAAGTTTTTTAAAAAAAGTTTTAATTTTTACCTATGAATATGTCAGAAGGAAGATAGGCATTTTATAGGCACATACTAATTGTTTTCTTTCTAAAACCAAGTTTTAATTACTCCAATAAAAGGATATAATTGTTTTAATTACTAATAACATTTTGTGTAATTACTATATTCTCTATAATTTATAAGTGCTTAAATTTCAAGTTATAACAAATTCCTGAGATAGTAGGTTTTAAGATACATAGAAGCTCAAGATGTGTTGTTTTAATCTACAGAGTAGAAGAGAAAGAAGCGAAAGTATACATTCCCTTTGGTTTTGCACTTTAGTTTCAGAATCGACGTATTTTAGATTCTCCACCTTCCCTCCATTTTGTCTATGATCTGCTGGATCTTATTCATCTCCACAACCTAACTTGGTTTAAAACCCCCATCACAGATCTCCTGTAGACTCAATATTCACCTAACCAGTCTCCTCTGAGATTCTTCTTTAAGCTTTTTATGTCTATGTAAAAAAATAAAAAAAAAATTAAAAATGAGCAGAAAGTGAGTTCTCCTACACTCTCCCTCAGCCCTGGCACGCAGCTTCCCATATTATCAAATCTTGAATTAGTGCAATACATTGTTTACAAATGGTAGACCAATACTAGTACATTATTATCAACTAAAGTCCATAGTTCAATGAGGATTCCCACTTGTACAGTTCTACGGGTTTTGATAAGTGCATAATACCATGTCTTCACTATTAGACTGTGAAAAACAGAATTATTTTAGTGTCCTAAAATTCCTGTTGTCCTTCCTCTCTCCTAGCAACCACTGAACTCTTACTATCACTATAGATCTGTCTTTTCCAGATTATTACACAGTTGAAATCACACAGCACAGCCTTCTCAGATGGGTTTCTTAGCAGTAGGTTTTCAAGTTCTCATATGCATTTTTATGGCATGACAGCTCATTTCTTTTTACCAATGAATAATATCCCATTACATGATATAACCGACTTACGTATTCACCTATTGAAGAACATCATGGCTGCTTCTAAATCTTGGCAATTATGAATAAGGCTTCTATAAACATCCATGTATAGATTTTTGAATGGACTTGTTTTCAACTCATCTGGATAACTATCTAGTTGCTAGATCTTAATGTTAAGACTGTGTTTAACCTTGTATGAAATTCCCAAATTGTCTTCTAAAATACCTTACCATTTTTTTATACCCACTAGCAATTAATATGGATTCCTGATCTCCACATCCCTTCTAGCATTTAATGTTAGAGTTTGGGATTTTAGTCATTCTAGTAAGAGTTAAGGGGTAACTTTTATTTTTATTTTTATTATTTTTAATGAATTTATTTTTTATTGGAGTTCAATTTGCCAACGTATAGAATAACACCCAGTGCTCATCCCTCAGTGCCCGTCACCCAGTCACCCCCACACCCTGCCCACCTCCCCTTCCACCACCCCTAGTTCGTTTCCCAGAGTTAGGAATCTCTCATGTTCTGTCTCCCTTTCTGATATTTCCCATTCATTTTTTTCTCCTTTCCCCTTTATTCTAGTTAAGGGGTAACTTAATGCTATTTTAATTTGCAATTTCCTAGTGACCAATGATGTTGAGCATCTTTTCATATGCTTATTTGCTGTCTGTATTCTTTGGTCAAATGCTTATTTAGATTTTCAGCTTTTAAATTTAGTTAATTTGTTTTCTTATAGACTTATGAATAGTTTTAAAATGCAAACTTAAGGCAAAATACTTTCTCAAGCATACTTCTATCAGTAGCACTTCCTTGCTCTTCCTGGAATGCTCTTTCAGATCTATACATAATTGAATTAAAATATATTAGTAACTATGATTATTTGCTTATACTTTTGCCTGCCTCATAGAGGACTATGAGGTCTATCAGAAGAGAAGCATATCTGTTTTCCCAACCAGGTACAGAAGAAGCATTCAATAAATTATTTTGAGTGATATCATTACTGGATTCAGCTACAGCTAGTTCCATAGCAAATTGTCTAAAACACTGACTCAAACATGTGTTAAAATTCCTTGTTTCAAAAACAGAAAGTAACAATTGATGGTTTTGCAGGAAGAAGAAAATTCTGACCCATCAAATTTTTTTTTAAAAATATATTTGATTCTTTGTTCCCATTTCATCCTCCAGTTTCTTAACAGTAGGAAGACGGGAGTTAGACTTTGACTATATCATTAGAAAAAAAATCCATTTCCTTTAACCTGAGCCTTTACTAAGGATCAAGGAAAAGGAAGGTTTAAGCACTTATTGATCAGTTCCAGCTAGTCAGTAATTGATTCTAATGGGTGGATATGAAGAAAGTGGTGGAATCGTTTTGACCTTCTTAAGTAGGTCCAATTCAAGAGACAAAGCACTATCTTTATCATTATTGTTTAATTCAGATGGACTGTTAGATATAAATTTAGAGAATAAGAAAATGAAGATGAATTCAGTTATATCTGGTACAACTGAGAATGTGTATACTTTTTCTGGCTCAGAATTCACTTTAGGCATTCAATCCTTGTTAACTCTCATAGGAGCTCACAAGTAACCATATTTATTATTTTTAACTGAAAAATACAAAAAATAATATTATTTTTGTATTTTTGTATCTTTCAATTAAAAATAATATAAGCTACAACTAATTATTTATGGGATAGAATGCTATACACTAGAGGAAGGAAGAAAGGGAGGGAGGGAAGGAAGGAAGTACACAGCAATATGAACAGATCTCAAAAACAATGTTAGGTAAAAATTCAAGTTGCAATATTAAAAGTACCCAGTGATAGAATTTACATAAATTAACAACCAATATATTTTACTTACATATTAATGTTTTTTAAGATTGTTAACAATATGATGCTATTAATTAATATGTTACTAAAACTTGACTGGCAAAATATAGACCATATTCCAATTAGCATGCCTATGTGAAATGTGATTGAGGGACATTTAAGAGGAAACTTTGTCACTAATTTGTGTGCATTTTTTAATTTTTTAAAATGATTTTATTTATTTATTCATGAGAGACACAGAGAGAGAGGCAGAGAAATAGGCAGAGGGAGAAGCAGGCTCCATGCAGGGAGCCCGACGTGGGACTTGATCCTGGGAATGAGGGGTCACGTCCTGAGCCAAAGGCAGACGCCCAACCCCTGAGCCTCAACCACACGCATAGGTGTCCCTGTGTGTGTTATTTTTAAATGTTCTGAAGCAAACATTACCGAATATTAAGATTTTGACAAGGATAGATATTGTTGTATCTTTTTCTATGTTTTATTATAAATTTTGTTTTGAATACAAATGCAAATATTTTTAGGGAGACTTTATTTTCTTCTAATATATACTCAATTCCATAGCTATAAAACTGATTAAGGAAACAGAATATGACACCAGTTGAAAGAACCTCAGTGAAAACTGAGTAGCCATGAAGAAAGTTGTCCAGAGAAGCTCAAGGAAAGGAAATAGTAGCTAGTAGCCACAGAAGACAGCCCATGCCCAAGCCAGAGATGATGAGATGTGCTAGAATGTGTCTTATTATGTGTGGGACCTTGGGCAGGAAAGCTTACCTCATTGGGTCTTTCTTTTCTTCTGTAAAATGGTGGGTATAAATATGCATATCTATCATACATCTTTCATCTTTAAAATATAATGGTCCTCTGAATACTTTCTATATATTTTATCAATTCTTTCCATTCTTTTTTTTTTAACATTTTGATACTATTATATAAGAAAAAGAAGAAAAAAACAATGATTTAAATCGTTGGTTGCTACTCAAAAGCCATTCATTCCCTTTCTTTTGATTTCTCAAGGGTGAACAATGACCTAATATTGGCCAATGAGATGTGAAGGATTATCTGTTAGGATAAAGGAGCTTCTGGGAGGATTTCCCATTTTGATCAAGAGATGAGCTTTCCTATGGTGGATGCCATTAGATGATCCATCTTTCTTGGAGTTATATAGCAGAGCCACTTTATGACCATGCAGTGGCAAGCAGGAGCATGAAATGTTAGCTAATATAGTCTGTGTTCGGTTACTACAGGCTTATGAAGCGAGGTCATCAACTGGCTTCTATTCCTTGAGTTATTGTTATTCTTTTACTTGCATCTTAATAGTTCTACATATATTCTCTTAGTTCTCTTCATTGAAGCACACTGGTTTCCACTATAAATTTTTAGTCACATTGGTCCATATTTTGAATATGTCTCCCTATTACTAGATGTTTGAGGCCAGGAATCTAAACAAATTGTCTAATATTGGTTTTCTAAAGTAATAGGAACTACCTCACACTAGTTGAAACTCAAATCAAGGAAAAAAATGAATTTGTGATAATCCTTAGTACAAAATAGTCTTCCAATAGGGCTGAAGTATCTTCGATGCACAGTGAGTTAAAGATATATAAAGTTAGCTTGTGGTAGTAAATCAAGACAACTGTGGGCGTTACCAGTGAACAGGTTGACTATGGTATGAGCAGGCAAATCCAAAAGGAAAACAACAACACAACAAAAATAGAGATTCTAGAACTACCATTTTTTGAAAGCAATGTTTTTTCCCATGCCATGACCCTCTGCTCTATGACTGTAAGCAGAGCAATTACATACATTTTCTTTGACCCCACTAGTGATAAACCCAGACAGTTTAAACTCTCTGAGCCTCTCTTTCCATTTGTAAAATATGGATAGCAATGCTTGTATCAAAGGATTAATAAAAAAAATAAGATTAGGAAAAAAAAACAGAGAGGGGATATTTGGATGGACAGGCATAGTGTAGGCATCCAATAATATTCTTAGTTTCCTTATAATATTTGCTGTTTACTCATGCATATACTTTTTACTTTTGATTCCTTTGAGCTTGGTGAAATACCAGAGTAGAACACGAGAAGTAAATAATAATAATTGCGCGCGCACACACACACACACACACACACACATTAGATTTGAGAAGTTAAGCAATCTTTTGGATTTCCTCCAACCACCACACATACTGGCATCTTCGTATAGCAGACATCACCTTACACACAGGAGTTAAGACAAAACAAGCTACAGTCCCTGAGCACAGGAAGCCTAGCACAGCTCCAAACTCCAGGAAGAATCTCAATCTCTTTTGTCAGTTTTCTCACTCTGCTTTCCTCACCATGCACTGTCTGTCCCATGGGCACCTCTACTGTGAAAAAGGCGCAGATAATATATGATGCAGTTCTTCTGCTTACCAAAGTCTACCTATGTAAGTGCAACCAATTATTCCATCTCTACTACCATAAAGTGATCCCTGATCCTTCTACTCAGAAGTAGCCTCTCTCCAGGCTGACACCCAGTGCACTTTATTCATGACCTTAAAAAAAAAAAAGTACTTTTCTACATACTACTATGTTTTATAATTATTTTTATGTATTTTTATTTCCCTGAAAAAGAAAATCAGATTATTATCTTCATCAGTATTTTTAAGCTTTACCATATATAGTCTGAACTGTGCACTATTGCAAATTCAGCATATATGTGTGAAAACATGAATGCATATGCATAAACTTGACGATAATAACTATATTGCAAGGAAGAAGAAGTTCAAGGCACTGTGCCATGTGTTTAAATAATCTTGTGCAATGTATTATTCAAAAGATATATCCAAAACCATTATTATATTCATTTTATAGAAGAGGAAATAAAGCTACGTAACTTATTAGTAAGAAATCCAGAACAGACATTCAGAAAACTGAATGAGGATAAACAGCTTGCGAACACTCACAAAACTAGGATATGAATTTGTCATTTGAGTATTTCTCTTTGGGATTCAGAGAATCTACCTTAAATCATCTTAAAAGATATTTATTGGCTCATTAGACTAAAATGTTGAGAGGTCAGTCTTGGGGATGATTTGATACAAAACTTCACGGCATAGGCTCTGGCTTATTTTTCACAGTTATCTTGACTGTACCATTCTTTATGTAAAGACTTCTTCATCAGGATGGGAGTCTCATGATAGCAACTAGTTGCTGATATTCAGACCTCACGTCTACATCCCACACCATTCAGAGCTAAATGAATTGACTCATAGGAAAGCTTCTCATAACATATGGAATAACAAGGAAGAAGCTGCTCTAGGAGTCCCAGAAAATCTATCTCCTTATCCAAACTGGAATAGCTACCCATATTTGTGAATATCCAAGATGGTCTAGACCTCTAGGAGAGAGCAGAAGCCCAATCCCATCCAAATCAATTCACTAATATAAATTGGGCAAGAATAGATTTCTTGGAAAGAAAATTAGGGTACATTTTGTAGAAAAGGCCGCGGAGCATGGATTGGATCACATGACATCAAAGCTGATATTCTTTAAAATTAGCCTCCGTGGCTCTAGGCTCTTTTACAAGAGAAAAGATAATTTCTCCTTTGGCTACCTCAACCACTATGCGGGAATCTTCAGAGCCTTTAGCAGTACATATAAGTACAAATACTGGTTCCAAATTTCTCTCTTTTCCAAAACCCTGCCCTTTCTCCCTAGGGCATATTGCCTGTTCTTTTCAGCCAAGCCATCCTTCAGCAATCTGGGCCGCATGAGTGCAGCTCAAATGTAATGCCAAACAAATCAACAGAATAGCTGTCAGGCCTTCACCGGAAACAATATTAGCCTTGTCTGTTCATACTGAGAGCAGAATGGAAGTGACACAAATAAAATGTAATGGGATAAAATATATTGCTCAATGTACAGTAACAAGGAACTATTGGTTGACAATTTTTTTCTCTCCTCACTACATTTCAATATATTTTCTCTATGATTTCCACGTAATGTTGGTTCATCATGTACTTAAAGTCGTGCTGAACACATAGTAGGAACACAGTAAGTGCATTTTTAATGATTTTTAATGATAAATAGACAAGTGGATTGATTAAATCAGACTCAATAAACCAGTTATAGAATTTGTACTTAGAAATGCATAATCTGAAAGCTAGAAAATAATCTGGCCTAAAAGCCATCCCACGCATCTCTTTTCCTTAAAAATGAATCTTTTCTACTGAGTTCCTGATGTGTAGTTATTACAAGACTAGTTGAATATCTCTGGAAAGAAAATTCATTATCATGCAGATCACTTAATTCCGATGACATTAAATGACAATATCTGAGAGCTTCTGAGGTTAAACTGCAGAATGGCCCTTGTGATTTCTACCCACTGAACCCATCCATGCTGGGTTTGAGGAATTTGAGAAGTATTATGGTTGTGTCAACAGACACTATTGCCTTTGGATCTATAATATGTTTATATGATGAGAGAATTACTAACATATAATATAGTTTCAGATAAAAGCATATGATGCCTTTAAATCTACAGTTTTATTTTTCTTAACACAGTTCTCTTCTCTCCCAATAAACTGTATTTTCAAAATTTCAAAAAAAAAGATAAAACTAAAGGGAGCTGATAAACATCTAAATATGTCCATGGTATTGCTTTGCATTTCATATACTCAATCTCTTTTTTATCTTTGCAACATTAGCATCAATGAGATATTGCTACTAATTTCATTCTCAGAGGAAATAGATGTAGTAAATGTAAGTAGCGTGCTCAAGATCACACAGCAGGTAAGTGATGGAGCTAGCACTTGAACCTAACTAAAACTTGTGTCTATCTAGCTAGAAAGTCCATGCCTTATACCTATATTCACTGTCTTCCAGCTATGTTTATCATTTCCTCCCTAAATTGCATCAGGAAAAAAAATCCAGAGATATTCTTGGAAAAAGACTCATTTCATAAAACACACATGCCATTGGTTCTTCCCTAACATTTAACATTTGTGAAACTGTTTGCTGAACGAAGAGAAATGCTAAGACTCCAGACCAACTGTTTACTGAGCAGATTATTCTTGATGGCCTTCTGCTTAAAAGTTTAAAATTAAAAATAGAACACTATTCACTATTTGTCCCCTGCCAAACTGTGTGGGAGCAGCAGCACGGGCTGCAGGGCAAGGCTTCCAAAGCTGGAGCTCAGCAATACATCTTCCTTTGCCCCCAGTGTTAATATCCTCTCTCCTTTTCTTTCAGAACAGAAAATAGTAACTAATAGCTTTAATAGCTGCCACTTTCATCACTTTAACTGCGAATAAACTCAGTTTTTCTTTCATCCTTCAGAATCTACAGACCACGGATGGCCACCTATGGCTGTATGGAGTCCTGGAACTGTTGCTTTGAGGGAATTACTGCAGTGCTTCCCCAAATATGTCTCACCACAAAAATGATAAATAGTGGTAAAGGAGCAAGGATAGGTTCTTGGGAGACTGTTAATGTGTCCCTCAGCTCTCTGAATGTACTCTGGGCTTCTCACCTTGAGGGAATGTGGTTATAGTTGTATTATGTGCTGAGAGTAAATGAGAGCACTCCTTTCTCTTCTGATGGAACTTGGGACAATGGGGGGGGGGGCTTTTGTAGAATAAAATGAAATATTTCCCTTTGTCCTGATCTATTTAGCCAGGGAAAAACGTATGTGTTGGTGAAGGCATTCTTCTTGATTCTGCAGGCAAATGTGTGTTTTATGAGCAGGAGGTCATAGGGGAAGGAGTACTCGAATTGGGGGAAGACAGGCCCTGCCTGTTTACTCTCCTCCCTGTCCATGTGATCTACAGAATGTAATGAAAGTTCTCCAAAACTTACTTTTCCCAACTGTATTAACCTATGTCACCTTGCAGAATTCCCACGAGAATATAGTTGCCAGATTTGGCAAATAAAAACACAAAGCTCCTAATGAAATTTGAATTTCAGATAAACAGCACTTTTTTTTTTAAGTAAAAGTATGTCTCAAATGAGGTCCGGGATATACTTATACTAAAAATGATCTGTTGTTTGTTTAAAGTTTAAATTTAAATGGGAGTCTTATATTTTAACTGGCAACAACTCAGTGCTTGACACAGATTTGTTGTTGAATAGAATTTATTTCCCTCTCCATCTCCTACATTTTCGTTTCATGCTCCACACAAGGACTCATTTTTTAACTGTCAAAATGAGTCAAAGATTAATTTTTTTGAAGCCACATATTAGCAGAGCAATAAACGTTCTCTTTGGTGAGAGCCAACTAAACAATTTCTGATTTCTGCCATCAAAGATGAAAGGTATCAAGACTGACTCCCTTTCAATAACTAGAGTAGGAAGTAAATCAGTTTGTCAACTAGAAAATACAGATTAGTATATTTCAGTTTATGTCACACCATTTTTTGTAGATATTTAATTTCATAGATATTTAATTTTTTATTTCATTTGATCAAACATAGGCATTTAATTCCGCATTTCATTTAATCAAACAAAAAGGGAGGAATGGTGAAAGAAAATTCTCCATTTCATAGTTGGAGAAATTAAGGCATTGACTGATTGAATGAATGATTTACTCAACAAAATGCCATCAGATGGTAGAAAGAAAATAAAATTTAAAGTCAATTCCTTGGATTCTAACCACGTTTTATTTTTGCATTTGACTTCACAGAATGAAGAGAGGAGGAAATACAACAGAACACATAGAAGTATTTGGAAACATTCAGAAAAAAAAGCAATAAAACTGAAAACACTGTTATTACATAGGATCTAAGTATGTTTGTCACAATTAAGTCTATTTTCCATAATCCTAATATTAAAATGAAGAGCAAGTGAGCTACAATTAAACAGCATTTAAATTAGATTAATGTGCACAAAGGTTGGTAGTATGAAATGTAGTTCTAATTTCCATTTTACAATTGAGGTTAAGTCTAGCCTTCTCTCATTGTGTTATTAAATTCAATTAAAAATATTCCCTCTGCTACTAAAAATAACCATTTCTTCTTTCAAAAGATAATCACTAGAAACATAGATCTTTATTTTTAACGTTTATCTACTAAACATATGGTACACTATTGTATTTGTACATTGGTTTTAACTACTAACCACAGTCAAGGTAATTTTAGACTATTTTAAGGACTATTATAAAAAAATAATATCTAGAATTCTTAGTAGCCCTTAGATTTCAAGATACCTACCTATGTTCTAAAACCCAAGGTGAGTAGAAAAAGAAATAATAAAGAGCAGAAATAAATGACATAGATATACTTAAAAAAAAAAGAAGGAAAAAAATCAATGAAACCAGGAGTAGGGGCACCTGGGTGGCTCAGTGGTTTAGCACCTGCCTTCGGCCCAGGGAGTGACCCTGGGATTCTGGGATCGAGTCCTTCATCAGGCTTCCCACAGGGAGCCTGCTTTTCCCTCTGCTATATCTCTGCTTCTCTGTCCTTCATGAATAAATAAATAAAATCTTAACAACAACAACAAAAAGAAACCAAGAACTGGCTCACTGAAAAGATAAGTAAAATTGACAAACCTTTATCCAGACTCATCAAAAAAGAAAAAAAAAAAACAAATAAATTTAAAAGAGAGAGAGAGAAAGAGGAGAGAGAGAGAGAGAGAGGAGAAATGATATCATAGAAACACAAATGATTATAAGAGAATACTATGAAAAAAATATATTCCAACCAACTGGAGAACCTAGAAGACAAGGATGAATTCCTAGAAATATGCAATCTTCCAAAACTGAACCAGAAAGAAACAGATCAATTACAAGCAACAAAACTGAACCGGTAACCCAACGAACTACAAAAAGAAGGAAAAACAAGGCCAGGACCAGATGGATTCATAAGTGAAGTCTACCAGACATTTGAAGAGGAGTTTAATACATATTCTCTTCAAACTACTCCAAAAACAAGAAGAGAAAGAAAAGTTTCCAAACACACTCTATGAGACCAGGATTACCCTGATACAAAAACCAGGTAAAGACACACACACAAAAAAAAGGAAAAAGAAAAAAGAAGAAAGAAAGAAAGAAGAAAGAAAGAAAGAAAGAAAGAAAGAAAGAAAGAAAGAAAAAGAAAGAAGAAAGAAAGAAAGAAAGAAAGAAAGAAAGAAAGAAGAAGAAAGAAAACAAAACTAAAACTACAGGCCAATATCTCTGATGAATATAGATGCAAAAATCTTCAACAAAATATTAGCAAACCACATACAACCATACAATACATTAAAAAGATCATTCACCATAATCAGGTGGTATTTTTTTCCTGGGATAGTTCAATATTTGTAAATCAATCAACAACATACATCACATCCACAAAATGAAATATAAAAATCATATGATGTAGGAAAAACAATTTGACAAGATTCAACAACACCCACTCATGTTAAAAACTCTCAGGAAAATGTGTTTAATGGAACATAGCTCAACATAATAAAGGCTATAAGAAAAATACAGTTAACATCATCCTCAATGGTGAAAAACCATGAGCTTTCCCTCTAATATCAGGAATAAGACAAAGATGTCCACTCTGACCAATTTTATTCAATGTAGTACTTGAAGTCCTAGCCACAACAGTAAGACAAGATAAGGAAATGTGTCATTGATATTGGTAAAGAAGTTAAACTGTCACTATTTTCAGACATGATACTGTACACAGAAAGTCCTAGAGATTCCACCAAAAAAACTATTAGAACAAATATACTAAATATGCGATTAATAGCCAGAAATTGGTAGCGTTTCTATACATTGACAATAAAGTCACAGAAAGAGAAATTAGAAAAACAACATCAATTGTAATTGCAACAAAAAAGAATAGAATCCCTAAGAATAAACTTAATCAAAGAGATTAAAGACCTGTGCTCTGAAAACTATTAAACACTGATGAAAGAAATTGAAGATGACAGAAATGTAAACATATCCCGTGCTCATGAATTGGAAGAATTAATAGTGTTAATTAATACTGTTAAAATGTCCATATTACCCAAAACCATCTACAGATTCAATGCAATCCCTATCAAAATACCAACAGCATTTTTTCTTGCCAAACTAGAACAAGTAATCCTAAAATTTGTATAGAACCACAGAAGAGCTCAAATAGCCAAAACAATCCTTAGAAAGAACAACAAAGCTGGAGGTACCATAATTCCAGATTTCAAGATATAATACAAAGCTGTAGTAATCAAAACAGTATGGTACTGACACAAAGAAGGACACATAGATTAATAGAAAATAATAGAAAACCCAGAAATGAACTCACAACTATATGGTCAGTTAATCTATGAAAAGGAAGCAAAAATATAGAATGGGGAAAAGACGATCTTTTCAATGAATGGTGCTGAAAAAAACTGGACAGTTACATGTAAGAGAATGAAACTGGCCACTTTCTAACATCACACACAAAAAAATAAACTCAACCAATTAAAGATGTAATGTGTACCATAAAAGTCCTAGAAGAGAACACTGGCAGTAATTTCTCTGACATCAGTCATAGCAACATTTTTCTAGATATGTCTCCTAAGGCAAAGAAAACAAAAGCAAAAATAAACTACTGGAACTAAATCAAAATTAAAAGCTTTTGTGCAACAAAGGAAAGCATCAACAAAACAAAAAGACAACTTACTAAATGGAAAAGGACATTTTTAAATGATAAATGCAATAAGAGATTAATATCTGGGGCACCTGGGTGGCTCAGTGGTTGAGCGTCTCCTTTGGCTCAGGTTGTGATCCCCGAGTCCTAGGATTGAGTCTCCCATCAGGCTCTCTACAGGGAGCCTGCTTCTCCCTCTGACTATGTCTCTGCCTCTCTCTGTGCCTCTCATGAATAAATAAATAAAATCTATTAAAAAAGAGTAATATCTAAATTATATCAAGAACTCATAGAACTTAACAACAACAAAGCTAACAATCCAAGTAAAAAATTGGCAGAGGACCTGAAAAAAACATTTCTTTTCCAAAAAAGACTTACAGATAACCAACAGATAATATGAAAAGATGTTCAACATCGCTAATCATCAGTGAAATTCAAAATCAAAACCACAATGATGTATCGTATCACACCTCTTAGACTGCCTACAATCAAGAAGACAAGAAACTAGTGTTGGTGAAAATATGGAAAAAACAGAATCCCTGGGCAGTGTTGATGGGGATAGAAGTGGTGCAGCCACTATAGAAAAGAGTATGGAGATTCCTCAAATAAATAAATAAATAAATAAATAAATAAATAAATAAATAAATAAATAAATAGAAATACCATATGACCCAATATCTCTACTATTGGGAATTTACCCAGAAAAAATAAGAACACTGACTCAAAAAAGATATACGCACACCTACATTTATTGCAGTATTATTTATAATAGCCAACCTGGAAGCCAACTAAGTGTCCATCAACAGAAGAATGGATAAAGAAAATGTGGTATACACACACAATGGAATATTATATAGCCGTACAAAGGATGAGATCATGTCATCTGAGACAAGATGGATGTTCCTGGAAGGTATTACGCGAAGTGAAATAAGTCAGACTAAGACAAGTACCATATGACTCCACTCGTGTATAGAATCTTAAAAGGATGAATAAAGGAGCAAGAAGCAGAACCACAACCATGAATCCAGAGAACAAACTGATGGCTGCAAGGGGGGCGCAGATGGGGATGGGGCAAACAAGTGAAGGGCAGAAGGAGAGATAGGCCTCCAGCTGTGAACGAAGGAAGTCACAGGAATAAGAAGCAGAGGGCACCAGGTGGCTCAGTCAGGTAAGCCTCTGCCTTCCGCTCGGGTGATGATCCCAGGGTCCTGGGTCAGAGCCCCGAGCGGGGGCTCCCTGCTTGGAGGGGAGTCTGCTTATCCCTCCCTCTCTGCCTCCCACTCCCCCTGCTTGTGCTCTCACTCTCTCTCTCTCTCTGCCAAAAAGTAAATCTTTAAAAAGAGAAAAGCATAAAAAGCAGAGCATAAGGAATACAGTCAATGACACCGTAATAGTGATGCAGTGGGAGGGATGGTAGTGACACCGGTGGTGAACAGAGCATAATGCTTAAACTTGTCGATGACTAAGTCGCACACCTGAAACGAAATGAGGTTGTGTGTCAACAAGACTCAAAAAATATAAATTTATTTCCTCTGTTTGATATGGAGCTTGATATGTGTCCCGGTTTGTATTCCATTTAATTTATTCTCCTTTTTCCAAGTCTAAAATAAAGACTATTTATTCTGGCAGTGGATTTATCATATATATATATATAGATATATATATCTATATATATATATATATATATATTAAAAAGAGTGAGCAAGATGGAAGGAATAGCTTTTAAGTGGCTTAGAGTTAGTCTTATGTTCAAGAAAACTGAACAGATGTAAACTTATAAAAATATTTTTTATATAGTGAATAATACCATATTGCATATTTTGAAAATCACTAAGAGAATAGACCTTAAAAAGTCCTCATCACAAGAAAAAAAATAGTAACTACGTACGGGAATGAATGTAAACTAGACTTCCAGTGGTGATCATTTGACAATGTATACGAGTATCAGATCATTATGTTATACACTTGAAATTAATAAAATGTCATATGTCAATTCTATTTTGAGAAAAGATTTTGAGGGAACTTATCTTACATTGGATTTGGCATCAAAAACTGGGATATTAAAATACTGATTATATTTTTCCAGGTATCTGCAATTGTGCTTTTTAGCGTTTTGGGGAATTCCCTGTCATCCAGATTTTTTTTTAAGGAAATGGGATAGTCCTTGGTATTCTATTAATGCTGAATAATTGTTTTCATGCTTCTTTTTTTCCCCCAATCTAAATATTGCACCTTTCTTTTCTTCTAAAGGCAGCGTGAGGTCCACAGGAGGAAGGCTACAGCTTTCATCTTGACTTATAGATGCGATGATAAGAGTTTAGGCTCACAGCTTGTTGCCTCCCCTCTGATGGAATTGCAGCCTACAGCAATGCTCAAAGACACGTTATCCACAGCTGAAGGTAGCTTGGCTTTAGTGAACATAGCCCGCAGTCTGAATGTATTGAATTTAGGGTCAAGTTGCACAGAAGAGACACGTAAGACTATTTGGATATGTTTTTACAATTAATTCTGTGCCCAAGACCTTTGTTTCCCGCCCCCCCCCTCAATCCTTGGGAAGTTAAACCCTGAGCATACAATGGTCAATATAGACTATAAACATATTGATGAAATATTTAGCCCGGATGCAAATGTTATGACATTAATTCATCCAGGAAATAGCTTTCTTGAATGTTCCATACCTGCCAGACACTATCGTAGGGGCAAAGTCTATAACTGTCTCAAATCTTATCAGGTTGATGATCTAGAAAATAGGTAATAAGCATGCAAATTGCAAATAATGAAGCAGGTCACACTGGGTAAGTGCAGGATGCTATGAAATAATATAGCTAAGTAATAGTTAAGGCTTCTCTGATGAAGTAACATTTCATCTGAGGCTGTAAAGCATAAGGAACCAGACAAGCAAAGAGTAGAAGGGAGACCACCTTTGTCAGAAGACCCTGAGGACACACTGGCACAGGGTGCGGGGCTGATCAAGGGGAGGGAAGATCTTGCTGAACCCTACGGGTCATTAAACTGAACCTCTGGAAAGTCGGTGGCAGGAGGAAAACAGATTGATCTGGAGTTCCTCTCCTGATGCGGTGGATAGAGAATGCGCCCAGGTTGGCAAGAGCAGAAGCAGGAGAACCAAAACAGACAGAACAGTTTATCAGAGCCATATAACGGCGGTGGAGATGATGAGGAATGGATTGCTTGGGACATAACTGCTTTCACTTTTTTTTTTTAATGGACGAGTAGCATACATGTTCTTTGCGTAAAGTCGGAGAAGTGTAAAAATCATGCTAACAACCAAAGATGTTAAAGAAACCCTCTAAGAGAGACGATTGAGAGTAAGAGATGAAATATGCTAAACTTTCATTTATTTATTTATTTATTTATTTATTTATTTATTTATTTATTTATTTATTTATTTTTATGTTAAACTTGCATGTAGAATGCTATCTACCCCCTGCAAAGGCCCCATAGCCGCATATGGACACAGCGAGCTCTCGCTCCTGCTTACCACCTACTGCTTCCCCACCACCTTGTAACCATATTACTCTGTAATCTAGAGAAATGGTGGACTTCCACGGTTGCCACCTCCACAAAAGCCTGTCCTCCTGCCCTCCTCTTGTCTTGCTATTCAGCTCCACAAACAGTACCTTTCACCCAGCAAAATTTCAACACGCGTGAGAACGGGTGGAACAAAGGAATGGTAATCTCTATGTCAAACAATGGAATGAATGCGATTTAACGTAGTTGTTACCAAACAAGTCAAATGGGACAGGAACTCCCTCATCTCTGCAATCACCCTAAATTAGAATAAATATATAATTCCGCAAAAGGAACAAAGCACAGTTCTAAAACAGTGGGGGCTACATGGGAACTTGACAGAAGAGGACTACATGAGGTATCTACAATGCTCAAAATAGCATCATCAAAAAACTCAGCAAAGTGATTGTTCAGAATTTTAAGGGTAAAACAAACCACATAGAAGAGCTACACTGTTAAACTAGATGTTCTAGAGAAGTGAAATGTTTTCTCTTTTAACAATTGGTAGAGTAGGCGTTGCTGTTTGGAGTTATGCATCTTAGGATTGCTAACAACTCCCTTAAGTTAAAAAGATGATTAAGACGCAAAAGTACTCAGAATTTAAACAGGTAATAGCAATAAACTTCTGATAAAAGCTTGTTGCTGACATTTGCTTCTAAAGAAGCAACCTATATAGTCCCTTATCCCACACCCTATAAGGTCCCTTATCCCACACCTTATACAGTCCCTTATTCCACACCCTATACAGTCCCTTATCCCACAACCTATACAGCCCCTTATCCCACAACCTATACAGTCCCTTATTCCACACCCTATACAGTCCCTTATCCCACAACACAATGCTGTCCTAGACTCATGGTTAAGTCTGATTGTTTTAAAAGCAATTCCAGGGGATCCCTGGGTGGCGCAGCGGTTTAGCGCCTGCCTTTCACCCAGGGCACGATCCTGGAGACCCAGGATCGAATCCCACATCAGGATCCCGGTGCACGGAGCCTGCTTCTTCCTCTGCCTGTGTCTCTGCCTCTCTCTCTCATTCTGTGTGACTATCATAAATAAATAATTAAAACTTTGTTTAAAAAAAAAAAAAAGCAATTCCATTCCCAGAGAGCTAAAATGTGATTTTATATTTCTTAATTAAAACTCACATTTTTAACTACCATCTCTAAAAAAATGTTCTTCTGAACCATACAAGTCTTATTATTTAACTTTGTTACTTCGGCTTTACAGAATAAACACAAAATTGAGTGACTTAATCTGGAGGGTTCTCAGCTTTCAGCACATAAAATAGTTTCATTCTCTGTTATAATATTTCACATATGTTTCCTTCATATAAAGTAAAAAAAAAGAAAAGAAAAAAATCACCATAGATATGGAGACATTGAGGAGTGTAAGCGGAGTCAGCTGATGTGCAAATATCTGTAGTTCCCTTAAAAATGGCTGTTTAGTGTCATCGATGGGAAAGAGGAGGTGGTTTGCAATGAACAATTCACTTGAAACTTGAAAATATCTGAAGTCTGCGGAGGCTGGGCGTGGTGTATTTCGTTCCGGCACAACTGCTGAAATGATCCCCCCATTCTCTGTTGGAGAGCCACCAAACTTCACCTCTTTAGAGAACCCCTGACGGTCCAATTAAGCCCTCTAGTTTTGCCAGTGGCGGGATGATGGAATATCTCTGGGAAATCAAGTGATTATATAGTGTATTGATTATGCTCCGCTATCGTAGGCATTGAGCTCATTTAATAACTGTTAACACTGTGCATGATGCATCATGACTGCAGGGCGTCACTCTGAGGCAAATTCCCTTTCCAGTACGCCATATAGCGGCTACCTCTGCCCTTCAAAAACATGCATACCGCGGGCAGGCACGGTTGGCTAGAGGTCACTTGTCACACTTGAGAAAAACAGCAGGTGGACGCTCTGCTGTGCTAAGGACTGGTGTCTTCTGGGGCAATATAAGCATCCTGTGGCGACGTGTAGAAACAGAACTTACACCAGAGCCTTAGTGCGCATGGAGAGGTGCCCAGAACGGCAGCCCCGGACGCTCTTTGTGAATGTCACCCTAACCAGTGGAACGTTCGGGGATGCACAGGCCATCACGACAGAGCGCTCCACTCAAAGAAACCAGATTGTATTTGTTCACTACTACCCTCCACGTCTAGCCAACAGTCTGCAGGGACGCTATCTACATTTCTTGCCAGCCACTGAGCCACCTCCCAAAATAGTTGAGTTTTCCTTCCTGATCCCCTAGTTTCACAACAAACATGTTTAGATATTTGCGATAAGAATGAATTTAGGCGACGTTATTCATCTACTTAGGACAATATAGCTGCAGGGAAACTGCCTTTACCCAAATAAGCTTTTCCAGAAGCCCCCCTGGAGACTTTCTGTGATCCCTAAATAACTGTACATAGAAACTCAGCAGAATAAGGCTATTTTTTAATTTTTTTTAATTTATTTATGATAGTTACACACACACACAGAGAGAGAGAGGCAGAGACATAGGCAGAGGGAGAAGCAGGCTCCATGCACCGGGAGCCCGATGTGGGATTCGATCCCGGGTCTCCAGGATCGCGCCCTGGGCCAAAGGCAAGCGCCAAACCGCTGCGCCACCCAGGGATCCCCAGAATAAGGCTAAACATCAAAACCTACTCCTACCATCTCCTTTGCTGAGGACCTGGCTATCAGTAGTGGCCTTAAACAAATGGAATTTAGGGCAATGCCTGTCACCATCCTAATACCTGGGGGTACAAAGGCAGGGCATTCACCTGTGTCTTCTTCTCCCAGGGTACGTATGGTCCCTGTCCTTGATCCTTTATCTCCACCATTTATTGCTATTTTTCTTTAACAATCATTTCTTTCTTTTTCCAATTTCTTTTTTTTAATGTTTTTTTTTTCTTTTTTCCAATTTCTTAACCAAAATTATCAGCTGTAGACCTTTGCCTGGCTTCATGGTCAAGATTACCAATATAAACTGGGTCATAAATTAGGATCCATTCTCAAAGAAAAGGCCACTCTCACATAGATAGCCAACAACCAGAGGCAGTGGAACTCATTTAGAGTCAATAGTACCAGGCGATCCAGCAGGTATTAAACAGTAAGCCTGTCTGCAGAAAGAGGATAAAAAAAGGTACAAAAAGTGTGAAGGATCTGTTGGAACACAGTTGTAAGCATCATGCAGTAACTGAATGGCTGAGAAATCACAGGAGTTTAATAGACCTGCTGGGCATATCTAAGGAGACGAATGACTTTTTTCTTTGAACAAAGTAGTTGCCTATGTCTGCAAGCACCATGAGGTCTGGGGGTTGGGGCTGACAACTTTTAACAAAATAAAAATAAATTTGAAAACCATTTAAAGTCCGCTTAAGAGGAGAAACGAAAATTGTCTTTTATTGCTATTTTCGGCCACAATAATCGCAGTAATAACAGTAAGAAAAAGAAGAAAAATAATTGCCATTAGTCACTATTTTGACGAAAGCCATCTTACTGTGAGCTGAAAAAATAACATTCATCTGTGTGTTCTTTTCATATTAATATTAAATGAAACACTTCTAATCAAAGTGGCTGATGCAAAAGGAAAAATGTGCTTTTTTAATGCGATGGAAAGGCTTCAGGTATGGCTGATTCCAGGCACATAACCAATGCCATGGGAACGCCGATGTCTTTGCTCTCTTCTCTTGCACGGGGCTCCATCTACAGACGAGCTTCCCCCTCATGCCGGCAGAAGCTACAAGCAACCCCGGATATCAAACCTGTCTTCTCATCAAGACCCAAAGAAACTTCCAGATTCTTTTACTCAAAGATGTTGTGATGAATTCCAGCAGCCCTGATTATCCTTCCTCGGGTCGCTGCCTGACATTAACTCAATGCCCTGCTGGGCCTGGCCTGGGATCTATCTACCCCACTTGACTTATGTGGAATGAAGAGGAAAGGGGGTTCCACATGCAAGTTGAGACGCTACTACGAGTCTGGGTGAATGGCTACTAGATAGTCACAGACACCCTCTAGTCTACCAGGAAGAAATAGAGAAAGAGCCATTCAGGACTTCGATCTAAAGGATGCTGCACCCAGACCAGGAGACAACGTTTAAGAAACTCTTGCATGCAAGAGGCATTGCATAGCGCTCTCTTATTTTTTTTTTAAGATCCTATTTATTTATTCATGAGACACAGAGAGAGAGAGGCAGAGACCCAGGCAGAGGGAGAAGCAGGCTCCGTGCAGGGAGCCCGACGTGGGACTCGATCCCGAGATCCTGGGGTCACGCCCTGAGCCACAGGCAGATGCTCCACCCCTGAGCCACCCAGGGTCCCCTCTAAAGCAATTTCTAAGGGAAACTCCCACTAAGGCCCACGTCCTACTAAACAAAGTATTGACAAATGTTTAGCTAAAAAGCCTGCATCAAAGTGCCCCCCAGGAGTGCCCGAGTGGCCTGGTGCCTGACCCTTGACTTTGGCACAGGTGGGCATCTGCCAATGGAGGGGTGGAACCCCCACCAGGCCCCGTGCTCGGCGCAGAGCCTGCTGAAGGCTCCCTCTCCCCCTGCCCCCCCATGGTGTGCATTCTCTCTCTCTCTCTCTCTCTCTCTCTCTCTCTCTCTCTCTCTCAACTAAATAAATGAATCTCAAAGTGTCTTCCAAATAAAAGATTCTCAAGACAGTGACAAAATTCTCAGGTCCGAGCTGCCCGCGAGACAATGCCTCGTGCCTTGGCGAGGTCGTGCTGCTAATGAGGAGGGTCTGATGAGGGCAGGAAGGCGACGGTCCTGTGCTGGGGTGAAGCAGGTCACAGGTGAGCACCCAGAGGCCCGAGTCCGTTTGTCCGATCCGCACAGTGGCCTAAAGACACTTGAGCGCTTCTCAAATAGATTCGTATTAAGGGGGACGGACTCCCAGCTCGTCTCAAGATGCTGTAGATTGAGGCTGAGAATCCAAACTCTGGGAGATGCCAGGAATATGATCACCCAGGCTGGGGCTGTTTGCCTCCTGCTGCGCCGGATCCGGTTCCCTCTCCCCCTCCCGTCTCTTCTGTGGCTAATGTGAGGGAATATCTGAAATGTGAAAAATAACCTTATTTTTTTTTCCTATCCCTGATGGTGTTACCATATGGCTTTAGCATTTGGTTCCATCCTTTTCACCCTCCTACTATTTATTTATTTTAATCACTGCTCGTGATTAGTAAGAAGAAGGTCTCTGGGAGTCTATTCCTGGCTCTGCTCTCGCTGGCGGCTTGGCCTCGGATCATGTCATTTCCCTTGGCTGCAGACACTGCCATCTTCAAATGAGCATAACGTTACTCACCAGTTGAATGAAATCCTGAAAACGATAGTTCCTTATATTTTAAGGGAGTTTCTATTATCTGTGGATTTTTTCCTCCCTAAGATCCAAAACCATCTGTGCCTCCTCGTTTATGACCGAGACTTTTTTGAGTCTCGAATTTGCTTAGAGCTGACACAACACAACATCTGGATTTCAATTCAAGGAGGAAGGCTCATTTGAAAGCTGCCTAATGCCCCTGGACCACAATGAGATCAAATTGAAGAACATTTTTTTTATGAGTTGAGTGCAAATGAATTAGAAACATGTGGATTAAATTTCTCTTAAACCTCAAAGGGAATTTAAATATTAAGGAAAAGTGCTTTGCAAACTGCTTCTTGGCTTCTGCCAAAGTCAGAATACTTGAAAAAAAAAAAGAGTTGGTGATATCGACTGAATCCAAATGTGCCCAGCGTTTCCTTCTGTAGTGTACAGAGGACATTTTGATCTCTGAATAAAAGGGAATATAACTAAAGATTTGCAAGTTTCATACCCAATAATGCTTAATCTTCAGTCTAAAATAAGCATACTGCTAGAATTCGGTCTTTCTTTTTCTTTTTTCATTTTTTTTTTTTAGTAGCTCCTTGTTTTGTGTTAACAATATCCCAGAATACGAGCGAATGACATAATAATTGTGATGTAGTCATTTCACGTGCTCTTTTCAGCGATGGGACAAACTGACTAACAGGTATTTATTTATTCGCTTCAAACCTGGGAGTGCCGAAGCCTCACAACAAGTCTGTGTTATTTTGTGGGTCTTCAGATTTTCTCTGATTAATGGAAAACCAGGCCCCCGGCCCACTCACTCCAGGCTCAGGCATGCCTCTCCTAGGCGGCGTGGTCCACACAGGTGTGTGTGCTTGCAGGTGCGTGTGCAGAGTGTGCAGACGCAGTGGCGCTCGTACTGGAGCTCACCAGGTTGGCCTGAACACCCGCAGGAAGCAACTCCTCGGGTACTTGCGGGGACACGTCGGCCGTGCTGGAGCTGAGTGGGGTCCCTGCCCAGGTCAGCTCTGCAGAGGCCAGACTCAGGGGAGCCCCCCCACTGCTGGGGCCGCAAGTTCCCCAACCTCCTGAGTCGCGGGCAGCTCCAAATGCTCCTCTGCTGGCAGCCACGAAGCCTGAGTGACCGAGTGGCCCTGGCCCTCTGGCCTGTCCTCGGGCCGCCTCGGTGCCTGCAGTCCCCAGGGAGCCCGGGTCACGGCCTGTCTGCAGCCCCCGTCGCTGCGGCCCGTGGCACAGCCCCGCCTGGAGATGACACCAGAAGCACCACTTTGAACAGTCTCTTTGGGCACAAAATGCTCTTGTAAAGCAGACTCCGTGGAGGCAAATACAAGGTGCTGGCGACGACTCCAGAAGTCACTTGACAACATTAAGCTAAGACCTTACTACTGACACTCGCGCTCCCCCTCTCTCTCCCCGACTTCTACATCTTATAATGCAACCCAAGACCTTCAGGGACATCCTTGTGCTACCGAGGTCTACTCGGGGATGATGCTAAAGCACACGCTGTCAACCTGAGGGGCGAGAGGAGCCCCAGACATCCAAGTGTGCTCTAGGGAAACAATGAGAGCCGGGCTGTCGGGGTGGGGAAGGCGTCCGTCCCAACACACCCTTCCTTCAAAATTATGCCAAAAAGGAAGGCACCTCCGTGGTGCAGGGGTTGAGTGTCCACCTTGGGCCCAGGGCGTGACCCTGGGGTCCCGGGATCGAGTCCCGCGTCGGGCCCCCTGCATGGAGCCTGCTTTTCCCTCTGCCTCGGTCTTTGCCTCTCTCTGTGTCTCTCTGGGTCTCTCATGGATGAATAAATAAATAATCTTTTAAAAAAGCATGCAAAAAAATGAGAGATATCCTCAGAAAATGAAGATGCGCTTGTGACCAATAAAGCCGATATTTAATCAGCTACAGTAAAATACACAAACAGGCTCGTTCACCCTCTGCCTCACCTGAAGAAAATCTGTAAAGAAGACAAAACCTGCAGGTTTCTCAGCTCCCCGCTTATCCACGGTAGGTCGGACTGAAGGGAAGAGGGTTGGAACAGCCCCCTTCACATGAGAAACCTAACGAGGACAATTCTCCGTCCCGGGTGAGGAGCAAGCTTGGAGCAAGAAAATAGGTGAGTGCAAGGGGAAGTGCCTTCTCCCAGAGAGCAGAGAAGTGAAAACGCACACACGTGCGCTCAGGAATTTTGGTAAAACTTATCATTTCCACACATTTGCTGGGAATAACGTGTTGGGTTGTAACAAACAAGCACACACACACACACACACACACACTCAAATAATTCAAATATTGCAAAACAATCCTGATCAATTCCAATGCAATGATGGGTCAACATTTTAATTAAGGCATCTGACATGATCCACTTCCTGTCTTATGCTGCCCAGGGTAGTCATTAAAGGAAGTGTATATTTCTTTTTCTTTACATTTTATAAAACTTCTCCGGAGTTCAGTTCTTCATAATATGTGCTTAGTTAAAATTATTAGGCAAAGTGTGTTTTTATCCAATTGGAATGTCACATTCTAGTGGTTTCTGATTCCTCACTCCACCCAGACACTCTTGTCCCTTGTGAAAAAATGTAGGAGAAAAATTTTATGTCATTGCTGTCAGGGTAACTGTAGAGCGTTTCTTAATGCCCTTTTTCTGCAAAAAGTGGTTTCCCACCATTTGTTTAAATCCCATCTTTAACACTACACAATGACAGACTATAAAGGTGTGTGTGTGTGTGTGTGTATACATATACATTTTGGTATGTGCATATATGCATATATATATATAATATATATATACATACCGAAATTCATATATGTACACACACACATAAATTTTGAAACTGGCAGACATTTTTCTGCAAGTGATTATTAACCAATGACAAAGTGAACAAATAAGCAATGAAAAAAAAAAACAAAAAAAACAAATAAGCAATGAATGAATATCAATGGGAGCATTAAAATAATTCCTAAAATAATCTACACACTATCTCTTGTCCCCAATATGGAGTATTATAGACATTTAATAATATAACTTTATTATAATAAATATTTAAAAATATAATTTATTATTTGTTATTAAAGGCATCACTTATTCAAATTACGGAGTATGATGTTAATATTCAACCCTGGAATCAGAGAAAAATAATTTGTTGGCATGATTCCAAAATCTATATAAATATAAGGCTCTCGTTTACTCATTACTTCACTGAACAATGATTTATTTTTAAGATATATATATATATATATCTTTAACACACACATATATAGACACACACACACACACACACATATATATATATATATAGAGAGAGAGAGAGAGAAAGAGAGAGAGAGAGAGTGTGCAGGGGGAAGGGGCAAAAAGAGACAGAAAGAGAGAGAATCTTAGGTGGCTCCTCACGACTGAGGCTAAAACCATGACCCGAGTCAAAATCAAGAGTCCAAGGCTGACTGAGCTACCCAGGTGCTCCTGAACAACCACTTGTTAAAGGCCACATGAATTGGAAGAACCCAGTAGACAGGATAATAGGAGAGGCAATACCTAACGTTTATTGGCCACTAATTACAGCATCATAATTACGTGGTACCTGACTTGATTATTAGAACAATGCTATAAGGCAGATACTAGTATTAACTTATAGCTCGGAAAACTGAGGCACATATAGGTCAAACAGCTTATTCAACGTTCCACAAGTAGGAATGATCAGGGATAGGATTTAAATAAAAACTTTCTGCCCCTCCCCCGCCAACGCCCAAACACCATGCCCTAGTGCCCTGGTGACAGAGATCTCAAATATTTCACTCGTTTTTTAATATATTGAGCTACAACATAGAAAACAGAGATGGCCAGATGTCTTGTTGCAGTTGCAGCTGCCTTTGCTATGTAGTTAGAAAGCCTCTTTCTAGCATCTAATTTAAAATGTATGATTTCTTGCGCAATGTGCCCTGCTGGTGGTGGCATGGGTTGTGCAATTATACGAGCCCTGGCAGCACAAGGCTGTGTAGATTGTCCAGAACTCATACCTAATCATAGTGATGCAGGCTCAAGCTGCTCCTCAATGCACCCCATGGTCACCTCTAAATATGCTGCTGGTCAACATACCAGCTGTGGCAATTATTGGACATGCTTTTTTTAACACCTAAAAGAACTGTTTTGTTTTTGTTTGTTTGTTTGTTTTGTTTTTTTTTTTGCAATTTCTTATCTGGATTTTTTAAGACCTTTACTGTGGCATCTGCTATAATGTGAGAGCTCCAGCATAATCACATACTAATTATTGATTGTCTCTTTCTTCCTTGTACCCATTTTGACACTTTGTAGAGAAAGCATAATCTGGATATAAGATTGACTTTCACTTTCCAGATTTCTTTTTATTTTTTTTACTCAACAGCACAAAGAGAAAACAAAAGGAAAGGAAGAAGAAAGGAAGAAGAAGAAGAAGAAGAAGAAGAAGAAGAAGAGAAGAAGAAGAAGAAGAAGAAGAAGAAGAAGAGAAGAAGAAGGAGGAAGAAGGAGGAGGAGAAGGAGAATGAGAAGGAGGAGAGGAGATGGTGATGGAGGAGGAAGAACTACTTTTCATGATTTATTAAGTTCCTATCAGCAAAGGATAGATGGATCGATGACGTTTACAGTTCATATGTGCCCAGCAAGTGCTAATCATTCTTTGGAACCTAGTGAGATACAACCTCCTCCATGAAGATGCCCATGACCTTCCTGCCTATCCAGTAATGCTCATCACTGCCTCGTACTTCCTTCCTCCGTAATGTTCACACTACTCCGTAATCTTCTTGTTAGCTATCTTTCCTACCAGACTGTGAACTCCCTGGAAGCCATAGATGTGTCTTACTTATCCTTATACTCTTTGTTCCACCTCAAGGATCTGGCAAGTTACTGTAGCTCAAGAAATGATTGTTTAAATAAAGGATATAAATCAGCATCTGGTAGACACAGTTTTAATAGCGGTTACAAAATGTTTTCCAAAAAACATTCTCCTGAAATTTTACCTTCGTGATGTGCTGGAGGTCTGAAGGAAAGGCACAAACAGGAAAAATCAAAGAAAAATAATAAAAACAGGTAATATCTGTTGATGGTTAATCTACCTGCCAGATATCCTGCAAAGTGTTTCAAGGACTATCTCTAGTCACCCTTGCAACTACCTCATGCAAAGAGAACTTCTATGAGATAACCTGATAGAACAGGAAACTGAGATGCATAGACAGAGCTTAGAGGACTTCTCTAAGAAAAGTCGTCAGCTCAGCAGTTGTGAGACTGGATAGGAAGCAAAGCAGCTTCACTCTAGGACCTACACTCTCCACTGGTATTTATGCTTCCTCCCTGGAGAATGGTGACACTTTTGGTGTCTGAACCCAGCTGAGGAGCTTGCATTGAAGCCAAGGAAAGGCTCCTTAAGCAAGAACTTAAAAGACCATGGAGGTATAGAGAAGGATGGGTGTACTGGGACATCCACAAACCAGAAACTAGACACACAAGTCGAGGGTGGAACCCGTCAATAAATCTCTTCTTCAAGGCAGCAAACATTCGCCATGTACCTCCGGGCCTCAACTCAGTACTAGTCCCTGACACAAAGCCAAATGAGACACAGTACACCCCTGCAGGGTCTCACAGTCTAATAGAGTTTTACTGCAGAGTGTCACTGTACAATATGGCAGCCCCACTAGCTACATATGCCTGCTTAGTTTAAACTGTAATTAAAATTAAACTAAAAATTCTGTTCCTTTATCCCTCTCATCACATTTCAAATGCTCAACAGCCACCTGTGGCTAGTTGTTTATATAGAACAAAGTACATGCACAGTTTTTTATTCATTGCAGAAAGTTTTATTGGACATTATTGCTCTAAAAAACTCATCTTGTTCTTATAACAAGGAGGCATATGCCAGCTACCTCTTTGGGCAGGATATTTAGCCTCTCTGTACCTCAGTTTTTAATTTGTCTATCTGTTAAAGGAATAATTATAATGCTTGCCTTTGAGGGCCATTGTAAGGTTGTTTTCACTGGTTCATATAAACCTTTTGAATACACATTTAGTGTATATGTGTCCAATAAATATTGAGTTTTAAAGTTACTGTCATAGATGTCACTAATAACATTATTTATATCTTTCAAAGCATGTAATTTGGTTATGCTATAAACCCTGAAAGAAGAGCATCCCCTTTCCAATTTACAGATGAGAACACTTAATTTTATGAGAAGTTGCCCACATAAATCAGATTCACCTGGATGGAACCACTGAGTGCACCATTCATGCCCAACACTTGTGCTCTTGTACATGCTTAAATACCATAGCAGAGATTTCTTTGGGCATTTATATAGTAGATATAAAAATATATGTTATGGAATATATGATATGATAAGAAAAATTATTATATAAGTAAAGTAAAACATATGTGATAAATAATATTTACAGAAAAAAAGTAAACTAGCATCAGACACTACTGACCTACAGACTCAAGAGTTATTAATTGGGCTTGGCTGCAACGCAGTGAAAGAAAATTTCACCATCCATCCCTTCTCAACGGTATTCGGCAGTTAATAGGCTGGTTTCATTCAGCACAGAAACATGGTATGACATTTAGATGTCTGGGATGGATTCTTCACAATGGAAGGCACTAGAAGGGGACAGTAAAGAGTACCAGAGCGTCTTTCATAGAACTCTGGAGAAGCAGATATGTTGGGTGAATGAGACTCCATGGATCCACTTTGCATTAACCTTAAAGCAATTCACGTAGTAAGATACTGAGTATACTGTACTATCCCATAGACTGAATGAGTGAAATTCACGTTTGGATATATACTTATAAATGTTGCTTAATTAAGATACTGCCTTTGAAAAGCTTTTGCTACCAGAACTATTATACATACATTATTCATTCAAGTGAAATTTTGTTGGATCCTCATAGAAAATCAGATACTACTCTCACACTGATAGCCACCCCCCTCACATGCATAATTTTTATTATAATAAAATAATAATAATAAAAATAGTGAGGAATTATTGTGTTCTTATTCCATCCCTATGACTTTAGACGGATATTATATAAAATGAATATAAAAACAACCACAAAAGCAAAACACATAGTTAATAGATCTGTTTGATTCTGTGTTAACATGAGTACATCTCTCACTCTTCCTGAAGCTCTGTATTCCTAGTAGGATAATTCCACCTACCTCTATATTTTTAATGAGGATTAAAATAGGCGATGAATATGAAGCACTGAATACATTGTACATCCTGTGTCACTTAATAATTAAAAACTAAAATTTTGAATAATGGTATAAAACATGACTCCCACAAAAATCATATAAAATAGGTATTATTATCTCCTATTTGCAAGTGAAGAACTGAGCATCAAAAATCTAAAATAGCATGTCCAAGCTCAAAGCTGTCAAAATGATACCTGGTAAAATTAACCATCTACACCAAGATGTGCCCCGTACCTTCCTTCCATTTCCCTTGAAATAATACTAAATTGGGACTACTAGGTGGTTCATCAGTTGAGCATCTGCTCAACTCAGGGTGTGATCCTGGGGTCCAGGATTGAGTCCCCTGTCGGGATCCCCACAGGGAGCCTGCTTCTCCCTTTGCCTGTGTCTCTATCTCTCTCTGTGTCTCTCATAGATAAACACAATGTTAAAAAAATATATTAAATGTTGCAGTGAGGCAATATTTTTAAAAAGTTAGTGTAATTCTGAAAAAAATAGGATATATAAATTTAAAATGTCTACAGATAAGGAGTGAAAAAAATTTGGGAAAAAATTCCATATCCTGATGACCCTCATTTTTATATCTGTAGCCTGGATCTCCACCCTGGATTCTAGGCTTGTATCCAAATATTTCCATGACACCAAAGCTCAAATACCTAATAATCCCATAAAAATTAATATTCCCAAAACTAACCTCTTGATCTTACTATTTTCCAACTTCCACTTGCATTGTCTTTTTCTCTACCTGGAAATTCCATCCAACCAATTGCTCAAAACAATGCCTTGGAGTTATCCACGACTTCCTTCTTTCTCTTAGATCCCATATTTAATCATATCAGGACATACCAGGAATCCAACCACTACCCACGTCCTAACTGGCCTCCCTACTTCTCTCTTTTTAAATAATGATTTATTTATTTGAGAGAAAGAGCATGCAAGAGTGGTGGGGAGGGGTAGAGGGAGACAGAGAGAGAGAATCTCAATCAAGCTCCCCACTGAGCATGCAGCCCGACGAAGGGCCCCGTCTCATGTCCCTGAGATGATGACCTGAGCCGAAACCAACAGTCAGATGCTTAACCAGTCGAGCCACCCAGGCAGCGCTCCCTACTGCTCTCTTTCTTCTGTTCTCAGCACAGAACTGGAATGATTCATCTCTTTATAAGCAAAAGCCAATGTCCTGAGAATAATCTATAAGATCACCTGCCTTCCGAATACTTACTCTCCTTCCATTAACTCTCTACCCTCAGATGATAGGATCCTTGCTCACTCAACGACAGTCATATCTTCTATGTTCTATCAATGCTAGAGGCAGGATTGTAGGCTGAACTATGCATTGCTTACTTCTGCCTTAAATACTCTTCTCATCTATCCAATAAGGTCAAAATTAAGCCTTCTTCAAGTCTTTGTTTGCACTTTCTCACAGAACTTTTCTCCTGCCATCGTATTTAAGAATTACAATCCTTTCTACCCATACACACACTCCTTATTCCTCTTCTCATTATTTTTCCCCATTATATAAAGGTATGTATCACCTTCTGAGGAATTAGGATAAGATAGGAAATGACATAATATGATATTTATTCTTTTTCCCATTAAGACATTGTAATCTCGTAAGAGATCAAATTTGTGTGTTTTGTTAACTTGTTTATCCACAATGCCTGGAATAATAGTTCAAACACTATATCCGGTTAATAAGTATTTCATAAATAAATGAGTGAATACACAAGGCAAAAAGTTGTTAGAGTGGTAAAAGCTATTTTAGTCTCCCTTATTTTTCTGTTTTAATATGAGCAATAATTCTTTATATTTTAAATGCCGTGTTTTCTTACATGATAGATTTCACTTTTTGAGTCTCCATCATCGTGCCTATAATATTTCATTTCTGTCTGTTTCCTTGTTTTGATTTTAGGAGTTCGGCTTTTGGCGAGCACTGCACGAACCTAAAAATGTCCACTGTTTGAAAACAAACACATAATGATAAATGTAGTAATAGTTCATGGTCTACTAGTAGTGGTAGTAACATCGGCAGAGCAATCATTCACTGGGGGTCTTTTATGAATTTTGGACCATGATGGATCTTCTACTTGTGTTGGTTTACTTAACACTCAGAAAAATCCTATGGAATGTCCATTATTTTTTTTTGAATGTCCATTATTAACAAGAGATAGAAAGTGAAGTGCAAACATCTTAGATAATTAGCTCATGGTTACAGAATTGGTAATTGAGAAGTTGGAACGTTAATGCTAGAAAGTCCTTATCTACGTAGTTCACAGCATCTTTATGTCCAAACATTGTACACACTTTAAATTTTTTTTTAATTTTTATTTATTTATGATAGTTACACACAGAGAGAGAGAGAGAGAGAGGCAGAGACATAGGCAGAGGGAGAAGCAGGCTCCATGCACCGGGAGCCCGATGTGGGATTCGATCCTGGGTCTCCAGGATCGCGCCCTGAGCCAAAGGCAGGTCCCAAACCGCTGCGCCACCCAGGGATCCCATTGTACACACTTTAGTACAATATATTGAAAATGATTTAATTTGTTTGACACATACTCGCTAACACAATTGACTATCATATGGACTGAACATTACCGAAAGGATCGCAGTTCTCCTATACGCTTACGATAGTAAAGTTTTAAAAGTAATGCATGGCTCTCAAGTGAACTCCCCTTTCTGAGCCAACAGTATCTTATTCTTTGCATGTATTTTCTGCTGCTGCTACAGATCTTGTAGGATAAGCAAGTGACTCTACACAGTCCACCTTTCTTTCTCAAGAGTGGCCTTGCTGCCTCGTAAAGGACTCATAATCACTCTGTTACCTTCCCTTAGATATGTTTGCCGGACTCCTTAGGGAGGCTTTGAAATTCTGACACTCCGCATAAGTGCAGTGAGTTCGCCAAAAAATACTCTTTGTTGGGGAGGCTGAGGACTTCTTTATTTACTTACGGACACAGCATGGTTTATAGCCTCCCAGAGTGAGGAAATAGAAAAGGAAATGGCAAAAACAGAATTGAAACCAGCTAGTTGGTAAAATAATTTTAGTTTGTACAAAAAAGAGATAGGGAAACCCCAAGACATGAAAGTCCTTCGGAAGTAATCAAATTGGCTTAAGTGGAAATGATATTTATTGAGCACCTACTGTGTGCCAAACCTTCTGTAAAGTACCTGTGAAGGTTTTATAACATGTCTTTGCAGAAAACACCGATGTCCATATTATTCCTGCATTATTATTATTTTTTTTTTAGGTAGGAGCATTGTGTAGAAAAAGTTTAAATACTGATTCAAATCAACTGCCTAAGGGTACATAGGTGGCTCAGTAGGGTAAGCATCTGCTTTCAGCTCATGTCATGATCCCAAGGTCCTGGAATCTGCTTCTCCCTCTCCACCTCCCCCTCACTCATGCTTGCTCTCTCTCTCTCTCTCTCTCTCTCTCTCTCTCCGAAATAAATAAAATCACAAAACAAATAAAATCAACTGCCTATGTGTCTCTTCATTTTCAAAATTATGAGCCTTCAGATTCAAGTCTAGAAATAAAAGAGGAAAAAAATAGAAATAAAAGAGGAACGCTAACAGTCATGGTTTACCATTATGTAATATACTCTTTCCCTCTTTTTTTTTTCCAAATACTCACTATATTTTTCTTCCCTTTTATGCCTTTCTTCCCCTAATCATACTACAGTCATACTTCTTCTAGGATTCTGGAGGGGTAGGAAATTTTTAAAAGGTAATAGTGGTGAAATCCACATCTTTCTGATACTTAGCATTTGCTTAATAATGATAAACTTTCCATTAAATTTCAATTTATCATGTGTACCATACCAAAGTTCTTTAAAATGTATGCTAAGGCCAAGATGGAGTAACAGGTGGCGGATTTATCATTTCACTAGAAATAAAAACAATGAGCAAAGTCAGTGAAATATTTTTCCAACTATACACACGAGGTGGCACAGGACAGTGGTACGGGAAAGAGGCAAACTGTATGATTATCCCCAGGTTATGGCCTAGTGAGATGCCAGACTGCAGTATCGAGAAGAAGGGCCCAGTCAGTGCTCATCAATTGCACTACGCTGAGCAGATGGAGAGTGGAGTCAGGTGTGTGGTGTAAAGCCTAAAATTAAAGTCCAATATTATGTGCGGCCTCTATATCTGGTAAAACCAAGAGGACATCGAATCCTATAAGCACAAATTTACCTCCCAGTTCTGCTCTCACAGGTGAGGTCTCCTAGCCAAACAGCCTTCTTGATCGAGGGGACTAATTCAGGCTTACAGCTGAATGATGGGTTCCCCGACAGCTCATGGGATTATCCAACCAACCTCATATTCTTTCACAGGAACTGGGCTCACCACACCCTTTCAGTACTACAAAGGCTGCTTCCTGTACCTTCTAGTTGTTCACTGTCCCCAGGAGCCACCTCTGGGAGGCACACCGTGTCAACCCCCCCAGACTGGGAATCTATGTGACTAATAGGACATGTGACTATGGTCAGTTTCCTCAGTCCAGTGTTGAGTGACATAGGTCTGGTTATCCTCAAAGGTCTGGGGTGAAAATTCCTTCCTCACCAATGGGGTAAGTAGGAGGCAATTAAAAGAGGAAGTCCAGGAGGGGAAAGGTTAGCAGGTCAAAGTAGGGGAGAGAAGGGATCTTACGCAGAAATAAAGCAATGGAAATCTTGGAGCATTTCTTCAAATCTTTGTCTCATCACTGATAAATACACATATAAGCAAGACTACTTGAGAGCATGAAAAGAATTATGCAACCAGAAAGACAAAAACCTCGTAATTCACAGGGAATCAGAGAGAATACTTAGAAAACTCTGTAGGATTTCAGTAGTGGGCAAAATTAGATGTAGGTGACTCTAGTCTAAGGATCCTGAGCATGTAACCTAAAAGCAAACTCAAAAGCATCTATATCTTTCCAAGTAATTTAACTATGTTCTAGTACAAAGTTTAAGAACATTTAAAGATACGTTAAAGTATCCGCAACAACAAGATTAAAAGTCACAGTGCATGGCATGTCATTAAAAACTGCCACTTAAGCAAAGAATCAGGAAGGTATGAACCTTAAAGAAAAATAAATAAACAAGGATCTCTAGAAACAGACCAAGAAGCAATCAGATACAGTCATACCTCCTTTCATCACACTTTACAAATAACTGCATATCTTACAGCTTGAAGATTTGAGGCAATATCGCATCAAGTAAGTCTTTTGGCACCAGTTTTCCAACAGCGTGTGTTCAAGTTTTTGTGTCATATTTTGGTGATCCTCACAATATTCAAACTTTTTCATTACTACATTTGCTATGGTGATTTGTGACCGATCATTATGACTTGCTGGGATGGTTATCTCTGTATTATATTTATTTATATTGTTTCATATTTATGATTTTATTAAGTAGTTTGCATCAAAGTATCTTAATTTTTGAACTAATCTGTACATCTTTTTAAAGGCATAAGATTATTGCACACTTAGTTTGTCTTAAATTGTCTACAGTTCTAGTGTAAACATGTCTTTTATATGCATTGGGAACCAAAAATATCATTTGACTCACCTTACTGTGATATTCACCCTCTTGTGGTAGTTTGAAACCAGACTCACAATATCTCCAACATATGCTTATGGAATTACTAGATAAGGGCAGTCCAGGTGGCTCAGGGGTTGAGCACCTGCCTGCGGCCCAGGGCCTGATCCTGGAGACCCGGGATCGAGTCCCACGTCGGGCTCCCTGCATGGAGCCTGCTTCTCCCCCCCGCCTCTCTCTCTCTCTCTCTCTCTGACTATCATAAATAAATAAATAAAATAAAATAAAAAAGAATTACTAGACAAGGACATTACAAATGTTATGATTACATGCTTATGTTCAAGAAGAAAGGGGAGAACATTAAAAATGTGAAGTAGCAATGTCAATATACAAAACAAAACAAATAAAACTTTTAGATGTGACCCTATCGTGTCTGCCATGAAAAGCACATTGGTTTTGACTGACGGCAGAATAGAGGCTACAGGAGAAAAGATTTATAAGCCCAAGACACAGCAACAGAATCTATCAAAAACTAAATACAGAGAGGAAAAAGAAATATGATAAAGAATATATCCTCAGTGAGCTGTGGGATAACTACAAGTGAATTACCACATGTGTAACTGGAATCAAAAAATAATAAATCAGGGCAGGATAAAATAAATAAAATTCAAAATCAAAAAAATATATTTGAAGAAATAATGGCTGATTTTTTTTTCCAAATTTGATGAAAACTAAAACCCCACAGATCCAATAAAGTCAATAAACCCCAAGTACAGGAAACATGAATAAGACAATGCAAAAGCACACCTTAAACCAATTGTTAAATAAACTATGATAAAGGGAAAGTCTTGCAAGCAGCTAGAGAAAAATAACAGATTTTTAAAAGATTTTATTTATTTATTCATGAGAGACACACACAGAGAGAGAGAGAGAGGCAGAGACACAGGCAGAGGGAGAAGCAGGCTCCATGCAGGGAGCCCGATGCAGGACTCGATCCCGGGTCTCCAGGATCATACCCTGGGCTGAAGGCAGATGCCCAACCACTGAGCCACCTGGGTGCCCCAAAAGTAACAGGTTTTAAACAAAAGAATGAAGAGTGATAGATTTCTCTATGGAAACAAAGTAAGCCAGAAGGAATGGACAACTCTACTAAAGAAAATGGTCAACCTAGAATTAATAACATAGAAAAATATGCCTCCAGATGATAAAATATAGACTTTCTTAGATATATAAAGCTAAAAGAATCCATCGTTCATCTGTTCTACGAGAATTGCTAAAGAGGTTCTTCATACAGAAGGAAAATAATACCAGATGGAAATATATATCTACAGAAAGCAATTAAGGGCACCAGAAATTTTAAATATGTGGTAATTATATTTTCCTCTTCTTATTTTATGTTTTACTTTTTCTCTTTTTAATCCCTATAAAATGAGTCAAATGCATATAGTAAAAAACAATAACAGTGTTTCCTAAAACCTATAATATATTTAGAGTTAAATGTAGGATGACAATGTTACCAAGGCCTGTGGCGGGGGGGGGGGGGGGGGGCGGGGAGATACAGGAAGTCACATAATATTACTTAAGTTATAATTTAAAGATGTACAATGAAAAATGAAGGAGACTTCAAAAAGACACAAGAGTATATTGATGGGATTCACAATCTGGAAAAATCTGAGCATCTAAATAAGTCATGATTATATTAGATTATAATCCATTGAATAAATTAGGACTCTCCTAATTCATATGATACAATAAATATGGACAAATTATTAAGGAGGAAGAGAAAGCTCTTCTTTTATTTTGCTCCTAAATTTCATACTTTCCTGGCGTATAAGGCAGCCTTTTCACCAATCATACACATGGATGCTGTTCTGCGGATCCAGTCTGAATTCCACTTTCTGTTATAAATTGGTGAACTAGTTCAATAAAATGAAAGGTTCATTAAACTGCACAGACAGCGGACTTGATTGAAGGCATGAAACAAAACTTTATCTATATTTGGATTTTTTTCTTATTATTGCTTTTATTGATTTAGAAACACAATTTGATTTTTTATTTGCTTATACATTTCTTGTCTATATCATTTTACAATCTTTATGAAAATTCTGTTTTCATGACATGCCCAGTCCAGTTTTGAAATCCAAGGGAAAAAGGCATATGTTTTGATGAACAGATAACTGACTCTTTCAACTTTTAAAATGCAGCTATGTGTTCAACATTAGTACCGAACTTGGTCTATTTGGGAATTTTTGAATCCAGAAATAACTGCTTATGCGCGAAATCGCGGGGTATGTGCGCACTCTTCTCCCCACATAATCGCCAGAGATATTTATTACTTCTCAACAATAAAGTAAAATTAGCTACTACTCTCTTTAGACTACCGACAGAAATAAGATAGAAAAACGGTTTTAGTCTCTTTTGTTCTTTATATCTGATACCACACATACTGCAAAAATGGCCATTCCGGTAAAATACAGCACCTTGGATAATACAGCCCTGTCATATAGGGCATATAATAAGGTTCGGGTACACATACTGGAAAAAAGAAGAAAAATGCCATCTCAGATAGAAAACAACAGAACTCAGTTTCTTTTTTTCCATCCATCCTACTGAGTGCCAAGTATGTGTCAAAAACCATTCTGGAGGATGCCTGGGTGGCTCCGTGGTTGAGCATCCACCTGTGGCTCAGGTCGTCAATCCAGGGGTCCTGGGATCCAGCCCTGCATCAGGCTCCCCGCGGGGAGCCTCTCTCTATGTGTCTCTCATGAACAAATAAATAAAATCCTAAAAAAAAAAAAACAACAACAAAACTATTCTAGATTCAAGATGCAAACTCCTTATAATCAAGTTTCATATGCTGACTGTCACCATCCCACCTTACCAAGAAACTCTAGTAACATTTTATTGTCTCAACTAAATATGGATTATTTTCTTAAAGTCTATAAAAAATTGCTAAGTATAATCTAGGTATTAGACTAATAACAAATAGCATTAAAATAATTTGGAATGAGTATTGGTAAAAGTTTTGATAACTACAGATGCTGGGATGTATTTACAGATAGTCATTAGACATAACTTAGAAAAATTATCTTCAGATAGTAGAAAACTAAATGAGATCCTCCAAAAGAACAAAATGATCCTTCTTCCCTCAGGAAAAGAAGTTACATGGCTTTTACCCTAGATATATTTTAATATGAAATATGAAGGTGAGGACGTACCGCTGTCTGAACCAAGAAGCTGAGCATTTTCAAGTTTAAAATGTATTACAAGTGGTTGCCGCAAGACAACTCTAATTGTAGGGTGGATAGAGGAAAGGAAAACATTTATATTTTCTTCAGTTGTTCCTTCACTATAAAATCTTTGAATCTCTCCTCCACCAATACGTATATCCATATACTCTCCAGGTTTTAAGGTCTTTTTAAAAAAATATTTATTTATTTATTTATTTATTTATTTATTTATTTATTTATGAGAGATACAGAGAGAGGAGAGAGGGACAAGTAGACTCTTCATTGAGCACAGAGCTCCACACACATGGGGCTCAGTCCTACGACCCTGAGATCATGACCTAAGTCAAAACCAAAGAGTCAGAGGCTCACCTGACTGAGACATCCAGGTGTCACTTATGGCTTTAAAGAAAAATCGAAAGAAAAAAACAATTTAAAAATAAAGTAAAAAATAAATGATTGCATGAACAAGATGGTTAACTTAATCACAATAGTCCATACCACACTAGAATGAAAGAATTGAATTTTTCCATTTGAAATCATCATAGACCTTGATAATCCTCAGCTTGCTCCTTTAAAAATCCAAGCCTTCTAAGCCAAAACTGTGATTTATTTGGTTATCATATGTTAAATGTGTCATCAACATTTTAACGTTACAATGAAAAGCAACAACAATCAAAAAAAAAAAATGACCCAAAAGCCTCATGCTGTCGCCAGGATGATTTCAACAAGGATCAAAGTCAAAAACATGCAAAAAGAACAAAGAGTATTTAAATATCAAACAACACGGAGATACATCAAAAAACCATGAAAAATCAAAATGCAGAAACGTACTTGCCCCTTATTTAATAACATGGAAAAGCATCCAAGTTGGGATCAGTGCCGTAGCTCCGGAGCCTGGGAAACCCTTTATTCATGTATCTGCTTACGTTGTTAACAGTAGCAGACACTTGGAGAAGGCCTCGCGCCTTCAGAGATGTGAGTCCCCAGGACGGCCAGGGGATGAGGGTGCGCCTGCATCGCTCTGCAAATCCCAGCAGGGCAGTGCGAGGGACAAGGGAGGAGCCGCGAGGCCGCAAGAAGGCGAAGGCCGGGCCTGAGCACGTGGGAAATGTGCTCGAAGCAGAGAATTCGGGACAGCGGCTCCTGGCCCGAGGTCGTCCGGAGGCCGCGCCTCCAGGCTGCAGCCAGGATCACCCAGAGCCATCATGCCCAGGTGAGCTTACCCGTCCAGCATCCCCCCGAGCCCCGGGGGCTGTGAGCCGCCCGGACGTGGGACGTGAGCGGGAGGGCGTGACCTGTTAGGGATGCCGAGGGCAGGGGCGGGGCGGGGAGGGGCGGGGGGCCTGCCCCCACCCCGTGCCCAGGTCGGTGCCCCCCGCCCCCATAATAACCCTCTCGTAGAAAGCCCGAGCAGGTGCGCGAGCAGGTGCCTGCCTGGCGTCGTCCTGGAGGCATCACCCGCAGGTGAGTGGCGGCCGCCGGGGCTCCGGGCCTGGGCACCCGAGGAAGGCCCCAGGACAGCCGCCCACCCGTCTGCAGACGCACGTGGCCCGGGATGGGGAGGCTCCCTCGGGGGCTACACTGGTGCTCGGCACTCGGTGCTCGGCGCTCGGTACTCAGTACTCGGCGCTCGGCACTCGGTGCTCGGCACTCGGTACTCGGCGCTCGGTACTCAGTACTCGGCGCTCGGCACTCGGTGCTCGGCACTCGGTACTCGGTGCTCGGCACTCGGTGCTCGGCGCTCGGTACTCAGTACTCGGCGCTCGGTACTCGGCGCTCGGTACTCAGTACTTGGCGCTTGGCACTCGGCACTCAGTACTCGGTACTCAGCACCTGGTGCTCAGTACTCAGTACTCGGTACTCGCTACTCAGTACTTGGCGTTCAGCACTCGGCGCTCGGTGCTCGGTGCTCGGCACTCGGTACTCGGCGCTCGGTACTCAGCACTCAGCACTCGGTACTCGGTGCTCAGTACTCGGTATTCGGTACTTGGCACTCGGTATTCGCTACTCGGCACTCTGTACTCGGTACTCGCTACTTGGTGCTACTCGGCACTTGGTACTTACTAATCAGCACTTGGCTCTTGGTACTCAGCACTGGGCACTCGCTACTCAGTGCTCAGCGCTTGGTACTCAGTACTCACTACTCGGTACTCGGCGCTCAGTACTCAGTACTCGACACTTGGCACTCAGTACTCACGCATGGGGCCTGGGGCCCTGGGCCGCCCCAGCTGCTCCCGCCCCAGCCCGGCCTGCACCCTCGATGCAGGAGGCTTCGTCTGACGCAGGAGTTCCATTTTTTCCAAAATGCTAATTGTCAAATAAAATATTTTGTTCTCTAAATACATAAATAAGAGGTTCTCGGGACGCCCGGGAGGGCTCAGTGGTGGAGCGTCTGCCCTCGGCCCAGGGCGTGACCCCAGGTCCCGGGATCGAGTCCCGCATCCGGCCCCTGCTCAGAGGTCAGTTCTCCCTCTGCCTGGGTCTGTCTCTGGGTCTGTCTCTGGGTCTGTCTCTGGGTCTCTCAGGAACAGGTAAACACAATCTTTAAAATAAATATGTAACTGAGCCCCGGCCTGCCCGCCCACTGGGCCCACCCTAGAGCCCCGTCTCTCACCTGCCAGGCACTGACCCCAGGCCTGCCCTCTTCCTGCTGCTGCCCCCTGTGCCCCCCCACGCCCACTGCCCTTGCCCCAGCTGAGGTCCCAGGTGCTCGGACTGTCCTCCCTGCATGGGGGCAGGCGGGCCCACGTGTCCTCAGGCAGCCGGTGGCTTCAGCCCTACCCGAGGAGCTCCGACATCACCTCAGTCAGTTCCCCCCAGAACAGGATCCTACAGCAGGAAGTGCTGAGCAATGAAGTTAATGCAGCTAGAAATTCCAGAACCGTGTTCACAACATGCACGGGGACCTACGGCACCGGGATCCAGGCCATCGGACCCCGGGCCACTGACTTGGGATGAGCCGGTGACCCCTGGCTCAGCAGCAGGTGCAGCTGCCACGGCACTGCCATGAGCAATGCCTCACAGGGGGTGGTCGTCATTAGGGCCCCAGCACACGCAGCCGCACAGCAGAGGAGGTCACAGGCTGGCAAAGCTCGCAGACAGCAGGGAGCTGGTGGCCTGGGCCCGCGCCTGTGGCTCGCGAGTGAGTACCGGGGACACGTCTCCAACACTCACCTCATGTCCTGGCGAAAACGGCCACGTCCGTCACAGCAGAGCAGGACATCCTCAGCCCGCAGCTCACCAACCTGGCGGCCAGGCCCCACCTGCCCAGTCCTGAGCAGACCACGCTGTTGACCAAGTACGCGCTACGCTGGCCAGACGCCACCAGAACTACGCCGCGTGTGCCCTGGACACTTCGCTGCTCTCTTCAGAGCAGAGCGGAGCCCTCGGCCCCCCGCTACCAAGCTCCCCCTGGCACCCAAAGCAACCCCCAGGCTCGGATCACACTCAACCATGGGACCTCTTCCAGCCGCGCTCACTGTCCCACCCATTGAATGCCAAGGCCACAGGCTACCACGAGCTCCCAGACTGGCCAGGGGGAGCCCCAGACACATCTGCACGCAGCATGGGGGGCCTCCATGAACCAGGTGCCCAACCTGGGAGAAGAGGAGGAAGAGGAAGAGGAGCCAGGCCCCACAGAGTCCACAGGTAGGCGCCCAGAGTCCAAGGGTGAGTCCGTCGGGGAGCGCAGCAGCTGGATTCCAGCTGTGAGTCCAACGGTGAAGACCCAGACGAGGGAAGGAGTAAGAGTGAGTATAAGGAGGAGGAAGACAACACGGGGAAGATGAAGGAGGCACCAGAGGCACCAGGAGGCCTCTCCTCGGAGGAGGGCAGATTCCCGCTGTACCTCGTCAGACTTTGAGGTGACTGACCCTGGATCCCAAGGAAAAGCAGGAGGAACCTGACTCCTGAAAGGAAAAACCAAACCAAAGCAAACGACCACCTCCCAGCGGAGCACGTACCCCGGAGCCGAAGAAATGCCTTTGCTTGATCTCGAAGACTTGCCCCTGCCGTCGTCCAGCCTGGGTCTCCAGCCTGGCCGTGTTCAGCAGTCTGGCTGCTGCTCCGGGGGGGCCCGACACCCCCAGGCCCTCCCCTGAGGCGCTTCCTGCTGAATCCAGCGTCGGGAGGGAAGGCAGCAGCGGCTGCGCCTCGGTGCAAGGGACAGGCGGGCTGTGGCCTCTGTCCCCGGGGAGCCCCCATGGCTTCTGTGCTGCCCACTTCTCCAAGAGCTCAAGCACCCCCCTCAAGGGCATGCACGTGGTCACCTTTAAACTCTCCGCCGGCGTCACCATCCTGGAAGGGAGTCCCAGCCCCCAGAGCCCCTGCCCCTGCTGTAATAGGATTCATTTCTGAGACGCGACCTAGGCGCTCAGCTTCTGGCTGTGGATCTAAACCCAGCAGCTCCACCCCCCCCCCCATTCAGCCACCCAGTGAGTAGCCGATGGCCCCGTGTGTTCGTGGGTGAGAATGGGTTCAACAAGATACAGGAGTTCAAGAAGGAAAGCTCAAGCTGCCAGGCACCTGTCAGGGGAGCCACACAGCGGGACGGAGAGTGACTGCCACCGCCAACCTGGATCGTGTCCTTTGCGGGACAGCCGACAAGCAGAGCTTGGAAGGGAGGATGCTGACCGGTGAGAGCCTGGTCCTGCTGACCCCGGACGCCCTGCCTGCTGGAGCTGCCTGCTGACAGTCAACAGCTCGCAGTCTCCCTGTCTCTCTGTCTCTGTCTCTCTCTGTCTCACATCAGATAGCACGTAGGAGATCCTCTCTCCCCCTGGCCATGACCCTGATCCCCCTCAACATGAATTCCTAGAACCAGAACAGAGGCAGACAACAGCTTCCCCCTTCAGTCGTCCCGGCTTTCTGTAGCTCTTCATGTAGCAAAATCTCAGTATTCTCCCTAAAATATTTTATGGCATATATATGACATGTGATGCCTGAACTTACTGTAATCATCGCATAATACGTGCAAATATACCAAATCATTGTGCTGTATGCCGGGAGTTAATATAAAGTCGCACGTCAATTACACTTCAATACAACAGGAAATATGTAAAATAAAATGCGTATTTCTGGGCTACAGTTCAGGAGCATTGAATGGGAATATCTGGGGGTGAGACTAGAGATTTTCCTTTTAAAAATGTCCAAGATGGGGGATTCCTGGGTGGCGCAGCGGTTTGGCGCCTGCCTTAGGCCCAGGGCGCAATCCTGGGGTCCCGGGATCGAATCCCACATCGGGCTCCCGGTGCATGGAGCCTGCTTCTCCCTCTGCCTGTGTCTCTGCCTCTCTCTGCGTCTATCAAAAATAAATAAATAAATAAATAAATAGATGATAGATAGATAGATAGATAGATAGATAGATAGATAGATAAATAAATAAATCTTTAAATGTCCAAGATGATTTTAAAGCAGAGTTAGGTCTTACAGAAGCTAACGGCATGCCTCAGACACCTCTTGTTTCAGGGGTGCCCCCTTCTCCATCCTGGGCTCTTCCGGGTTGGAACAGCCCTTCAGAAGGGATTCTGGTAACCGGCACGGAGATGCCGGAAAGAATTACTGAAAAGGGAAAGAGCTGGTATCTCTGGGGCCTGGTCATTCTACGGGAGTTAGTTGACAATAATCAACCAAATGAGTATCTACTAGGACACAGTTCAGGGGAGGCGATTCTTGAAACCCAAAAAAGAGTGAGATTTCTAACCTTACTTAAGGAGTTTGTAATGTGATAGAAGACAAAGGTCCACATAAAAGTCATGTACGGAGAGAAGAAAATATGACCCCCTTAATTACTTGGGTAATTGTCTTGGCTTTTACACCTACTTTGACTAGAGAGACGGAAATTCTGAGTAGCCTCCTGACCTGCAGTCCAGGATGTTCCACGAAATATTCCAAATGCTTAACCATAATTCAGTCTAGATTTTCTAGTCTCTTACCTAGAAATTTATTTTGATCAACTCTATCGATAACAGACTATAAATTTAGAATTTAAAGAGAATGTCTCCTTTCAAATATCCTGGGTAATTTCCTCAAATTATTAGAAGATTTCAGGAGCTCCATCATTCTGAAATCTTCTAATGCTTCTGCAGTCAAAAGTAATACAAGACAGCTATTATTTTTTTCACTCGTTAATTCACTCAAAGTGAAAAATTGAGAGTAACCTATATCCTAGGATACTAAAGGTTGTTAAAACTTAGTCCCCATTCTCATGGGCCAGGCCACAGCCTGAGAGATAAGGCGGATATATAAATGATCGTGACCATATGCCCCAGTTTTAGAATATCTATATCTCTCTATATCTATATCTATATCTATATCTATATCTATATCTATATCTATATCATCTATCTATAGATAGATATATGTAGAATATATAGAGAGGATATATATAGAGAATATATATAGAGAATATATAGAATATATATATTAGAATATATATAGAATATATATCTAAATATATCTGATATATCTAAATATATATATTTAGAAATATAGAAATATATATAGAAATATATATATAATCACTATATAGAATGTATCTGGTCCATTTTGCTTGGCAGATAATGATTTTAGCAGGCACGGAAATGAGTGAAATTAGTACACAGAAAGTAGTTCTATATAAGTTGGGTGGAGAGGGAGCACGCATTTTAAGGCAGCAAGGATGTGGGTAGGTGACAGGTGAGGCGAAGAATCTTATTTTAGCAATGCAGAAGTAAAGGACCCGTAATGATCTAGTCAGTGAGCGGGATGTGCTCCTTAAATAGTCACCGTCTGACATGCTTTCTCCACGTGATGACTAGATTAACTGTGACACAATAGGATTTAGGGCATGGGACGGGAAGGAAGAAGAGCTCTCTACATGAAATGGAAACAGGGCCAGAGTACGGGGTTGCCTGCCCCACCAGCTGGAGATGTGTCACCTGTGGACGAAGGCACCCCTCAGAGCATTTCCGGTGTGAAATCCTGGGACGCCTCCGTTTGTCACCCAGGCTCCTTCCCTTACCTGCGGCAGGAGGCTCAGATGCTAATTGCCACCACGAGCCCCTGGATTTACACCCTGAACACTATGACATAACCCTGGAAGAAGACAAGGAGATTGGGGAAGACAGATCTCGTCAGTCCTTCGGTGAGAGTGGAGAAAGGCGAACCCAAAATGAACTTGACAACTTTCCCTTTAATTGATTTAAATTAGGGTTTCCTCCAACATCCAAACTGTTTTCTAATTAAGTTCGATATGAATGATGGCCCGTGTTGCAGGTGGTTGAAAGGTGAGTTTTCTAAAACAATAATGAATTAGGGATGTAATCTAGTTTTGTGGAAGTAATCCATGCTGCTCAGATGACATCTTTCAACATGAGGGTGGGGAGGGCAGTGACTAGATTATTTGAGATTTTAAAAGAGAGAGAGAGAGAGAGAGAGAGAGAGAGAGAGAGAGGTCCTACTCAAAAAGCCTTCCAAATGCTAAGGTTTGCGTTAAAAATAATTTTGATGAGATTTATTTTTATCCATTTTAAAAATTGATGTGTGCTCATGAGAAAATATTTGGGACATAGAAAATAGGGGGAAAAAGTGCCTAGCATATCAGATATAGTCACTAATAATTTTATAACATTTTTCAGTACACAGATTTCCCTGCTATTTCCTCCCGCTATTATCCCCCGTTTGCTTTACGGCACTTGGCTTTTATGAAAAACCTGCATTAGTACCGCCGATTTTCAGTAGCCAAAAGAAATCTCAAGAAAATGTTCACTTTTACAAAATGCTAATTGCTTTTTTGCTTTATGCCATTTTACCTTACAAAAGGTTTCATAGGAAAACTCTACTTTTGATCGTGGGGAAATCCATACACCTCTCATGCCTTATATGCTAACCTGCACCTAATTTTGAGGTAAGAGGAAGTATTATACGTATAAAGTCACATATCTTTTCATATACTATGAAGCAAACGTGTTTCCATGATATTAAAATATTTTGCAAAGCAAAGTTAGTCCTTGGAATATACGAGTATTTCCTCACATACAGCATGCCGTAATTTGTTCATTCTTCTTTCAATCATATATGCCATTTCCAAGTGTTCAAGATTTTCAAGAAGGCTATACAATATGGATATTAATGAGAATATTTTAACTTTTAGCTGATTTTGATGTGTTTGTTTGTCTGTTGAATTCTTGGGGTTTATTGCCAGAAATAAGATTAAGGGTCATGGGCTTAAAGATTAAAACAAAAACAAAAACAAAAACAAGGAGTTTGATGTATTTTGTGACATTTCCTGATAAGTTTACCTCAATTTTTGCCTCACCATTAAGGTAAAAATGTAAGCATTCTCATATTAAATATTCTGACTTTTACATTTGCTCTTTGTCTAACACTAAAGCTCAATTTATATGTATTTGATTGCTGAGAGGTAGACGGTTTCCATACTCGCTCTTCAATCAGCATCCTCTTGCAAAATGTCTATTCAAAACTTTTTTTTTTAACACATGAACATAAGTTGTCGATTCCTTATGTTTAAAGGATGCGGTTGGTTTGTGGATATACAATAAAAACGTGCAGGCGAGCTCACTTTTCTGTAGTGATGACTCTCACAAAAGCTCAATAAAATTGCCTCAAATCAAACAATAGCAGGACCCCTCTGACGCACACAGACTCCCCCGTCCCATCAAACTTCCTTTAGCTTCAAGCAACCTCTGCAGCGGGAGCAGAGCCCTGGGGAAGAGGGAACCCCGGATCCCCGCCCAAGGGGGGTGCAGGTGGGCCTGGGGCTTGGGCAGGAGAAAACATCCCGTGGGGGCTGCTCATTGGTCTTCTCCCTGCATCACCAAACACACACCCTTGACCAGAGAGCAGTCCGGCGGCTCCATCCAGAGACTCGGACTTCCTTTCCACAGGTGCTGAAATCAGAGAAGTTGGGTCAATTCACTGGGAAGAGAATAAAGGTCTAGAGCGGGTAAAAACAAACAAACCAACAACAACAAAAACAAAAAAGCTCACATATGAAACCTCTGGTTAGAGAAATACTTGCGCTTCACGGTGAGCTCATTTGAGATAAATAAATATAAATGGATGCATACGTTTATTTTCTTTATGGGGACAATGCTGAAAATTCCATGAAATCAGTTTTACGCACTTTTTTTTTTTTTTCTCCACATCAACTCTCTATTGTGGTCATTTTCTACAAAGTTTCCAAAGGCATTAGCTCTATTGTTTATGCTACTTACTGCTTAAGACGACTGTCCCTTAATAAAAAAATATCCAAAATAATGGACATTCCCTTATGAATCAATGCACATGTTTACACCCAGCTAATGGAAAAGGGGATGTAGTCCTGGCCAGTTCTATAGAAAGTACCTTAGTCTCTCACAAAAATATGAGTTTCTTAGGCAACTGCTCTGGAAAATTTGGGATAGACTTTGACACTAGGAGGAGGGGGAGGATTGAAGTAATTCAATAAGAAAATTGTAACTAAAAGTTCTATTATTCAGTTCGTATTAAAAATGAAACAAAATGAAAATATAATAAGACCCCAAATCAATTTGAAGTATGAATATAACATGAACTATTAGTAATAATAATATTTTTCCCTGCTAGAAAGTGAATAAATAATTTCTCTCTCAGGCACCTCTCCTCCATGCATTGTTCCATGAGGGACTTTTATTTTCATTTATTTGCAAACTCCTGACCTTAGTTTCCTTGATTGCAAAATAAGGTTAACATTTCCTACCCCATTACACCTTTGTGAGAATTACAAGAGAATTGCATGTAAATCAAATACCATAAAGCCTAGCATTTGGTAGGTGTTCATTAAAATGCATTTCTATCAGGTCACCTTTCTCTTAAGTACTATAAATCCTGTATGGCACAATCCATAATTTTTCAGTCTTGTTTAGAGGGGGGGCAATGACAACGATCTGGTTTTTATCATTTGAGATTTGAGAGAAAATGGCAAAACCTAAGAAAGAAAGTCTTCCTTTTGAAAGCCTGAAGGGATCAATTGATTCATTTTCCTCAGCAATGTCCATCTTTTTTAAACAGGATCAATACGGCGAGATGCAGAAGAGAGTCTCCCTTCTGATCATTGATGAAGGGAAACGTCGGCCATACTTTTCAGACACACGTGGCTTGCAGAGAGAAGAGAGAATGACATTGTAGGGTCCATAGTAGGCGAGCAAAATGGGACGTTTGAGGGAAATGCAGAGGGACTGACTATTAAGGGTGTCTCAGAAATCAAGCCTTTGTTAGGCGTCCGTGTGCCTGTGGAGCTGTCAGGGTTTGTTTAGCTAATGACTCGCACTTGTTAAAATTTTAACCATGGCTTCTCTTGCTGCATTTCAAAAGAGTCATAACATCCCTTTTATTATTTGTTTCCTGTTTGAAAAGACGATCTCACATGAATATTTCTTGTCATTTAACGATGTAGAAGGCGTTGATTCAACTCTCTGACCCTCCATCCCTCAGTCTATTTCATCTCATTCTAGGAGGCTCCTCTGCCCTCTTGTCTTCTGCTTGGAGTTCTGGGTTTCTTCCGGGGTAAGTGACCCATGCAGGTATTGAGGACGTGGACTGGGGGTGAGGACGAGGGAATGCCATTTGTCACTTTGGGGCATGTGGTGAAATTGTTGAAAGAGCGGACTACTTAGGGGAACGCTTTGCTAAAAAATCTAGGTATATCACCTTATTCGATATCTATTATCGTCCTGCAAGGTAGCCCTTGTTTTCATACCCGTTCTGTGAAAGAGAAAACTGAGTCTTAACAAGAGTAAGTGACTTATTCAATATACACTAGTGGTAGGTTTCCAATAACCCCCGGCGAATCTTTGAAAATAAGGACAGCCTTAAAAAGTTTCATGAAACAACCTATAAGGCTTTGGGGTTTCAATGTTATAGATGAGACTTAATCAATTTGCCTAAGTTCACATAGATGAGGTAGTGATAGAAAAGGCACAAATCTGTAAATTTGATGTGAGTCTATTCCATAGTTCTTGTCCCCTGTATGTCTTTTGGTACTGGCCTGTTTATAGGTATTTTACATGACAGAAAAAAATAATAAAAATTTGGTCATTTCCCTCAATATGCTCAGCACCTATAGGGAGAAATGATTTTTATATTTAAAAAATGTCTGGAGTCTAATGCATATAGTGAGAATGGTCACTGGATAAAAATAGAAAACTATGAGATCAGGTGAGAGAGGAGAGACCTGGAGGGAAAAAAAAAAAAAAAAAACAACAAACAAACCTGGATGAGAAATAGGTAGACCTCTAGGCATTCTCTAAAGTGGTGGGATTTAGGTAAAGGGTCAGTATTAGTGATTATGAAATCAACTCCGAGAACTGACAATAACCGTTCTGATGGATTGATGCTCTTCATTTCACCCCAGTGACACAATGCAACTCGAAAACTTTGGTCTCCACCGATTAGGAGATTTAAATAATGCTGACAGTGGTTGTTCTGAAATTTACCATAGCCTTAACATAATAATAATAATATTAATAATAATAACAACAACAACACCGGCAAAGTTTGCTGAGAAATTTTTGGAGTGCAAACAAAACTAATTGGGATGGTTTTAATGTGTTTGATATTTTTGACTCCTCATAAGGACTTTAAAAATATTCATATATCACATTCTCTTCAATGTGCAAACTCATTTGAAAAATATGTTAATAATATAATAACTCTAAGAAGACCTCTTTCAACGATCCCCTAGCTGTTAATAGGATTTTTACTTTCCTGGTTGTAGTAACTTGGTTATTTGTGAAAGAGTAAAATGTAAGGAGTTGTTCAGATCTCTTTGATCCCTGACTCTTTTACTTACTTGCTCTGTCTGTAAACCTTTGGAAACTATTTCTTCGTTTGCAAAAAAGGTCTTATGTTTTGAGGATTAGCGGATTCAACGAAATACACATATAAAAAACACCCTGGCTTCCCGTATCTAGCAGACACTTAGCAAATATTAGTTCTCTCTCCTGGAGTAAAATGCCTGTTGTTATGCCTGGTAGTTATAGAGCCCTCCTAAGTCTCCCCCATATTAACAGATAATAGTTAATAGGCAAAAACGTTCATTGTCCCATGTGTGATTCCCCAGCAAAGGCTGAGGCGCTCTTGACTCTCCCCCGCTTCCTCCTCCAGAGCATTCTGGTAAAGCAAAGGAAGCTTCTGGGCGCTCTGCTCTCCTCGCCCTCAGCTGTGAACGAGAAGAAACACTAGCTACTGACCGAGCAAAACACACATCAGCAGTGAATCGTAAATACTGGAAGTTATCATTGTAATTAAAGACTGGCTCAGCCACGGAGCCACTGATTTTTCAGTCTAATGAATAAATGAGCCACTCTGCTAATATTTAACTTTAATTTTCTGGCAAGCAGGATATAAGAAGTAGCTTTTAAAACGTCATTGGCAAAAAACAAATAAAAATAAAAAAATAAAAGATCAATAAAACGTCATTGGCAAAAAAATTTTAAGAATTAAAATAAATAAATAAATAAATAAATAAATAATGAACAAATAAAAAAAATAAAACGTCATTGGCAAAAAATAAATAAAAATAAAAAATAAAAGATCAATAAAACGTCATTGGCAAAAAAATTTTAAAAGTTAAAATAAATAAATAAATAATGAACAAATAAAAAAAATAAAACGTCATTGGCAAAAAGTAAATAAAAATAAAAAATAAAAAATGAATAAAACGTCATTGGCAAAAAAAATTTAAAAATTGAAATAAATAAATAAATAAATAAATAAATAAATAAATAAATAAAGAACAAATAAAAAAAATAAAACGTCATTGGCGATGAGTGAGTTTGGGGCATGTTATCTCAGGGAAAGAAAGATAAAATAATTTAGAGAACTGACAAAAGTCGCACATAGGAGCAGCAGGCCCCGTGATGAGAAGGAACACACCTGCACCCACGGTACTGGCGCCCTGGAAATCCATTAGTCGCTGCGATGCAGCAAAGGGTCAAGGAGAGGGAGGAGAATCACTTGGGCGTCCTTTGACTTCTGGGAGGTAATAGTGTTGGTGTTGCTTGACGGACTTCTTTGCAAGGGAGTCCTATAATTCTCAAAATGCGTGTGTGAGTTTATCTTCCCAGTTTTCTTTTAAATGTCCTAAGGGCAAGAGGGAAGGCACAAAAGGAATGCAGTCGGAACACCTACTTGGTTCTAGGCACTTTGCACCTGCGATCATTACTGGAGGTAAATACACTTGAAAGGATTGACTCGGGGCTATTGGACAAGTCACAGAGCTAACTCCTGAGGACTAGGGTTAGCATCCAGGTGAGTCCCACTACGTCCACGGTTTTCCGTGATCCTGCGTTGCCTCCAAGAAAGAGATGTGGCCGGATTTGCCAGTGGTGCATTGGACCTCCTCCTGTTTTATGAGGATCTAAGTGCTCACATCACAGAGCTTAGGCGTGTACTAGACACCTCAGTTAGAGAACACTCCCAAACGCATCTCCAATGTCCAATCAACAAATACGCCAGTCAAACAGAATTCCTGGAAGTTGGGGGGAAGAAAATCAGTGTGGAGGAGCAAGCGCACACGGTCCACTCCCACACCGTTCTGGGGAGACAGAGTTTGCCTGGCCAGGAGTCAGGACTCCACCATGGGGATGGAACCATCACCCCGAGGGCCCCCGACGTGCTGCACATTCAGCTCCGGTCACATCCCCCTTCAAGCCAAGCTCTGAGCACCCGGCTCCTGTCAACTCGGTTCTATTGCTGTTAGGGCAAATGTGAGAGCCACCTCGTTAGATACCCCAACAGTCATCTGCTTTGCCCTTCTCGCTGGCACCCAGGCTCCCGAAGCCAGCCCTCCTGGGAGTGCTCTGTACGGTGTCACAAATACATTAAAAGCGGAGTCCCTGGCTGGGTGGAAGGCCTGAGACGCAGCTACTGTGAAAAGAAACGCGCCCCCTGCATGGCTTTGTTCTTTACCCTTTCCTGGGTGAGTCTATCGGATCCCCCTCCTATTCAGAAGGATCCAAAAAATCTTCTGATCTGGTAAGTCCGTGGCAGTATTATCAGAGCGACAGAGCCAGTATTTTACTAGCATGCTGCCTAGCAGATTGTAGCTAGACACGTGTCATCCCCTCATCTAACGCCTTGTGTTATTTTGGTTCAGGGCGGTTTGGCTGGGATCCAAAGTCTGCTCATCCACCAAAGCCCAGGACTCCACACTGTGAAATCCCCTGAGAGGTGATCCCAAGGGCGGGCGTACAAGGTAGGGATCTCGCACACGGTCTCATAATGAAAGAGGGGCTTTCTTCTCAAACAGAAGAATACGGCTTGGAAGCCACTGATGTACTATACGATCTATTTTCGATACCGAGGAAACACAGACACACCACGTTGCACAGTATGTCGTGCCTGTTGTATTATATTGTGTCGTATTTTGGTCCAGATGATGTTTACAGCGCAAGACCACGCTCTTCTCTCTCCTCTCTTTTCTCCCTCTCTCTCTCTCTCTGCTAATTTTTAAATCAAGTTACAATCAGCATATAACACTACGTCTTGGGTGTACAACATCACCATCCAGTGTGTGTCCACATGGTGAAATGGTCGTCACGGTAAGTCCGGGCAGTACCTACCCACCTTTTACAGTCACGGAGAAATCTCTTTCTAGTGATTCTCATCTACTAAAAGTAGAACTTTTAAGTTCTACTCTCTTACCAACTTTCAAACATACAGTACGGATTTTTTTTTTTTTTTTACAATACAGATTGCCAACTGTAGTCACCATGCCGTACATTAACCCCATGGTTTATGTATTGTATAATGCTCTCTTTTAAAGTAAGATTTTTTTCTTATGAAATATCAGTTTTGATATACGTGCAGCCTTAATTTGGGGGGAGTACTTAATACGGTGTCGGAACCTGGTATTGTCTATGACAAGACATAGAGTTCTGAGTACAGAACAGTGATTTGTATGATATTTGGACCAATGTTTTGCATTAAGTATTTTTTTGTGTTGAAATTATTACTGTACACAAAATCAGTGTCCCTTCCAGGTGCAGCCGCGTAGGAGATGGCGTTTGACACAGCCCACGGATGATTTGAACAGTTTTAATTAGTGCTGGTTTCCGAACAATTGGAAGTGGCTGATACTGTAGTTGCTACTAAGGGCCTGGCTGCTTCAGGAATTCTTAAAAAATGTTAATGTGGTAACAGAACTTCCAGTTATCCACAGTATATAAATATGAATGCGTACTATCAATATCACCACAATGATGCTGGACTTATTTTTCCAGGAATAGACACATTGTCAGTTTTAGATTAATTTTAATAGGAATTAATGGCTCCTTAAATAAATTGTTGATGACAAGCAACGCTTTCAGAATCAAGTATTCTCAGATCGGTGTCTGTAACTTGGAGCGACGTCTGTATATATTTATGCCAATAGCTCATTAACTGACTCATATTTTATTTAAGGAGTCAGCTTTATGGAACATTGAGGATTTAAAAAAAAATATCAAAAAAATTATCAAATACTACTACAGGCAAGACACTGTACTAGGTGCTTGACATCCTTTCAATCAAATTCCTTAGTATCGGTGTGCGCAGAAACCGTTGTCCTTATTTTTGATTAAATAAAATGAAGAGCAGCAAAGACTCATGTGTCCCTGCAGGACACATGGACGTGGTGAGCGGTGGAAAATGATATTTCAGAGGTAACAATTATTTGTTGTTTCTCTGTTATATGCCAGGTGCTTTACTATCATTCAACGCCCCGAACCCTGCACACAGAGATAGGCTTTTAATTAAACGGAATTTACCTCTGTTTCTTTTTTATTCAGGGAAGATTTGCAAGACAATTGTCATCACATGATATTATGTCGCATCATGATAATCTGGCAGCAGGGTGAGGGTGCGGGAGGGAAAGAAAGCCGCTCGCTCGTCTCTACAGAGATATCTTTTGAGTCATTAACATTCATGACTTTTATAGCTGATCACAACTCAACATTTGAAAACTTTTTGTGCTTGGGGTGGTTTATCATAAACAGACATTACGGGAGGTCCCTCTAGGCACACAAGAGTGCTCCTCGCGAACTGAAAGCAGCCGTATTCACAGGTACCCTAAATATCTCTGATTTAACTGACGGAAAAATTGTCAAGGCAGCTGTAAAGTCAACCGTGCACTGGTTGGTGATGATGGCCTCAGCCAGAAATGTGCTCCTAATTCTCAGACTCAATCCATCAGAACTTACTTTCTAATTTTTGCTGTGGTTGTTTTACAAAATTTCATTTTAGGCCCTCAGCTAAGAAGATAAGTGCGTCCTGCTTATCCGTTGGCAGCCAACTCCAGCATCCTCCACGGGCGGCACAGATACTGCCGCAACCAGAGTCCCAGGCGTGGCAGTCAGGCATCAAGCTGACCTTGAATTACAGTCCCAGGGGTAAAAGCTCAGAGCTTTCTCCGCTTAGCAGGCGATCTTCTTTGTTCTATTCATTCAACTTTACTAAGCACGGTGAAAGCTTTCAGGCCTGCTGCTTCGTTTCCTTTCCTCAGTACCAACCAGACCCCGAGCATATACAGACTTACTCATGCACTTGGACCTCCACACGCCAGTCTGCAAACATCCTCCATCTAAGCTAAAAATGTTCATTTATGAAAGGCTTTTTTTTGAATTAAATCTCTAGTGCTGTGACAGCCAGAGAATATTCTTAGTCTCTCTCAAACGGAGGAATAAATCCACTACTTTGGGAAAAGAGAAGAGTTTGCTAGAGCTTTGGTCTGAGACTCAAACTGACGTTTTATTAGTATTGTGGCAGATATAGTGACATGTGCCCTTAATAAATTGCCTTATATCATCTCTAAAAATTATTGTTGAAGGGTGCCTGGGTGGCTCGGTCAATTAAGCATCTGCCTTTGGCTCAGATCATGATCCCAGGGTCCTGGGATGGAGCCCTGCATGGGGCTCCTTGCTGAGCTGGGAGTCTGCTCCTCCTCTCCCTCTGCCCCTCCCCCTGCTCTTGCTCTCCCACCATCTCTCTCTCAAATAAATAAAGAAAATCCTTTAAAGAAATTATTTTTGAGATTGGTATCAAAATTCTTCTTGACAAAGAGGAGACCTTTTTTTTTTTTTTTTTTTTTTTTTTTGTAGAAGCTAAGAGAGTTAAATAGCCACTACATCTTGGATGCTAGTGGGCCTGGGATTTGAATATATTTCAAGGTTATTCCGAAAAACACATCTTTTGATTTAATGTAGCACTTTGGGGTGATGGTAAACATAAATTAAATTGAAATAAAAGGGATGAAAAGGCAAAGATTGTTCCTTAATTCCCCAGAGCTCAAATGCTCCTCTTCAGAGTAGGTGGCAGTGCATCTAGTAGTTCAGACTAAAAGGAGAAACTGATAATTATTTACAGACACAAGGCCCCATCGTTATCTTTGTAGTCAGGTTACTCTTCTATATTTTGTGCGCATGTTGTGAAATCAACTTCACATACAGAGATAATGAATTATCTGATAGGTAAGAGTCTCAAACGTCCTGGATATTCATAATTTGTTTCTTGAGATCAGCTCTCTGCCTGGTTATCCTCCAGGCCTGACATCTGTGGATCGTACCCAAAAGGCCCCCTGTTTTCTAGAGTCCCACCAGGTACATCCAATGGGAGGAATATGAGAAGGTGGGAAGAGACAGAGATCATGGTTTTCACACACTTGGCTCCCTTCTTGCTGGATCTGGGTCTGGAAGTACGTATGGGATCATTTTAGGGGGGTCCCTCTGCTATAGTGACAGCACTTCCCAGGTTACAATAACGTCTCCTTATACCTGAGGCCTAGGAAGGGCCTCCTGTTATTTCCAACCCCAGGGTGATAATATACTCTATACTTTGTTCATTTTTTTTACGATCTTAGTGACACTTGTGTGAAAGTGCTGTCGTTAAACTCTATTGCTTTTGAATATATCACCAATTTCTTTTTTTTTTTTTTTGGCAGGGATTCTGATTCAATTATTATGGGAGATCTTAGAGGCAGTTGAAGAGAAAACACTGAGATTCTATTGCATTCCTACTAAAACCCTAAAACAAAAGATGGATGAGGTGATCAATCACTGAAGGAATGCCTCTTGAAAACTATTCTATGTAGTATCTTTTCCTCTGGTCATAAATATATTTGCAAATACACTATACATGTGTGGTGTTCTCAACTAAGAGCACAGACCTTTTTTTGAAAGTCTAATTAAATCTACATTGAGATTCCCCTCAGATAAATATTTGTAACCCTAATAAATATCAGTTTCACATGTATCCTAATACTTGAACAACATGGTGCTGTATTAAAAATAGAGTCCAGCAAATAAAAGTAATATTAGAAAAAAATAGAAAAAAAAAGAAAGAAAGGTTCCAAATATTACCTGCATCTCTTAGGCAATATTAAAGGGGATCCTATTCATGTCCCAAAGCAGCACTTCACCATAGAGTTTTGTCTGACCTCAAATTATCTCTCTATCCAGCAGTGCTCAAACAGTCTGAATTTCCAGTCTGTGAGACCTTACCTTTTTCTACCTTTTTCTATTTCTTCCTGCTTCTCTACTCTTGCGTCTCCTTCTCTTTCCCATCATGCATCTATGTTATAAATTCCATACCTATCACACAGAAGCATACTCACTGATAGAACTTATTTAAACGAGTTAGAGGGAGGAGAAAGATAACTAGGAAAAAAAAGTTGTTTTATTTTTTTAAGTTCCTCTTCTAGGGGAAAGGGTGCTGTTGTGTCATACTGAACAAATATTTCCGTGTGATTTCGGTTTCAAGGTATCCATAGAGACACTGAAGCTCTGTCATGGAGATACTAGAAATTAATAAGTCCCAAGTTCAAAACTAGTAGGAAAAGTAAAAAATAATAATTATATATGTATACATACATATATATATATATAAAAGTAAAAACTAGAGAAGAAAAATCTATATTAAAAAAAGAAGCCATTAATGACATTCTTGACATTCTGATAAACGTGTACTATGATCATGTATAGTCTGTATATCTATATATTCTTTATATATATATATATATAACTTTTTCATGACCTTTTATTTACTTACTTTTTAAATGCCTCGTGGGATTTTTGTTTGTTTTTAAAGTAATCTCTATGTCCAGTGTGGGATTTGAACTCACAACCCCAAGATCAAGAGCTGAGCCAGCCAGATGCTTCACATTGACCTGTTTTTTCAAATGCCTCGGGATGAGATTTTTAATTGTTTTAAAATACTACTTTAAGGCTTATTATAATTTATTTGCCAATTTCCCTCTTAGACATGTATGTTATTTCAATTTTTAAACCCTATATCTATTAACTGTAATCAAACATTTATTCACATATAAGGTCAATTCTCTGATAGATTACTCGACAAGAATGAATTGGGTCAAATATTAGAATATTTTAGGTCTTCTGATTTACATTGCCAAAGGGATTTCTAGAGAGATGAAATCAATTCACATTTCTACCAGCAAGATGTTAGTGAGGCTATTTCTCTGTAAAATCTCCAGTCATTTATCAGGTGCTAGTTAAATAAGTAAGAAATGGCATATTGTTGTTTTCATTTGCATCAATATAAAGTTTATTATGTATTTCACAAGTTTATTGACCATTCGCATTACCCATTTAGAAATTCTTCCATTAATATCCTTTGTTTATTTTACTACTGGCAAAATTTTTATTAAATTTTATAGTGCTTCAAATTAGGGCATTATTTCTTTGTCGTTATTTTTGCAACTTTACATTTCTGTGGTTTTCTATTAATGTGACTATTTTTTAGCTTTTAACTGTCTAACCAAATACGTTTCTAAAGAATTTCATCATGTTATCAATTCCAATTATTACCCCCAAATGTGTGTGTGCTTCACAGACGTCATCTTTTTCACACATGAACATTTTTATCAATTAAAGCAATACAAACTTGATGTCTAAATTACCCCTGCCTACGTAGCAGAATTTTTAATAGCACTTGTTGGACTGTCTATCAATATTCCCATCGATAATGAGAGATCTCTCCTGGCTTCTAAAAAAATATGCGTTTCTGTGTCTTCCAAGCAGGCTGAAGTTCTATTTATTTTTGTTCTATTGATCAGTTTCATGTATTATGTCCAAAATTTTTTTTAAGATTTTATTTTTATTCATGAGAGACACACACACAGAGAGAAAGAGAGAGAGAGAGAGAGAGAGAGAGAGAGAGAGAGAGGCAGAGACACAGGCAGAGGGAGAAGCAGGCTCCATGCAGGGAGCCCGACGTGGGACTCGATCCCGGGTCTCCAGGATCACACCCTGGGCCCAAGGCAGGTGCTAAACTGCTGAGCCACCCAGGCTGCCCTTATTATGTCCAAATTTTTAAAATCATTTTCACTTTATTGTATGTTCTTACAGCTGATAGGAAAATAGTCTTTAGTCTTCTTATTTAGACTATACTGAAAACTTCTGTTCAAAAGATCCTATTTTTGGGGACACTTGGGTGGCTCAGTGGTTGGGCATCTGCCTTTAGCTCAGGTCGTGATCCTGCATCGGGCTCCCTGCATGGAGCCTGCTTCTCCCTCTGCCTGTCTCTCTCTCTCTCTCTCTCTCTCTCTCTTTTTCATGAATAAATAAGAAAAATCTTTAAAAAAAAAAGACTCTTTTTTTGTAATAGTTCTATTATTTTCCAAAGCTTTCCAAAGATTGGGGTTCTGAAGCTTCCACAAATTAATACATAAACACACATATTCTATGTATGTGTGTACATACATACGTGTATATATACGCAAATATATGTATTGTGTGTATATCTGTGTATGTTGATGATTCTGGATATTTCCCTCAGACAGATTCAAGTTCTTTCCATTTCTTCATGTCTTCTTTTCCATCCCTTGGTGAAGTCTGTATTTTTTTTTTAAGATTGTATTTATTTGTTTGAGAGAAAGAGAGAGAGAGAGAGCACGAGCAGGGAAAGAGACAGGGGGAGAGGGAGAAGCAGACTCCCCCTGAGTGGGGAGCCTAACGAGGGGCTCCACCCCAGGACCTGAGACCATGGCCCGAGCCAAAGGCAGATGCTTAAACGCCTGAGCCACCCCGGCGCCCTGTAAAGTCTGCACTTTTAACAGATATCCTGCTACTCTGATTTTGTCAGGCTTATTCTTGGATAATTCATGTCATTGATATTCTGGATATTTTTCATCCATTGTAAACTAATTAGGCAGAAAAATAGGATTTTTTTTAAATTGAACTTATCCTTGATTAATTTACTGAACCAAAGTTTATTTGAAAATAATTAAAGATTGCTTTAAAGAATGTCACCTGTAATTATTTTTTGAGCCTTATCACCTGTATTTTCTAATATGTAACCTAATTCCTGTACAAAAACAAAATTCAAAGTGATTAAATAGACAACTCACCAGGCAAATGATTGAATGCATGAATGAATTCTACATCTTGTTGAAATGGTCAGAATTACTAAACTACTATTAAAGATGTTTGATATCCTAGTCATTATGGCTTTTGTTCTCTATTTTAAAAGTAACGCCTCTTGAGTGCAGGTGCATCTCAAACATTGCATTCAATTTCTGGGGCTTGCAAACCCCCTGAAACACCCTTGCTTTTGTTTTTTTGTTTTTTATTGTGTGCATATGGCTTACCCCCTTCCCAAGAAAAAGAGGTGTTTGTTTGTTTGTTTTTAAGATTTTATTTATTTATTTGAGAGAGAGAGAGAGAGAGACTGAGACCCTGAGAAGGGAGGAGAGGCAGGAGCAGACTCCCCACTGAGCAGGGAACCCAACTAGGGGCTTGATCCCTGGACTCCAGGGTCATGATCTGAGTCCAGGCAAATGCTTAACTGATCGAGCCACCCAGGTGTCCTGAAGAAAGGTTTTAAAAAGAAATCAGTTTATCAAAGGAAACCTGTTTGCCCCCAAACATTGAAATTCCAGGATGTATTTTATTAACGTGTTATTTTGGCTACTGGTTTAAGATTAACCTTGTTTATCATTTTATAAATGAAATCTAGGGGGGAAAATTACTATTTGTGAAGAAGGGAAATTGACTTTAAAGAACACATTATATTATTCAGTCAAATTATCTTATTTATTAACCAATGAACTATTGATTTACTCTATTAGGTTAATCAATATTAAAATAGTGCTATTTCCTTGCATTCGTTTCCCTTAATTATGTAGGGTTAATATTTTGATAATGCAATCATATTAAGTTTTCCAGTGCTTGATTTGTTATTTTTAAAATCCTGTAATTAAAATTGTTCAGATGGGGTAATTGGGTGATGGGCATTAAGGAAGGCACTTGATGTCATGAACACTAGGTACTATACGCGACTGATGAATCACCAAATTCTACGCCTGAAATTAATAACACATTATATACTAACTAAATTGAGTTCAAATAAAAATTTTTTCAAATAAAATTGTTCTAAGAGTTTTTGTTGGTTTTATTTTCATATTATTCGTGTTAATGGCTTTAAATAAATTATAGCTAGAGGGAATCACTTATACAATTGATATAATATGACGATCATAACCTCAATGTTTGAAACTCACGAATGTCTCAAGCCTCAAGCTGGTTTTACAGAAAGCATTTTTTAGATCATCTATTAAAATTTCCTTTTAATTTTCATATTTCTTATTCTGTTTTGTGTGTGTGTGTGTGTGTGTTAATCTCTAGTTTCCCCACGTTCTACTGTCCTACTTGGATATAACTTCCATCCAACCATTACATTCAGGTTCTCTGTAATGTCACAGGTGTCACCTAGTGTCTTGACAAAGCAGAGGTGAAGTCAAGGATAACTTGGGCTCCCTCTACAGGAAGAATTGCACACTCACCCACAAACAGCACTGTGACATGCTTATTTCCTTAAAGGAAAAAGAAAAAAAAAAATCTGATTGGCCAGTGGCTCATATTGCTAATCATAATACACTGCACTTTGGTAGCTTTTTTTTTTTTCCCCAAAAAGTTATTCCCTTGAAATGCTTTTGAGTCCAACCTCTGAATCTTTGAAATCTACCTAACCCATCAGTTGTATCCCATTTCCCTGGAACTGATGATGCAGCCAAGTGGGTATCCGACCCAGCCTGGAATCTGAGTGCTTCCCTGGTATTTGCATGATTCCTTTCCATTGGGATTATTTAACCCGGATGGTGGAACTATAGAGTTGATAGTAGCCACGTTTCCTGGCATAAGGAGGAACAGAATGTCTGCAGAATGAAGTCAGTAAGAGAGAAACAATGAAGAGAAATCGATCAAGACAAAAATCTTTGAGATACTCCCTTCACTTCAGTTCTTAGGGCTAGAGTTTCTTCAGCTCATGCTTTGATTCTGTGATTTTTTTTTCCAGTTTCTTCCCTGATATAGTAGTCTATGCATTTTCTTATGGATTAAACCTGGACTCATTGGATATTAGTTACCTGGAATCAAAGAGTCCTAATTTTTGTCAGCCATCCTTTAAATGCCCTATTAATGGATATTGATACAAATCATACAAATCCATAGTAAACTCATTGATTTGTTCTTTGTGAAATTGACCTTTCCCTCGTGTTTTATAATCCTTCATCTCCAAATGTATCATGTCCATTCTCCAAAGCTACTTAGAGACTTGTAAGAGCCTCATCTAGATGTCCAAACAAATCCTTTTCCCCACTGAAAGCAGAGCAATAATGGAATTTTGTGAAGGGTAGTTAAGGACGTTAACAGTAAATGCAATTCCTCAAATACTTCTAAGGCACTACCTGCTGTAATCTCCTCCTGACTAGTCCTCTCCCTTACTCCTGCCGTATCCATCTCTAGGATCCTTTCAACCTGCTCCAAATTCTGGAATATGCTCTTTTATTTGAAAAAAAAATGTCCAATGTTTATTTTTTTAAGTTTTCATTTAAATTCCATTTAACATACAGTATAATGTTAGTGTCAGGTGTACAATACAATGATTCAACGAGTGATGAGCATTCATCCCATGCTCATCACCCATTTCCCCTATCCCTCACCCATCTCCTTTCTGGTAACCATCAGTTTGTTCTCCATGATTAAGACTCTATTTACTGATTTCCCTCTCTCTCCCCCTTTGCTCTTTTCTTTTGTTTCTTAAATTCCACACATGGTATTTGTCTTTCTCTGACTGACTTATTTCACTTAGTATTATCCCCTCTAGATCCATCCCTGTTGTTTCAAATGGTAAAGTTTATTTTTTTTGTGGCTTAGTAATATAGGTATATACGTATGTATAATGGAATTATATATGGTGGAATGGACAGAGATGATATATATACCACATGTTCATCAATTGATGAACACCGGGGTTGCTTCCATAATTTGGCATGTATTTGACTGAAATCACTGACCAGTGTATGTAACAGGGAAGCAGTTAAGTTTCCCTGTTACCTTGCATTCTTAAAATAATTTATTTCATCATGCTTGTGAATAATGAAATACCGGCACTTGCTCTTAACGTTATGTTTAATGAAAAAAGAAAAAGAAAAGCCACACGGTAGACTTTCCATCCCAACTCTGGTATGTCTTAGTCCTCTTATCTGGACCATAAAACACGTGGTCTATTCTTTGACAAATGACCACTCTTCAGTCAAGGTGGCACGTAGGTCCCGTGCTTGCCTGCAGAGCTGGTGTAGAGTCGTCTGATCCGAATAGCCTTGCCTTTCTTTGAGGGGAGCTGACAAACCTGCTCATTTGTCAGGTCTTTATTTTTAAGCCATTTTCTCTTTAAGTTCTCAATACTGCCACAAACTAGGTTAGGAGCTCCATGCAGCTATACAGTGGCATCGCACGTTCTGAATATCCTTACTGACCATTATGTCTTCAATAACCTTCTTTCATATTAGACTATCGCCTCTATGAGGTCAGGGACCACGTCTGATTTGTCCATCTAGCATCTCCTATCTATAAAATGTATGTTTTATTTCTTTATAAAGAAATACCAAGGCTAGATTTTTTTGGATAGGATTAAGTATCGAGATCTACAAGCACAAAAGTAAAAAGCCCATTTTCTTAATACAAATAAATGAAAATGAAATAAATATTCACATCATGCTGACTACATTCTTGGGAAAAAACATGACTTTTTGCACATTTACATGACATCAAATCAATTCCGAGAAAATATTTGGGTCTATAAGTGGATCATATACAATATTAATTCTTTTCTAATTAATTTTACACAAATAGTCTGTAATGGGAGCATTAGGGAATGAGTTGTCTCTCGTTATTTTCACTGCAAATGTTAAAAGGGAATCTACAATGCAAATATTCTTTCAGAACTCTGAACTAAGTCCAAATGTTTTCTTTCAGGGTGGCGTAGAGTGGAAATGCAGATAGAGTGTAAATACCAAGCAGCGAAAACCTCTTTCTTGGCACTTGGTTATGGAGGCTCGAATGAATGCATGGACATTAAGGAAGGAGAAGGGAGTTAGGAGTCAATTCACAGCAGGCAGATTGCTACTTATGTTTTTCGATTCATTCATGTGTGAAAGAATATCATATCGTAAAATGAACCATTAGAAAGCCAGAGAATGGAGCATATGGGAAATAAATTCCTGAACCAGGCCAAGAAACAGATGTGAGTGTGTGTGTGAGTGTGTGAGTGTGTGTGCATCCAATGAGTGGAATCGAGAAATCTATCTGTTCTCTGTCTGTATGTGCTACATAGGTTTAGAACCACAAAAGTTCTGAAGATGCTCCTGGGGTCGCGGGGATGGCCTCATTCTCAACAGCCTGTTTAGGATCTAGGGGTAAACAAGCTGTCTCTAACCTCACGTTTAGGCAAACGTATCTGAGTAGCAAAATCTAACAAACATATATTTGTGTTCGTTTTCCCATTATTACTCTGTGGCCATTTCGAAACTGAAGTCAAAGCTCACAAAGACGATTCAGTGAACTGTCAATTTTGGTAAACACAAACAATTTAGTAAATCAGTGCCCTGATTTACTAGGCAATACTCCAAGTATTAACTACGTTACTACTCCAAGTATTAATAACTAGGCGATACTCCAAGGCTCTAACCTCATACCGACCCATGTACTTACCTCATGGGGCTTTGGACATTATAGCCTTGTTTAAGGCAATTATCCTAGGCCCTCTAGCTCCACTCATTTAGTCCTATTTAGGACTGTTCTTAATTACTCCATGCCTGGATTTATTGCTTGTCTCTTAGTCTTCTCCCAGTTTATCCCGAAACATTGTGTTGCACCTAGCTTCCATTTTTTTTTTCATATTCAGTGAACGCTTTTCTACATTGTTTGAACCATAACGTCATCACTTCCTAATTGTGTGAACTGTTAAAATCAAATACAAACAGAGATCAGGCTTGAAAATACCCTGAGCAGACAAAACCGGTTTAGTCATCAAGCAAAGTTTAATTTAGCTCATTTTGGGAGACAAATTAGGCTAACTTGACCTGGGTCACTTCCTGCTTATGCCTCTGAAAGTGGTAAACAAAATTTAAATAGGTTCCCAAGGTTGATATGAAGTAATCGTTCACCAATTCCCCCTCATTTAAGAAAATTGTAACGTTGTGACCAATCGGGGTAATGAATAGACACTGCCCGCTGGCTAGGTGCGGTGCTTTATCACAAGACACCTCTGCTCCTCGGGTCCAGGTTTTGGGTGCGCTCCCAGTTTGCAAACAGTCTTTCGGGTGTGTGCACAGTAAAATTCTTCAAATGGCTATTCAAGTAATTGCTTGGTTTTACTTCAGTTTTTAAGCTTACTTTTGACAGAACTTACAAAGATCAACTAAGCCTTCTCAACCTCAATCTTTCCATTTGTAAAATTAGTATTGTGCAAATCACTTCCCCTATAAAATCCGACATAAACACCAAGGAAGTCTGAGATGGTGAATGAATGGCAAATTTGAATCATTTGCTCGCCTTCTTTGCTGGCTTCACGGAGTGGTGTCACAGCACTACCTTAACACACCTCCATTTCCCCGAGTTACCGACCAGCTCAGATCCTACCCTGCCCTACACCGGGCACCGGTTCGGGGGAGTCTGGCGGGGGGCGGCGAAGCAAGGTCAGATTTGTGACGCAGACTCACACGTTCTATTAAACATTCTATTAAAAATTAAATAACCACAGAGTGAATCCAGAAACTGTAGAAAGGAAGGAAGGAATAAATAGGAAACTGACTTAAATTAAAAATAATAATAATAACCACAACAAACACTGGAGATAATCAACTAAATCTAAAACTGATTTCTTAAAAGACACTAAGAAGATTGGAATGCCTCTGCTAAATTTACCAAAGATGAAAAAGAGCAAGAGTAGAATTGAACATTACAAAAAAAAAAAAAAAAAGAAAAAAAAAAAAGAGGGGACATTAAATACATGGAGGATCTTTGTTACTCATCTATTTCTAAACATAATCTTTTGCTAAATCATTTTAAAAATGTGTTTTTCTAGAAATGTTTTATTCATTTTCTCTTATGCATACAGACTCAAAAATATTTTAAAAATCAGAATAGATCCACAGTCATTAAAGAAAGTAATAAAATTATCTGTCTCAAAAACACAACACTACACCCAAAGTGTTTGATAGGCCATAAATTCTAGAAAGGCAATCTAAAATGTCTACTCTCCTATTTTGTCCAGATTACTGTTATCAGCTACAACTGGAAACCCAGACACAGAAATGCAGACAATAGTCACAGTGAATTATTTTAGGGGTGATGATTCACATACACAAAAAAAGTGTGTAGCTTGATTCATTTACATTAAGTGGTTGACACAGTCTCTTGTCACGAGAGGCAGGCTTATTGTTCCCAAAACGACAAAAATCACGACTTTCTCTGTTCCAGAAGGAAGTTGAGTGAAGCATTATCTCAACTGTCTTAATAATTACATTTAAATAAATAAGAGAAGAGGAAGGAAGGAAAGGGATGGCATTACCCCAGAGAAGGGAATACGTCTTAGTATCAAATATTTACAAGCCAATGTAGGAAAAAAAAAAAAAAAGGAAATTTGCAAGAGATCCTAAAAGGAGATGGATTTTAGCGAGAATTCCAGAGAAGAGTTTTGTCTGACTTTTAAAAGATAAGTAGGACTCCACAAGTTAGGGAAAGGAAAAGCTTTGGAAAAAAAGGATTTTAGGGAAGCTGAGAACCGTGAGGAAGCCTGGTGTTTGGGGGGCGAGGGGGACGCAGGTCCCACCAGCGACTCCTGCTTCAGGGGCTCCTCGAGGTCACCACGATGGCTTGGACCATGCCCGACCCCCCAGCTGAGGCCCTCACCCAGGTGGCTGCATGTGGCGGTGGGGCCTACGGGGCAGGTGCAGCGCTGACGGCGGGGAGGACAGAGCTCAGGCTGATGGCGGCGGGGGGGGGGGGGGCGCGACCCCGAGGACCCAGACGGCCGCACCTGCCGGGCTCTGGTAGCGCACTTGGGGCGGACCAGCCCTCTGACACCGCCCCAGGGGGACACAGGAGGCCCGAGGCCTGGGGCCGGCCGCGCGACTGGGTCCAGGGGACAAGGGCGAGGAAGGCGGTGGTGAGTCCCGCCTGCACCTGCTCCGGCGCAGTCACGGAGACCCCGATGCGCCTTGGCCCGGGCTCCCATCAGCCGGTGGCGCCGCTGCGGAAGGTGCTGGAAGAGGCCCGCGCGCAGGACCCGCTGCCCCGCGGGCCGCACAGCGCGGGGGTCATGAGGGCTGCGGGGCCTCGGCCCGGGCTCGGACACGCTCAGGTGTGCACACCCCTGCGCGGGGCTCTGACACCCTCAGGTGTGCACACCCCTGCCCGGGGCTCTGACACCCTCAGGTGTGCACACCCTCTTGCACTCAGGTGTGCACACCCTCTGCCTGGGGCGCTGATGCGCTCAGCTGTGCACACCCTCGGCCCCGGGCTCTGACACGCTCAGGTGCGCACACCCTCTTGCGCTCAGGTTTGCACACCCTCTGCCTGGGGTGCTGATGTGCTCAGCTGTGCACACCCTCGGCCCGGGCTCTGACACGCTCAGGTGCGTACACCCTCTTGCACTCAGGTGCACACCTTGTGCCCGGGCTCATTCCGAGGGAACAGGGGCCACTTGGACGAACAAGACGCGGCGGCCAGTGCGGGCGGCTGCTGTGCGCACCCCGAAGGCGAAGCCCCCCGCCCCCCCCCCCCGCCCGGACGAACTGGGGCCGCCGCCGACCCGGGCGACACGCGAAGGCCGCGCTGTGGTGCGCAGAGCCCGGGGGGCAGCATCCGCCACAGGGACGAGGTGTCGGCCCCTTCAGCCCCGGGCGCCGGGGAACAGCAGCGGGGACACCATCTGGGGACCACCTGCTGAGCCGCAGGCTCCCGGGATGGGCGACCCGGGGCGGGGACCGCGAAGGAGAGGCCGCGCAGGTGCAGGTGCGCGCGGGACGGGACCCCCACCTGCCCCGGGGCCGCTCAGGGCGGAGAACGGCGGGAGCCGGGTGAGAACCCAGACAGGGCCTGGGACCTGCACGCACCGCGGCGCCCAGGCGAGCCGCTGTCCCCAAGGAGGAGCCGGAGGACGCGCTGCCCCCGTGGCCTCCCGACCCCGCGGGCCACGGTCACCCCCGGTCCTGGGAGGGGCGCGAGGATGTCCAGGCCCGGGCGGGGGGGGTGCGGAGGTGGTCGGGCCCCTGCCCAGGGCCAGCTGCTGTCGGGATCCTCCTGCAGGTGCTCGCTCCACTGCTGATGTCACCTCCTGGCATCGTCCTATGAGATGCTCACCTGTGTGTCCGTAACAGGAGTCAAACCTCCATCTGAATGTGAAGTTTCTACCCACCCTCTCCAGCCCCGCCCCACTCCTCATGTGCCTCACGTCCAATCTTGTCCTGTCGCCCGTTTCCCCAAACCGAGCTGGTCCGTTAAGAACGCGGGTGCCCCAGCTCAGGACGGCCTCGCGGAGACGGCCTGTGCCCCTTCTCACAGACACTTCTAATCTGCGGCTCCCTGTGGAACAATTTCCTCTAAAACAAACAAAACAAAACAAAACAAACTCCTCTGCTACTCCGATACTAAGGGAAGGACTCCTTCGCATCTGGGGAATGAGAAAAACAAAGAAACAACGCGCTGAAGCAGGCAGAAAGGTGGCGACACGATGTCCCCGGAACCTCCCTACCTGCCTGGGGCCCAGGTGCAGGGGGATCTGAAAGCCCGGAGCTTCTCCCCCAGGAGCGGAGCATCCACACTCCAACATCAGGTTCCCCGACTTGTATACCTTTACCTGAGGGATGAGCCCCCCAAATATCTAGTTTTGAGAGCTGGCAGGGCTATAGCAAACAGAAATGACTCGGAGGCTCTTGCAGGGGCACCTGCTTCAGGGCCCGGAGCACCAGGAGTCTCGGAAAGGCACCAGACTTGACGGCAAACAGCTTCAATGCTGACTGTAAAGCATCAGACTGAGAGGCAGGGGCCTGATGGGATATTCCCCAGGGACAAGGCTCGTGGACACCCTCCCTTAGACCTGCCAGGGCAGCAGGTGCCAGCCCTCCACCCTCACCCCTCCTCCACTTGGGTCCCATCTTTCAGCCTCAGCCACCAGATGCTATCTTCACACATTTTCCTTAACCTTCCTAAACCTGGAGGGCATCATCTTTTTCTTTTCCTCTATTACTTTTATCATTTTAGTCTTTTTTTAAAGATTATATTTGTTCATGAGAGACAGAGAGAGAGAGAGGCAGAGACACAGGCAGAGGGAGAAGCAGGCTCCATGTGAGGAGCCTGATGCGGGACTCGATCCCAGGGCCCCAGGGTCATGACCTGAGCTGAAGGCAGATGCTCAACTGCTGCGCCACCCATTCCCCCCACTTTTTTTTTTTTTTTACTTTTTTATTTCTTTTTTTTCAGTGGGTACCATCTTTGCCCTGTCCCTCTGCCTTGCTCCCAGTCACCAGTGTCTCCCAGAGAGAGAGTGACCTATAGCCCAGCTGTCGCACCCTGATGCCTCATTGTGGAGGCCAGGGGGGCTTGAGTTCCTGGGTCCCGGGAGGATGTAACAGGGAGATAGTTCTTGGCAGCTGCCGATCCCGGGGCAGCCTGCGGGACGGTGCTCTCAAGCACCCAGTCGTTCTGAGGAAGAAGCCCGTTTGCTCACCCAGGAGCTGTGGTCTGAATTCCCGGCTGGGCTTCGGCGCACTTCAAGGGGAGGGAACAGGGGCTGGTGCACACAGGTGTCGTGCCCCCTTCTGTCTCGGTCCTGCTCCCTGAGAACACGCATGACGGGCATTCTACTGCGAAAGTCGTGACACCTGTGATGTAAGTTAGATAATCACAGCAGCATTTCTCACAATAAGTTGTCTGTGATATATACCTACTGCTTGTTATTTGACCAAAAATAAGTAGAAATATTCATAACCCTAACATGTTGAGATGTGATAGACGTTATTGCATGAATAACTTTATTTAGCCTGTGCGAGGCTGTGAAGAGTCCTAAAATAATGTGAATCTTGAATCACTAAAAAGGCGATTTGATATACATCGATAGTGGACATTTTCTTAAACTATTCAGCACGTAATTTAATCAAAGCACGTGTTAATTATTTAACAT